>NC_061800.1:37640068-38247211 GCF_021462225.1 Girardinichthys multiradiatus
TTAAAAATGTTTCACATGTGCAAAATTCAATGACATTTGGAAATCCACAAATTGTTTTTTCCATATGATGTTTTTGATGTATGTGCATTAAAAAAACTAAAAACTAGTGTCATGACTGGTAATAATAGAGATTATATCCCGAGAGCCAACTTCTGAATGTAGAGAAAAGTTAATGAAAAAATGAGAAATATGAAACCTATGTTTGCCATCATCCTATAGATTTATTAACTCTCTTTTGAAAGTTTTTTTTTTTGCACTAAATAGTTGTTATAGTTTCAAATAATATTCCCAAGAGGATTCTAAATAGCAGAGTCAGGAACTAGAACTAATCTGGTCAGCTAAAAGCATAAAAACAGAATATTAAGCCTGCTCTGTAAAACTCCTGTGTTTCCTAGTGGCATCACAGCTAAAATCACAGCCGGGTGTTAATGAGAAATTCCTGTGTGTACTATCTTTTAAAAGCGAGCCATTATCAAAAGCAGTAAAACAAATGTGACAGCCAAGAGATCCTCCTTTCTCCCCAGACCATCGTAAAGTCCCCACAGGGATGGTGTGATGAACGATTCAAGGCCAACTCTGGCCCAGGGATGCTCCATTGAACCATGCTTTGATCTATCATCTGGCTTTCCCTTATTAATGATGAGGTCACAGCGTTGAGGGTCACGGCATTGCTGATAAAAGTGCAAAGCCGGCTATTTGTTACGAGCCCAACTTGACTGATCATAACTCTTTTGATGAAAGGGGACAAGATTTTACACCACCAGGCTGTCACTCCTCAGACTGGCTTGTGTTCTTCCTAATATACTGTCATTTCAAACTCACAGTGAATGAGCCTTATCATAGGCAATGTAGAACTAAATTAAGTGATTGTTATCACTCACAGGAAAATTGTTATGGTCTTCTGGGGACAGTTTGTGACTGCAGCATCAGTAATAAACACATGTACTTATTGGATGCTCTACTAAAAAGGGCTCTGACTGCACCTCAGAGCCAAAAGGAATGACAGAGGCAACAAAAAATCTTAGGCAACAGCTTTAAGGCGGACTTTGTAAATTCGTGAATTTTAAACGCACAATATAGTAAAGAGTTTGTCTAAACAACATTGTTAGAGGAAACTTCTCTCTCTCTCTCACTCTGAAGGATGGGTACATTACACTCATCATAATATTTAGTGTGTAGTATGATCCCCTACTTCTAGAATTAACAGCACGTTTAGTTTTCATAGAAGATTAAGAATCACTGGACGTAGATGTTCACATTTATTTCCAAGTACAAGTCTTGAGCTTTTTGCCTTAAGTTTAAGTACAGTCTCAAGTGCATGTTGACTGAAACTGACATTCTCACATAGGTTGCATGCCATCTAAGTGGCCTAAAGCACAGAATAGTGGTAGATTATGAATTCAAATTATTACCCTAATTTAGCTTGTGAACAATTAATATGTTTAACATTATTCAACCAGTAAAAAAACAATCCTGTCGTTAGTTGTTGTCCCTTATTTTCGATGATTAGACCAAACCTGTCAAAAATATAAACATGCATTTTTGTTCAAAGAAAGCCAGTAGAAATAGGTTGAGACCTGTCAATGTTGAATGACTAATTAATAATAAGGTTAAATGTTTACCCTTTTTAAAATATATAAATATGTATTTACGATAAAAAGATGTAGCAAAAATAGGTTAACACCCGTTGATGTCAAATTTTGGAATGAAGCAACCAGAAGGGGTTTTACGTTAACCAACAGTTAGTGTCTTTGTATTTACTTAGTTAACACCGAGTAATCCTGCGGTTCAAATTGTCCACTTCTTTACAATGCAATGCATTGTATATGGTTTGAAGACTTTTCTTTTTATTACTTTGCTTTAAAGGATTTGCAAAATGATTAGGAATCCATGTACTAAATCTGCTTTTAAAAGCTTTGTTGTCAAGCCAAACAGCACACATATTCCAAGTACAGGGGTTGGACAATGAAACTGAAACACCTGTCAATATACCGGTCAATATACACGGCCAGGCCGCTATAGACAAACCTTTGGTCTCTCATGCCAATGCCAAACGTCGGTTTCAATGGTGCAAGGAGCGCAAATCTTGGGCTGTGGACAATGTGAAACATGTATTGTTCTCTGATGAGTCCACCTTTACCACATCCGGGAGAGTTACGGTGTGGAGAAGCCCCAAAGAAGCGTACCACCCAGACTGTTGCATGCCCAGAGTGAAGCATGGGGGTGGATCAGTGATGGTTTGGGCTGCCATATCATGGCATTCCCTTGGCCCAATACTTGTGCTAGATGGGCGCGTCACCGCTAAGGACTACCGAACCATTCCTGAGGACCATGTGCATCCAATGGTTCAAACATTGTATCCTGAAGGCGGTGCCGTGTATCAGGATGACAATGCACCAATACACACAGCAAGACTGGTGAAAGATTGGTTTGATGAACATGAAAGTGAAGTTGATTATCTCCCATGGCCTGCACAGTCACCAGATCTAAATATTATTCAGCCACTTTGGGGTGTTTTGGAGGAGCGAGTCAGGAAACGTTTTCCTCCACCAGTATCACGTAGTGACCTGGCCACTATCCTGCAAGAAAAATGGTTTCAAATCCCTCTGACCTCTGTGCAGGACTTGTATATGTTGTTCCCAAGACGAATTGACGCTATATTGGCCGCAAAAGGAGGCCCTACACCATACTAATAAATGATTGTGGTCAAAACCAGGTGTTTCAGTTTCATTGTCCAACCCCTGTACATGATACATAGAAAAAAAAAATGAGCAAGGCTCAGTGTAGTGAGAAAGTGGCAATTAACTAGTAAAATAAAGAAAACAGGATTGGATTTTTCAAAACCAGAAATATATTTTGTAATGATGCAAGCTGAACAGCGAGAATATAAAATGTCAGAAGTAAGTTTAATTTATTTTGCTTCAAAATGACCGTAAGTCATTTGAGGTCAGTTCGAGAAACAACTGTTTGGTCATTATTATAAAAACTGCAGCTAACATGTTATGAACCATTAACAGATCACATCCTTTACAGGAATGTAAAGCCAAGAAACATTACATAAAAGCAATATATACTGTACGTAGCATTACCAGACTATCATTAATTTGTTTACACTATGGTAATTTAGAGGCGACGTTGTTATTAATTTCTTCAAATAATTAAAAATTCCTGGCTCATTTCACCTCTGATTACATGATTATTCCTGAAACTGAAGGACTCAAGTAAACTCACCTAAACTGTGAGTCCAAGTCATGTCCCAAGTCTTTGGAGCACAAGTCTATAGGTCAAACATGAAGTCTTTATTTTTGTGACTTAAGTATGTCTCGAGTCTACGACACAAACTTAAGTTCCTATTCCTGAGTTGCCCAACGTGTACACAATCAACACAATCAAGTAATGTCTCTCCTGCAAACCAAGCTGTAACGTCTCGTACTCGTACTCGTCGTCTCGTACTCATTTTGATTTGAAATGTTACGCATTCTGTTCCAATTTTCTGTTCTCTGCATCTTTGAAGAAAGGTTACAGGGTTGGCTATTCTCTGAAGTTAAAGAAATTCAGGTGTTTTATTCTGATGGCTCTTGTCAACAGTATTTCTGATGTTTATTTGTTTTTTTAAATCTTTTGCAAGTGAACTATAATGATCAGTAGTTTTCAAAATGCTCACAGTAGCTTTGATTTTTTTTTTCCCTTTAAATTCTTGTGATGATAATCTCCAGATCTGTATCTGCACTTTCTTTACACTTTATGGTATAACTATTGTCAGAGTGGTTAATTGTAGGAATAAATCCCATTGGCAGAGCTTTGATTGACAAAATGATGGATATGAATAAATGGAACTAATTTGAAATGTAAAATAGTCTACATGACAAGTGAATGATGTTGTGAGTTAAACGCCTGCTGTGCTTTTCAGATTCATTCAATCTTCAAGTGAATCTCAGAGTTTATAAGTGAAAGATGAACCTAGCAGGTTGCCTAAAGACTTGTTATAAATGTCAACAAGCTTAACTGAATCACATTGACCCATATGTAACCAGTTTCCAATCAATTTGAGAAACAGCTTTATTGCAACTTCTATTAAACAAATAAATTATGTATTCAGGTCTTAATATCACCCCTTAATGTTTGTAATAGAGCCTGTGCCAAGCTATATTTCTGTAGGCAGGCAAGTTGCCGAGAGTATGCAACATCAGTAAAATTATCTGTTAGAAACTGATATAGTTTTGTGAGACTGAGCTAAAACGTACATATGTATCAATTTTACTATCTTCTAAGGTTCTTGGTCTGAATTTAAACTTCTAATGCCATATAAAAATGTATTCTGAACTTTCGAAAATGCATTAAAAGACCTTTATTTCCCTATTTTCAGTATTACCCATCTTCAGTTCAATCAGTTTAATCTTCGAACAAATTAAATGTTCACATTCGATTTCCCACAGACTTTGAGCAATCCTGTCACCCTCAGGGATCTACTGAGGTTCAGCTGAATGAATCTCAAACATCAGAGCAATCACTGTCTTGGTTGAGTGGCACTTCTCTCCACACTCTCAGTCTGGCAGCCCTGTTCCGCTTCATTTAAGCCGACATCCAGCCAAAGAATGATCGAAGCAGCCAGAGGAGTCTTCACAGACATTTTGTGGGCGTATGTATGTCCCGGGCTCCTTTGTATTCATTACCGGGCTAGTCACAATGGTGCAATGGAGCGTATCCCCATGGCGGCCCGCAGGGGACTATCAGTTGAGTGACGGAGACAGATCACAGGTGGACCAGTGAAGAGAGCTCCCATAGATTAACTCGTCTGCCAGCAGAGGGACTCTTTGGTACCATTTGTTTTCAGCACATAGATACTTTTTCTAATTAACCTTTAAGTGTATCACTTAATGCTGTAGTCACTGTGGAAAGAACAGTGAGTAACCTGCTGGTCTGATATTTCAGTGTTATGTGTTAATAAAAACTAGAAATGTCTTCTAGACGATTCGTTGACATGCATGTCACTGTCTGCAGGTCAGAGGTTTACATGGATGCTGTAAAATATCTAAACTACAAAATGTCATCTTGGTTTTGCTCCAAAATTAAACACCTTAGTATTGATCCAGCATGTACGACCCTGTCACGGACCTAGAGATCACAAATCAAGATTAACTTTGATATTTAACTCAAAAATGCCACACGCGCTTCTAACAATATGTGAAACTAACTGACAAATAAAAAAAGGACCTTTATTTGGAGGGTGTGCTTTTTCATGTTTTAACCCTCTGATGCACAACATGAGTCAACAATGACCAGACTGAGATTTTTTGTTCTATATCATTGCAACAGATACATTTCATCAGTCAGTATTCCACATATTCTTCAATTATCTTGTTTTTGATTATAGTACATCATCATCATACATGCTTTTCCTTTTTTCCTTTTGAAATAAAATCCCTTTTTGTATCACTACCCTTCTAATGCACAACACCAAGGAAAATAATGTATTTCCGTTTTATGTTATTTAATGTGTTTCTTGTGCTTCTATATTATGTCTTTGGCATAAATTACAATTTAATAAACATACATTTATTTGGTAAATGTGTTTTTTTTTTAGCTTAGCAGAACCAATTTGTATTTTGTCATTGCTAGGTTATGAACGTAGCTTTTTTATTTCTACATCAAGTTTGCAAAATTGTGTCACAAACAAACCTACCTACATTTATCACAGATGTGTGATGCAAGGGTACATTGTACAATATGTTGAATAGTCTATTCAAGGTGATACCCAGAAGAGGAGGTTCAGAGGAACATTGAACAGAATGATGTCCAGCAATTTTGCAGCAGCATTAGATAAGTGTATACACAGTACTGTATAGAAATAAATATGCAAATTTCAACACATGGATTATCTAATGCTTCATAATGTCTGTTATTTTATTTTATTTCTCCATAAGCAAATTAGTATAATGGTATAAAATGCAATAAAGTCAAATGATTCTATGGGAGATTGTGCTCACACAAACATGTAGTTGTTCATTTGTTAGGCATAGAAAAATTAAGATTGTAATATTAACTCTAGTGATGTGCTGTAGTTGTTTTACTTGTTTGCTGTAACATTACAGATATAGTACAGCTTAATAGCTATGTTTTGAGTGTTATGTGTTTGTGTAATAAAAAATAGAAATGAACATGTTGAGATATTTGACTTTTCGGCCCCACCTACAATTCAGGTTTTTAGTTTCTTTCATTTACATAGCACCGGTTCACAATAAAGGTCAGCAAACAGATGTAATACATTTTAATTACACACAGTCCAATTTATCTGAATTATGTTAAAAAGAACTGGTCTTAGTGAATTGTAAGACATCAAAAAATAAATGTTTTTTTATGTCCGTTTGTTTGTTTGTTTTTAAGGAAAACCAAAGCAGTTGCCAGACCTGCTTCTTACCTGGTTTTATAAAAGAACAAAACAAAAACAAAAAAACAGTAACAACAACATATGGTTGGATATTGGAATTTTAAACATGGTATTTTAAACATGATAATAGTTTTAATTTGTTGTCAGTTTCTATCAGCACACATCCAGCCCCTGACAAATCACTGCTAGGCAAGCACTAGCATTTATTTAGTTCTGAAATCTGTTTATTTTTGGCTCCTCCCTGCACACAATGGAGTTTCTTTTTTTGTTGTTTTTAGATAGAGATATGGTTAACCTTTGATGATTTATGGAAGATTTATGGAAGATTTAAGAGTGTACAGATTGTTGTGTAAGAAGGGCTGCGTGGCTGTCATGGGTAATAGACATAATGTCTGTCTTAAAGCTACCATCTAGAGTTCATATAAATCTGAGTCAATGTTGGTGTCTTTATGTAATCCAAATTTAGACATAGATATTTTACTTACATTTAGACCAATTTTAGAATGAGTTGTTTCACCCTATGAGTTCATTTAAATAACCAGTACAATTGTTGACGAAAAACACACATTTTAACAAAGGTTTTGAGCTTTGCAAGCTTTGCAGTGGGTATTTTGCAGTGGACAAAATTTTGTTTATTTTTATAAAAGTAAAATGTTATTTATTACATAAATCATAATGTCCAACCAGAATTACTACTGTCTCACACAGTGGCAGTACCTTAGTGTTTCGAAAGTTAAGTCATTGACTTGCCCTTCTTACACAAAGTTGACACATCAACTTAGAATGTCCCTAAGGCAGATGAGAAATGGAGTTAAAATGTCTTGTTAAAAAAATGACCCAAATGTACACAGCAAGGACATGCTGTATTAAGAGGTCTGAACCCATTGATTGCTACAGATTGATTTTTTTTAATTGTGCAGGTCAACTGGTTAAAGCAAAGTGCTGATATTCAAGGATTCCTGATTCAATACAAGTCTATGTCAGTTTTTAAATGTTTTTATTTTATTTTCCTTGTCAGTCTTGGTTAAAACATGCTTATCATTTAAACCCCTAATAATTATGTTAAAACCTAGCTTAGACGTGGAAAAGTTTCACTTCACACTAAAAATGTCCTAAATATATTCTGTATTCCTTTTGACAATTCAGATACTCTTATATGTAATTTAGCCATAAAATGATCACTGGCCAGCTGAGTGAGAAGGCATAAAATGCAATGTGCTTGGAAATGGAGGCAGCAGAGCCGTTAACCCAGCAGAGCTTAGAGGACATCTCCAAGAAACACTCACCCGTCTTTTTCCAGCTAATGTTCATCCTTAGTATGACAGAATTAATTAATTACAGCTTCAAGTATGCACACAGCATGTACAGCCACAAGTAATAGACTTCTGAGTTTTGTTCTTGACCAGCTCCATACTAATGTGTCTGAATCCACCTGCACCTGGCAGTGAATATCCTGACAGCCCGCTGTGAGATATCATGATGCTGTGGTGAATATCTGAGTTAAACCCAATTCAATGAAAATGGTAGTGGAACCTCACGCAAACCATCAACCAATACAACAGTTGGTTACCATGGAGACTGATGGCAGGTTGGTAGTGGGCATTACTGAGCACAATGGAAGGAAGACTTTACTAGATAAATACCATCAAGACTTGAAAAAAAGCTATTTGGTTTCATTGTATATATTTTAATATATGTAAAATTACAATAAACAGGTGTTGAAATTGGAAAAACTTGGCAATTATACTTCAGATTAGCATCCAACATTCCCAAACTCCACCCACATATTACAGAACATTTTCATGTCTGTTCTCCAAGACACTTCTGTTTCCAAAGGCCACAAAAGTAAAGTTCAGAAATAAATTAAGGAGGGTATTTCTCTCTCTTTCTCTCTCTCTCTCTCGCTCACAGCATGCTATGTAAGGTTGACCTATCTCAGAGTCTAACCACAAGGGCTCAGGACATCGACTGTAACTTAACTATCAAATGTTGCCCCTAAGGCAGGACACAGTCTCCTCTGCAAATAAATCTAAAACGGCTTTCCCAAGATTTCCCCAAGCCAAAAGACATTCAAGCTTTAGATTATAAAATGTGTAATTCCATACCCATCTTGCAAGGGGAAAGGAATATAAGAGCCGCATGGATACCAGTCCAATGCCTCATCTTGGAATGGGCTATTGCTTTCCAAATTACTCGAGGCTGGGTCCCTCCCAATGTATCTGTGCAACAGCATTAGCTTGTTTTCTGTCTGCCATCCCCTCTTTGCCAAGTTTAAAAAGTAATCTTTTCTCAGAGCATGGCTGTTTTTGATAAGAAATCTAAACTGGGTCAAGGACTCAGAGTAAAGTCATTGAACAGTAATTAAAGCTCCCGCTGATGTTACAGTTCCGAATGTCTCCACCACGGGCTTTGAGATAGAAATCCATTCAAGGATTTGGAGAGCCTTTGTTTCTCTCTTCTCATGAGTAAAATCATTTTACCCTTCCTTTTTTTCAGCCAAACTGGGTAATTAAGCGAGCCAAGTTAGTATCATGCCAGCGGAGAAGGAAGTTATGCCTGATCACATATAATACATAAAGTCCCTCATTCAAAACACTAGTACTATTCTGAATACACTAGAAATGCTACAACTCTGTAAACTGTGTTTGAATAGTTCTTTGAAAAATCAAACAGTTTGAACATAACTTGAGTTATCACATGATAAGGTCTGAGCTTTTTTGTTTTATTTATTAAAGACAAAGGGATTAAGCTTCAGGTAATTTCCAAAAAATAACCTTTCTTACTCATTTAAAAATAAATGAGCCAAAATAAATATGCTCAGGAAACAATAGGGCACCCTACCCATAGCTATTCCTACCCACATTGAGATGTATCTTGTAGCCATCAGCAAGGTTTGTCCCACTCATAACTTTAAGCTTTGAGGTTTTTGATAAGTTATACAACAGATTACAGCAAGTCAATAAGTTCAGAATCTGTTCTTTGAGTCTACCAGGATTTCCGATTTCTTAATTCTCAGATGGTGGATTCACAAGCATGTTTTTGGCCAAGTTGAAAGGTCCAGTTTTGGTTCAGCTTACATTCTTTTACAGATGGTGTCACATTTGTCTCAATCACCCTTTGTTATTTTGCAGAATTTAGGGTGGGTTCTATGAGGGTGAGGTGGCCAGGTCCTGCAGCAGTAAAGCATTCACACACCATGAAACGTCCACCTCCATGCTTCACAGGTGGTTTGAGGTCATTTTCCTGGAATGCTGAGTTTGGTTTATGCCAAACATTTCCTGTGTTCTGATGTCCAAATAACATTATTCAAGAATTCCTAGACTTTTCGTACATTCTACCTGGTGTCAGGATGTGACATTTTGGACTTTGTTTTGGGTTTTTGTTTACTTTAGCTAGACGTTTTTGGTTTGTATTCATGTTTGGGTATTTTGTTTTCCTGACTGTTCTGGTTTCCTTCTCCCTCCCAGTGTGTTCTCCTCTCGCCCTTGTTCGCTTAGTGTTGCTTCCCTATTTACTTAGAATGGTTTCTTTATTATTATTATAGTTCTCTGGTTCCTTAGCTTTGCTCTCGTCTTATATTCATGTTTTGGTATTGGTTCCTTTGCACTCTTATTTTATTTTCTGTTTTGCTACTTCTCGTCATTGGTTTTCCTCTTTTAGTTGTTAATTATTCAGTTTTTGTCCCCTTTACATTCATTGTCCCTCTTGGCTCTGTTTGCTCTAGTTTATCTTTATTCTCCAGTCCCTCCTTTATAGGTTAGCTTTAGTTAGTGTTTACTTTTGTAGTCAGGGTTTCTTTATGGTTTCTGTTTGCTAAGTCCTTAGATCTTAGGTTGTTGTGTTACCTCCAGTTCTCAGTTTCCTTTAATTCATGTTTATTCTTGATTCTGTTTTATCTTGGTCTATAGTTTTCGTTAAGGTCTGTTTCACTGTTTTGTTAATTAGTCCCTTTCCTCATGTCTTAGTCTTATTAGGTTTACCTGCTCTTTGTTCCTTGCTGGTTCCTCTGCTCATCTCACACCTTCGTTCATTGCCCTCGTCCATTCTTCGAGTTCCGCATGTTCCTGTAGTGACTTTGTAAGTTTGGACTCCTGACTCTGGTTTACTCCTACAGTGTTTTGTTACTTTGATATTTTGAAAAAAACTGAAGACTGCTTTGAAATGCTGCTCCCGAGCTCTTGTCTGCACTTTGGTCCAACACCAAACCACATTGTGACACCTGGAACATTTTAATTTGGCTTTCATGTTTATTTTTAGAGAGCAAAGGTTTCCTCCCTGCACACCTCCCATGAAAGTAAAGAGTTTTTGTCTGACTGTACGGACAAATAAAGTTTTCATATTATAGTGATTTCGGGTGTTTGTGCTACCTCCTGAAAATTTGTCATTCAAGGTGGGGAGCCACATCAACCATGTCAAAACCACCAGTGTACATCATAAAACATTACTATAAAAGTTAATTTAAAACTCGATTCAGAGCTTTGAACCATTGTGACTGACACATTTAGCACCTGGAGTCAGTAAGCAAAAGATACAAGTCAAATATATTTCCTTTGTAATTTCAAGTATTCAATGCAGAAATTAAAATTTTAACACTGTCTTCTTAATGTTATCTCTGCCAGAACCTAACCATGCAAAAGCATCTTTTGGAAGTCAGAAAAAGAGGAAAATAAACGCAATAAATAATCCATTCTGGAGAATAATATGTGAATTTATATTCCCACCAATGGGACCACTATTGCCTTGTGAAATGTATAATCCCTCTCTGTAAGAAGATGATATTTGGCAGCCACCTCCATCTACTGTAACATTGTGCCTGTAGTCTTTTGCTTCTTTAGGAGAGCCACGGGCTGAGTATTTGAAGTTTTTAATCTGGAACTCCAGAGACTAAGGTCACCTTTCACTACCCCTCCTCTCCCTCTTTTATTTGCTCTTGCTTAGTTCTGGCAACCCTGCTATTTCACACACTATTAAAAGAAATCTGCTAATGCAAGGAGCGAGGTCCTTGGCTTGTGGAACGGAAAATGATGGCATTTCTGAATTCTTTCTCTCTTTAAAATACCCTGGGCGTCTTGTGCAGGGTTTATGACCCTAAGATTAGTCACTTTTTTGGAGCTCGGTGTACTGCCGGGGGCTATTTCTGCCAGAAACTGATTTTCATATTGATGTGCAATGTTGAGCCCTCTCCGGTCTACATATTGGCTCATGCATCACCTGGACTCTGCAGCTGTCAAGCCTCAGTGATAGCAAGTGAAGCAGACAATTCCTCTTTTAATAAATAAACAAGTGCTGCACTGCAAGTAAATATTGAATCCTGAAAGCTGGCGGCATGTTTGTGACGTACTGCACATTTCATTACTATTAACATCGAACGATGTTCAATATTTTCTGGTTTTCTTGTTACTAAACACTTTTAGAATATCATAATATTTTCTACCATACAGTGCCTTGCAAAACTAACCAAACCCCTGAAATGTATTTTTATATGATACACTCAAACAAAGAGGTACATAACTGTAAAGTGGAAAGTTTTTCAAATTTCTTTACAAATAAGCATCTGAAAAGTGTGGAGTGTATTTGTATTTATCCCCATGTGAATCGATCCTGCCAGTCTGCTTCCCAGGTTTCCATGCTTATTTACACTGACCAACAATCAAGGTCATTCAGCCCAGCTGTGCCTGCCAGTCAGGCTCATATCATTCACCTAAAGAGTCCTTGCCAGATTATTGAAAGACTTTGTGTTAGTAAATGTCCACAGTGTTTTCCATGCCTAATCTTGGTCTCCACTTTTTGACCTAGTTTTTGCCCCTCGAATTTCCTTTTCTCGTCTTTTCAACTGCTGGGACACTACGCTTGCCTTTGATCTCTGATTTTTGACTTTGGATCTGCATTCAACCTTCTACTTGTTGGATTGTTCAGCCATCCCCTTCCATATATCTGACTCTTGTCTTCCGTCTGACCATGCTTATTGAATTTGGATAATATTGAATTGGATTTATTTATCTTGGAGATTCCTTTTTGTATTGGACTCGTAAAGGAAACAGATTACCTGCTAAAATTGTCTATCCATCCACCCAGGAGGAGAGCAACCAGTGACACCTGTACAGGGGTACGGGATATCTTTCTCATTTGCTATTGATCCATCTGCAATTGGTCAATTCACAAATGTTCCTTCTTTGCTTTGCTTTCTGTGTACAGTTGTCATTTTGGGTCCTCTGAACCAGCCATTACAGGATAATCTGGCCACAATGGACCCAACACCAGCACAAGTATATCGTCTTGAGATAGAGAATTTGACTTCTACAGGCTAAATAAATTGTTAATAACTAACTAATTTGCTATGTGCCATGAATAATTCTGCTCAGTCTCAGCCTGAACCCCTAGCTGCTACTGCGGTTCTCCCAGCCCAGTTCTGGGTTTCACCCATTTTTGAGCTACGCCTAGTTCCACCTGAAGTCTTAACAGGAAACAGTGCAGACCTTTTCTACTGTCATCAAACCATCATCATTTCTCACAGAGAGGTCTAAACTGGCTAATGCCATTTCATTATTATCAGATTAGGCTAAATTGAGGGGCGCTGCTGAGTGATCATGAGATTCAAAAATCTGCCATTCATTTTCAGCTTTTTCCAGGAAACTCACATTAGCATTCGATCCGATTTGCTCAGAAAGAGAGAGTGCTGGGGGACTTTTGACACTGAAAGAAGACCACAGAAGTGTAACCAATAACATTCTTGATTTCAACACAATAGCCACTGATAGTGGATTCCTTTAAAGGCCAGCTAAAAAATTATGTTTTCAAATCTACTTTTGTCTAATTTTATCTTGTAATTTCTTTTTTGTTGAAGCACAGATTTTTATCTTGAAAGTTTTACTTACTATACAGGTCCTTCTCAAAATATTAGCATATTGTGATAAAGTTCATTATTTTCCATAATGTCATGATGAAAATTTAACATTCATATATTTTAGATTTATTGCACACTAACTGAAATATTTCAGGTCTTTTATTGTCTTAATACGGATGATTTTGGCATACAGCTCATGAAAACCCAAAATTCCTATCTCACAAAATTAGCATATTATTAAAAGGGTCTCTAAACAAGCTATGAACCTAATCATCTGAATCAACGAGTTAACTCTAAACACTTGCAAAAGATTCCTGAGGCCTTTAAAATTCCCAGCCTGGTTCATCACTCAAAACCCCAATCATGGGTAAGACTGCCGACCTGACTGCTGTCCAGAAGGCCACTATTGACACCCTCAAGCAAGAGGGTAAGACACAGAAAGAAATTTCTGAACGAATAGGCGGTTCCCAGAGTGCTGTATCAAGGCACCTCAGTGGGACGTCTGTGGGAAGGAAAATGTGTGGCAGAAAACGCTGCACAACGAGAAGAGGTGACCGGACCCTGAGGAAGATTGTGGATAAGGGCCGATTCCAGACCTTGGGGGACCTGCGGAAGCAGTGGACGGAGTCTGGAGTAGAAACATCCAGAGCCACCGTGCACAGGCGTGTGCAGGAAATGGGCTACAGGTGCCGCATTCCCCAGGTCAAGCCACTTTTGAACCAGAAACAGCGGCAGAAGCGCCTGACCTGGGCTACAGAGAAGCAGCACTGGACTGTTGCTCAGTGGTCCAAAGTACTTTTTTTGGATGAAAGCAAATTCTGCATGTCATTCGGAAATCGAGGTGCCAGAATCAGGAGGAAGACTGGGGAGAAGGAAATGCCAAAATGCCAGAGGTCCAGTGTCAAGTACCCACAGTCAGTGATGGTCTGGGGTGCCGTGTCAGCTGCTGGTGTTGGTCCACTGTGTTTTATCAAGGGCAGGGTCAATGCAGCTAGCTATCAGGAGATTGTGGAGCACTTCATGCTTCCATCTGCTGAAAAGCTTTATGGAGATGAATATTTCATTTTTCAGCACCACCTGGCACCTGCTCACAGTGCCAAAACCACTGGTAAATGGTTTACTGACCATGGTATCACTGTGCTCAATTGGCCTGCCAACTCTCCTGACCTGAACCCCATAGAGAATCTGTGGGATATTGTGAAGAGAACGTTGAGAGACTCAAGACCCAACACTCTGGATGAGTTAAAGGCCGCTATCGAAGCATCCTGGTCCTCCATAAGACCTCAGCAGTGCCACAGGCTGATTGCCTCCATGCCACGCCGCATTGAAGCAGTCATTTCTGCAAAAGGATTCCCGACCAAGTATTGAATGCATAACTGTACATGATTATTTGAAGGTTGATGTTTTTTGTATTAAAAACACTTTTCTTTTATCAGTCGGATGAAATATGCTAATTTTGTGAGATAGGAATTTTGGGTTTTCATGAGCTGTATGCCAAAATCATCCGTATTAAGACAATAAAAGACCTGAAATATTTCAGTTAGTGTGCAATGAATCTAAAATATATGAATGTTAAATTTTCATCATGACATTATGGAAAATAATGAACTTTATCACAATATGCTAATATTTTGAGAAGGACCTGTAGTCAATGGAACAATGAGGCCTTAACTGATGTATTCTACCAGGGGTTCCAGGAATTCTAGATGGAGGGTTAGTTCATAAGTTACCTGTATTTACTAACTTTATTGTAAAATACTGAATTTCTCTACTATGATTTGGCTAGGTTTCTCAGAATGAACTTTCTTTCTTCACCCAAGGTCCAGGCGGTTCTTGCCATTGACTGTCACATGACTCATCAGATTACTCAGGAGACCAAACCAGTTGTGATGAGACAGAGTGAGAACTATGTAGAAAGGGTCGGGTTTCTTTTCATCTGGTCACTGAAGCTAACAGTCATCTTGGGGGCCTCAAGAGATGGAACCCCTTGGAAGCAAGTGAGATCAGTCATCCTCTTCAGATGGAGAGGATAAACCAGGTGGAAAACAAATTGGTATTCTGTGTGAAAATGCCAAGTAGTCTCAGAACCTGCTGTGGGTGAAACATGCCATCAACTCTCTCCCCTTCAGCATCACCAGTATGGATCCATTTTACCGTTTATGGATTCAAACCACCAGTGTTCACTATCCAGCAGAGGAAGTCCAAGATCTTTATTGTCAACCAATTTGTAGGAAAGCATGGAAGCATCCTCTAGCAACCTCAACCATCTACTCTAGGACTGCCAACCGTCACTACTCTTCTGCTCCACAATATGTGGCCAGGAAGACGGTATGGCTATCCACTGGCGACATCCCTCTCAGGTTGAACTGCAAGAAGCCCGCTTCTCATTTCATGGGTCCATTCCCTTTCTCCAAAGAGGTGTACCCGGTGGCGGTCTGTTTTCAGCTTCCCAGGGCTCTTTGTGTTCATCCCACTTTCCATTTGTCCTGGCTTAAACCTCACATCACCTCCAGACTCATGCCCTCCTCCAGAACCCACCTTCCCACCCAGTTTGTAGATGTGACTCCCGCCTGTATCGTTAGATATGTTCTCCAATCCAGATGCTGGGGCTGTGGTCTTCAGTATCTGGTTTACTGGGAAGGATATGGACCAGGAGAATGTTCCATGAAGATGTGATACTGTAATGATCCTACCAGTCTGCTTCCCTGTTTCCATGACAATTAATGCTCATGATCAAGCTCATTCATCTTAGCTGTGCATGGCGATCGTGGCCACTTACCGGTTTTACTTACTACTTAAGCTTCTACAAGCCTGAGACTCCTCTCCAGATTATTGAAAGCAGTGAGTAAAAGGTGACTGTGACTCACTGAAAAGAGTGGTCATCTTGCAAACTATGGGTTGTGGGTTTGATTCCAGCTTCTGCCAGCCACATGTTGATGTGTCCCTGGGCAAGGCACTTAGCCTCAAATTGCCTATCAATCGGTGTATGAATGTGTGTGTCTGGGTGAATGTGGCTCTAGTGTAAAGTGCTTTGAGTGCTCAGTATGACTGGAAAGGTGTTATATAAGTTCAGTCCATATCATACCTGTCTCTGGTTTTCTGCATTAGACCATGCTCTTATTTTTTGGATTGGATTTGTTCATCTTGGAGATTCTTTTTGTATTAGACCCAGACTGGAAACTCATTACCGGCTTAAAAATTGTCCCTGCCTGGAGTATCATCACCCACCAAAATAGCTTTCCTCTGTTGGACCACTTGTTTGCTGAGTATTGGACTATCTGCACGTAGTTGGACGTCACTGTGCCTCTCCAATGGCATTGGCCATTTTGTATCCAGGACAGCCCGCTATTACATATCCCGTGGAGCACTGCGACTGATATGACGAGCGTCCCAAGTCTGACGTCACAAGACGCTATATAGGAAGGCCTCCGTTTTGAACACCCCGCCTTCAGCTGGAGATCGTGACCCAATCACCAACATCTGAAGCATCACCTGGAGAAGAAGAGTCCTGAGTGGATTTAATTTATTCTCTCTCGTTGGCCAACAAACAATTCATAACTGAGGTTTCTGGACTAGGAAGGCCAGAAATTTCACTTTGCCGATCGAAGACGTGAGTTTAACATGTAACTAAAAACACGGAGTTCAAGGAAACGAACCTTCACTGTGTTTCATCCCAAGTCGACTTTGATGGTCAGATCGTATTTTTCCTTTTCGCCAAGAAGGCCAAAGGACGAAGACTGACCACTTTCTTGGAGTTTAACTGCGGACGTGCAGCAACGCTTCAACCCCCCTTTTCCCTCTCACTCGCTGCCCCAGAAGGAAACTTCACCAAGTAAAACCCATCCTTTATTTTTATTTCTTTATTAGAAGGTCTGGGCAGGGTCAGAGGTTGTAGTGCGATGAGAATCCTGAATGATATGTGCATGTAACCTTGCTTATTGAAACTTTGATGTGCTGTGCTGATGTCTGAAGCTGCTGCGCTCCCAGCTCTGTGCGTGTTTTACCACCTGAGAGCAAGCGCAGGTGCGCTGTGAGACTGGACTGCTGAAATAACCTCATGGTGAAATTCCCCATTTTTCTTTGTCTCCAACCTCACTGCTGGCTAGCTGTCGCCAAAAGTTTTATAACTCTTTGTCTGCTCAGGAATTGGGGGAGGTTTTATGAGTCAGAATAACTGAGTTACAGTTGGAGCTGCGCCCCCACTCTCCACTCGCCACCACACCCCTTTTCCATATTCTCATTCCTTCTTTTTGCCATAACCGCTGGTTGATTCAATACACACCCACTGCTGTTTGCTTTATTTTTGCTTAGTTAGATGTGTTACCCTTGTTATGTAGAATTTTGCATGTTGAGTAGGTGAAGATTAATAAATATTCACATAGATAAAAAGAGAGCGTTTTGTGTTCATTGTGTGCAAAGGTGATTCGTCAGTCAAGATAAGGTTAAAAGTTCCACACGTTTTGGCAGAAACAGTCGATTAAACAGTGACATCTCCGGCAATAGTTATTAATTATTACGGAGTATTTAACAGTTGTAATTGTCAAAGGCGTTGAGCCACTATTACAACACCAGAAACATCTCTGGTCTCAATTCATAAATAAGGATTTAGGTTAAGAAGTTGATTTTGTCAGGTTATGATTTTTAATTATAATCATTGATCAAGATTAATCAATCAATAATCATAACCCCCAACACCTCAAAGCTTTTACCACCTGGCTCTCACTGAGGGAGGGGATCTGCCCACTCAGAACCAGAGCACCAGTGAAGCCTTTATGGAGGTTAGTGATTTCTCTGTGATTCTCTATTGATCCATCTGCAATTAGCCAAGTCAGTAATTTTCCTTACTTTGGAATTTTTTGTCAACCTATGTAGAGGACACTGCAAACATGTCAAAGTAGCTGCTCTGGCCAGATGATTCCAAAATGAAACTTTTGGCGTAATTACAAAACACTATGTGTAGCACTAAACTGAAACTCTGCATCAGCTTGAACATGCCACACCCACAGTGAAACATGTTGGTGGGAGCATCATGCTATAGGGATGCTTTTCTTCAGCGGGGATCAAGATACTGATGAGAGTTGATGGGAAGATGGGTGGAGCAAAATTCAGGGTAGTCATGGAAGAAAATCTATTAAAGGCTGCAGAAGACTTAAGACTGGACAATAGGTACACCTTCTACCAGACAATGATCCTGAACACACAGCTAGTCATAATTGAATGGTTCAGACCAAAACATACATAGAATGGCCAAAAATATAACAGTTTTCAAATTGAAAGCGCTGTCTACAAATTGTGTTCTTTGTTTTTTCAAATAAACACAACACTTTTTTATATAGACATTTTAAACACTTTAAAGAGGAATGAAAGATGTATGTAAATAGATTTCTTTCTAAGAAGTACTTGTTCTGTCTCATGTGGAAGTAAAAAACAACTGCTGTTTGGACAAACCACTGTACTTCACACTGCTGGCCTTTTTTACACTTGTCAAGGAAAAAAGAGCAATTGGGGAATTACATAGAGCAGGGCTTTGCATGCATTACAGAGTCGGAGACTAAAGAGAGATTATCCAAGGCCAGATGTGTCTCTCTCAAAAGGAAAAAAAAAAAAGATAAACTGAGTCCGCTAAGAAGCAGCCCCATCCTGCTGCTGCTGGTAAGCGTCAAGCAGTAGGGCATCAGCAGTTGGCTGTCTGGAGCATCACACCGTCTGTCTCCGAGAGTGCAAGATTTCAGGTTTAGGAAGCAACTGTCTTTTAATGTTGGTGACACTTCATCCATCATGCTTTAGACAAACATTTTCCAAGTTGACTGACTGAAGGAATGCAGCATTAGCTTCTGTTTGCTTAGAGGCAAACTTCACGCTTGTTTATGCATTTTAGAGAGGAGAAGATATGGATTTCAAATTTACCTGTCACACTTTTTAAACTTGTTTTACTGCGAAAAAAAAAAAATACTTTTGCACAGAACTCTGGGTAGGAGAAAATACACTGTAAAGAAGTTATACATTACTCTGCACTCCAACTATTGCGGCAGCAACGTTTTATCAGCTTAATTGTAAAGAACATGTTATCTGAGAAGCATTCCAAGGCTGCAGCTCGTGAGCTATGACTCCCTGGCAGAGAAACCCAGCAAGCTTTTCTGGGTACAGAGTTGTGTTTTATTGAGCTAGGGTTTGTCAGCATTTTTGGTGAGCTGGTAAAATATAATTGTGTCATCCTTTATAAAGCAGTGTAAGGTTGACAGCACCCAGAGAAGCTTCATTACTCTGCTTTTTATTGGGGTGTGAAGAAGGGGACATTCTGTTGGTGATGAATAACGTCTCTCTCGCATGAAGTCAAGGTAAAGCACACTCACAGCGGCGGTGCAGTGCTCTGACACATGTACATGGATCTTCTGAAATGAAATCAATTTAGCTGAAGAATTGTGGCTGGTTAGCCATAATGGTTATCTGATGCCCATCAATAGCTGTATTGATTTGCAAGTAAAATCAAAATCTGTGAGAACTGAGTAGAAAAAATGCTTGAAATGTATTTGAGCATATGCAACAAATGTGCCAAGCTGCAAAGAGACATATTAATCCCATATCAAATTATTTTTTATATGGGATTATCATACACCAAGACAAAAAACTTGTGTTTCTTAATTCTTTGTGTTTTTCTCATACAATTAACTAACTAAATTAACTCAAAAGAACCCTTTTAAAAACCGAGTTTGCTTCGAAGGGTCTCAAAGCTCCCAAAGGTTTCACCTGCTTGGTAGCACTGTTGTCATGCAGCAAAATGGTTCCTGGGTTCAAAATCCAGTTTTGGGTCCCTCTAGATGGAGTTTGCATGTTCTACCTGTGTATGTGTAGGTTCTTTCTTGGTATTCTGGCTTTTTCCAAATTACAAAACATGACTGTCAGGTTATTTAGTCATTTTAAATTGCCCTTCGGTAAAAGTGAATGTGTAAATGGAGGCTTGTCATCTGTGATTCATTGCCCTGTTAATGACTGGCAGCCTGTCTCATCTCTAAACCAATGACTGCTGGAGATAGTTGCCAGCACCCCACATAAGCACAATCCTCACTCACAAGCCTGCTAGGACATGCGGATATAGACAATGCAGATTGTCGCAGATTTTTGTTGGGTTCAGTTTTAATACCAAATCAGACCTCAGTGTTGTCGGACCTGTAAAATCAAAAAAGTCACTTAAATAGAACTCATCTGACAACATGACGTTAAACTGCGAGATATTAAGATGCAACACATCATGCCCCAATCTAAAGAAATTCATGAACCGGTGAGAAATAAAATCATTTACATCTAACAGCCTGGAAATGGTACAAATACGTTTTAAAGACCTTAGGACACCAGCAAACCACAGTGAGTCATTATCCATAAATGGAGAAAAAGTGGAACAGTGGTGAATTTTTCAGACCTCCCTGGCCTATCAAAGTTACTCCAAGAGCATACTGACATTTCATCTTAGAGATCACAAAAGTACCCAGAATAAAATCTAAAACACTGCAGTCCTCAATTGGCTCATTAAAAGTCAGTGTTCATAATTCAATAATCAAAGACAATTGGAAAAAATTCCACCCTTTGGACCTTTCCAAGGCAAAAATTACACCACAAAGGCCTTCCTAACATTTGCCAAAATAAGCTCCTGGTAATTCCCAAGACTTGAGAAAACATTCAGTGGATTGTAGAGACAAAAGTGGAGCTTTTTGGAAGGTGTGCATCTCTTTATATCTGGTGTAAAATTAACACAGCATTTCAGAGAAAGAACGACATACAAACAATCAAATATATCAGTGATAATGTGATGGTCTGGGACTGGGACTGCTTTGCTGCTTTCTGGAACAAGACATCTTGCCATATTTAATGGAACTATGATTCCTGCTTTTTACCGACAGCATAAAATTTTAAACTGCACCAACAAGTTGGCTGTTTCACTTAAGAAAATAAAAATTAAAGGAGTGGCCTAGTCATAGTCTGAAGTAAATCCAACTGAGGTGCTATCGCTTGACTTTAAACATGCCATTTATGATCAAAAACTCAAACATTTAAATAATTCTTCAAGAAAAAGTGGACCAAAATTCCCCCCAGCAATGTAAAAGAATCATTGCCAGTTGCTACAAATGCATGAAGGCAGTCATTGCCACTAGTGGCACAACCAGTTATTAGGTTTACGGGGCAATACATATTCACATAGAGCCAGTTTGGTTTGGGTAACGTCTTTCTCCTAATAAATGTAATCATTATTTCAAAACTAGTTTTTGGTTTGAATTTGGTTTGAATTTGAATTGAATTTGGTATATTATCTGAGACATTTAAGTGTGACAAAAAAAAGCATGCTTTGCCTTCTGTTACCATTCTAGGATTCAGGACCCTGTGAACATTTTGTTTCTTTAGTTATTACTTGTTGTAGCTTAACCTTTCTTGCAGGTGGTGTCAGTAACTGTCTGCTGTATAATTGTCAGTATTCTTGCCTATGATTTTGTGGGCCGCAAAATGTCTATAACATTTTTGTTATGCTATGGACATATAAGAGCAACTAAAATTCCTAACTTTGATTGGCCTTGTGTGATATTCACACATTTATGAGAAATTAAATTATGGGTTTTTATCAAATAAGCCATAGTCATCCTAATTAACAGAACTAAATGCTTGAAATATATCAATGTGTGAAAATAATTTGTATAAAGTGAATTTTCCTCTATGATTTGAATTACTCAACATTTTTTTAGTAATACAATTTTGAGATGCAACTGTTTTGTGCTGTCTTGGATACAAGCGAGGTCTTCTTATTATAGCTGTAAGCAACCATTTGTTGGATGAAAAACAAGAATGTTTGTTAGAAGTGCTGTAGTCAGAAACACCACATATATTAACATAAGAACCCAAGGATCCTGATATGGAGTTATTAAGGTTGGATGGGGTCACTCCAGGGACTCGCACTTTAAAGAGAGTTCTAAAGTTTCCAATTTCATTTCCTATACACAATCAGCCTCACACCCAAGAGAGGGAGGATATTTAAGATCCTCTGAATAAATCTGAGGCAGGCGTTTAGCAACAGCAAAAAAAAAAAAAAAAAAAAATGAAAGAGCCGGATGATTATTGGAATGAAGTATAATAAAGCCACAGCAGATCTGAAGGGAAATGTAAGGTCTCATTTTCTTTTTTATGTGACAGGGATTAGGTACAAATATTCGTGGATGGTATTAACTTCTGCTGCGATTGCATTGTTTCAAGAGTTCTTTTTCGTCAAGAACATTGCAGGAAAGACAGACAATCTCCTCAGGAGTAACAGCAATAAGACGTACCTAATATTATCTACAGGAGTCAAAGGATTAAAGGCTTTTAAAGGCCTCTCTGTACACAAAAACTGCTGATATTTAGTACAGCAATATTCAGGAGCTTCTACATAAGTATTTTTAATTGTAATGCAATGATTGATTGACATTTCCTTAAGATTGTGTTACTTAACATTCACTGCAATATCATTCTGAAAACCTCTAAATCAACCCCTGGTTATTTTCCATTGAGTTCAGGCAGGAAAAAAAACATCTCTTACCTAATAAATACAGATATTATTAGACAGCAAATATTAGTATTAGCCAGAAACCCTAAACATTTTTAAACATACATTTATCAACTTGGCTTTTTCTTGTTTTTTGAACCAGATAAGTAATTTTAAAAGGCACTTTTCCGACACAAAAATAGTTTTTGGAGCCATACCTTTTTAAAACAGAAACTAACATGGGGAAAATAACATGTTGAAACCATGGATCCTAATAGTTTTAAACAGATAATGTTTTTTTTTTTTTTGCATTTTTTTAATAGATTTATGGCCACTATTGACAAAATAGAAAAGAATGGAGTGAATACTCCCACTTTGCCCAAAGATAGTCTAGGCAGAAAAAGTGAACAAGCTTTTTTGAAGCAAACTGGTGAGAAGGATAGATTTCTTCTCATTCCACCAGAAATATTTTCTCTGTTTTTGCCCCAGAATTTAAAATAATTGAATTTTTTGCTTTAAGGAATGGACCACCCAATGCTAAAGGAAGAGGACATAATAAAGTTTATGTTGCGGCGAGAGCAGACAGTTCTAACGGGCTCCGCAGCCAAATCATAGAGACAACCATGAGTAATGTTTAAGAACATAAAGTTTCTTACATTAGAAAATAGGTTGTGTTATTATGAATTAACTCCTGTCAAAACAAAATCTCTGAGGAATGCATTAGTAAATGACAGAATAACTGTACTCTCCAAAGTTTATCATGGATATTTACCAAATACCCATAAAATTAGTTGCTGCTGCAATTTTGTTTCTCAATTTCTGAGCCAAATGAACAATAAATTATATATTAGTAATTTAAATTTCCTGTGCGTAAATGTAGCATTAGTTGAAGCAACCTTTTAGGTCTAAACATATACCAGACAGATGTTTTGAATTAGTGGCCTGATTAATGGTGTCCTTAAAACAATGTTGTGACACCAACATTACTGTTTAACAGTTAAACACTCACAGGTAAGACACTACTTGATTCTATGCAGAAAGTGAGACTTTCAGCTGCTAACATTTTTGGTAGTTATGTTTTACAAAACACAAGCAAGGTTATCCTGGTACCCAGTAGCTGAGCAAAATGAGTGTCAACTCTCTGTGCACATCAGAATACCAATAATGGTCAAAACCAAAGTAGAAAATTCAACATTTTGATGAATGCTGCTGGAATTTCATATTTTTGAAACGTAATTTTTGTCACAAGCAACCTCTCACCACAATGGACTTGCCACAGACTGCTCTTGAATTTGTGGATAGGGTGCTCACAACAGTTGATTTATGCTCTTTCAGTTAAATGTGACAAGACAATTTAGTTGTGCTCATATTTATTAAGAAAGTTCTATTTTTATGTTGCGACATTCAACTTATCGAAGTACAACCTCATATGCAAACAACTCAAACTGCAGACAGTATTTTTCCTCTATATGCCAGATGCAGAAAATGACAAGAATGGCCTGTAACACTAAACCGTAAGAGAGGTGTCTGGTGGGGATAAATCTCACAGAGTGAAATTATGAGGGATCTTGCCCTCAGACACTTACCCGGTTGGCTAACTGAACAAGTAACAGTGAATTATTTTTATCTCTCAAGCAAATATTGGCTTAAAAGGGCATGGCTTACAGTCAATATCAAGTTATTACTCAAAAATGTTATCACAGTTTTTCAGGCACATAAGACATTCTTCTGAAGGAGCCTATTTTTGCTTGAACACTTTCTTTCAGTGAAAGTTTTACAGTTGTAGTGGTAAAACAAAAGTCTAGACTGAAATATGTTGCTAATAACTTGGCTGAATGTTTTATGTAAGAGTGCATTTTTCACATTTATATGGATCATAGCCTTAACTGCAATTCTGCAACTGAAATTCTTGCACATTGTTTGATGCAACATAACATATGCTCAGTCCGACTGGAAAGAGACTGTTTATTGTGCTTTATGTCTTTCAACAATGAATTTCTTCTTCCCATGATGACAGATTTATGAAATGTACAACGAATAGTTCTCCTATCTACATATTCTCCCACAGCTTCTCCAAGGCAACGCAGAGAAAGGCAAGTTTATTGGTATAGCTTGTTTTAGCAAAAAGACCACTCAAAATCCTTTATATGATAATAACACAAGAAAAGAAAATACATAAAACATGCATTGCAGTACCATAAAGACAAGTAAAGTAAAGTTGGACTACAGACTGAAATTAAGGATGTGTCTGTTAATATTTTAAATAGAACAGTTAAAGGCAACTCTAAGCAAATTGGTGCTCAGGGAATCAGCATTTTTGCAGTTTTCTGGAAGCTTACTTCAGAATTGGGGTGATGTGCTCTGCTTTCTTAGTTTTAGTGAGGGGCCGGGAAGCAGCATTCTGGATCAGCTGCAGCTGTCTGATTGACCCTTTTGGTAGACCTGTGAACTCACTGTTGCAGTAATCAATTCAACTAAAGATAAATGCATAGATGATTTTTCAGGATCCTGCTGGAACATTAGTCCTTTTAACTTGGAACTGTTCTTCAGGTGATAAAATATATATAGTAACTGTCTTTATGTGCCTCTGAATGTACAGGACCAAGTCTATAACTACACCCAGATTTGGGGACTTATCAGTGGTTTCTAGCTGTAATAACTGAAGCTGTGAGCCTACTCTTAATCACTCCTTCTTTGGTCCAAAAATAATTACTTAAAATTATGGCACATCCACACATTAATTTGTTCTATACATCTACCCAACACTTGAATATGTTCATAGTCATCTGGTGATGTCACCTTGTAATGTAGAGCTGTGTGTCATCTGCATAGTTATGGTAACTTATCTTGATGGTTGTTATAATCTGAGCTAAGAGGAGTATGTAGATATTCATTAGGAGGGGCCCCAGGATGGAACCTTGGGGTACCCCATTTGGGATTTTGTCAACTCCCATTACAGTTACCTATTATCATCAAGACATCCCTGCCCTTCAAGTAAGACTCAAACCAATTACGTACTGTACCAGAAAAACCGACCCAGTTCTCCATTTGCTCCAGTAACATACCAGGGTCAACAGTGTTGAATCCTGCTCTGAGGTACAATAATAACAGCACTGCATTATGTGGATGTCATTGAACCTGACTGGAAGATGACTGGAATATGTCAAAGTGGCTGGTTAGTGTTAAAAGGTATTAAATTGTTAAAGCACAGCTTTTTCAATAAGCTTACTGATGAGATTTGAGATGTGTCTAATTCTACAATAGCAACTTGCTTAGATTGTTCCTTTTCTTTTTCAACAGTAGTTTGCTAACTGCTGTTTTTAGGGCCTGAGGAAAACATCTGACAAAAGGGATAAGTTTATTAATTAAATTCTATTCAATTCAGTTTTATTTATATAGCACCAATTCACAACACATGGTGTCTCAAGACACTTTACAAAGTCAATTCAGTCGAATCATATAGATTGCAAAGTCAGGTACATACATTCCAATTAATCCTAACCACTGAACAGTGCAGTCAGATTCAGTTATTTATGCAAATTGGATAAAAAGTTTTTCTATCTAAGGAAACCCAGCAGATTGTATCCAGTCAGTGACTTGCAGCATTCACTCCTCCTGGATGAGCATGTAGAGACAGTGGGCAGTCGCTTGCATTGACTTTGCAGCAATCCCTCATACTGAGCATGAATGTAGCGACAGTGGAGAGGAAAACTCTCTTTAAACAGGAAGAGACCTCCAGTAGAACCAGATTCATTGTGAGAGGCCATCTGCCACGATTAACTGGGGGTTTGAGAGAACAGAGCAAAGACACAAAAAGAACACATAAGCACTAAACCAGTAGCACTTTCTATAATAAAGAAATGTGAATAATTAATGGTTATAGCTCCTTTAGTGGCTTCATCTAGGAGAGAAAGACAGCAAAGCAGATTAACTTTGAGCCAGTTTTCAAGTCTAGTTTATTATTTGAATCAAATCGCTGACAGGCAAAACTTTCTTAAAGAAAGACTAGTATTAATGTATATAAACTGTCTCTCTTTATAGAGGTCACAGTGAACCTGGAATCCAGTCATTCACCACATCTCTTTGGGATTTCGACACTCCCTTATTTCACTTCTTTCCAATGGAGTATTTCTCCACAGAGATTTCTTCTTACCAGAAACAACCTTCACCTTACTGGGAGCCATGGAATCAATGATGTTGGAAATTATAGGATGGACGTTATGTACCAGCTCATAAACTGAGTTACAGGTCACAATTGAGGAGGAAGAGTAAACTTGTTTAAAGTTTCAGTTGAACTGTCCTTAAAAAGCCATACTCTTCCTGTTTTAGGATGATGGTTTGAAACGTGCCTCTGTGATATTGTTTAACAATTTAAACCTGCTTTAAACTACTCCACAACTTTTTCACTGACCTATCGAATGCGTTCCTTGGTCATTATGATCGGTCCATCAGTATCCCATAACAATCCTCTGAGACCTTTGCAGAACAGCTGTATTTGTATTGAAATTAAACTATACACAGGGGGACTGTATTTACAGCTCAATTTCAGTGATTTTTTATTTTATTTCGGGGTGTCAGGGTTGAGGAAGCTGAGTAGAGATGCACACCGCACTCTTTAAATCTTGAACCATTCCATGGGGCATGAATACTTTCCTAAGACACTATCTGAAATGGATCAAAGTTTAAAAGTAAGGGTCAATTAGTGATATAATTGATAGCATGAAGAATAAATATGGTGCTTTTGCTTATCAGTGGCAATTCCTCAAATTTACACCCACAGGAAGGATAGTGAGGATCAGATTACGGTGCTTCAAATCCCTAGATTAATGAGTGTGACAAAGAAAAAGTTGGCAATGACTCACTCAATTACATTCTTCCCGATTTCTGGTTAATCACTGTAAGATTGATTTAACCCTTTAAATTTGTTCTCTAATTTTTATTCTGCTGAATAAATCCTCTGAAATGCACAAATACTAAATCATAGAACTTAAATTCGAAACCTAAATTCTGCTTTGTACTGACAGCTCACTGATATGACTCAGGCAGATTACAAAAAAAACCCTGAAAAATCATTATTTAGATTGTCATATTCTGCCTTACTCAGACCTGCAGAGGACAGAGGCTATAAAACAGCAGCCACTAAACAGGACTAATTCTCCAGAATGAAATATATCAAAGGGGGCAGACCATTTACAAGTCGGTTATCAGAGCTATATTTCAAGTAACGGCCACAGCCGCTGCCCACTAAAGTGTGTCTGATGTATTTAAGGGCCAGTTTATGTGCTCCTCTGGTCTCAGAGGGGGTTACATTGATAGAGTATGTCTCCAGTCTGACTCTTCATACAAAGACAGCGAGAGGAGGAGAATCCCAGTAACACTTTGTGTACAGTTAAAAATCCAAAAGGGCATCTTTGCTGTTCCTGAAGAGTAAACTGAACTTTCTCGGTGCCATTGTGAAAAATCTTAAAGATTAATTGTTAAAAAATGCACTAAACTAAGTTAAAAAAAAACACAGTTTATGTTATTTTGCTTCTGAGTTATAGGTCAAATATAGACCAATCTAGTTTTGGGTTATGGTTAGACATGGGCTGGTATGAGATTCTCAGGGCATGATTAGCAAGAGTAAAAGGACCACAGTTTCACAGTATTAGGGTATTTACAAAAGAATTTATAATTAATTTAAACAGAAAAGCAATACTTTTTATTCCTGCTTTTTAATAATAGGACACATTGATAAATGCAGCTATAAAAATGTATAATGTGTATTTATTGTTGTGATGATTATGATTACAGACTTAAGAAAAATATTAAATAACCACTCGCAAAAACTTGTGGAAGCTTTAAAGTGCCTTTTGGGTAGAATATTCAACCTTTTTGCCATTCTGCACTTTATAAAATAATAGTGAAATTGTTGCAAGCGGATATCAGTTGCATATTAGTGAGGCTATCTGTTCGGCCCAAATGTGGAGTAGCTTCCATTCAGCCAGCTGACCAGAAATGTACAGCAACAAGTGTGGGAGGGGAAGAACACTGTTACTCTGTGTGTCAGTCAGAGGAAAAGATCAATTCAGCACCTTCACTGGCATCTCATTAAAACCCTTTAAAATATAGGAATAATATAACAGTATATATTACCATTTATCAGTTAACATTATCAGTACAGATAATAATTTTTTTTTAAATCTTGGTATACCTTGACACCAAACTATTACTGGTTAACATGATGTTTATAACCTTAAGGCTATCAAAATTAGATTCAAATGAATATTCTACAACTTCCAAATACTAAACAAGTGACATGTCAGTCAATTATTTATATTGTTTGTTGCTTTAAAAATAACTAAATAAATAATTCAAAAAAGAAACAATATTGTCTACCACCACTTTTGTTCACAATCAATTGAATTTAGATAACAAAATTCTTCTCTGCATATAACACTGCATAAAATATTGCCTGTCAATACTAAATTTTTGACCAATTCTTTGGTGAAAGGGTCAGTTTTGAAGCTAGCTACTTCTAGTTTGTAAGAAACACCTTAGCGGGCAAAAGGCTATTGTTATCTTAAGCGGACAAACTTGCTTTTTATTGTGAACTGTCATCACAAACAGAGCCCACTGACATGAATTGTTATACAGTGCAATTTTACAGTTTCACAGTTAATCCTGTAGAAGAGGTTCAGTGAAGTCTGATCGGGTTCCTTGCAAAGTTCAATATTCAATCCTGTGAAGAACGATAAGGATCCTTATTGAGCTTCATTTTTATAACAAACTGGATTACAACTTGCAACCCAAGGTTTGGTTAAAACTCTGCAAATTTTGTCCCATCAGCATTTTCAATATTTCAAACGTTAGTTTTCATTGACTGACCCTGTAGGCTACAACATTTAGCATACAGGCTAAACACAACACTGGATTTAAAGAAATAAATCCAGTGTTAAATAGACAGACTAACTTTATTGTATGCTTTTTAAACCATCATAAGTGTTTGGAGATTTAATAAAAAAATTAACCAATGATACCTAGAGATTATTTTTATTTGCATTATGCAGGTGTTGATAACGCAAATAAATACAACAAATTATGAATATTGAAAACTATAAACTACAAAATATCCTCAGATTTATTTTTATGTTCTAATACTGCTTTTGGTACAATTTATTCTATATTTTGTTATATATTAATTTACTACTGAACAACTGAAGACAAATATCCCAAATGCTTTAATCTCAGCTGCAAAACGTGACAAAACATTTTCGGCTGCACCTTTCTGAAGAGACTGTATTCAAAGCCGGGGTAAACATAAAATACATAAGCATATGATGACCAGCTTATGTCCGCAAAAATAACTAAAGCAGATCAATATTGAATAAGGAGTTAAACACCATGCCTGCTTCATTGCACCATAGATAAGTGAAGCAACACTGATGAAAGTCTGACAGAGGTCAGACTGTCATCACCAGCCAGATGCTCAATGAATGTGTTTTCACCTAAATGACTTGAACAGCTATACCTTGATCCTGCTTGTGATATTCAACTAGAGTGCTGTGCCCAGTGAGTAAAAACACATTTAACATTTAATCTGTTTGCACTAAATTGCTAGCACTATATGAAGCATATGAAGTTCATATGCTGGAAATTTGCATTAGATCCTCCTGAGAGGTTCAGGCTGTCGTGTCAGCAGCAGCTAACAAGAAAGTGACAGAAAGTAAATGAATACAATATCCTGCTAACAATGTAACAATGTCCAGCTGTTCAGTTAGTTAAAGTGTAATCAATCACCTGGAAAACAAGGTGATCTGCACAAAAAACTATACCCATTTATCTAGCAGAGAACTTTTCAATGATAAGACACCAATTGGCACGTGAAGTAAATAGTTCTTGAAGAGCATTAGCTGGAAACAGTGTATTGAGCTTGATTATCTCAGTGACTAATGCTCTGTCACTCTGTAGTATGAGAGAGCGCAGCGAGGACCCCCGGTAATGGAGCCTGAGCAGGTGTTGAAAGCGCACTGACATCAAGGGGGAGTGCTCTGACAAGAATTTCTGATGAATTTCAATTACTGATCTATTAAAGGTAATGAGCTAAATGGGCAGCCAGAATACATTTGCCAGATAGCCTGAGACGAGACCTCAGGCTTTTTGTTTTTTGCTTCTGCAGTCACACCAGCCAGTAAGATGTTAGATATGTTTCTCTGTTAGCTTGGGAAGTTAAAATCGAGGTGTATGGTCTCTAATTATTTGTTATATTTTGGTCATGTTTAATAGGGGTTAGTTTCGTCACTGTTTCCAGTCATTCCTAAATATAATGTCAGAATGCCATCTGCTGGAGTGAATACAACATGAAGGATTTCATGAACATCAGATGTACACTGACATCTGCTGGATCTAAGAGGAACAGCATCAAGACGAAGTTCATTATCAACGCAGCTTTCCACAATTGTATTGGCCACACGATAATAATAACATGATAATAATAATAATAACAATAATAACAAATGCAAATGATTACATAAGATCCTTTGAGAAATACTAGAAGCTGACCTGGCTATACAGATCAGATGAAACAGGCCCTGCTCACCTTTTTTCAAGGTTCACAGATTGGATGAATCAATCTGTAACATTGTATTGAATTGACTATAACTTCCTGTGTATAAACTGGATGGTTTTGTTTATTTTTGCAATGGATGAACAAAATAATATTTCCACTTCCTTAAATTTCAAAGGTTTGTATACACTTTCTCAGTATTTGGTAGAACAGCTTTTTAAACTGTACTACTTGAGTCAAACATTTTTGGTGTCCTTCCTCAAGCTTCTTCCAGCAGTTTGCTGGAATGTTGTCCCGTTCCTACTTACAGAACAGGTGTTGGTAAGTCAGATTTGTAGGCGGCCTTGTTCATATACATTTTCAGCTCTGGCCAGGTTTTTCCATGGTACTGAATTGAAGCTTTGTAATTACCTCTCCAAAACATTGACTTTGATGTCCTTAAGCCTTTTTGGAACTTCTTTTGCTGCATGCTTGGGGTCCATTTGACCTACCAATTTAAAGCCAGGTTTTTACTTCCTGTCTGGCGTCATACACTGTAGATCTTGTTCAATATTACCACAAAATGTTTTTTCTTCATGTTTGCCATCTATTTTGTGAAGTGCATAAGTCCATACTGCACAAAACACATACAGAACATGATGGTACCGCCCTAATATCTCACATATCTCACAGTCGGGATTGTTTAAAAAGCGCAAGCCTCTTGTTTTCTTACAAATGTAAAAATAGCCTTTTGCTCAAACATTTTAAACTTAGTTTCATCATACTGCAAAATGCATCTCTAAAAGTAAGCTCTTTTCCCCACAGATCATTTGTAAAATATTTTTAACTTTTGAAGTATGGATGCTTCCTCGCTGAACAGCTTCCACCCATGTCAGTACAGGACGTGTTTCACTGTGGGTAATGACACACTCTTACCAGCTTTAGCCAGGTTTTTTTTTTTTACACTTTTGTTCAGGGGTTGATATGCATATTTAACACATGTCTGTCTCCTTCCTGCATGGTATGATGGCTGAACGTTCCCATCCGGTTTTTACCACATTCATAAACAGCTAAACTTGGCACCTTCAAGCAGGTCCACAATTCTCTTCCTGAAGTTGTGGGTGGTTTTTTTCCACCTTACATTACGTCACACAAAAAAGCAATCTGCTTAAGGTGTTGCCTTATAGTACATTATAGGCCTGGCATTTGGCAAACGGAAATGATTTTGATAATCCTTACTGATCTAAAGTAGGAAAAGTTAGATTTAATTTTATGTTAGACAGTGGAAAAAGGTTGTTTGTCTTATACAATGTGTATAAATATGTGGGTTTAACTGTATAAAGTTTCTAATTAATTAGTGGCATCTGGTACAGTGGATTTTAGTAGTAAAACCGCTTTCTAAACTCAAGGAAGTTTTCTTTCTATGTCTATGGAAAAGCAAGAAATATATACATTTCAAGACAGGTTTTTGCTCTTAAAGTTACCAGTTGACCATCAACTCTCATATTTATCAACAATTTTAAAGGTTTGAAGTGTTTGTGTGTCTTAAAGGAATATTTATGAGACCCACATGTTGTGGTAAATAAAGATAAAGAGCCACATTTAATGTAAATATACACTCACTGGCCACTTCACTACACCTTCCTAGTACTGGGTTGGACCCCCTTTTGCCTTCAGTACTGCCTTAATCCTTCGTGGCATAGATTCAACAAGGTACTGGAAACATTCCTCAGAGAGTTTGGTCCATATTGACATGATAGCATCACACAGATGCTGCAGATTTGTCGGCTGCACATCCATGATGCCAATCTCCTGTTCCACCACATCCTAAAGGTGCTCTATTGGATTGAGATCTGGTGACTGTGGAGGCCATTTGAGTACAGTGAACTCATTGTCATGTTCAAGAACCCAGTCTGAGATGATTCGTGCTTTATGACATGGCACGTTATCCTGCTGGTTACTATTGCCTTTCTATCAGCTCGAACCAGTCTGGCCATTCTCCTCTGACCTCTGGCATCAACAAGACATTTGCGCCCACAGAACTGCGGCTCACTGGATATTTTCTCTTTTTGGATCATTCTCTGTAAACACTAGAGATGGTAGTGCGTGAAAATCCCAGTAGATCAACAGTTTCTGAAATACTCAGACCAGCCCATCTGGCACCAACAACCATGCGATGTTAAAAGTCATTTAAATCACCTTTCTTCCCCATTCTGATGCTCAGTTTGAACTGCAGCAGATTGTCTTGACCATGTCTACATGCCTAAATGCATTGAGTTGCTGCCATGTGATTGGCTGATTAGAAATTTGCGTTAATGAGCAGTTCGACAGGTGTACACAATAAAGTGGCCAGTAAATGTACATATGCCATTATTGGCAAAATACAACTTTAATGACAAACATATATAGATTCTGCAGAATAGAACACAACCCTTTACCTACTAAATCACATCATGAGTATGTTTTATAGCATTATAAATAAGCACACGCAAACTGGAAAAAAACATATTAAGGGAAAATTGTAAATAATAGTATACAAGATTGGACAATACCTTTATAAATCCTTTTTTGTAACTCATACCTAATTAATGCAAACCTTACAGTGGCAGCACCTACTAATGAGTATATGAGTATACTTCAAGTAAATTTGTACTATTGTAGTTTGTCTTAGTGATGTGCACAAACATGTTCATGGAAACGTAACTTCTAGTTGAACTTTGAACGTAACTATTTGTTCTGTGTTTTTCATGACAAACATGAACTGAGCTCTGCTCTCCCAAGCATAATTAAACTGTGCTGTTTGTGGGAGAGAATGAAGCAGGTAATCTGAGAAACCTTTAGAAGAAATGTTAGCTTCTTTACGCAGAAAAGAGACATGACATTTACTCTTTCAACCTAAACACATATAAAGGCTTGTGTCATAACTATTTAAACTGCCCCTGGTTTTTGTTGCATCTCTGCGTGTCTGATGCAGGCAGGTACAGGGCAGGAAAACAGACGAATGAACGTGCAGCTTAATGCATTTAATCACTTCTAACTGTGCTGACTGACCACTGCAGAGTTGCGTAAAACAGCACAGCCCATTAATTTACATGGGTGAATGTTTTGCTAGCAGACGTTTACAGAGAATCAGGATTTTATTTGAGAAAGAAACCCACGTTTTAGTTAAAATCACATGAAAATGTGTAAGCAAGAGCAGCTTTTTGAGAGTTCTGTCAAACTGAATTACTGTTTGCATGAGTGAAAATAACAGGAGAGAAATAAATGAAATGGACAGATGTCAATAATCTGGCAAAGAACATGTTGCAAATGCTACCCAATGACACAATAAATATGCAATCTGATGCTTGGCATCATGATCTATATAGTATGAAGGACTTTCTTTGATAAAAGGTTCATATTGATGTTGTGAACTTTGTTTAAAATGTTTAGGTACTGAACTATAAAAAATAAATTAATTCCATTAACAGTCTAAAATTAACGTAAAGCTAGTTCTCGATAATGAACTTGCACAACACTGGTTGCTTTGGCAAAAAAAGTTATTTACCCAAGGCTAATTTTTTTTTTAGGAAAATACATGAAGTAATTTTGACTTGGGGGAATCACACAACAATCATACAAGGGGAAAAGCTTTTGTAACTGTGCATTTGTGCTTGTTTTCAATTTTGCAGCCAGTTTCAAAAACTGAACTTGACTCTTTCTGTCATTTTAGAGACATTATCCTAAGCTTTGTCTTATCAGCATTCTCACAGAAAACCCTTTTATGCATGTGCCGAAGATTGTACTGGAGATGTGTTCCTGCAAATGGGGATACTTTGAAGTGTCAGCTGAGTAGAGCACTCAAGAGAGAGGACATGACTGACAAAGTGGAAACAATGTTTTGTTTACTGCATCAAGGATGTATCTTCCAGTTTATTTTCAAAGATGATTGTTTTAGCTTTGATATTGGTGATGCATTTTAACATATCAGCAGCATAAACAAAGAAAGAGAACACCAAAAGGCATTGTGCACATACACAATTTTCTGCTCTATTCCCCCGCAGGCTCATTCAAATGTTATTTACAATTTGTATCTAGAAGATGGCAGGATAATCTCTTCAGAAAATCTGGCAAGAATAATCTTCCCATAGGCATTCCCCAATTTAGCACCTACATTTTAAGGTTATAAAAATGACTATATGACTGCAGATCTGTTGCATTTCAAGCACAGATAACATTCCCAAAAAGCCCAAATACCATCTCTTTTTTAAATTCATGTGTGCTGTTTAACTACACTTAAACATTGAATGTTGGTATTTATAAAGTTACTTTAATATAATTCAAGTAAACCTATATGTGTATATAGAGCAAGCACAGCTTGCCAAAAAATAAATTGTAAAGCCCTGTATGTAAAATACTGAGACTTTGTTGTTTCAAAAGCCACTTACATAGTGAGTCAGTTGGAGCATAAATCCAAAAATAGATAAGCCTGAAATAATTCACCTTGTTTTCGCTGTGTACAACATTAATTTTAACTCTACAGCAGAAATACCCACAAGATCCTGCTTGATTATCAACATAATGATCTTTTGCAGAAGTTAAAATTTATGACAATATGTTATGTTAGGCCAAACATTTTAAATTTATAATTGTGATACAGCATATGGATTCTAGCATATTCTCTCTGTTTAAACATTGTTGTGACATAATCATTCATTTTTCATCATTTTATAACAGTGCAATCTTGCTGTTTTTCTTCCTAAATATACAGTTAATCCAGAACAAATATTGTAATTTAATCAAAATGGCTTACTAAGGCCACTGGTCTATTTACAGGCATCCTTTTCAACTTAGTGTGATATTTTATAATATGCTATACCGTTTGTGATGGTTGGTTGTCACTGGTTTGATTATACTATTAAAATAAGGAGTGGGTTTTATTTAATATTTGTCAATAAGATATTGAGTGTAAAAATGTAAAGATAAACATGAGTGAAAGAAAAGCAATCTACCACTGCTTTAATTAGTGCAAAATCAATGATCCTTTTATTTCTTATTTACAATGTTGTGGAAATTCTTTGGAAATAATTTGCTAGAAAAAATTTCTTCTCTTGAAGATATTGCATTTATAGTGAGCAGTTGTCCATCTGGACTGCTTGGTTGTTTTTATCATCCATCCATCCATCCATTGTCTGTACCTGCTTGCCTGTGCAGGGTTGCAGTGGAGCCGGTGCTTATCTCCAGCAGCCATTAGGCGAGAAGCAGGGCACACCCCGGAAAGGTTGCCAGTCCATCAAGGGGCAACACAACAAACACAGATACTTAAGGTCAATTTAGAGAGACAAATTAAGCTAACAGTCATATCTTTGAACTGTGGGAAGAAGGAACTCCCCTCCAACCTGAAGAGGACAAGCCACCCTTTTCCGGTCGAGTACCATGGCCTCGGACTTGGAGGAGCCGATCCTCATCCCAGCCGCTTCACACTCAGCTGCGAATCGCCACAGCGCATGCTGTAGGTCTTGGCTAGAGGGGGCCAGCAGGACCACGTCATCTACAAAAACAAGACATCCAGAGATTTTAGGTACTCAGGGCGGATCTCATCCACCCCCGAAGCCTTGCCACCGCGGAGCTTTTTAACCACCTCGGTGACTTTAGCCTGGGTGATGAAAGAGTCCAACCCCGAGTCCCCAGCCTCTGTTTCCACCACGGAATGCGTGATGGCAGGATTGAGGAGATCCTCGAAGTACTCCTTCCACCGCCCGATAATGTCCTCAGTCAAGGTCAGCAGTCTCCCGCCCCCACTATAAACAGTGTTGGCGAAGCACTGCTTCCCCCTCCTGAGGCGCCGGACGGTTTGCCAGAATCGCTTCAAGGCCAACCGGTAGTCCTTCGCCATGGCCTCACTGAACTCCTCCCAGGCCCGGGTTTTTGCCTCTGCCACAGCCCGGGCCGCAGCACGCTGGCCTCACGGTACCTGTCAGCTGCCTCAGGAGTCCCACAAGCCAACCACAGCCGATAGGACTCCTTGTTCAGCTTAATAGCATCCCTTACTGCCGGTGTCCACCACCGGGTTCTGGGATTGCCGCCGCGACAGGCACCGCAGACCTTACAGCCGCAGCTACGGGCAGCAGCATCGACAATAGATGCGGAGAACATGTTCCACTCGGACTCTATGTCTCCAACATCCCCCGGGATCTGGTCGAAGCTCTCCCGGAGGTGGGAGTTGAATACATCCACCAGGTGATGATCAGTGGACAGCTCAGCCCCTCTCTTCACCCGAGTGTTCAAAACATGCGGCCGAAGGTCTGATGATACGACAACAAAGTCGATCATCGACCTCCTGCCTAGGGTGTCCTGGTGCCAAGTGCACTGATGGACACCCTTATGTTTGAACATGGTGTTCGTTGTGGACAATCCGTGACTAGCACAGAAGTCCAATAACAAAACACCACTCGGATTCAGATTGGGGAGACCATTCCTCCTGATCACGCCTCTCCAGGTGTCACTGTCGTTCCCCACGTGGTCGTTGAAGTCCCCCAGCAGAATGATGGAGTCCCCGGGAGGGGCACTATGCAGCAGCCCCGACAGGGACGCCAAGAAGGCCGTGTACTCCACACTACCACTCGGCCCGTAGGCCGAAATGATGGTCAGAGACCTCTCCCCAACCCGAAGGCGCAGGGATACGACCCTCTCATCCACTGGGGTAAACCCCAACACGAGACGGCTGAGCTGGGGGGCAACAAGAAAACCCACACCAGCCCGCCGCCTCTCCCCGTGGGCCACTCCAGAGTAGAAGAGAGTCCAACCCCTCTCAAGGAGATGGGTTCCAGAGCCAAAGCTGTACGTAGAGGCGAGCCCAAATATTTCTAGTCGATATCTCTCGACCTCCCGCACAAGCTCAGGCTCCTTCCCCCCCAGCGAGGTGACATTCCACATCCCTAGAGCCAGCCTAAGCATCCGGGGATCGGGCCGCTGAGGTCTCCACCTTCGTTCGCCACCCAATCCTCTTTGCACCGGTCCCTCACGGTTCCCCCTGCAGGTGGTGGGCCCACTGGGGGATGGCCTCGCGTCTCTCGTTCGGGCTTGGCCCGGCCGGGTCCCGCGAGGAGCAACCCGGCCACCAGGCGCTCTCCGATGAGTCCCGACCCCAGGCCTGGCTCCAGGGTGGGATCCCGGCTCCGCCGTACCGGGCGACGTCACGTGCCTCGATATTTTGTTCTTCATGAGGGATTCTTGAACCACTCTTTGTCTGACCCATCACCTAGAACCTGTTTGCCATGGGAGATCCTACCAGGGGCATTTAGGCCTCAGACAACATAGCCTCTAGGATCATTTGAGCACTCAAACCCCTCCACCACGTTAAGGTGGCGGTTCAAGGAATGTATTTACTCTCTTTAAAATCTGGCCTGTAAAGTAAATTTAACACATCATCTTTTCAGGTTCAGAATTCATACCTTTCAGTTTCAGTAATTTCTACTTAGGCATTTATAGCTGTGGAAGCTTAAACTGTTGCGTTCTTGTTCAGATGGATCTCCGAAGTCGTCCCATTCATTGCTGATGTCTGTCAAGACTGTTATGGGTAGAAACCCTGGAATCATATTAACAAGTAAACAAGCTCTGCTGATAATACAGCTATGACAATATTTTTAGTTTACACCTACTAAGTCATTCAAATTTAGAAACTGTAATACTGTTTTACTACCTTTTTAATCAAGTGAATCTGGTATTTATCTGCAGAGTATAAAATACAGCATATACAGTATGTTCCACATATATACTGTATTGTCACCAAGGTAGTCTCTGTAGCAACCTATAAAAATATGTGTGTGAATAGGTAATAAGAGACCTACATAAAGATAGTGTTGAGATTTCCAGGTAAAGGTATGCCTGGTACACCAACTAAAAGAACACCACTTCTTTTGTTATGGTAGTTCCTTGTATAATAGAATGGATAATTTATAGCTTCAAGTGCACCCGCAGAATGTACCCCTGCAATAAGGGGCTGCTGTGTTTTTGACTGTTATCGAAGTAACATCTCTAAAAATAGTTCAATTGCATTTAAGTCTAGACTTTGACTGGAACATTCTAACACAGAAAAAAAAACTTTGACCTGATCCAGAGGTGTCCAACTCCAGTCCTCAAGTGCTGGTGTCCTGCAGTCTTTAGTTGTGTCCCAAGTCCAACACACTTGAATTGCCTCCTCTTCATGGAGTCAAATTCTACAGAGTGCTGCTAACATGTTAATTATTTGACTCAGGTGTGTTGAAGCAGAGGCTCATTTAATAGCACCTCATCAGCCCCTGAGGACTTGGGTTTTTGACACCTCTGATTGAAACCATTATATTGCAGCTTGGGCTGTTTAGGGTCACTCTTCTGATGAAATGTGAAACTCCCCCTGAGACTCAAATCTTTTGCAGCCTGTGAAGAGTTTTCTTTCTGGATTGTAGTTTTTAGAGCCAATTATCTTCATCATTTCTGACCAGTTTTCCTGTCCCTGTTGAAGAAAATCCTCTCCACAGCATGATCCTTTGATCACCATATTTTACAGTGCATTTAGGGTGATGTGCAGTTATTTGCTACATAAAGAGTTTTAAATGTAGATCAAAAAAAAAAAGTTTCACTCTCCCCTGACCAGAGGACCTTCTTTCACATGTCTGCTGTGTCCCCTACATAGCTTGAGGCAAACCACAAAACAACAAACAGGACTTCTTATGGCTTTCTTCTTGCCACTGTTCCATAAAATGTCAGATTTGTGGAGTGCACAACTGACAGCTGCCTGATTCTCCTCACAGAATTGTCATGGGCCTCTATGGGCTTCTCTGATTACCGCCTTCCTTGGTCGGTCTCTCAGTTTAGGTAGACGGTCATGTCTTGGTAGGGTTACTGTTGTACTCTTTATGCTCCATGAGATGTTCAAAGCTTGGGATATTATTTTAGAACCCAACCTTGCTTTAAACTTCACAACCTTCTCCTGACGTGTCTGCTAGGTTCATTCTTCTGAGATTAAATTCCTCAAGTGGATGTCTGAAGGGATTGGTTGCGTTTTTTGTTTTTTTTAGAGAGGTATCCGTCATCTCGTTAGGAATTAGTTAGACCCACAAAATACTCCTCCCAGGTACACACAATAAGCCAACGATCAGGAACACCTGTAGCAGAGTCAGCAGTGGCTCCAGGAAGACCTGTGGTGGACAAGTGCAGTATAACACTCCCTAGTCCAAACAGTATCAGAGTAATGAAAGCTGAATACAAACACATGCTAAACATTTCAGACTGTTTTGTAAAAAACAATTTTCCACTTCACTATTATTATAGTAGTAAAGTTTTAATTGTAGTAGGCACATGCATACCTTTAATGCTGATTTAGCAAACTTATTAACCAGTAATTACCTTTTAGTCTTTTCATCCAACACTAAGAAAAATTATCATGCTTTTGGGATTGAAAATAAGTGGAATGCAAATTCAATTCTCTATTTGTATTACCAGTTTTAATCATTTACTCCTTAGGGATACATCTGACCCCTTTGCTACTAAATACTCTGCTTTTTTAATCAGATAATGCCCAATTGGTTGTTTGAGTTTTATTTATTTTCTCAGCTGCTATGACTGTAGACTCGAGAGATTTAGGCTATAATTTCCTGTTGGCTCATCGCAGAGGGGGCCTCTACTACATTAAGGACACTTTTATTTATTTATTTTTTTGCAATGCTAATTAAACGAGTTTTATTCATAAGCTTACATTTAAATACTTATCTTCCTCATAACATTAAAAATCCCCTTGCTGATCAAAACATTCAAAACCTGAAACTAATTTAGCATTTCAGCATAATTGCTTTTTTTTAAAAAGATTTTTTAAAAGTGTTTTTCAGCACTATTGGCCTTTATTTTGTCATTTTTCTTTAAAAGTAGGCAAACAGGAAGAGACGGCGAAGACATGCAGCACAGTTCACAGTGGCCAGGACTTGAAACAGGGCACAGCCGCGTCGAGGGCCGAAGCCTCTCTATATATAGGCTGCATGCGCCCCCGCATATCTGCTTTTTAAAAGTGAGCTTTCCTTTTAAATTGAGAACAGAAGCTGAACTTACCTATACAGTGTTTATTTGTTTGCTTGATAAAAAGACAAAAAATGCACAATAACAGCATTCTAGTTAAAATACTTAACCATGAACAAAAATACAGATCAAATTGCTGTTGAAGAACAGCCTGCCATCTTTTTGAGTGCTGCACTTGTTCCTGAGGATGTCCAGAATGCCTGCTCTGACCTCTGGAGTGAAGGATACGTAGAAGTGGTCTGTTACTGTCATGAAACTTAGCAGACGTTCTCCAGTAATGCTACTCTGATCGAAGCACTCTGTGATGTCAAAGTTGTTAGGAAGTGGATTTTCCTCGAATGTAAGACCTTGGTCTTTAAGACAGGCAATTATCTCTCCCGATCAGCGGTACTCAGTGACGCTTCCAACGCAAGGCTCCTTCTTGAAAGTGTTGGACCATTTGTTTGCTACTATACTTCCCAGTGTCATCTGCTACTATATACCCCAGTATGGTATGCTACCACAATTCCCAGCAGGCTTTGCTGCTGATAGGAAGGGGCGTCGCAGCTCTGATGTCACAGTGGGCTATATAAGGACACGGGAGACGCCCCACCATTGCTTTTTCTCCCGCTAGAAAACAAGACGCGGTTACCACACAACGGAGGCGCATCATTCTGGAGAAGAAACCACACGTGGGTTTTCATTAATTCTCCCCACTGGCCAAACTCATGAGAAGAGTTTTCTGGTATAAGAAGACCGGTAGACTTTACCGATCGAAGGCGTGGATTTAACACGTAACCCAAGAAAAACCCACGGAGGTTTTCCAAGGAGACAAAATGTTCCTTTTGTTTTTGTTCCAGTTGACTGCTGACGGTCCGTCATATTTTTCCCCTTTTGCCAAAGGAGGAATGCCGGCCATCTTTGAGTTTGTTACGGACGCGTAACAAAGACCCCCTCTCCCCCTGCTCCAGAAAAGATGACACCAAGTAATCCCGTTTTGTTTTTATTTCCATTAGAAATAGCTTGGGCAGGATAGAGTAGGATTTTAGAGCGATTTAGAATCGGCACATATAGTCCAATGTGTTCTAAGTTGTATGTGCATGCAATGTCTTATTGAAACTTTGATTGCTGCTTATTTTGAACTCTGAAAGCCGCCACGCTTTGAAGCTGTGTGTGTCTCACTGTGTTTGTACACCGGAGCGCAGACTCAGGTGAACTTAAAGTTGGACTGCTAGAACCTCATGGTGGAATACTCACTATTCCTTTGTATTCACTCTTGGTGTTTTTCCACTGGTTTCCGCCTAAAAGTTTTATGACCCTTTGTGTTTCACTGAGGTCCAACTTTGGGGGTTTTATGACTGCAGCCTGGTGGAAGCTGCTCCCAAAGCTTCGCTCAGTACTATATTTTCTCGTTTTTGCCATAACTGCTGGTTTGACTTTCATACACACTCAATGTTGTTTTATCTTGTTTAGTTAGTTATTTTACCCCTTTTGTGTAGAACGTTTGCATGCTTGATTAGGTGAAAATTATTGAATCAGAATGGTGAGTTGTATCAGGCTGTTGATTTAATAAATATTAGATCAAGTAGATAAAGTAGAAAACTTTTGTGTTTATTTTGAGCAAGAGTGATCTGTCTGTCAAAATAAGGTCAAAGTTCCCCCACCTTCGGTGAAGCGGTTGATTAAACAGTGACATCTAGTAATAGTTATCAATTATTACTGAGAATTTAATAATTGTAATTATCAAGGGCTTTGAGATAATTACAACACCAGAGGGCATCTCTGATTTCAATTCGTAAGTAATGATTTTTTTGTTTTGTTAAGAAATTAAAAAAAATTTCAAATTAGGATTTTAAATTATAATTCTTTATAAATATTAATCAATAATCATAATTCTTACAAAAGTCTTCCACAGGATGTCCCAACCTCTGTTGGCTGGAGTGTAGAAAAACATTAAATTACTATTATCCAAACCAATAAAGAATGCCATCAGTTTTCTAACCTAATTTTCTCTTACATAACAAGTAGAGAGACAAAATCGGTTTAAGTTTTTGCTTTTCAGTCAGAACTGACTTTCATGGTTTAAAATTTGTGATAAAGAATCCTGAATAAAGAGTATTACTATTTTACACATTTAAATTCTTTGACAAACCAGTCAGTTTAAGTCTGCTTACCTGCTTCAACAATGATCATAAGCCTGCCATTGTTCTTCAGGAGGCTATGGTGAAACTTGATACATTCAGCCAGGCTGCTTATATAGTAAATCATCTGTTGAAGAAAGCATTTAATTCAATGGCTTAATTATCTCCATAAGCCACTGCAATTAGGAAATGTACACAAAACAATCACATATTTTTATCTACCCTGGACAACCTTAGCTCTTAACACAAGCAAAAAAAAAAAAAAACAATTTGGAAAGTGACTCCACAATTTAGTGAATTTTGTGAAAGTATTCTTACCCCTTAAACATTTTCACATTTTATCACCATACAACCATAAATTTAAATGTTTTTTTATTTGAATTTTATGAGACAAACACAAAGTAGTGTATGGTTGAGAAGTACAAGAAAGCTGATGCATGGTTGTCAAAATTCAAAAACGTGTGGTGTGCATTTATATTCAGCTCACCTGAATAGGTACATTGTAAAACTACCTTTAACTGAAATTGTACCCAAGTTTTTTTGTGTGTGTCTCTACCAGCCTTGCACATCTAGAAACCTAAGGTTTTGCCCATTCTATTTTGCAAAATTGCTCAGTTTCTGGTTGTAATGTGAAAATTTTTAAAGCAATTTTTGCAAGAAAATGTACATGAAGAAAACACGTACATCCATTTTTATCAGAATCAGCTTTATTGCCAAGTTTGTACATACAAACAAGGAATTTGACTCCGGTACACATTGCTCTCTGGTTATGGGTTTTTTGCATTAAAGAATATACATATATACAATATACAAATATACACATATATAAATAAAAAGGTGCATTTGCAACATATGCATGCTGTTGTTTGATATTAATGTTTAACAGAGAAACAGCCTGGGGGAAGAAACTGTCTCTGTGGCGGCTGGTTTTAGTAAACGGTGCTCTGTAGCGGCGGCCTGAAGGTAAAACTCTAAACAGTTTATGTGCAGGGTGTGTGGGGTCTGCAGAGATTTTTGCAGCTCCTTTTCTGACCCTAGACCCATATAAGTCCTGGATGGAGGGAAGGTCAGCCCTGATTATTCTCTCTGCAGTCCTGATTATTTGTTGCAGTCTGGACCTGTCCTGTTTTGTGGATGAGCCAAACCACACTGAGATGGATGAAGACAGGACAGACTGAATGATGGCAGTGTAGAAGATGACCAGCAGCTCCTGTGGAAGGTTGAACTTCTTGAGTTGCCTCAGGAAGTACAGTCTCTGCTGGGCCTTCTTTCAAACAGTGTCTATGTGTGAGGACCATCGCAGGTCCTCCGAGATGGTGGTTCCTATGAACCTAATGTAGTCCACAGCCGACACAGTGTTGTTGAGGATGGTGAGGGGGGTTTATGGGGGTGGTGTTCTCCGAAGGTCCACCACCTTTCCACAGTCTTGAGTGGGCTGAGTTCAAGGTAGTTCTGACAACACCAGTGTATCAGCCGATCCACCTGCTGTTTGTATGCAGACTCATCACCGTCCTCGATCAGTCCAAGGACAGTGGTGCCATCTGCAAACTTCAGGAGTTTCACGAACGAGTCCGATGAGGTGCAGTCATTTGTATAGAGAGAGAAGAGGAGTGGTGATAGAACACAACCCTGGGGGGCACCAGTACTTATTGATCTGGTTCAGGAGAAGATGCTCCCCAGTCTCACCTGCTGCTGTCGGTCCGTCAGGAAGCTGTTGATCCACTGACAGGTGGAGGCTGGGACGTTGAGCTGGGTGAGCTTCTGGTGGAGGATGTCTGGTATGATGGTGTTGAAGGCCAAGCTGACGTCTACAAACAGGATCCTGGCATACGTCCCTAGGTGGTCGAGGTGTTGCAGGATGAAGTGTAGGCCTAAGTTAACAGCATCATCTCCCGACCTATTTGCTCAGTAAGCAAACTGCAGGGGGTCCATCAGGGGGCCTGTGATGTCTTTCAGGTGCTTCAACACCAGCCGCTCAAAGGATTTCATGACCACAGACGTCAGGGCTACAGGCCTGTAGCCATTTAATCCTAGGATGGTGTGATTCTTGGGCACCGGGATGATGGTGGATCGTTTGATGCAGGAGGGGACCTCACATTTCTCCAGTGACTTGTTGAAGATCCTTGTGAAGATCGGAGCAAGTTGATTTGCACAGACTTTCAGGCATGATGGGGAGACGTTATCAGGTCCTCCAGCTTTCTTTGTTTTCATGCGCTGAAAGAGCCTATTTACCTCTTCCTCGGAGATCTTTAGTGCAGGCAGAGGATCTGAAGGTAGGGGGTTGGTTGTTTTGTGGGAAGAACTTGTTCCTGAATGGGATGTGGAGGAGATGATTTGAGTTGTGAACGGCTTCCTGTCATGTCTGCAGTAGAAGCTATTCAGACGGTTGGCCAGGCTAGGATTCTGTTCAGGAAGGGGGGCTCCTATAGGCAGTCAGGTTTCTCAGACCAGTCCATACAGCTGAAGTATCACCAGCAGAAAGGCTGTTCTTCATCTTCTCACTGTAGCTTCTCTTGGCTGCTTTGATCTCCTTTGTTAGTTTGTTCCTGGCCTGTCTGTACCAAGCCCAATCTCCACTGCTGTGAGCTTCTTCCTTTTCCTTACACAGATTCCTGAGATGTGGAGTAAACCATGGCTTGTTGTTCCCAAAGGTGCAGAAGGTCTTGGTCTGCACACAAATGTCCTCACAGAAACTGATGTATGACGTCACCACATCAGTTAGTTGGTTTAAGTCAGTGGCTGAAGTTTCAAAAACAGTCCAGTCTGTGCATTCAAAGCAGGCCTGTAGCGTCTGCTTTGATTCCTCAGTCCACTTCTTAACAGTGTGAACTTTGGGTTTGGAAGCTCTTAGTCTCTGTCTGTAGGTTGGGATGAGGTGGATAAGAGAATGATCCGAAAAACCCAGAGCAGCCCTGGTAACAGGATGATATGAGTATGAGTTCATGTTATAAATATAACACTGAAAGTACAAAGAAAGGTATTCATCACAGCTCTATATACTACAGGGCACCGTTCAGCTTAATTCTATACAATCTGAACTATATTTGGTGCAGTGACAGTTCAGGGAACAGAAGGCAAGAGGAAAACCAAACCTTTTTCAAAAATACTTGAATCATGTGGATGAAGTCAAGTTTGCTTCCCATAGTCCTCACTGGACATAATGTCCCAAGAGAACTGGATCTCCTGAAGGTTGGCAGTCTTGGCTGCCAACCTGCCAAGGGGTGTCAAACTTCAGTCATTGAGGACCATCGTACTTCAGCTTTTGAATGTGTCCCAAGTCCAACACAATAATAGTTTAATGACTGAATTACAGGGGTTGGACAATGAAACTGAAACACCTGGTTTTAGACCACAATAATTCAGGGCCTCCTTTTGCGGCCAACACAGCGTCAATTTGTCTTGGGAATGACATATACAAGTCCTGCACAGTGGTCAGAGAGATTTTAAGCCATTCTTCTTGCAGGATAGTGGCCAGGTCACTACGTGATACTGGTGGAGGAAAACGTTTCCTGACTCGCTCCTCCAAAACACCCCAAAGTGGCTCAATAATATTTAGATCTGGTGACTGTGCAGGCCATGGGAGATATTCAACTTCACTTTCATGTTCATCAAACCAATCTTTCACCAGTCTTGCTGTGTGTATTGGTGCATTGTCATCCTGATACACGGCACCGCCTTCAGGATACAATGTTTGAACCATTGTATGCACATGGTCCTCAAGAATGGTTCGGTAGTCCTTAGCAGTGACGCGCCCATCTAGCACAAGTATTGGGCTAATGGAATGCCATAATATGGCAGCCCAAACCATCACCGATCCACCCCCATGCTTCACTCTGGTCATGCAACAGTCTGGGTGGTACGCTTCTTTGGGGCTTCTCCACACCGTAACTCTCCCAGATGTGGGGAAAACAGTAAAGGCGGACTCATCAAAGAACAATACATGTTTCATATTGTCCACAGCCCAAGATTTGCGCTCCTTGCGTCATTGAAACCGACGTTTGGCATTGGCACGAGTGGAGACGACTGTGGCTCAGTAGGAAGAGTAGTTGTCTTGCAATCAGAAGGTTGTGGGTTCAATTCCAGCTTCCTCCTGCCATAGGTCAATGTGCCCCTGGGCAAGGCACTTAACCTCAAGTTTGCCTACTGATCTGTGTATCAGTGTGTGAGTGCAATTGGGTAAATGTGGCTCTAGTGTAAAGTGCTTTGAGCAGTCTGTATGACTGGAAAAGTGCTATATAAGTTCAGTCCATTTACCAAAGGTTTGGCTATAGCAGTCCAGCTGTGTATATTGACCCTGTGGAGCTCCCAACAGACAGTTCTGGTGGAAACAGGAGATTTGGGCAGCTGTGGTTTTATGTTTTTTGGCTATAACCCGGGTTAGCACCCGAACATCCCTTTCAGACAGCTTCCTCTTGCGTCCATAGTTAATCCTGTTGGATGTGGTTCGTCCTTCTTGGTGGTATGCTGACATTACCCTGGATACCGTGGCTCTTGATACATCACAAAGACTTGCTGTCTTGGTCACAGATGCGCCAGCAAAACGTGCACCAACAATTTGTCCTCTTTTGAACTCTGGTATGTCATCCATAATGTTGTGTGCATTTCAATATTTTGAGCAAAACTGTGCTCTTACCCTGCTAATTGAACCTTCACACTCTGCTCTTACTAGTGCAATGTGCAATCAATGAAGACTGGCTACCAGGCTGGTCCAATTTAGCCATGAAACCTCCCACACTAAAATGACAGGTGTTTCAGTTTCATTGTCCAACCCCTGTAGCTCCTAATGCTCTCATTTTCTACAAAGCCCTACTAATAATCTACTTATGTGAGTCGGATTTGTTGAAGCACAGTCACATCTAAAAGTTGCAGGACACTGGCCATTGAGGACTGGAGTTCGACACCTTTGATTGAGAAAGACACACAAAGACCACTGTTGTAGTAATGCCCCTGCCCTAACTCCACTGATCTATAAAATAAGATTTTGTCTTTGATGTAAAACAGTATTAAAAACCCTGTTTTACAGTAACTGCTCTAAAATACATACTACATGACATTTCTCGTAGGCTAGAAAAAATATTTGCAATGGTGCTTGCATGTGTTGTTTTAATATAGTTCTTCAAGATAAATCGGAATTTGCTAAAATTGGTATTAGCAGGTCAAAGTTTTATAAAAACCGGAGATCGGAAATAGGCCAAAAAACTCTGATCAGCGCATCTCTAAAATATTGTGGTTCCTTCATTTTCAACAATAGAAAACACAAAATGCTACCATTAACAACAAACTGAATGTCATTAATCATTACCTTTGAAGTTGTCTGTGATCTCAGAGCTAACGCCCACAATGTCAGCAGTTATGAGAACTGAAGGGAATGCTGACTACATAAACGAAAGTATCTGGGCATCCACCTCACGTGGAGCAGACCATGAAAAATAATATTTCTAAATTACATGGTACAGTTCTGCTTTAAGTCATACATTTTCTGTTAAATATATAAAAAAACATTTCTTTTTTTTCTCATGGACAATCTTTGCTTTCTAACATTGTGGCATAACCCTTGGCCAGTACTGATCGGCGAATGCCCTGATAAGCCAATCAGTGCTTCGTTTTCATATTTTCTCTTCATTGCTGCTAACAGGTTCTTAATCATTGGAGCCTTTTTGAATATTAGGTAACGTATGTTTCATCACATACCTCCACCACTCCCAACACCAAGCAGATCCAAGCTGCTTTTACCCGCTCCAATTCTGTAAAACACATGAAAACGGTTTTAAAAAACTATTTAAAGAAAATAGCTAAAATAATTCAACAGACTTATAAATCCTGGAGATGCAGCAATCAATCAGCTAGAAATCAGGATCAGCCAATCTTTATGTTGATAGGCCCTGATCAGTGATCGACACGTCAAAAAATAAAAACTCAGATTTTATTCTTATTCAATAAATGGGCAATTTTCTATATATAGATTACCAGCCAACATCTTGAACTTGGATGCTTTTTTTCAGTCCATTAAAATTCAGATCAAGGTTATGGACATATGCTTTGATTTACTTTATGTTGGCTCCAAACTACTACCTAAATCAAAGACCCTGCAGCACTCTTTTATACATCAGGTTCTTGGTAGGTTCTTTGGTAAAAAAACAAAAACAAATGTCAAAATCGGAGTTGAACAACCATAATAAATCAAAAGAATTCTTTAAAATACATAACTGGGATTGTCTGCCCTCAATTAACGCTGTAGTCTGTTATTCATGAAGGAATGATAAAATAAAATACTTTAGCTACCTTTTTACTATTTTTTTAAGGTCTCCTGTAGCAGCATTTCGTGTTTCGACAGAGTTCTTTAGGTTTAGGTATGAGTCCTGTGAGGTGAGGGTTAGTGGATAGCAGCCTGGTGAGGAGAATCTGCAGAGGCAAGCACACAGCCCATGTGAAGCAACAGTGCCTCCTGGAGTCAATATACAGATAGAAGGGGGTCATATTATTTCAGGGGAACAGAATTTTGCATAAATTCTGTAATTAATGCAGGGTTCAGGTAGCTGCCATTGCCACCTACCTTGCAGCAATGTGCATACGCACACCGATGATACGTCACAGGTCGCTTACCTGAAAGCTCCAAGACGTCCTGTGGAAGTTTAATTTCTTTTTGATTTCTTTGAATGTTAGTCTTATTTTATGTCTTATTTCCTTACGTTTTTACATTACTTCTTGTTTTAAGTTTACAAGACAGCGAGCTTGTAGCATATTTGTAAATTACTTTAGTTTGACGTCTGTAATATCGTTATTATACTGTAAACCACAAATTACTCCCACATGAATCACAAGAAACACTGTCTATTTTGCATTGCAAACTATTCTGGGCTCATAATTATACTACATTTCTATATTTTTGAGTATTGATTATTCTGTATCTGTCACTTTAGGTGAGGGATTTACCCCCTCCCTAACAGGTGCTGGTTTTTGTACTTCCAATATTCTTATGTAGTTGGTAAATGTATTGCTTTTGTTTGGAGGAAGTTATTTGGTTTATTTAATATTTTGTTTTAATCGTTCTCTCTTCTCTTGGAGGTCACCTGGTCTTGTGTTGCCATGGAAGCGCGCCCATGAGCAGTGCTGACAAGGACCTGGAGTTTTCAACCAGCCTCACTGGGAAAATCCATTGTTTGAGAGAGAGGGGAGATGTTTTCTGGATTTTGATTGGGCCCAGATTGTTTTTGGTTTAGTTTTGAAGTTGTTTCTCGTAATTATGTAAATATTTTTCTAGGAATATAGTTTAGTACAAATGTTTTTCTATCTGGAAATGTAAATGTTGTCTCCACCCCTTAATTAGTCCAGGTAGGAGCTAGTGCTTTAAAAGCCAGGTGGTTTAGATCAGGGGGGCTCTTCCTCCTGTTGTTGGTATGTAATGTCATGCTGTGAACTGGAATGAAATGTTTGAAGAACTAAATACAAAAAAAAAAGTCAGAGCTCTACAATTCCTGGATTCTGTCAGATTTTTTTTCGTCGCAAACCAACACTTTATCAGCAGGTGTAGTGTGATTTGTGCGGTCAGTGGGCCCATTTCGACTGTGTCAGATATACACACTTATTCATGAACAAAGTACTTGCAGGGATAACGTGTATTTGTAGATGTCCATTACATTTTGTTTCAATAAAAGCTTGTTTGAAACGGTTTAATCCTTTAATTCTTCTTCAGGTTGGATATTCTGATGATTCATACATATCAAAAAACCAACATGAGAACTGAGAAAACATGAGAAAATGGTCAGTTTTGAATTCCTCTTAACTGGCGATTGTAACTTTATTATATATTTTTTTTAAACGTGAAAAGAAAATCTAACCAAATTTAAATTCATTCTTATTCATTTTTCACCACAAACGAAAATGGTTTTCAATTTTAGTCCGTCAGTCAGTAATTTTTCTATACAGCTTATTCCATAGTGGGTCGCGGGGAAGCTGGTGCCTATCTCCAGCAGTCTATGGGTGAGAGGCGACAGGTCGCCAGTCCATCGCAGGGCAACACACAAACAACCATGTACACACTCATTCATACACCTAAGGGCGATTTAGAGAGACCAATTAACCTAACAAGCATGTCTCTGGACTGTGGGAGGAAGCTGGAGTACCTGGTGAGAACCCATGCATGCATGGGTAGAACATGCAAACTTCATGCAGAAAAATCCTGGCCAGGAGTCGAACCCAGGACCTTGTTGCTGCAAGGCAACAGTGCTACCAACTGTGCCACCAAACAGCCCCCTCAATTTTAAATATTCTAATTTAAAAATGAAGTAATAAGTGAATTCAAAGCATGCTCAGATCGGAAACTGAATCAATTTTTGTTTTAAATATCACCTCTTCCTTTAGGTTACACAAAAGGTTACAAAGTGACATCCAGTGGGCCACTGGCATGAATGTCTTACCAAACCATTGGAAATAGACTTCATGAGGGTGGCCTGACGGCCCCACGTCCTCTAGTTGGCCCTGTGCTCACTATCCAGCATCATGGAGCTCGACGGCCATTTGCCTGAGAACACAGGAGTTGGCAGGTTCGACACTGGTGCCCTGTTCTTTTCACTGATGAGAGCAGGTTCACTGTGGGCTCATGTGACAGACTTAAAAGGGACTGTAGTAGCTGCTGTGAACGTTTTGCTGCGTCCAACATTGTTTAGCATGTTCTGTTTGGTGGAGCCTCAGTGTTATATGAGAAAACAGGACAATTTTTTGTTTCTCCTTGTTATTTTGTGTGTATTATTTTAAAGATAAAAAGCAAATCAAATTAAAATAATATTTTTACAACAGAAGAGGAACAATGGCTACTATTTCAATTTTAATTCACCAAGCCCTCTGATGGTGGTCAGAGGGCCCGGTGGCACCGATTGTATGGCAGTCTCACGTCTGTCCCAGGGCAGCTGTGGCTACAATGTAGTCTACCACTGTCAGTGAGTGAATGTGTGTATGCATGGGCAAATTACTGACTGTAGTGTAAAGTGTTTTGGAGTCCTTGGACTTGATAAAGTGCTTGACAATTGTGGGCCCTGCCTCTCGCCCGTAGACTGCTGGAGATAGGCACCCCCTTAACCCACTATGGAAGAAGTGGTATAGAAGATGAATGAATAATGAAAATCAAATACTGTGTAGATTTTTGTTTTTCATTCCTGCTTTCTGATGAGAGACACACAATTACCAAAACCTGCAAAGACAGGACAGAGTCTCAGGAAAGGAAACAAATCTAAATCAAAGCTTTGTTTTTCTCTGCTTTGGCTGTCTCTTGCTCTTTACACAATATTCTGGATTGTTCATTGACCTTACTGCAAACTGATGATGACAGACCAATGTCGACATGAGAATCTTCAGTTATACATATTTTAATCCAATGAGATGTATTGCAGGGCGACACTGTGGAGTAGCTGTTAGCAGTGGGTTCAAATTCTGGCCTTGGGTGCAAACATGGAGTTTGCATGTTCTGTACATGAAAGGTTCTCTCTAGCTGGTCCCACATTGCAAACAAATACCAACTCTATCAAGTCTGTACTAAAACATTTAATGGGAAAACCAAATGAGTAAATTAAAGAAATAACATTGTCTCCACAATTTTTGTAAAGTTTTTGTCAAAAACATTTAGACCTAAATGCCATTTTCTGAATACACAAATGCTGTTCTGTTAGATAATATAAAAGAGGTCTCAGTCATGCTCTTCTTGGAAGTGGTGGTTCCCGAATCAAATTCTACCTATCCCAACCTTGTACAAGGACTGTCTGGTGTGAACTAAAACTAAATTGTAGATTAAACGCATAGTGAAAACACAGATGAGCCCTGTTTTTTGTGCTTATGCAGTTTAGGACTACAATTCTTCATGGTAATTTTTTAGAACAGGACTGCTGTAATTTTCCCTCCAGTAACTAATAATGGCCTCAAGATGGTGCCAGAGGTTAACAAATCTGTCTGAAGACCTACACTAATACATGTATGGAGCTTATTGTAAATATAGAGTGAGATAAAATCCAAAATGTGCACACTTGCATAACAGTCCACTTGTTTTTAACACGTCTAACATCAGGTTAAAAATTAATAGGGGTTCTGTCCAAATCTGGCTTACAAACTCAAGAACAGGATCTTGTCTTAAAGCTCAAAAACAGTCAATGCAAGAATGAGGTTGTTGACGTATAAATGGCTGATGAGAACCTACAATATGTTACATCAGTAAGGCTGAACTGTTTAGATTCTAAATGTTTAGAAACAAAAATTAAAATCTTCCACTGTGTGGGATTGCTCCCAATTACAAAGGCATTAAATTGCTAATATTTATTTGTCCTATTTGAAATGCTAAACTTCTGAGAAACTGAATTTGGGGTTTTAATTAATTGCAAGCTACAATCAAATAAATACTTGAAATATATAATTCTGGTTGTAACAATTGATGTAGCATATGCACATCATTTTACTGGGATCCCAATACTGTGGGGCAATTGTGACACAGTGAGAAGAGTGGTCACTTGCAAGCCAAGGGTTGTGGGCTCAATTCCAGCCTCCTCCTGCCACATGTTGATGTGCCCCTGGGCAAGGCACTTAACCTCAAATCGCCTACCACTTTGAGTGGTCAGTATGACTGGAAAGGCACTATATAGGTTCAGTCCATTTACCAATTACTGAAATAAATTCACATTTCAATTTCCTAAGATGTAACTAAAACTAGATAGGTGTATAATTGGAGGGAATTTGTCTTTTCTTAAATTCCAGGAAACACACTAGCACAGTGCAGTTTATAATACTGCAGCGTTTCGTCTTTTTAACATTTTGTCCTAGGTTTTGCACTGTTTGGTAAAAAATATTTTTTAATATACATGTATGTTGGACCATTTTGCTAAAAAGGCAAAGGTAGTTATTTATTTTGTTTTCTGCATTGATATTAGTTCCCACATAACACTCATTAGCTGCACATGTTTTCAAATGGGGAAAGTATAGAAAATATCTTAAATTACAGTTTTTTATATCCAACATCTTTATATCATTTTATACATCCTACTTTAAATAAAGCATTTCCTTTCTTGGCTTAGCCCCCCTCCATCTACCATCATTTACAGCAAAGTTGCTGTTTGAATACGACATTAAAAAAACAACAAACTTGTTCCATGCTATCGTTCAGTCTTCGGTCTCAGAAGTGATGGGGTTATTTCAATTCACAAATCCAGAATTTATCTACTCCAAAGTTTCTTTAAATCTGCAGTACGCAGACTATTTCACAAGCAAATTAACCGACAGCTAAAATAAGGCTCCTATAAGAAACTCTGCATTTACTTTCTCAGTTCAAACATAGCTAGAAATAATGCTTTCAACCATTTCAATGCATATTGCACAATTACTTTAAGCTTATCTAAAGTGATTCTCAACGAAAGGCTAATTGTTCAATTTTCTATTTATTTGTACAGTTGCAATAAAACAGAGCTCACGATGAAAGCAGCAGTATAATGGGGTTGGGCAGCAGCCTGCCAAGAGCAGCTCATAAAAACTGCAGAGAGGTAACAATCTGAAGCTCATGTGTGCCTGTAAGTGATTTAGAATTATCTTTATAGAGGAAATAATATCCAGTTAATCATAAAAATAGGAAGGAATACATTCAGTGCAAATGTATGCAATACAATTTATAATTAATAAAACAATCATTAACATGTATACAAAACTAGAATCAAAACAGAATAGAGCTTGAAGATATTCATTGTGCTTAAAAATATTTCATCATCTATGACTAATTTAACATTCACATCAGCCCTGATGTGTTTTTAAGTTGGTTTATTAATGGCTATGACACCAAGGTTGTTGTTAAAGACAACTTTGCCCTCAGACTCCATGCTGCAGTCCGGATGCCGAAGCAGCTCCAACACGCCAGCTTTCAGCTCTGGTGAAGCCGTTTTACTAAAATCCAGCACTTCGGTGAGAAAGTCGAGAAGCAGCTCTCCCTTCTCATCTCCCTCTGTGAAACACTCGGTTATATCCATTTGAGAAGGCAGGTCAAAGCTCTGGTAGCTCACTCCCTTTGAGTCCAGGAGGCTTTTGATGTCTCCCGTGGTCACGCATTGACTTATTTCCGTGTTGCAGAGCTCATTTCTGTATTTCCGCCACAGCTTCCCCCAGCCACTCTCGCCTTGAACAAATGGAGCAGAAACAGTACTACTGTCAGCATGGTAACAAATAATGACAATGTTTACAGACTAATGTTCAATCTACAACGTGTCTTGAAATAATATGCAAATACCCTAAAAGTCTTCAGATTTTGTCATGTTACAATATATTTCACTGGGATTTTATGTTCTAGACCACCAGAAAGCATGGTATAATTGACAATGGAAATAATGCAAAGTCTTCAACATTTTAATAAAAATAAAAAAATTAGAAAAGCGTGGTGTGGAATTTACAAATACAGTTTGTTGCACTTACAAAAGTAAGTGCAACAAAACAAGTACGTTTTACCCATTTTTTTGCAAAACATTCCAGGCTCTGTGAAATTCAATTAAAGGCAACTGTTACCAATTTTCTTGCCATAGATCTTCTATAAGATTTAGGTTTTGGTACATCCACCCCAGCCTCAAGTGTTTTGTAGCCTCTAACAGATCTTCCTCCATGATTGGCCTGTATTTAATTCCAGCTATCTTCACACGCCTCTATCTTTCCTGTCCTTGCTAAAAGCATCCCCACAGTATGATAATGCCAGCACCATGTTTCACAGTAGGAATGGTGTGTTAAAGAGTAAAATGCAATGCTAGTTTGCTGCCACAAAGTGTTTTGCATGCAGGCATAAAAGTAAAATTTCTGTCTCTTCTGACAAGAGCAAAATTTTTTCTCATGTTTGCTGGACAGTCCTCGACAGTATCTTTGCTCATTCTCTGATTAATGCTCTCCTCCCACAGCCAGCAAGTCTAGGTTGAGGTATGCAATGGTGCCATACCTCTCTCATCATCACGTAACAGCTGTACTATACTGAGGTTATATTGCACAGGTGGGTTCTCTTCAGATGACTTCGGAAGGCACTTGGTTTAACTACATTTTAGATAGGGGCATCAGAGTACGGGGGGATCGATAAAAATGCATACCACACTCGAGTTTTAATTGGTATTGTGTCATTTCCTTTCTAGTTCATAATCATGCATTAATTTGTTGATCCACTGCATAAAATCCCAATAAAATACACTGAAATGTGCAGTCTAACATGACAAAATGTGAAAAAACTTGCAAAGCTCTGTATCCAACTCTTTAGAGCATAACAAATCATATCAAATCAGCAAGGAAAAACAAGGACAATTGTTAATTTAAATTGACGCCAATCAACTCACCAGACACAAGAATAATAAGAAGCTTCCCATTCTTGTCGAGGAGACTCTGGAAGAAGCTGATGGTAGCACCGGGATCCTTCACATAGTACAGCATCTGTCGATTTCACCACACATAATGAGCTGGTAACTGCATTCATGGAGCACCTAATTATATTGCTATGCTAGACAGATGCTCTAATGGGATTAATTGCTGTTGAGTGCGACATAATGAATATGACCTAGATGTGTCAAAAATACAGCACAAGGGTTGGCAATACTTCAGCACCAACCTGTATCATGTGAATGAAGTCTGCCTTCTTTGTCAACTTTCTCAGTTTCCAGTGCTCCTCAAAGTCAGAGGCTGTCATCTTGTTCCAGGTAAACTTGATGTAATTTAACTCGGGTTTCTGTGACACTAAAACTTAAGACAGACAATTAAATATAATATGAACTCTATTTATATGGGTGACATAGCATATTATAGAAAAGATATACACTGAGCGGAAAAGTGCACACTTAATGATGTAAAAAATTAGACTATGATAAATCATTGCCAAACTAGTTCCACTTTTATTTGGCATTCATCTTGTGCCATTTAACATAAGAATGCACAAATCTGTTAGAAAAAGAAAAAAAACTGTTCAAAAGGGTGTGCAAAGACCTGTTTACATACATTTGAACACCCCGATACTTTGTAGAAGAACCTTTTTTATTCAATTTCAGTCTTCTTTGCTTGAAGTCTGTCAGCATTTCACATCTTGATTTGGCAACACTTGTCCACTCTTCCATGCAAACGTTACCAGACTCTGTCAGATGTTGAGGACATTTCTTGAGTGCAGCCCTGTTCATGTCTCCACACAGATTTTCTATTGTCACATGCAGAACAGAACGATCTCTTGCCAGAAATTTCTGCTGCTCGTTCATTGTTGCTGCAGACTCACTGACCAGTTTCCATTTTAGCTTTTCATGATTTTTGGAGGAACATCAGATTCTCTGTAATGCCACTCTGCTTTTTTTGATGTCGGTCTCTATTGTGTTTTATTATATTTTTAGTGATGTAAAACCTTGGTGTACCCTTGCCCTGATTGATACCTTCTAACAATAACACTTGGCTGAAACATTTCTGCAAACTACAGCTACAGTTGAAGCATCCAAATTTGCATAACAAAATCCTGCAGAGCCAGTTGAACCTGATTTTTAGGTTAGTTAGATTTAATATAAATTATGTCAGTTGTATCCTTGAAAATACACTATATGCCAAAAGTATTGGGTCACACCACCAAATCAATGAATTCCAGTGTTCCAATGTCTTCCATGGCTGCAAATGTATAAAGTTTGGTGTGGAGAAACTTGACTGGTCTGCACAGTCATGACCTCAACCTTCTTGAACACCTTTGGGATGAATTGAAGCGGAGGCTACAATTCTGGTTTTCTCAACTAACTATGAACTTATGGAATATGTTTACAGAATAGTTAGAACTGTTATTGCTGGGAACGGTGGGTACATCATCACACTGCACCTTATAGATTAAGAATAGGATGTCATCAAAGTTCATGTACATGTAAAAGTAGACAGACAAATACTTTTGGCAATATTGTGTAAGTGAATGCTGTACTTAAATGAAAATGTGTTACAACCATGTATTAGTTTACCGATGTGCAACTTTTGTACATTATTTACATTTCTTTTTACATGTTTTCTCTAACATCTGTTTTTAGTTTTTTGGTTAACTTTTAAGTTTACAAATTTGCTCTTTTTAATAGAGAAAAAGAATCTATGCCATTGCTAAATACTGATGTTAAAGTGTAATACATTTTTCCTTACCAAGTGAAGTTTTAGCCAATTTTAGAAATGTATTTTTGTTTTCAATAGAAAACAGGAAATACTGAAAGGGTGGTAAACCCATCTGAAAAAATTCACCAAACCGAAACGTGTTTACCTGCTTGGTTACTTTGTGTCTCATTTGTAATTATTAAATTATATATTTTTTAAATTAAAACAATAGTCAAATGATCATTGTATGAATATTATTAATAATCCCTTATTCATATAATATTGAAAAGCACAGGATATACGTAAGCTATGTCATTCAATTACAACTGATTCATGTAACATTTTACTGGCTCCACAGACGTTTTTGGTTATTTGAAGTTGAAACTGTTGATGTATAAATTTCACCTCTGATATTAAACCAGGATTTGTTTGTGCTACATCACACTCCCTTAGAAATAGCGGCAGAAAAGGTGGTTTATGTTAAATTTAAAATGTGTCCATTTAAATCCATGCTCTTGTATATCCTGCAGTATTAAACACATGTTAAAACACATTTATTGGTAAGACTGTTTTCCCTACATGAAGAGTGGAGAAATGATCAGTTTCTACTAATCACATGGTTAGTTCATATTTTCATAAAAGCCTTGCCATTTCATATGGCAATTTATGAAACAATCATTTCTAAATAGTAGATATACATTGAACCCAACAAAATAAAAACATTTATAAATGCACGGTTTTTATTAGATGAAGCTTAAATTGAATTAACTCTGCCCTTCCCGATCAAAATAATGAATGCAGGAAGCAGTCAGTATTAGGCATGTGCTGGTTCCCCATATGAAGGTACCCCATATGAAAATTACAAAACGTTTTCTTCATGCCATTCCTTTGGTTTAAATTCCTTTTAATAAGATGCCAAAGAAAGTATGGAATGACTGGAGCTCTCGTGTATCTGGAGAAGCAATGCTCCATGCTTCAACCCTCCTTTTTCTGTTTTGCTCCACCACAGTCAAATCTATAAATTGCTCTTGTTTACAATAATGAAAGTCAGCTGTTTGAAAAGTCATGGCATTGAAACTAAAAAAATACTTTCCATTACTGTTAATATGATTATGCTTTTTGAAAAGTGCAGTAAGACACACTACAAGCCTTGAACTGTAATTGTTGTAAGCAGCAGAGTGCAGGCTAGCTAATCATTTATTGGAAATACTGTCTAGGATTTGATTTTTGATTAATTTGGTTCAAGGAACAACTCTCCTCTAATAGAGGAGCAATGTTATCACTAATTTACTGTTAAGAAGGCCAAAGGCTGTAACCCATAGTTTCAACATTAAAAATACAACAAAGAACATACAATTTTCCAGCCAGAAAATTAAATACTGAACCATCTTTCAGAGTGCATGTGAACACAGAGATGCATTTTGTACTATGTAAAAAGAGGGTGAACCTAAGATGACTGTACCTTTATAGTTATGTAGCTGTTGGCTGCTCGGTTCAATGTAGTCTACCACTGTCAGTGAGTGAATGTGTGTATGCATGGGCAAATTACTGACTGTAGTGTAAAGTGTTTTGGAGTCCTTGGACTTGATAAAGTGCTTGACAATTGTGGGCCCTGCCTCTCGCCCGTAGACTGCTGGAGATAGGCACCCCCTTAACCCACTATGGAAGAAGTGGTATAGAAGATGAATGAATAATGAAAATTAAATACTGTGTAGATTTTTGTTTTTCATTCCTGCTTTCTGATGAGAGACACACAATTACCAAAACCTGCAAAGACAGGACAGAGTCTCAGGAAAGGAAACAAATCTAAATCAAAGCTTTGTTTTTCTCTGCTTTGGCTGTCTCTTGCTCTTTACACAATATTCTGGATTGTTCATTGACCTTCCTGCAAACTGATGACAGACCAATGTCGACATGAGAATCTTCAGTTACACATATTTTAATCCAATGAGACAATTTTCCAGCCAGAAAATTAAATACTGAACCATCTTTCAGAGTGCATGTGAACACAGAGATGCATTTTGTACTATGTAAAAAGAGGGTGAACCTAAGATGACTGTACCTTTATAGTTATGTAGCTGTTGGCTGCTCGGTTCCACCACCTCATTATCCACCGTCACCTCTGGATGCTTCTTATGTAGCTCATCGAGCATCTCTAGGTCTATATCACCTTAAGGTAGCAAGACAGTTGATTTAATTTTAACAAAGAAATGTATGGTCTTCACTTGCTGTCCTTAACATTAGGAGCAAAAAATTCTTAATCATTTTTATTGCTATGCTTTTGTCTAGAGAGTGCTGCATTTCAAGAAGGAGACCTTAGATTTTTTTCAGTGGTGTTCTTTGGTGAAATTGCCAACAGTCAATACTATGATTATGACTTATAGATAACAAAACCCCAAATTTACGTGTCCCAGAAAATTTAAATATTACATACAATCAAGGAAAATAGGACATATTAAATAGAAATGTCAGGCTTCTGACAAGTATTCTTATTTCTATGCACACAACACTTGGTTGGGGCTACTTTTGCATAAATTACTTCATTTATGCAGCATGGCATGGAGGCGATCCGCCTTTGGCACTGCTGAGGAGTAATGGAAGCCCAGGTTGCTTTGATAATAGCCTATAGATCATCTGCATTGGTCAGTCTGGTGTCTCTCCTCTTCCCCTTGACAATACACTATAGATTCTCTATGAGGTTCAGGTCAGTTGCTGGCGAACCAAGCACCATAACACCATGGTCATTTAACCAGCTTTAGGTACATTTGGAAGTGTAGGCACGTGCCGAGTCCTGCTGGAAAAAAAAATAAGCATCTGCATAAAGCTCGTCAGCAGAAATAAGCATGAAATACTGTAAAATTTCCTGGTAGACAACTGTGTTTACAGTGTACTTCAGAAAACACTGTGGGCCAACACCAGTATATGACATAGCTCCCCAAATCATAAATGACTGTGGAAAGTTCACACTTGGGCTTCAGCCTTCAAATATGGATTATCTGCCTCTCTACTCTTCCTCCAGACTCTGGTACCTTTATTTCCAAATTAAATTTTCAAACTTTACTTTCCTTGTTGAACCTAAATTGTGCTGGAAACCTTACATAAAATATTGCTGTCCCAAGATTGCTAGAAGCATCGGAATTTGGAATCAGACACGATACATCTTAAATAAAAAAAGCATTGCACACTCACTAACACATACATCCATATCTGTCCTATCGTCTGGGGAAACTCATACAAAACAAACCTACAATGGACATGCGCTTTGTAAAAAGAGCAATAACAATTATCAATTATGCAGCGTTTCCTGATTATAGTTATCCTCTATTTCCATAATCATACATCTTAAAATTTGAAGATTTAGTAAAAGCTAAAACAGCTGAACTGATGTTTAAAATTGTAAAACTAAATAATACATGATAACATACAGAAGACGTTTATGAACAGAGATGTGATGTGTTTTAAGAGGGGAACTGATACTGCAACAACCAAACATTAAAACTACTCTTAAAAGGACATATCTGTAAGTGGCAAAAAAAACCTTGGAATACTGTTGACTGTAACTTCAACATTCATGTATTTATCCTGTTTAATTTGTATTGTATTGCACCGACTACGCTAAAACAAATTCCTTGTATGTCCAAAAATGTACTTGGCAATAAAGCTTTTCTGATTCTGCAAAAAAACATATGTAATAATTTAAAATAAGTCAAACATAAATACAAAAAGTATTAATACATATGTATAGGCCAGTATGATTTTTGAATTTTGTTGATACAGTGTGTTGCATGACAATGAGAACACTGATGTACAGCATTCACTCCTCATCCAGTAGGAGTGAATGCTGCAAGTCGCTGACTCGATGCAATCTGTTGGGTTTCCTTAGATAGAAAACGTTTTAACTAATTTGCATAATAAACTGAATTTGACTGCACTGTTAAATAATTAGGATCAATGGATGTACCTGACTTGAAACCTGTATCATTCGACTGATTTGACTTTGCAAAGTGCCTTGAGAGGACATTTGTTGTGAATTGGCACTATATAAATAAAACTGAATTGAATTGTTCTGTATTGTAGAGTAATTGATATCTATGAGGGGTACATATCAATTACCTTTGCTTCCTCTTGCCCTTTTTTTCAGTTTATTTTAAAAGTGGTAAATTACATTTCCTACACTTGAGATTTGTTTTTCTTTTTTGTTCTTTATATACTTTTTTAAATATATAAATATAAACAAAAAACAAAAAACTTTACTTTCAAGGTTACAGTTATCCCTGATGCTGGTGCCATCTCAAAAAAACAAAGTTTGTGCAGAGACCTTCTTGTTACCCTCTAACTTAGCATCACGTTTAAACTGGGCAGTTATTTACAGAGAGGTTGACTGTTATTCAAACTGAAAAAGAGGGTAAGAGGCAGCACACCACTATAGATCTTTCTTCACTGAAACAGACTGAGAATGGAACAGATTGAGAATTTCTGGTGAAAGCAAATGGCTGAAAGAAAACTGAAGTTATGGAGAAATCAATGAAGTTACATTCACTTACACCTACACCTGTTTACTTTCATATCATACTGTTAATATAACAGGAAACACTTTACTTGCTCTGTTCTTAGTACATATTTTGAGACGCAATGCCTCTTAGCTTCATTTCTCATGTAAATAAGCAATGGCTTCTTTATAAATAAACGTCCAATGGAAAAATGATGTTTAAAGGTTCATAAAATCTAATTTGAATAAACTGTTATGACGTTGAAGATTGGAGAATGGCTGCTCCATTACAGAAACAATTAGAATCACAAATATTTTGGTCAACATTGAAATCACTATTTGAAGAATACACCATGAACTGACTTGAACATGAAATGTTCCTTGATAACTTCTTTTTAAACCATCAGTGTTTATTCAAATTAGGCTATTAAATAATATAATAAAAACAAACGCAATTTAAATCAGCAATATCATATACTTTAACAAACTCAGAAAAAACTAGAACTGCAAGCAGTTATGATCGGGTTCCAAGCCATTCCCAGCAACTCTGCCCCCTGCCCCGCCCCTTCCAGACTACCAAGTCACACGCCCACATGACCACATTTTCCAAAGGGTCAGGTCAGATCTTGGTTGCAGAACCACTCAGATCTCACAGGCTTAGCGGCACACAGTCCAAATGCACTAACCCAGCGGCAAGCACAGTGCAAACCGCATCCTGACTGAAAGGCCCTTAAGGGATATTAGCATCTATGGAGGAAGAAGGGTTCTGATACTTGTGTCAGAAAAAAACACAAATAAAACAGAGAGGTTACTACTTTTATTGAACCCCGAACCAAAATACCGACCGGACATAGTGGTTACGAACACTACCAATGCAATACACCTTTTGGCCACAAGCGTAATTTTGGGGGCGTTGTTTCTTCCGCGAGCGGCAGACAGCGAGCTTTCTGCAGAATCCATATTTCATCAAAAAATTAACCAGAGCTGCTTCATTAAAATTAACCAGAGCTGCTTCATTAAAAATTTCCAATTTATTCTGTTAACTGTCTGTATCTGCAATAATATGCATTGTTTATAATGTCCCTAGACGTAATGGGTTTCATTAAAAAATGTGTTATGATTAACAGGCACCGTTGCGTCTGACACTTGTGTGAGAAAAAAATAACTAATAACAAGGGTGGATACACCTGGGATCCAAAAGTGAATCTGTAGTTTGGGATGCAGACAGCTAATCCACTAAACACAGTCTGTGACAACAGGGGGAAATGTTGACACATGTACTTAGTTCATGATTCCATTTGACAGTATTTTGAAAGTTTGTCGTAAAAACTACCAAAATATTCTAATTTAAACCTGTGTATATCTACAATAATATATATTGTTTATAACGCCCCTAAATGTAATAGTCCTTGAACAAAAAAATGAAAAGGCTTTGTTTATACATTAACAACCTTTAATGAACCGAATTTAAATATTCATTAAAAATCCATATTTCATCAAACAATTCCCAAAATATTCTTAGATTTCCGTGACTATAGAAGAAACAATATAACTGTTTATTCAGGTGCCTAAATTAATTACCTTTTCAACCAAAAATCGTTAACTGTCATATCCATAGTACTTAGCCAAATTTAAAAATGTATATAAAATATATGGTATTTCATAAAATTCCCTAAAGATTCTCAGAAAACCATATCTATATGTGGAATGATATACATTGTTTGTCATGTCTCTACTTTTAATGATTGTTTTAAAATAAATTGTTAACTATCATTTCAATGATATTAGTAATAATGACCATAATTTACAAATTCATGTAAAATCCATACTTGGTCAGAAAAATCTCAAAATATTCACCAAGAGCCTCGTGCATATGTAGAAGAAGCCTGATTTTTTTCAGCCACCACACTTTAATGAGTTCATCTAAATTTATTTATAATCGCCATTATTGATTAGCATATATCTTTATGAATTAATTGTACACAAGTGGGCAGTCCAAATTTAACAATGTTTATTGGGGATTATAGGCATTGTCTACTTAAGTAGTGTGCAAACCTCCACGGCGTTTGGCCCAACAGAACTTGAGATGTAACTGCTAGCTTTGTTACCAAACATTGAACACTGTAGTGATGCACTTTGAGATAGAGCTTTAGCTAGAATAGGTACTTTTCAGGATTATGCACAGAACATATCCTGAAGGTATGGGCTCTCTAGGTACCACAAATGATTTTTGGGGAATTTCTTTATAAGTGAAGGGTGGGAGGTACATTTTCGCACATAAGCCCTGCCCACTTTGCCCAATCATTACCATATTGATAGCATATTCTCTAGGTGGTATACTGAAGAAATGTACCAAATTTTATAAAAATCCATTCAGCCATTTTGGCTATATAAATTTATCTTGCTTATAGAGCCCCCTAGGCTTAGATCCCTCTAAAATTGAGTACATACCTACAGTTGGACCTTATGCACTACTGGTATGAAATATTTGTACATCTAAATCTATTTTTCAAGTTGCTTCAAAAACGTTTGATTGCATATAATTCTTAAACTGAAAAATAATTTTTAAATCAGTTCCATATCGTTTTGTCGGCTATGTCTAAAGTCTTACCAGGCCTGGTTTCGCTTTGATTGGCCTTGCCCCTAAGGAGGAGTTAATGAAAATAGGTTTCGCACATTACGCAACATTGTTGCCAATTAGCATAACTCTATGATTTTTTTTCAAAACTCACATGACTAAGAATGACTCAAAGAGCATCCAGGAATTGAGATTTAGTCTCTGCAAGCAACAGTTTCAGAGATAATCACATAATTGCACTTTACATTATAACAGCGCCATCTAGTGGTGAAACGTTAAAACAAAATTCATGTACCTAGGTAGCAAAATTCTGCATATGATCTGTAATTTCCCCGACAAAATCTTTCAAATTCACTGAGTTCAAAGGTCAAATGGGAGATAGCATATAAGCCACACCCACTTTTAAATCATATTAAAAGTATGTCCTGAGGTCAAGGTCTTGAGCATATGGACCAAGTTGCATGTCAAGCCATCAATCCGTTATGCAGATATAAACTTCTGGTGCCTATAGCGCCCCCTATTATTGAATGTGTATCAAACTCAATGCATAGGCCCAATAGCTCATTCTCTATCAGGTTCTCCAATCTTGTTTGGAAATCATGAAATATGGCAGAAATAGTCAATTAACTTTTGTGCTAGTTCGCGAATAAAGTTTGTCCACATGTAGCTTTAACAACTTTCGAACATTTGACAAAGATTTTATACCATTGTGTCCCGCTAACTCTGTAAATGGTATGTACAGAGCTTTATCTTGATTGAGATCAAAATGTAGGAGTAGTTGTGGAAAATAGATTTTGCCTTTGTCGCGACGTAGCAAAAAATCTAATTAGGCGGAAGTGTGCATGGCCAATTACAAAGTGATCCAGAATCGTCCAAGGAACAAGGTGAAATAGACCTTTGGAGTGTGGGACTTAAGGTTTGGAAGTTGTAAGCCCAAATGCGTTGTCATACGTAATAGCGCCCCCTAGTTGTTAGGGGGTCTGAATTTTAGTATCTAAGTAGCAGTTGCAATTCCCTACTAGGCTGCTATTTCAGTTTCTTTCCAGCATTTTCTGGTTCTTGCGCCGAATGACTTTTAGCAGAGAAGAAGAATAAGAAGAAGAAAAAGAAGAAATCCCACAATTACAATAGGCCCTTGGGCTTAAAGAAAAAACGAAGCAAAAACAATAGCTCCGCTGGGAGCAGGCGAACCGCCATGCCTTGCATGGCCTTCGCCCACGGGCTTGGACCCCTAAAAATTAAGTTTTCACAAATATGAAATTATATTAAAATAATTTCATTAAATTTGGTGACTTTTCAAAACACCATCTGTGAGTTCAGCTTTTGAAAGTAGTAGAAAAGCACATCAAATAGCACTAAATGAAAATAAGAGCAAAAATGTAATGATAAATTTAATTAATTGCCATCCCTAGATTGGAGCTGTTTTAAGCTGGCTTCAGCCTCTGTGGCCATCTAATTTGGATTTATACTAAGCGTAGATGCCAAGAGAGCCATCTATTGAAGGTAAAAAAAAAAAAAAAGAAAAATACTGTTTAGAACATTTAGGTTTTTGGGGGGAACTGGGGGACAAGATACATAGCCAAGGTCCTGAAGTCAGCATTTCAACCCTAGATGGCTGCAAAATGTGCCACCCCAACTATTCATATCCTTTCAACACAAGTTTAGTTTAAAAATTAGGATCTGTCCCCTTAAGTCTTTGCATAGATAGAATTGAGGTTTTGCAAAACATTTTACATTTAAATGAAGTAACCTTAAAAAAGTTCACATTGACTGAAAACCAGGGCAGGGAGTCCAACTATAATTCGTTTACTGTCATTTGGCTAAAGGGAGGAGATTTCGTTCTTGTTCTTCGATGATGTTGAAGGTGAAAAGTTGCAGAGAGAAGTACATTTGGGCCATGGAGCTGATGCGGAGGTGCAGTGAATTGTTTTGATTAAGTTAAATAATACCTTGCAGGGAAGTTTGTAGTCATTCTAATGGATTTTAAAGTACATTAGAGAATCCATTATGATACAGAAATGACAGCTCTGGTAAATTAAAAGGATTGGCTCTGACATAAGAAAAGGGTAACAGTGCTCTTAGGGCATGCATTTTGTTTGCACAGGAAAATAAATAACTGTGTATCGTTATAAAACCTGGTGCTGTAAAGCTACATAATGTTAGGGTCATTTTGTCAAACTAATGGTAAAGATTTATCTGGGAACTGGTCAGATGGCAACAAAAACCTCCACACTGTCTTTTCTTTTTATCATAGCAGACATAAATAAGAAACTCTCCAATCCGATAAGTAACAGACGACTGATTCACCAACGTTCCTTCACCTTAGCTGTCTGCTGCAGAGGTCATTGAGCTATTTACTGTGTCACACTGCACAGAGACTAAGTTCAGCAGTGTCAGCATTCTATAGTTTGTGCTCTTACCAGCTCCGCTTCCAACTCCAATGACATTTAGATGGGACTTTCCATCTCCAACACTGTGGGGAGAGCGGGAAAAAGCAGGAAAAAAGAAAAGGGGAGAGTCTTCAGAGCAGCAACACCTTGAAATTCACAGCCTCCAACCGGCTAAATGTGGGTAACATCTTTTTGGGCCTGTAACTGACAATTCTGTCTGACACTTGGGAATGTGAGATGCTCTGATCTAACGACTGACGCCTCGGAGAGAACTTAGGCTTTGAATGTCACTGTGGCGCGTTCTGTCAATCAACATCTACATTTTTATTAACTCTATTACACCTTTTCATTAACTTGCAAATCACATCCCACTGGCTTCCTGACAGATCTGCTTGTGAAAACGTCAAAAAGAACAGTTTGGTTTGGTTCTCTGCAGCATGTCAGTCACCTCCCACGCCCTGTGCCAGCAGAGAGCTCATTTATGAACTTTCTTTTTGGAATTCACAACCATGCACATACTATTTGACTGGTTCATATATACTTTTAGTTTGTCACCTAAGCACAGTTAATCTGTGAAACAGACATTGTGATTAAGATTAGTTGTAAGAAACTGTTAACTGTTTTCAGTGATAATAAGCGAGATACAGATCATAACTGCTGATTTTCACAAGTTTTGTAACTTTCTGATCGGTATGCCTGAGACTAACTCTGCACTCTGTATTTAATCAGTTCTTAGCTTTATCATGCAGCAAACTGACAAAGAATATATGCATTGTAATGCAATTAAAATATTGCAGTTTCCACCCCTGTAAAGTAATTATATGCAGTGTAAGATGATATTTTTGCATTCTGTGCATCTTTCAAACCCAACCACTGGTGTGGAATTAGTCATAACCGACTTTTGGATTACTGGGTAAGTCAAGTAGTAACTTCTGTCTGTTTTTCAAACTAGTCGCTTAAAGGTCAAGGCCATCTCCTGCTTTATGGTACTCCAGTTAATCTAAAACCCTTATGGCATGTCACAACCCAAGTTATATGTTCATCACAGTTTACCCTAAAAGGACTTTAAAGCCCAAGATGAATATTTATCCTGATTTAAACACATTTTTTAACAAATGGATGCTTTGTTTTAAATGAAAGAGCTTTAGTACATGCAGCCCTTAGGTAACAAAAAAAATATTTTGCACACATTTTAGTGAAAGATCCCATTAAACTTCTGATCTAAGAAATAAAATACTCTCTTCCAATTTTAATGCAACTGATGCAAAGGACAGCATGTTGCAAATATTGAAAATTGTGATATTGTAGATATTTATATAAGGACTATAGGTACTTCTTAATAACTAAATTTTTTCTTTTTTTTCTTTCTTATATACCGCTTTTCAGCAACAAGGCACTCAAGGCGCTGTACATAAGGAAAAACATTACAATGATACAGAAAATCAAACAACAGAGCTAATTTAAAAAATAAAATAAAGAGAGATAGAATGATGGATAAGAAAATGAAAGGAAAATTGGGCTGAACACGTAACTAATAATGTTTAAATGGCACATTCAAAGGGCACTCTAAACAAACAAGTTTTTAATCTTGATTTAAAGTATCTTAGAGTTTCGGTGCTTTTACAGTTTTCTGGGAGTTTATTCCAGATTAGTGGAGCATAAGAACTAAAAGCTGCTTCTCCATGTTTGGTTCTGGGTATGCAGAGTAGATTTGAGCCAGAAGACCTGAGAGGTCTGGGTGGTTGATCTACTGACAACAAGTCTGTAATGTATTTCGGTGCTAAGCCATTCAGTGATTTATAGACTAACAAGAGTATTTTAAACTCTATTCTCTGAGCTACAGGGAGCCAGTGTAGGGACTTTAGAACCGGGCTGATGTGCTCCACTTTCTTAGTTCTAGTGAGGACGCGGGCAGCAGCGTTCTGGATCAACTGCAGCTGTCTGATTGACTTTTTAGGCAGATCTGTGAAAACACTGTTGCAGTAATCAATTCTACTAAAGATGAACGCATGAATTAGTTTTTCAAGGTCCTGCTGAGACATTAGTCCTTTAATCCTGGAGATGTTTTTTAGGTGATAGAAGGCCGACCTTATTACTTTCTTTATGTGCCTCTGAAGGTTCAGGTCTGAGTCCATCACTACACCCAGGTTTCGAGCCTGACTGGTGGTTTCTAGCTGTATTAACTGAAGCTGTGTGCTAACTTTTAACCGCTCTTCCTTAGGTCCAAAGATTATTACTTCAGTTTTGTTTTGATTCAGCTGAAGAAAATGTTGGCCCATCCATGCATTGATTTCTTCTAAGCATTTACCCAGTGCTTGAATGGGTTCATAGTCACCTGGTGACATTGTAACGTATAGCTGTGTGTCGTCTGCATAGTTACGATAACTTACGATGTGGTTTATTAAAATCTGAGTTAGGAGGAGCATGTAGATATTGAATAGGAGGGGCCCTAAGATGGACCCTTGGGGAACGCCGCATGTGATTTTTGTGGTCTCTGATGTAAAGTTACCTACTGACACAAAAAAGTCCCTGTCCTTCAAGTAGGATTTAATCCAACTGAGTGCTGTGCCAGAAAGGCCGACCCAGTTTTTGTTTTCTCTTCACACAAAGTAACAATTTCACAAATTTGTCACATAAAAAAAAAAAAAAAAGATTGTTACAAAATTGTTATTACTGTTTAGTGCAGATATTGTTTAGTTACCATTATATCCATCAGAGACTCGGTTGTAAACCATTATACATTCGACAGTAGTTGATTCTGATGCAGCGAGCTTCTAGATTCAGCCACAGACCATGATATTTTCAGTTGTCAATATGTTGATTCATTGTTAAAGCTAATTCTGGTAGATTACCTGGACAGAATGTCTGGTAGCTTATTGTGTATGAAGTCCCGCATGCATTGGTGTTCAGAAGAGCGCTCCAGAAAAAGGTGGAAGGATTTCTGGTATCTCTCATCATCATGTACCAGACTCTTCAGTGGAGATCCCATGATACCTGTCTGGACATGAAGCAATTACAGGGCATTGAAACAGTTTAACCTTTTCACGTTTTAAAAACAGACCAACAAAAAGTAGTATGCTTTGATCCATTTCACTCCACTGCATCTCTGGTTGCATGTGTAGGCCTGAACAATAAACCCGTCACAGTCACTCACAGCTATTCATCCCTGTATTTAGCTCCATCCATCTTCCTGTTAGCTCTGACCTGCTTTCTTGTCCACACTACATTCCGGTGTATCTGTTTCACCAAGGAGATGTTCAGATCCCAATAAAATACATTCGAGTTTGTTGTTTGTAAAAGTGACATAATTAGGTTCAAGATAAGAAATTGTATATTACATTCCACCCGCAAATATACTACTAAACATAATGTCTATGTTCCCTATGCCGTTTTATTTCGAGTTAAACAGCTAACAGTAATAAACATACAAACAAATGGGTTTTACAAGTGCCATGTATGTTTGGACGTAAATATATACACCTAAACGTATTTCGCTATATAAACCAGATTATCCAGCGCTAAAGGTAAAACATTTCTCTTGCTATTTCCTTTTCCTGCTCAATTACGAAAGAGCTGCCCGTTTATTGACAAAAATGACTTCAGCGGCAGCGGAAACACAAAGCCGCACACAGGCAGGCGGGTAGACATACAGACAGACGCTGTCATGTCCCCTCGACATAATGGCCAGCTGGTCATAACACGTGCAAAACACGTCCATCCATCCCTCGGTGGACATCAAACAATGACTTTCATCGTCTGCTAAGATTTTCGCCATGAGCGTTTAAAGCAAAACGTGACGATAATCACTTACTGGAGTCTTGCAGAATTGCGTCCGGGGAAGGTGGAAGGCTGGAATGAACCCTCCCACATGTGTCACGGCTTCCCTTTAGGGAGGGCGAAAGGTGGCGGAGGAAATACGTCCAAGAAAATCTGTCTTCCCAAGGCCTGTGTGCAGTAACTTACACGCTTTTTACTTAGATACTCGATTTCTAAGTTTCCTAATAAAGATCTTTCTAATCTTAATTTTATTGCCTTAAATTTCAATTTGCTCAGAAAAGAGTGAACTTTAAAAAGCATGTTCAGAGGCGGCCCAAGGTTTTACGGGGGCCAAAGCAGGACCTGATTTAGGGCCCCATTTGGAGTCCCTTTTAAATTTTCTGTAATGGGATGCAACGGTATTAACATTATTGTATCATGCTTTTTTTAAAGTATATATTGAAAATGTGCAAACAAAATGTGTCACAAGCTGACACTTATATATATATATATATATATATATATATATATATATATATATATATACACACACCAGTGGTGATTGCTCTAAGACTGCAAGGGAAGCTCAGCTTCCCCTAAAATGTCAAAAAATAAGTGATCAAATATATACTGTTGTGTGTACATGTCATTGACTAATTATGCGCTACAGCGTGCCCAACTTTTGTTCAGAATCAGCTTCTTATTACTGGTAACGACGCAGTTTTCTTCTCACTCATTCCTGCAGCTTCACAGTGCTTTAAACAGTGAGTTCAATAGCGAAGCAAAAGTACGGGGCTTTGTCCCACCCATCGGACGCTCAGCGAATCAGCCATCTTAAAATTGATCTTCCCCTCCTTGAAAGACCAGCATCCGCCACTGATACACCCAAACACACACACACAGAGAAAGAGAGAATTAAGACAGTTACACCATTTTAAAAGCACGTTTGGAGAATTTTTTCATCCCTCAATTTATATTGAGGGCTGTGGATGGATGTCACAAATATAAAAAAAAAGCTTTAAAAAGATACTGCCACAAACAATCTTTGACAAATGTTCTGCTGTTTGAGTGGTATGGATGTGAAGCATGGTCTGCCTTTAAGTGTGCCCCTGGCACAGACCATTTTACTAAGGGGTACCAATTGTGGAGGTAGTGACTTGCCCCACAGGTCCCCTCTTGGTGCTACCCATGTGTCCAACATTTTGGTTCTCTCATAATCTGACAAATTTATGCTAATAATATTATACTGATTTATTTTGGCTTCATACAAGCAAAATTTTAGTACTCCAGCAATTAGCTGTAGAATTTTTAAATTGGAATAAAACAAATAATAGCATTTGGGTTCAAGAAGAGAATCATAAATCACATACTTTGCCTTTTTTGAGCCTCTCTGAATTGCCACATCCATAAAAAAAAAACCACTGGGTCAATGTTCATGTCAGATTCAACTTCAAAGTTCTTTCATTAATTACACAAGGTTGCACCATCTTATCTCTTTGGTCCAATTGTTTTCTACGTGTCACATTTTCTCTCTCAGACATAAAATAACAGAAGGCTGAATCAAAAGGAGACAAAAAAATCAGGGGGTGGAAAAGTGCATTTTGTTGCCATAATTTACCTAATTGGATGGAACTCCCTCTTTCGAATGATGAAACAGATTTTTATTCTGACTAACTATGTCTAATTCTGTGACAGATGTTCATTAAAAGGTGCTGTTAAAACCTCCTTTTTTCTTTTATCTCCGGTTATGCGCGCGCGCACACACACACACACACACACACACCTAGCTGCATTCAATACAAAAATATACACACAAGTTCAGCTCACAACACTCAGTTTATCATTATTAATTAGTCTCCGACCTCACAGATGTTAGATGCTACAATATCTGCATAGATGAAATGGTGCTAAAATTAAGCATGCTAACCTACTCAGACTTGCAGTACTCAGAATTACTGTACTTGTTTTTATCATATTTACCATCTCACCTAGTTGTTTTAAATATTTCTGTTTTGCCTCTGATGGTAAAATAAGCCCTGAAAGACAAAGTGGAGCTGAAAGAAAATGTGTGTTTCATTTTGTAGATATTTAAAGCACTAGAAAAATTTTAACTAGTCATAGGGCTGATGTAGTACACCATCCATCTTGTTATCAAATCAACTGAACCACATGCATTCAAATACCTGAAAACACTGGATATGAAATTATACATCCTAAATATATCAGTCAATCCTGAGGAAAATAATATATTTATAAAATTCTTTATGAATATGCAGGTTGTTATTTAATTTGACCAATTAAATAACAACCTGCTTAAAATGTATTAAATGATGTGATTTGCAAAATATCGTTTTGCTCGAATCTGCACAGAGCTAAAACTCCCAGCATAGGGTTAGTGCAGTTGTGACATAAGTTAACGGATAACTGCACACTACACTTACTGCCACCCCTGTTTAAGATGTGCCTTAGAATATATCCATCTTATGTTATAGATTATTCGCATATTTCAGAAAAATCCAACATTTCATGCAAGTCTATCCATTGGGGGAACAATCCTACACTGTGTGTGTGTGTGTGTGTGTGTGTGTGTGTGTGTGTGTGTGTGTGTGTGTGTGTGTATGTGTGTGTGTGTATGTATTATATATACTGCTTAAAAAAATAAGGAGACACTTTATAATCAGATTACAATATCAAGTCAGCTAAATTTTTATAATATTGATCTGGTCAGGTATGTAGTCAGGGGCGTTGTTAATCATTGTCAGCTGTTTCGGTGTTAATGAAATTAAAAACAGGTGCACTAAAGGGCAACAATGAAAAACCCCAAAAAAACCGGAATGGTTTTACACATGGAGGTCACAGTAATTTTTTCACTCCTTTTTTTTTTTTATGCTTTCTTAGTAGCTTTGCATTTGACCAGGGTCAGTGTCACTACTGGCAGCATGAGGCAATTCCTGGACCCTACAGAGGTTGCACAGGCAGTCCAACTCCACCAGAATGGCACATCAATATGTGCCATTGCCTGACGAGTTGCTGTGTCTCCCACCACAGTCTCAAGAGCATGAAGGAGATTTCAGGAGGCAGGTACAGGGGTTGGACAATGAAACTGAAACACCTGGTTTTAGGCCACAATAATTTATTAGTATGGTGTAGGACCTCCTTTTGCGGCCAATACAGCATCAATTCGTCTTGGGAATGATATATACAAGTCCTGCACAGTGGTCAGAGGGATTTTAAGCCATTCTTCTTGCAGGATAGTGGCCAGGTCACTACGTGATATTGGTGGAGGAAAACGTTTCCTGACTCGCTCCTCCAAAACACCCCAAAGTGGCTCAATAATATTTAGATCTGGTGACTGTGCAGGCCATGGGAGATGTTCAACTTCACTTTCATGTTCATCAAACCAATATTTCACCAGTCTTGCTGTGTGTATTGTTGCATTGTCATCCTAATACACGGCACCACCTTCAGGATACAATGTTTGAAACATTGGATGCACATGGTCCTCAAGAATGGTTCGGTAGTCCTTGGCAGTGATGTGCCCATCTAGCACAAGTATTGGGCCAAGGGAATGCCATGATATGGCAGCCCTAACCATCACTAATCTACCCCCATGCTTCACTCTGGGCATGCAACAGTCTGGGTGGTAACCGTAACTCTCCCGGATGTGGGGAAAACAGTAAAGGTGGACTCATCAGAGAACAATACATGTTTCACATTGTCCACAGCCCAAGATTTGCACCAGAGGACATCCTTGCACCATTGAAACCGACGCTTGGCATTGGCATGAGTGACCAAAGGTTTGGCTATAGCAGCCTGGCCGTGTATATTGACCCTGTGGAGCTCCCAACGGACAGTTCTGGTGGAAACAGGAGAGTTGAGGTGCACATTTAATTCTGCCGTGATTTGGGCAGCCGTGGTTTTATGTTCTTTGGATACAATCCGGGTTAGCACCCGAACATCCCTTTCAGACAGCTTCCTCTTGCGTCCACAGTTAATTCTGTTGGATGTGGTTCGTCGTTCTTGGTGGTATGCTGACATTACCCTGGATACCGTGGCTCTTGATACATCACAAAGACTTGCTGTCTTGGTCACAGATGCGCCAGCAAGACGTGCACCAACAATTTGTCCTCTTTTGAACTCTGGTATGTCACCCATAATGTAGTGTGCATTTCAATATTTTGAGCAAAACTGTGCTCTTACCCTGCTAATTGAACCTTCACACTCTGCTCTTACTGGTGCAATGTGCAATCAATGAAGACTGGCTACCAGGCTGGTCCAATTTAGCCATGAAACCGCCCACACTAAAATGACAGGTGTTTCAGTTTCCTTGTCCAACCCCTGTACAGTGCCTTGAGAAAGTATTCGGCCCCCTTGAACTTTTCAAACTTTTGCCAGATTTCAGGCTTCAAACATATATATAAAATTCTAATGTTTTGTGAAGAATCAACAACAAGTGGGACACAATGGTGAAGTGGAATGCAATTTATTGGAGGTGTCAAACTTTTTTAACAAATAAAAAACTGAAAAGTGGGGCGTGCAATATTATTCGGCCCCTTTACTTTCAGTGCAGCAAACTCACTCCAGAAGTTCAATGAGGATCTCTGAATGATCCAATGTTTTCCCAAATGACTGACGATGATAAATAGAATCCACCTATGTGTAATCAAGTCTCCGTATAAATGCACCTGCTCTGTGATAGTCTCAGGGTTCTGTTCAAAGTGCAGAGAGCATCATGAAGACCAAGGAACACACCAGGCAGGTCCAAGATACTGTTGTGGAGAAGTTTAAAGCTGGATTGGGATACAAAAAGATTTCCCAAGCTTTAAACATCCAAAGGAGCACTGTGCAAGCAATCATATTGAAATGGAAGGAGTATCAGACCACTGCAAATTTACCAAGACCCGGCCGTCCCTCTAAACATTCATCGCGAACAAGGAGAAGACAGATCAGAGATGCAGCCAAGAGGCCCATGATCACTCTGGATGAACTGCAGAGATCTACAGCTGAGGTGGGAGAGTCTGTCTATAGGACAACAATCAGTCGTACACTGCACAAATCTGGCCTTTATGGAAGAGTGGCAAGAAGAAAACCATTTCTCAAGATATCCATACAAAGTCTTGTTTAAAGTTTGCCACAAGCCACCTGGGAGACAAACCAAACATGTGGAAGAAGGTCCTCTGGTCAGATGAAACCAAAATCGAAGTGTTTGGCCACAATGCAAAACGATATGTTTGGTGTAAAAGCAACACAGCTCATCATCCTGAACACACCATCCCCACTGTCAAACATGGTGGTGGCAGCATCATGATTTGGGCCTGCTTTTCATCAGCAGGGACAGGGAAGATGGTCAAAATTGATGGGAAGATGGATGTGGCCAAATACAGGACCAGTCTTGAAGAAAACCTGTTGGAGTCTGCAAGAGACCTGAGACTGGGACGGAGATTTATCTTCCAACAAGACAATGATCCAAAACATAAAGCCAAATCTACAATGGAATGGTTCACAAATAAACATAGCTAGGTGTTGGAATGGCCAAGTCAAAGTCCAGTCCTGAATCCAATCGAGAATTTGTGGAAAGAGCTGAAGACTGCTGTTCACGAACGCTCTCCATCCAACCTCACTGAGCTCGAGCTGTTTTGCAAAGAAGAATGGGTAAGAATTTCAGTCTCTCGATGTGCAAAACTGATAGAGACATACCCCAAGCAACTTGCAGCTGTAATTGCAGCAAAGGGTGGCGCTAGAAAGTATTAACGCAAGGCGGCCGAATAATATTGCACGCCCCACGTTTTTTATTTGTTAAAAAAGTTTGACACATCCAATAAATTTAATTCCACTTCACGATTTTGTCCCACTTGTTGATTCTTCACAATAAATTAGAATTTTATATCTTTATGTTTGAAGTCTGAAATGTGGCAAGAGGTTGACCAGTTCAAGGGGGCCGAATACTTTCGCAAGGCACTGTAGTTACTCTAGGAGAGCTGGACAGGGCCGTCGGAGGTCCTTAACCTATTGGCAGAACCGGTATCTGCTCCTTTGTGTGAGGAGGAACAGGATTACTGCCAGAGCCGTAACATGTGACCTTCACCGGGCCACTGGCGTTAATGTCTCTGATCAAACCCTTAGAAATTGACTTCATGAGGGGTGGTCTGAGGACCCTACGTCCTCTAGTAGGCCCTGTACTCACTGTGGAGCTCGACGGGAATTTGACAAAGAACACTGGAGTAGGCAGGTTTGCACTGCGGCCTATTCTTTTCACTAATGAGAGCAGGTTCACTCTGAGCACATGTGACAGACACGAAAGGCTCTGGAGAAGTTGCGATGAATATTATGCTGCCCGCAACATTGTTCAGCACATTTGGATTGAATGTGGGTCAGTGTTGGTCTGGAAAGGCATATCCAAGGAGGGGATGCGCAGACGTGTACTGGATAAACAATGGCACCCTGATTGCCATTAGGTATTGGGATGGAATCCTTAGACACATTGTTAGATCCTTCACTGGTGCAGTGGGTCCTGGGTGTTGGTGCATGATAAGGCCCAGCCTCCTGTGGCATGAGTATACAGGAAGTTCCTAGAGGATAAAGGAAATGATACCACTGATTGACCTATGCGCTCCCCTAACCTAAACCCAACAGAACACCTCTGGGACAACATGTTTAGGTCCATCCAACGCCACCAGGTTGCCCCTCAGACTGTCAAGGGGCTCAGTAATGCTCTGGTCAGGATCTGGGAGGAGAAACCCCAGGACACCATCCGTCATAAGGAGCATGGCCTGACGTTGTCAGGCATGCATACAAGCATGTAGGGACCATAAAAATTATCGAATATCATTCTGAGTTGCTGGAATGACATTTAAGCAAATTGGACTAGCCTGCTGCGTCAGTTTTTCAGTTTACATTTCTCTGTGACGGGGTCATTTCATCGAAAAATATGTCCACAGCATCAAAGATCCGCCTCTATACTTAACAGTGGGTACGAGAGGCTTTTCCACATATTGATCATCTGTTTCACACTAAACATACCTGTAGTGTTTCATGCCTGGAAGTTCAATATTAGTATAATTTGATCAAAGTACATTGTTCAAGTTAAAGTCAGGTAGTATAGTGTTTAGCAAACTCCACTAACAGCTAAGGTTGAGGATTCCTACCTCCCTTATTGTTTTAAACTTTGGAAATGTTGCTCTGACTGTAGATATGGAAAGCTTTGGGTATCTATTGTCTTGTGGCCATTTTCAGATTTGTAAAAATCAACACACTTTTGCCTTACATGACTATCATGTTCTCTTGTCTTTACTATTTTAAAGTGGTAAACAGAAATAGGTCAGTCAGCACTGTTGCCTTGCAGCAAGAAGGTCCTGGGTTCGACTCCTGGCCGGGGGTCTTTCTGCATGGAGTTTGCATGTTCTCCCCGTGCATGCATGGGTTGTTTGTGTATTGCCCTGTGATGGACTGGTGACCTGTCCAGAGTGTACCCTGCCTCCTGCCCATAGACTGCTGGAGATCGGCACCGGCTTCCCTGCGACCAACTATGGAAGAAGCAGTATAGACGATGACTGACTGACATTTATTTTGTAATAATTGTTAGGGCTGCTAATTTTTGTGGTACCAGTGATATGTTAAAAGCAGTTACATGGAATGTCCCTCCAAAATTAAATATAATTAAATTAAAGGCTGCTTTTTCTACCAATAATTGTGGATAGTAGTGGATACTTATCTTGGACTTCTCTTATATCATGTTCATACGGATGTGTTTATATGTTTTTCTTTTAACCGTGTCCTGTCCGGCAGAGTAACACTCAGAATTGTTGTCTGAGTGCCAAGAAAAAGCCCAACATATTTACTTTCACAAGTGGAGCTTTACAGCTAACGCTTTAAAACTCTGCTTGAAATTTATAAATAGAAACTGTTTTGGGATTATTTCAATTGTTACGGACATGGAGACAGAAATGAAAAGGAAAAAAATAAGAATACGGGCATCAAAACAGTAAATGAACACATATGCCATTATGCAAAAACTGTAAAAGAACTTTAAATATGTTTTATATTTTAGATTCCTTAAAGTAGCTGCCCTTTGCTGTGATGTCCGAAATATTATCCCTTGGCCATCTCTCAATAAACCTCTGGGAAGTTCTTTCAAGACTCTTTGAGTTGACCACCTTATGAAGCTCATGGAAATAATGCCAAGAGATCAAATCAGTCATCAAAGCAAAGGGGGGTATTTTCAAGAGTCAGTCAGTCACAGGGAGAACATGAAAACTCCATGCAGAAAGACCCCTGGCCAGGAGTCAAACCCCGGACTTTCTTGCTGCAAGGCAACAGTGCTACCAACTGCACCACCGTATTTTCAAGAGTCTAAAATATAAAAATGTTTAGTTATTTCACACTTTTTGTTTACTATATAATTCCATGTGTGTTCATTTACAGTTTTGTTGCCTTTGATGAAAATCTACAAAGGGGTGGTATGACCCCCAAAAAATCTGATCAAGTCAATATAATCCCCCAGTTAAATCATTATTATCATTCTGAATAAAAAAAAATATCTTGCATGGATAACTTGTTAATTTTATTTATTTATTCTCATTTGTCAGCAAAATAGTAGCATATTTAATTGTCTGGTAAAGTAAACTCCCTTTCCTCTTGCCAAAAGCTTAGTGTCACCTATCTCGCTTTATCTACAGGCACATGCTTAGACCTGTCACCTTGGCTTCCGGGGCTGATGCCAAGGAAAATATCTCCTGGTACCAGTAAGACAAAGTTCAAATGTTAGCTTCCCTCTTCTCTTACATATATTCTGTCCTATTTCTAAACATACAGCCCTAGTTTAAAGGTAGTTTAAAGGTGCAGTATTATGGAAGAAGTCATAGCAATCAATCACAGGTGTACCATTAATTGGTTAACTGTTTTATTCATCTACATAATACATTTTATCCAGCCACGTTCTATTCTGTCTGTTAATTATCTTTATCCAGTTCACCTGCTTCAAACTAATCTGTCTCCTAGCTCCACCTGGTTTACTTTCCATATATACACTCCTCTTCTGTTGTTCTTCGCGGAAACATTATTCTGATAATACTCTTGTCCTGTAGTCACGCCACGCCTGTCTCGCCAGCCTGGCCGTGTCTGTTTTTGCCTGTTCTGCCTGCCCGTTTGTTGTTTTGTTCCTGCCTCTTTTGAAAGTGAATTTTTGTTAATTAAATTTTTTACTTACCGACATGCTGCCTTCTGGTCTGCATTCTGGGGTCCTATTTCTCGCAAACCATAACACCCTCACTATACACTTGAGCCTGCCAGTCTGTCCGGCTTTCTCCTCCTCCAGGGAATCCAACTTACCTCCAGGTTGTGATCGGTGGGCAGTTCAGCCCCTCTCTTCACTCGAGTGTCTAACATGGGGCCAAAGGTCTGAAGACACAACTACAAAGTCAATCATCGACCTCCTGCCTTGGGTGTCCTGGTGCCAAGTGCACTGATGAACACCCTTAGGGCTGAACATGGTGTTCATTATGGACACCACCCGTGACTGGCACAGACGTCCAATAATGAAACCGCTCGGGTTCAGATTGGGGACGCCATTCCTCCCACCCCTCCAGGTACCACTGTTGTTTCCCAAGGTGACATTCCACATCCCTAGAGCCAGTTTAAGCATCCGGAGATCGGGTCATCGAGGTCTTCACCTTCGTCCACTGCCCTATCCTCATTGCACTGGTCCCTCATAGTTCCCTCTGCAGGTGGATGGGGGATGACCTCACGTCTCTTGTTCAGGCTTGGCTAGGCCGGGTCCCGCAAGGAATAACCAGGCCACCAGGCGCTCTCCGACGAGTCCCGACCCCAGGCCTGGTTCCAGGGAGGGACTCCTGCTCCACCATACTGGGTGAAGCCATGTGCCTCGTTCTAGTGGTCCTCATGAAGGCATTCTGGAGGTATGACTATTTTTTAAATGCACTGTACATTGTAGCTGCTGTTTTAGTAAATACTATTAAAAAGTTTGCTGATTATCCAGCTTGTCAAGAACCAGGCCTGACTGTCTTTTTACATTTTAAAGAGCTTAGTAGTTCAATTGATTAAAACAGACTGCAATGAAATCCAAGGCAATCAATATTTTATATGAATAGCCTGAAGGTGTGGAAAATTGTGGTCATCCAGAAGTTAGTTATACAGAAACACCAAACCAGTGACATTGATGCCAGCTGGGAAAACTCTAATTAAGCTTCTGTCGCTTATGTTTTTATCTTCTTTTCTCGTATATTCTGTCAGAAGTCTCTGTCCATTTCAATACAATATCAATTGAATAACAATATATACTGTTTTAAGAGTACATATTATTACATATGATAGTATTTTTACAAGACTAGACATCACTTCCAGAAGTATAATATATTAACTGATTGTCTGCATGAATGTAGATGACCACATTTTGCATTTCTAGCAAAAAAAAAATAAACAGTCATTATTTAGATGGCCCACAAACATTTTAATTTATCTCTCTCCCTGCTCTGACAAACTTCACCAAGCCACATTTTATTCGAGTGTTTCCGCGTCCTTATATGAACAAATTTAATAAATTAAAATGAAACACTTGAACTGTCTCGTTGCTCATAAATCTTCAGTAAAACCTGCAAATGTGTCTTGAAAGATGCACAAATGAGATGAATTGGACATGACAAGATTGGCCCCCCTCTTTGCCTTGGATCAGATGGCCGTGACACAAGCATTTTAATTTAGCCTTGTCTTAAACAAAAGTGACAGGATTAAATAAATGAATTAGATGAGACAAAGATTTAAACTCTGCTTCGCTCGCAGCCCGAGATTATCCTGGGACTATCGGACAGGAAATCTGACTGGAGGGCAAAATGAATCTTATCAACTGCTTATCTGTTCTGGGCTTTGCCTAGGAGCCTGCGGTAATTACAATATATCAGGACTTGAAAGTCAAGGAGCCATGAAAGATCTTTGCAGGTCTGGAGCTTTTCTCTTCTAAATATTCCTCTCATTTTGAACTGCAAATATGTGATAGAGTAAGAAACACTGGGCTTTTTTGATTTTCACATAATTTCACAATTTATTTGCATTTTGTCCAGTTCTCCATGTACACACAATAGTAACACAAATAGCTTAGGTACTGTAAACACTAGCAATTATGTTTTTAGATTTGTCAGACACACCCAACAGAGTTCTTAATAAGCATCTAAGAACAAAAATGTTTCTAGATGGCTTATGATATGTTGTCCAGAGCTTTTGAATACTTAAAATCTGGGGTTTTCTGTACCCAACTTTTACTATGTGTGCTTATTTTATCCCAAATTTCAGAAACACTGTTCTAGAAGAGACTATTCTAAAATGTTTGGCAACTTATGAAACAGAGTCTTTGCAAGGCCACTTGGAGCGTTCTCTGCCAAAATAGTTCAAGCATGCCTACATACAGAAACAGCTGCCAAATACAGTTGTTGTGACATGTAACAACCATATTTGTACAACCAGAAGGATTTTAGAGCGGCTGATTGAATACATTCAGGATGAGGTCACATACAAGATCTTTTACAGGTGTATCTCAAAAAATAAGAAAATTAGCGAAAAGTTAGTGTATTACAGTAATTTGGTTACAGAAAATTCAACTGGTAGATTATATAGATTCGATTCACACAGAGGGGTATATATCAAGCATTGATTTCTGTTAATTTAGATTATTAAAAATTACAGCGACTGAAAACCCAAAATTTTATTTCTCAGATAATCGAGAAATGTCAACTTACTGAAAGGTATGTCAATCTACTGTAGAGTATTTGTACTAATGCTTGGTGGTGTTTCTTTTGAATAAGTTGCTGCATCAATACAGAGTGGGATAGGGAGAATTCTGAATTTCAAAGTCATGAGCAGGCTTTGTTCCAGAATCCTCTGAAGGCTGTGGTTATCCCTGCTGCGTGTGCACTTTTTCTTCCACTCAACTTTCCATCTATGTGCTTCGATATGGCACCAGCTTCCTAAGCAACCTATCTTGTGGAAAGTTTCAGTGGTTCTTTGCTAGAATACTGTGAAGTCAGCTGTCTTCACCATGATTGTGTAGATCACAGCATTGCTATGACATAAAATATATGTAACCGAATTTTTTATTTTAATTATTGATCTTATGTAATACTCAGAACAAAATTTAGGGTTTTCATTAACTGTAAACCATAATCATTAAAGTGAACAGAAATGAATAATTCTATATTACTGTGAGTCTAATGAATCTATATTACATCAGTTTAAATTTCCTAAAATTAATTACTGAAATAAGTTAACTTTTGAATGATATTTTAACTCATTGAGATGCACACGTGAATCTTTCATTAGTGGAGGGAAAAGGAGAAACAGCTTAATACCTGGTGAGCACCAGGTGCTTTGAAATAACTGAAGGGTAGTAATCGTGAAAAAGGTTTATAATCCACTCAAAGACTTTTCAAAACCATTGTTGCTTTGAGAACCAAGAGCAAAAAAATGAAAAATAGATCATAAAATAGGTTAAAAAACAGAAAACTGTTTAGAATTGAGAAGTTAAAAAAAGTCAAATAGGTTAACATGTGCTCAGGAATGCTGGGAATTTGCAATCTTTCTTCAGGCTACGTATGTAACAAAATATTGACTATATTTTCTGAGCTAATTGAAGCAGAGTATGAAAAATGGTTCAGAAAAAAAACTCATGAACAGTTTTGTTGAAAACAAATACACAGATCAGATAAACCATTTTAACCATTTGGAGAATAGTTTGTTGGTCATGTATCTGCTGCCAAAACACTTCTGACCTGTTGGGATATTAAACAATTAACTTTTCAATGACTCCACTAGAGCCCTGAAGGCTTCCTGTGGTAATTGGAATCAGGATTTTAGCTGCACATCTTTTAGGTCCTGTAAGCTGGCCTCTTATTTGGTCAGCACATTCCACACATACTCAATTGGATTGAGATCTTTTTTGAAGTTTTGGTCTTTGCATATTTTGGAAATTTTGTTCCCGCTTTGACAATTGATGTTTGCAAATTGCATAATACATTTATTTCTGCTGTAAGGAAATGTTCTTATGTGCCTCCAATAAATAATATCCACAAGCAGGAGGTTGTTCATACTTATTTGGGTTTGATCAGGGGTCATAATCTGATGTCTCTCAAAAGAGTCAATTGTCCCAATTGGGGGTTACAGTTAATAAACAGAATGTTGTATTGGACCACACTGGCTAGTCTTCTGCTTCCTTATATGCATCATTTGGCCTGCGATCAGGACTTTAGACCACTTTTTATATATACTGACCACTGCAGACTAGGAAACCCCCGCATGAGCTGCAGTTCGGCAGATGTTCTGACTCATTCGACTAACCATCACAACTTGACCCTTGTTAAACTCACTTAAATCTTTACACTTGCCAATTCTGCGTCTAAGACATGAATCTTGAGGTAAAAATGTTCACTTGCTACCTAATCTATCCCACTTAGAGGTGTACTGATGAAGAATGTGTAAATCTTATTTGCTTTACCTGTCAAAAGGTACCGGTCATAATGTTTTGCCTGATCTGTGCTGATACCATGAATAACCCAGCCAACATCTTTATGTTCCTCCTTCATAATTTAATGATAAATTCTGTGTTGTTTTGCATCATATTAAAACTGTTATATGAGGTATGTTCTCAATCATGCTGGTTTCCAATCTTTTCAGTTCCATGTTTTTTACTTTTTTGATCTTAAACAGAATGCACCAAAATTGTATCCTTTTGAGAAAGAAATTACATTTTTAGCTTGTTGCCGAATTTTGTTTTCTGAGCTGGGAATCACTAAAAGATGGAGAAATAGCCGCATTAGATGTGTCCTTAAACTCGAGGCAGGCTTGATTTTGGTTTCCACATATACAAGACATATTGCATCATCAACAATACACAACCAGACAGCAACAAATAAATAAATAATTGATACTCCCAATAAACACTAGAAAAGTCATCAAAAAGAAACAAAAAAATGAATCAGCACTAACGTAGTGCATAAACCATCTTATTTGTTTGGAAATAAGGAATAAGAGTTTATCCAAAGAACTTGTGACATTATCTTTTACAAAGTTCAGGAACTATTGAGAAAAATTAAAATGCATTTTAATATAATGTGTAACTACAGACTAGGATATCTCCTAAACAAACAAAAATAAACACAAAAATGTGGTCCCTCTGATCCTTGACACGCAAAAAACTCCACAATAGATTCACTTGTGGATTACATTGTCTTTCGTGACTAAAAATCTTCTTGCTTCATCATTTTCAAACGGTGCTTGGACCGTGTGTTCATGTTGCAGGCAGTTATAAAAAAAAGGATCTAAAGGTCCATGTCTCAGTCTCGGCTCAATTGGCTTTGGCTCTGCTTATTTCAGTCGGCAAATATTCTGTGCCTTCAGCAGCAAACCCGATTTCTTCTGTTATCTCAAACAAAACCCAGCTCAGGCAGGTCAGGGTTTATGTTTGGCAACAATGTGAACAAGGCCAGAATCTTGGCCAAGGCCAATCATGTCCTCGTGAGGTATAGCAGCCTGGTTACATATCCACGTCACCGTCATAGGCAAGAGTCAAGGGCTTCTGCGGTGGAGGTGATGCCTTAGAGGTTTTGGATGGCTTGCTAAAAAACAGAGAGAGACAAGACAGAAAAAGCTCAAAATGCATGTGGCTTTGTGCAGCACAAGGCAGCCCAACTTGATTTCAGTCTTTAAAAAGAATTTCATTAACTGATAACAGGGGTTCACAGCAGACAAAGTAGTGGGGAGGAGTATATCTCATTCTTGACAAGGCTGTGTTGGAGGAAATAAATTTCCTTTTGCCACTATATGTTTATGCTGTTTTCATACCAAGTGTGTGTGTGTGTGTGTGTGTGTGTGTGGTTTTGCATGTGTGACCAACAATGAAGCTCCTGCTTTAACAATTGTATATGATAAAGAAGATTTTGAAGAGAGAGGAGTAGCACATACCAGATCAGGAATGACAGCGCGATGATGAAAAGTATTACAATAAATCCAACAACGGTCACGGCATAAACCCACAGCTTTACTCTTCCATCTGTGCAACCAAAAAGGAGATTTCAAATAAAGAGATTAAAATATAGTTTGGATATTCATGCAACTTTATGACCCCACATATTGGTATGGAGATATTTAATGTGGTTAAAGTGCCTTGCTAAAGTATCCACACTATTTGCACCTTTTCATGTTTTGTCATGCTACAACCACTACTTGTCAATGTATTTTATTTGCAGCTTGTGTGACACACAAAAACAAAGAAGTGTTTGACAAATGGAAATCAAATGATTGTACTTTTTGTACTTTTATTCAGTCCCTCTGAAACCAAGTCCAAACTTTTGCAGCAGTTACATCAGCAAGTCCTCTGAGATATTGTATCTCTTTATCAACATTGCATGTATATAAACAAAAAAACTTACCCATTCCTCTTTGCAAAAAATCTCAATCTCATTCAGGCAGAATGGAGAGCATTGGTTAACATCAATTTTCAAGTCTTGCCACAGTTTTTCAGCTTGATTTGTGTCTGGAATTTGACTTTGTGCTATGCTTTGATTTAAACAATTCTATTATATCTTTAGTGCTAGAAGGTGAACATTTGCTCAAGAAAAACATTGCCACAGTATGATCCTGCCACTATCATATTTCTCTGTATGGATAGTATATTAAGGCTGATGGGCAGTGTTAGTTTTCTACCACACATAGCATTAAAAAAATTAATTTGTTGTCACATCTGACAAGAGCACCTTCTTCCACGTGTCTGTGGTGCCACTTGTGTGGCTTGCAGCAAATTTTAAATGAAACTTTTTATGGCTTTCTTTGAACAATGGCATTCTTCTTCGCTCTTTCATATTGAGCCAGAATTATAATGAATTATAATAGCTGTTGACAGAATTTCCCCTGAGCTGTGGATTCTTGCAGCTCCTTCAGACTTACTCAAGACCTCTTGGCTGCTTGTCTGGTTTCAGATATCCTTGCCTGGTCTGTCTTGGTTGCAGTTGTGCCATACTTTTTCGATTTTCAGGTGATGGATTGAACATGGTTCCATGAGATGTTTAAAGCCTGGAATATGGCTTTAAAACCTAATCATGCTTTTAACCTCTGCACAACTTCGCTTATCTACCAGTGTGATCCTTGGTCTTCATAATATAATTTGTTCACTAATATTCTCTTGCAGACCTTCTAGCAGGCCTTCCCAGAACAGATGTATCTATACTGAGGTCAAACTAGGCACTTGTTGACTCTACTTACAATTTTAATTTGACTTCAAGTGAAGGCAAGTGGTTGCACCAGATTTCATTAAGGGGTATCAAAATAAAGAGGGCTAAATGCAAATGCAAAACGAGATTTGAGTTTTTTGAAAGCAATTTAAAGTTTGCTTTCACTTCCCAATTGTGTTAGTTTATCAGATAAAATTCCTATAAAATACACAAGAATTTTGTGGCTACAATGTGAAAAAATGTGGAAAAGTTGAAAAAGATATCAATAATTTACTTTTTCCAGAGCTTATAATGATCAGCACTGTAAAAACATTGACCTAGAATGCATTCTTCCTTTGTCAGTTGAACCCATTGATCTTACAGCAACAAAAGTATTTTTCAAAAGCAGGAACAATGTCAGTCATGCTGTTTGATCGTTGCAGATGATTTCCATTTCAGTACCTTGACCGATGGGCCGTAAGGTCCACTCGCTGAAGAGGTCATTGGCCTGAGACGGTCGGGGTTTTAATCTTCCAGAGTTAGTTTTCACATCGGCTTTCTTGCTGTTGTCCACCCCTGGTGTTCTGGTGCAGTAGTCCAAGAAGCCATGCGAGGTCATCACTTCAGTGTAGCCCTTCTCACACCCACACACTCCACTCTGTACGAAAAGGTGCCAAGAACAGGAGGAGATAATTTACTCCCCACAGAGGACGGCTGCAATTATTACTTCACACTTACATTGCAGTTGAATGAGGATACTCTAAGGGGCAGTATAACATCAAGCTGTGGCCATTAATTCTCATTTCCCACCCCCACATTCCCACCCCAAACACCCACACAGGTGTACTTCTTAACTGACATATACTGATGTTAATCTGATTAGCTTCTAACGGCCTGTTATAGGGAATTAAAATTGTCATCTATCAAGAGCCATCCAGCTTCCCACTGAGAATGTGAGCAGAAAACAACACAAAAAACTCCACAAAGACCAAAACTCCCTGATCAAAGCACAAAAATCTTACCGGCGTACAGTGTGAGAAGGGTTTTGTGCACGGAGGATGGCAGTGTCGAAGGGTAGTGGGCCTTTTCTGTGCGAAACAACCCCCTGGGAAGACAACATATTCTTATTTCTTATACCCATTGATCAGTAAATCTGTCACAGCTGATTAATGGGGCAGGTGTCTATCGGGGTCCCTGATCAATTGGTGAACATTTTAATTCCAACACAGAAAATTGCATGTCAAAATATTAAAGAGTAATGCCTTGGGCTTTTAGGTTCTCTGCCAAGGCAGGTTTTTCTTTTTTCTTTCTGGATTCATATTTGCCAGAAATACGTAGAGTGATAAGATCACATTCGCCCACTATTTACAGCTTATCAAGTTTGCCTAAAGCTTTTTTATTTCCACAACAGTCGTAGTATTGTTCTGTTTCTCTGAGGCTGGTTTACTTCCTATAAATACAAATGCATGATTATATTTATATGGATTGAAAGCATCCCAGCTTAGTGTGGTTTATTGATTTCGTACGATGAAAAAGGAGTAAAAAAGAAACCAATAGACCCTGGTATGGGAATAGGCAGATCAAATAAGGTGTACCATTTAACAAGAACACTGTACAAAAACTACTCTGTGTGGGTGTATCTTCAATGGTGTTTAGAAGTCAGTTTGGCCAAGTCAGTGTCAAGTCAAGTCTTAAGTCTCTAATGAATGGAATTTACATTTCACATCAAATAAATGCTTTGAGGCCTGTCTAAAAAACAGAAGTGATGCAAGTTATGAATTCAAATGACGATCCTTCAGCTTATTTTAAAACCTAATAACATGTTTATCTTTGTCAGAAGATTCAACATGCGAAAATACTGTTATGAATTTCTGTAAAAAAATCATTACACCCTACTAAAAAATATAAATATGCATTCATGTTCAAAAAAACATTTATAAATACGGTACTTTGCATAAAAGAATGCCTCTTTTCCACTGGCTTTTTTTTAGGAGGCGAAGCTCCACTCCACTTGATCTCACTCTATTTGGCACAGAATCTATTGTGTTTCCATTGACTCATTGACGGCTGGAGTTATGGCTTGAAGCCCCGTCTAAAGCTGTCATATAGTATGTCATTAACGTTACTGTGTTACATTGTTTCATAAAAGTAATCGTTGTGAAACTATACATAACTATACACACTATTCATAAATAAACAAAACACAAATAATGTTTGTATCACTGTATATGCAAAAACGTCTTATATATGTTTTTTCATGTATACAATAATCCACTGGGATAATTATCTGGAACAAAGCCCAGCCACAACTTATAGAATAAGGCACAGGGTTTTTAATGTGAGGAGAAGTGGAGAGAAATGACACCACTATCTGGACTGGTAATGCTAAATTGCCCTGAAGATATTACATTTTTGGGCTTTATGATGAAAGTTTTTGTCTCAGCCAGGGGCGTTTTTAGGGTCTCAAAACATTGGGGGCTTTAGCCCAAATCCAAAATATTTAGATTTCATTGAGACAATTTATAGGTAATTTAAAATTAAAATAATATAGGACATATTGTACCAGTTCTCTGTCTCGGCTGGTTTTAGACTCAATGTAAATATTATGAATCAAACAAAAAAGGTTTGCAATAATTTTACTTTTTATTTTTGTTAGAAGCTGAATGAAGGACAAGGAGAAACAGAATGTAGGCCTGATGAAAAAGCATTTTGCTGAAGCAAGTAATGACACATTTTGAGGTATATAGAAAATAATTTTATCTGACGTTTTGCTGACAAACGTTTTTCTTAAACTCAGAGATGTTTACTGTGTGCCAGATAATGTGCTTCTTTTGTCATCTACATAAATTACCTCTTTTAAACATTACAGGCTCCATTGTCTTTATTCTTATATTTCAAAATAGGAAAGTGATATATAGTTGATTTTCCTAAATCTTAGTCAGACATTTATTGTCATGGAGTGACATTTTGGACTTTGTGGGTTCTTGTGATTTATTTTGTAATTTAGATTCTCCTTATGGCTCTTTGTTTATTTCTTAGGTTGTTGTTTCTATGTTCTCCTCTAGTTTCTTTGTTTACTTTAGTTCATAGTTATTCTAGTTCTTTATTTCCCCCTCTGATTTATTCTCTTGCTTAGTTTGTGTTTTCTGTTGTTTGTTTAGTCTTTTCACTCTTCTTCAGCCTTTGTATTTGTTTCACCTGTTCCTTGTCCCACCTGTGCCCTGTTTCTTTGATTACCTGCCTTTTGTTCCCTTCTATGTGCTCTGTGTATATTAGTTGTTCTGTGTGCTTATTTCCTTGCTGGTTCCTTCTGTTACTACCCCGTTCCCTACCACATCTATGCTTTGTTTATGCTTCGCTTTGTAATATTATGCTTCGCTTGGATCTTATGCTAAGTTTTGCCATCAGTACCTGCAGAGTTTTATCCTCCCCCGACATTCGACATTTATTTTATTATGCCAAGAGCTTTTGAAACATTTTATTAAAATTGTTCCTTCTTTTATAAACCTGTTCTCTTTTACCACCATCTTTTCAGCCCTTCATTCCACTTCTGAAGAAATTTGGCCTGCCAAAAAATAATAAAAGAAACATTTTTCAACACAGTCTTTTGTTCTGCACTGAGCATGTGAGACATTAGTGAGTTCTTACTATTAAACACAGGAAAGGGTGTTATGTTATGGTGTTTAAAATATAGCACAGAGCCTCATCCTGGACCGTATCAGTACTAATATTACAGTTATTAATAATTGTATACATATGGTATATATGTCTCACCTTCAGGAAAACTGTATCCTTGTTTAATTACTTCAGTTTATATTATACTACATGTGTAATTCAGAAAAATAAAATAGTTAATTAATCAATGGTCCATCTGTGATTAATTGCTATGATTTATTTCTTAATTATCTTTAAAGCCAGAGCTGCATATTTAGAATCAGCACAAAACATGTAAAAGAAAAGAGGGAGGCTTACTTTTGAACTTTCTCCTACGTCTTGCTGGCACCAGGAGATATTTTCCTGGTTTATTGAGCCACACTTTTATCTGTCTACATGTAGAACTAGACTATAAGACTGGCTGCAGCAATGAGATGCAATGTATGGATCTGAAGGACTTGTAATGTGTTTAGCTACGTTAGGACTAAATGCTATTATTTTGACTGAAGTAAAGGACCAGATATTTTCACATTATGATGCAAATCCGGCTAGAAGTTCACAGAGAAAGTTGCTACTGTTTTCTATCATAGCCAGATCATTAAACTTTAAATAAAAATGTGAAGTCCAATACCGTTTTGTGGCTGCATCTTTTTAATACTTCTAAATTTCTTCTATCAAAAGTCCGGGGCTATTCAGAAAACATCAGGGGCTTCCACCCCGGAAGCCCAGGTCTAACTGCGCACCTGGTCTCAGCCATGGCAATAACAAGGAAAAAGACTTTAAAGCGAAAAAAAAAATTGAGACTTTCCACCGAGGTAAAGTTAGTTTTAGGTTGGATATTGGACATTCATGCTCCACGGATTCAGGTGGGTCTTCCTCCTGTTTGACCCATTGCAGGCAATCTGATTATGGGTAGCTGCTCTCTGCCTGCTCCTTCCTCCTGCAGATGTTGGTTTGCTTAAGGACCGTCAATAAATTTCCAAACCAAACACGCTGTTTCATGGTGGTATTGCTTTTTGTGTTTTGATGGAAATTTATGTGCATCTGAACAGTTGGTTTTATGTGTGATCAGTTGGTTTAGGCTGTTATTAAATACTGTGCCCTGCCTGCGCATAGTTCAGAAAGCTGACATGGTGTCATTTTTCTTTTCTTTCAGCTTCAGGCAAGAGACACAGTCTCTGGGCCTTCTCCCAATGGGACGCGCCTGAAGCACCACCCAAGGGAGGCGTCAAGGTGTCATTCAAAACAAATGCCAAGGCCACCTAAGCTGGCTCCTCAACATCGATGTTGAGGAGCCAGCTTAGCCAATCTCTAAGGCAGTGCCTGGCCATGCTGCGGAGGAAGCTCATTTCAGCCACTTGTATGAGGGGTCTCGTTCTTTCGGTCATGACCCAAGGTTCATGGCCACAGGTGAGAGTAACAGCGAAGACCCACAGGTAAATTGAGAGTTTCGCCTTTCGGCTCAGCTCTCTCATCACCACAATGGACCAAAACAGCGTCCGTATTAGCCAGCCGCACCGAACCGCCAGTCAATTTTTTGCTCTATTCTCCCCTCACTCATGAACAAGGCCCCCAGGTACCTACACTCCTCCACCTGAGGCAGAAATTTCCCTCCAACCTGGAGAAGGCAAGCCACCGTTTTCCGGTTGAGAACCTTGGCTTTAAACTTAGAAGAGCTCATTTCCATCCCTGCCGCTTCGCACTCAACTGCAAACCACCCTAGTGCATCCTGTAGGTCTTGGCTGGAGGGAGCTAGCAGAACCACATCGTCCACAAAAAGCAGGGACAAAATCCGCTGGTTCCGAAACCGGATCCCTCCGGCCCTTGGCTGCGCCTAGAAATCCTGTCCATGAAAGTTATGAACAGGACCAGTGAGGGCAGCCCTGCTGGAGTCCAAGATGCACCGGGAACAGGTCCGACTTAACATCGGCAATGCGAATCAGACTCTCACGCCACTTGTACAGAGACCGAATGGCTCTTAATAAAGGGCCCCTGACTCCGTACTCCTGGAGCATCCCCCACAGGGCACCATGGGGGACACAGTTGAATGCCTTCTCCAGGTCCACAAAACACATGTGGACTGGTTGGGGAATCTCCCATGAACCCTTGAGCCCCCTGCGAAGGCTGTAGATCTGGTCCAGTGGTCCATGAACAGGACAAAAACCCCACTGCTCCTGCTCAAGCCGAGGTTTGACAATCAGCTGAACTCTCCGCTCAAACACCCTGGCATGGGCCTTCCTGGGGAAGCTGAGGAGTTTGATCCCCCTGTAACTGGAACACAACCTCGGGTCGCCCTTCTTATGAAGGGGGACCTCCACCCCGCTCTGCCAGTACCGGGGCACTGTCCCTGACCCCACGTGATAGCCACGTCAACCCCACAATAGAGACCTGAGGTACCCAGGGGAGATCTCATCCTCCTCTGAAGCCATGCCCCTGTGGATTTTTTTAACCACTTCAGTGACTTTGGCCTGGGTGATGAACGTGTCACCCTCCAGCAGAATGACGGCATCCCCGAGAGGGGTGCTGTCCAGCACCCCCACCAGGGACGCCAAGAAGGCCGAGCACTCTGCACGGCTGCTCGGCCCTTAGACTGCAACAACGGTGAGAGACCTCTCCCAGACCAGAAGGTGTAGGGATGCGACTATCGCATTCACTGGGGTTAAAACCTAATACAAGACGAGTGAGCTGAGGGGTGACAAGCAACCCCACCCCAATGTGTCACCTCTCCCCATCGGCCACTTCAGACTAAAAGAGAGTCCAACCTCTCAAGGAGCTGGGTTCCAGAGCCCAGGCTGAGGGCGGAGGTATTTCTAGCTGGTATCTCTCAACCTCCCCTACAAGCTCAGGCTCCTTCCCCCGAGCGAGGTGACGTTCCATGTCCCTAAAAATAAGTTTGAGCGTCTAGGAATGGGTCGCCAAGGTCTCTGCCTTGAACCGCAATCCTCTTTGCACCAGTCCCTCAAGGTTTCCCCCTGCAGGTGGTAGTCCCATTAGGGGATGTCCTTGCCAACGAGCCCCAACCCCATGCCTGGCTCCAGGGTGGGGCCCCGGGTCTGCCATTCCAGCCGAGGTTTTGTTGTCACCATAAAGTGTTCTGAACCGCTCTTTGTTTGTCCTGTCACCCAGAGTTTATTTACCATGGGAGACCCTACCAGGGTCATTCAGCCTCAGACAACATAGCCTCGCAGGTTATCCAAGCACACAAATCCTTCCTCACCATCATAGTGGTGGTTCAAGGAGGGATTTATGATTTTTAAATACTAAAATAGTTGCTCTCTTAGAGATATCTTCTTTTTCTTAGCTTTTTTCTCCTGATAGCATGAGATAAGGATTTTTATGAGACTTGAATCCTACACCTTGAGGCTGAGTCAAATTTAAAGTCTAAAGCCTTTGTCTCTGTAACTTAAGTCTGACTTGAGTTCTCATTTTTGCCTTTATGCTTGTCTAAATGTGTGACTGAAAGAAGGCATAGACCATATGCTTGCACAGAAAGTTTCAATCTCATCTGAGTTTTGTTATATCTGGAAAAAATCTCATCTGTTTGAGCTGACAGTTTAATAGTATTGCACACTCTACAGATGATACTTTTGCAGTTCAGCACTGTCATATCTTTGCTGATGTCGCATATGCTATTATCTCCTGATCCAATAAGGCACTCTTTTTTCTAAATGTAATTCAAAACCACCTGCTACAGCCACTTCTGAAAAAAGATCTTTCAGTTTGACAGTTTTCAGAGATGAATGGAAGGAGATTCACTTAATGGCTGAGCTGCACATTTAATTTTAGAGCTATAGACTTATTCGATAATGTGGCAAACATCCATATGAAACAAACTGAAATGAAAAATGGTTAAACTATGTCAGTGAGGGGGAACAAAAGTAGGAATAGCACACAATAGCTGCTTGATTTGTATAATAATTACGCAGGTATCACTGTGTTCCCAGGAGCTGTCCGGTGTAACCCATCTATGAGCAACCAGTGAACACTGTAACACTTCACCTGTGACATTAACACCATCTGAGCGCTGACACCACACTGCCCTCTTGTTGTTGGTCCATCCTCCTGTTTTCCATTGGTAACTGTGGCATTTTCCTCCTTTAGCAATGGCAGAAAGATAGATGCAGTTCCCATTAGCAGTTTATATTAGGCATCCATACCTGTCCTAAGGGTTCCTATAGATGTTAGCCTGCATGTCTTTAAGGCCTGCACCTTTATATTATAAAGGATAGATATAATGATTGCAAAGACAGGAAAAAAAGGAAAGGAAAAAACTTTGAAACTCCTAAATTGAGGCAGCATGCGAGACAGTGGCAACTTAGGATCAAATGAGGTAAAATTGGTTGTAAATGTATAAAATGGGCCTCTTTTTTGCAATCAAACCTCTTATTTTCCTGAAAAGAAGTCTATAGAGAGGCTGATTTGAAGAGAGAAGCAAAGACAGATGGAACTAATTTGTAGGAGTAAAAAAGGTGTAGCTATACAAAGCTGTCATTTGGGGCAAACTTACAAAAAAGAACCAAAGTAACACCACAGAAAGTACAGAATAGAAGTTATACATATGGGTACTGTGGTGGGTACAATTTTAAAACAAATATACTCACACTTACGCAGAAGTTTAAGTTTTAAGCATTAAGGTTAAAGAGAAAAAAGGAAGGCAAGATAGTGATTGGGTATGTGAAGGTATTCAGTGATAACAAAAAAGAGAAGTATAGTTTATTTAACAATGAAACGTAGGAAAAAGGAAGGTTCTTAAGATGAAGAAAGGTAAACATGAAAAAAATTAATAAAATATAATAAACACATAGTAAACATGAAAATAAATTAAGAAATTAACTGACAAATTGGCTGGTGACAAGAATAGGATGAATTCTAGCCTGATTGCCTCTGTCTGAAATCGCAAACTAAAAAAAGTCTATTATTTTTCTAATCAGCAAATTCGTCTTTCGTAAGTATTACCAAGTCATGCTGACAAGAACATTCTTTGGTGTGGACACTCTTACTGAGTGAAGAGGATCCAAAGTCTGCTAATTTTAGTATCAGTGATGTGTTTAAAAAGGAAATTGGAGGAAGCCCGAAAATAAAAGAAGGAGTTTAAAAAACAACTTTTCTGTGACTTATCAAGATTTTTCTGTTCTGATTTACTAATGGCTGCAAGATGGGAGTGAGATTTTCAGAAGTTAACCGGAAGTAAATGTTGGTTCTTTTGAGCTTTCAACCTGGATTTAGAAATGTTGGCAACGTTTTGGAAACCTCAGAGTCAAGGCGACCTCTTAAGATATAAGCAATCTACATTCTGTAGATCGCTTGTATACTCTGTCATCAGCTTGACCATGAGTATCACTGCATGGCCTGTGTGATCAGGAATTTCATTCTGGGGTCAGTAGTGGCCAAGGATTTTGCGACTATGGTTTTCTTATGCTCGGATGCCAGTAAAATCCCCATTCAAACACTTTGCACCAGAACACAACAAACAATACAAAGAAAAATAAAAGTAATAAAAGAGCAAAGAAAAAAATGCAAAGTAAGAAAAAGAATGATGCTTGTTTCAAGAAAACAATGAGCAGGAAGCTTTAAACGTATCCTCATCTTGATAATTAATCACTAAAGGAAAACAAAGGCTTGCAACTTGCATTGGATTCTTAATCAAAAATCTATCTTCTTTATTTTTCTAAATAGAGTTTCAATAAAGTGTTCCAGAAGTGTAACAGTGCTCTTTTGTGTAGCTCACTATGTTGTAGAAAGAGTATTGTAGAAACAGTAGCATGCATATTCCAGGTACCTAAATTACAATTCAGTCGTTTCAGCTCAGGCATCATTGCGTCTCTGCATTTTTGTGGTTCTTGAGCATTTTTTGAGTTTCGGAAAACACCCTTTACAGCAGGGGTCTCAAACTCAAGTCCTGAAGGGCCCGGTTCCTGCAACTCTTATATGTATCTGTGCTTCAACAAACCTATCTCAAATATTTGCTCATTAGCAGAGCGACGTAGAGCTTGACTGCATGCTAAAGAGGCAATTTAGCTATTTGATTCTGGTTTGCAAGATCAGGTATGCATCAGTCCTTCAGTACTGGAGTTGACGACCCCTGCTTTTAAGCATTCACCTGAATCAATCAAAGGCTGCTGAAAAATGTCTCATGGGGAACAATAGTACAATACAACTCCTAAAATTGCATTTTACAGTAGATGTGAAAATTTACCACCCTCCAACACATCAGCCTTTAGCATTTCATTTTCATCAGACAGTTCAGAAAATCCCAAAAGGCGCCTTCAATCTATATTGTGTTTTAAAGGTTTTCTCAAGGATCAAACACAACTCCCTTACTGGCATTTCAAGGTAGCACTGCCCTGATACAACCCAATAAACACTTGGGGATAGTTTCAAGGATTAACAGCTAATATATATATATATATATATATATATATATATTTGTTTTTTCTTCTTTTTTCTTTTCTTCGCAGCATGTAGCTGGAGTTTAATTAACATTTATTGGACAGCAATGTTTACCTATATGAATTCGTCTACGTTGTTTAAGCATTGAGCAGAAAATGCAAAAGTTCATGGAAAATTTCTTAAAGAAGCTTTTTCTCAGAAACACACAGAGGTATAACATGTTGTTCCAGACTGTTGGCATTGTTGGTTCATTGCATGCCATCTAATATCAAGGGATGACACCCTGCCTTCATGAAATGACTACATAATCCCATTTTAATTCATCCTCATCAACTTAAACTTTAAGCGTACAATTACTTAGTCTGCTGTTTCAAGCGCATTGGTATAAAATTACTCTTAATATGTTTCAGGAAAGAGATGTAATTATACTAATCAAACCTTTACAGGGTTGGGTCTCAAAGACCTGATAGGGACAGCTGCCTTGGTTCTCCATGGCTTGAATGATCACAGCTCTGGAGCGTGCTTGGCGACCAGTGGACTCAAAACTCCGGCCCTCCAGGCAGGTCAGCTGGCAGGAGCTCCACGTGGACCACTCTGTCAAATGGCAATCACCTGAGCGAAAAATAAAACATCTAATGTCACAGCTGGATCATCATTCCCAAATATCATCTTTTTCCAAAACATCTTAGTTACATAAGGCTGATTTTAATGCTGTTGCCAGCAATGTGAAGGACTGGAAGATTTAATAGAAATCAAATACAACTTTAGCACATATCTGTGATAGACCATGTTCTAGATGCAAAAACAAATTAGTGGATATTGCCTTCACAGTGAGACTCCAGGGCCAAATGTAAAGGCGATTAAAATTACTAAAACAGGTCTCAGGAAATTATTTGTCTTACAAAGGCTGGTTGATGTTTTTTGTGTGCGAGCCAATAAATGATACAAAGACTTTCTTTCTTGAATGTCAAACACAAATATCCTTTGTGTTACTTGGTAGGGTTATCCTGCAGCGATAATATCATTCAAAGCCACCGTCTCTCAGCCTGAGAAAGCCTCTGATTCTCTGCCTTGAACATCCATTAGTGACTATCTGTGGACTCAGGCATCTAATTATCTTTCATCTTCATACATAGACACTCTATCAGCTCTTGTCTTACACAGCTTCATCTGCAGGAACATGCTGCGGCGGGAGCTGCATTAAACAGCTTACAGGCACATTTGCACATTACATCTCACATGTATGTTGACTACGCCTCTGCTGGACCTCACATTTCACCTGCTGCAACCTTCACACCAACAAACACACAGATGCACAATGAACACACATCCACACAAGTCTACCCTTGGCATCAAACACTTCTGATCCCGAGCCAAGACTCACTGCATCGGTGGATTGAGTGATGAATCAGGCAGAGGATCACAGAGGAGAGAGATGAGCAGTGGCAACCACTTACTCTTCATAGCAAAGCCTTACAAAAGGCTTCACAAGGTAACAGAGCTGAGTTTGCAGGGCTGAGTAGTCTTTTCACCAAATGATAATAATTGTGTCTTCTAAAAATGACAAGGATCAAAATGAACTAAAATCTTTTCCTACCTGTGTAGCAGCCATGCACAGATGCACAGTAAAGCTTCATTATAGAAGGATAAAAGCTGACAGTAAAGCAGAGAACCTGTCAGCTGGCCACCTGCTGCCTCTCAGAAAGAAATTCAGTGTTCACTTTTTGGCTTATGGTATAAATAAAAACCTCCACTGGCATTAAAAGGTGTCAGTACATCATGATATTATGTCTCCTTGTTTCTTAGGTGATTATTCTAATTCTAAAAGGTTGATTATTCACTGTGTAGACATCCAATTAAAAATTATCACTTGGGTCAATTTTTTACTTAGCAAAATTAATGCAAATGTGAACATATGATTTATTTACAGTTTTGGTGAGACATTTACATCCAACATCCCAGAGCAAAAGGTTTGAAATAAAAAAACCTTTTTCTAGCTAATAACAATTGGAATGGCATCATTCCAACTGGGTATATGACCACTCCTGGAAGAAGTGGTAGAAGTCATTTAAATTAGTTTTTTCCCTGACCTTTAAGCACAGTTTAGATAGTGGTAATATGGGCGAGGCCAGAGCTATTCCAAAATGACTTATATTTTCCTGCTTTGCCCATTTCAAAACTAGTTTTATTTGTATACTTGGCAGTTGTTTTACTGTTCTTAGCTTGTTAAAGCTTGATCACCTAAAACATTATTGTTGTCATTGCCTAACAGCTCAAGTATTGTTTAATGTGACCATAAAATTATCGTCTGACTATGAGCTCCATTTGGAAGAAGTGCTTTTTCATGGTGGGTCCATGGGAATGTAAATCTGGTTTCATGGTGAACACTGGTGTTCCCAGTTTATGATCTCAAGGATTATAACCAATATTTTTATCTGAGGTGGATGGTTTGGGTCAGATGGTTAAATCTTACACAGAATTTGGTGATCCAAAAGGACAATAATCACAAACCCATGTCAAAAACTTAGTTTGATTGGTCACCATTAGGCTTCTCAAATGTGTTAACTATGCTTAAAAGCCATATGCATCCAACCAATTTACATAAACTCCACAAATTCTGTGAAGAAGATTGATCGAACATTCAGCCACAATTATACCAGAAGCCTGTTGATGGTTACAAATTTTATTTTTTTATATATATACAGTACAGACCAAAGGTTTGGACACACCTTCTCATTCAAAGAGTTTTCTTTATTTTCATGACTTTTTCATATTGTAGCTTCACACTGAAGGCATCAAAACTATAAATTAACAGATGTGGAATTATATACTGAACAAAAAAGTGTGAAACAACTGAAAATATGTCTTTTATTCTAGGTACTTCAAAGTAGCCACCTTTTGCTTTGATTACTGGTCCACACACTCTTGGCATTCCTGAAATGATTTTCCAACAGTCTTGAAGGAGTTCCCAGAGATGCTTAGCACTTGTTGGCCCTTTTGCCTTCACTCTGCGGTCCAGCTCACCCCAAACCATCGCGATTGGGTTCAGGTCTGGTGACTGTGGAGGCCAGGTCATCTGGCACAGCACCCCATCACTCTCCTTCTTGGTCAAATAGTCCTTACACAGCCTGGAGGTGCGTTTGGGGTCATTGTCCTGTTGAAAAATAAATGATGGTCCAACTAAACGCAAACCGGATGGAATAGCATGCCGCTGCAAGATGCTGTGGTAGCCATGCTGGTTCAGTATGTCTTCAATTTTGAATACATCCCCAACAGTGTCACCAGCAAAGCACCCCCAAACCATCACACCTCCTCCTCCATGCTTCACGTGGGGAACCAGGCATGTAGAGTCCATTCGTTCACCTCTTCTGCGCAGCACAAAGACACGGTGGTTGGAACCAAAGATCTCAAACTTGGAATCATCAGACCAAAGCACAGATTTCCACTGGTCTAATGTCCATTACATGTGTTCTTTAGCCCAAACAAGTCTCTTCTGCTTGTTGCCTGTCCTCAGCAGTGGTTTCCTAGCAGCTATTTTACCATGAAGGCCTGATTCACACAGTCTCCTCTTAACAGTTGTTCTAGAGATGTGTCTGCTGCTAGAAGTCTGTGTGACATTGACCTGTTCTCTAATCTGAGCTGCTGTTAACCTGCAATTTCTGAGACTGGTGACTCGGATGAACTTATTTTCCGCAGCAGAGGTGACTCTTGGTCTTCCTTTCCTGGGGCGGTCCTCATGTGAGCCAGTTACTTTGTAGCGCTTGATGGTTTTTGCGACTGCACTTGGAGACACTTTCAAAGTTTTCCCAATTGTTCGTACTGACTGACCTTCGTTTCTTACATTTCTTAAATTAATGATGGCCACTAGTTTTTCTTTACTTAGCTGCTTTTTTCTTGCCATAATACAAATTCTAACAGTCTATTCAGTATGACTATCAGCAGTGTACTGTATCCCACCTCCTGCACAACACAACTGATGGTCCCTACCCCATTTATAAGGCTTGAAATCCCACTTATTAAACCTGAAAGGGCACACCTGTGAAGTGAAAACCATTTCAATTCATCTTGGGAATGACATATACAAGTCCTGCAAAGTGGTAAGAGGGATTTTAAGCCATTCTTCTTGCAGGATAGTGCCCAGGTCACTACGTGATACTGGTGGAGGAAAACGTTTCCTGACTCGCTCCTCCAAAACACCCCAAAGTGGTCGAATAATATTTAGATCTGGTGACTGTGCAGGCCATGGGAGATGTTCAACTTCACTTTCATGTTCATCAAACCAATCTTTCTCCAGTCTTGCTGTGTGTATTGGTGCATTGTCATCCTGATACACGGCACCACTTCAGGATACACTGTTTGAACCACTGGATGCACATGGTCCTCAAGAATGATTCGGTAGTCCTTGGCAGTGACGTGCACATCTAGCACAAGTTTTGGGCCAAGGGAATGCCATGATATGGCAGCCCAAACCATCACTGATCCACCCCCATGTTTCACTCTGGGCATGCAACAGTCTGGGTGGTACGCTTCTTTGGGGCTGCTCCACACCGTAACTCTCCCGGATGTGGGGAAAACAGTAAAGGTGGACTCATCAGAGAACAATACATGTTTCACATTGTCCACAGCCCAAGATTTGTGCTCCTTGCACCATTGAAACCGACGTTTGGCATTGGCACAAGTGACCAAAGGTTTGGCTATAGCAGCCCGGCCATGTATATTGACCCTGTGGAGCTCCCGACGGACAATTCTGGTGGAAACAGGAGAGTTGAGGTGCACATTTAATTCTGCCATGATTTGGGCTGCCGTGGTTTTATGTTTTTTGAATATAATCCGGGTTAGCACTTGAACATCCCTTTCAGACAGCTTCCTCTTGCGTCCATAGTTAATCCTGTTGGATGTGGTTCGTCCTTCTTGGTGGTATGCTGACATTACCCTGGATACCGTGGCTCTTGATACATCACAAAGACTTGCTGTCTTGGTCACAGATGCACCAGCAAGACGTGCACCAACAATTTGTCCTCTTTTGAACTCTGGTATGTCACCCATAATGTTGTGTGCATTTCAATATTTTGAGCAAAACTGTGCTCTTACCCTGCTAATTGAACCTTCACACTCTGCTCTTACTGGTGCAATGTGCAATCAATGAAGACTGGCTACCAGGCTGGTCCAATTTAGCCATGAAACCTCCCACACTAAAATGACAGGTGTTTCAGTTTCATTGTCCAGCCCCTGTATTTATATATATTGTCAGTCATATAAATGAATCATTGATGAACTGAACTGATTTGAGACTGTTTAACTCAAAGTTTATCTTACCTTAAAGGTGTTTATTTGTAATTAAATAATTTGTTTTCCAGATAAAAAAGATCAAAGATCAATGTGTTATGTGTTGGACCACTTGTTTGCTGAATATTGGACTATGTGCATGTTGTCAGACGTCACTATGCCTTTCCAACAGCAACGGCCATTTTGTATCCAGGACAGTCCGCTCCTACATACCCGGTCGAACACTATGACTGATATGACGGGCGTCCCAGGTCTGACGTCATAAGACGCTATATAACAGGGCTTCCATTTTGAACACCCCGCTTTTCAACTGGAGACCGGGTTCGGTTACCAACATCTGAAGCATCACCTGATGAAGAGTCCCGAGTGGATCTCATTTATTCTCTCTCGTTGGCCAACAAACAATTCATAACTGAGGTTTCTGGACTAAGAAGGCCAGAAATTTCACTTTGCCGATCGAAGACGTGAGTTTAACACGTAACTAAAAACACGAAGTTTTGAGGAGACGAACTGCCACCGTGTTTCATCCTAAGTCAACTTTGATGGTCAGATCACCTTTTTTTTCCCTTTTCGCCAAGGAGGCCAAAGGACGAAGACTGACCGCTTTCTTGGAGTATAACTGCAGACGCGCAGCAACGCTTCACCCCCCTTTTTCCCTCTCACTCGCCGCCCTAGAAGGAAACTTCACCAAGTAAAACCCATCCTTTATTTTAATCTTTTTATTTCTTTATTAGGAATAGCCGGGCAGGGTAGAGGAGATTTCTAGTGCAGTTAGAATCTAATGTGTTCTGAATGATATGTGCATGTAACCTTGTTATTGAAACTTTGATGTGCTGTGTTGACATCTGAAAGCAGCTGCGCTCCCAGCTCTGTGCGTGTTTTGTGGGGTATTGAACACATGAGAGCCAGCGCAGGTGCGCTGTGAGACTGGACTGCTTAACTAACCTCATGGTGAAATTCCCCATTTTCTTTGTCTTCAACCTCACTGCTTGCTAGCTTGCCGCCAAAAGTTTTATAACTCTTTGTCTGCTCAAGAGTTGGGGGAGGTTTTATGACTGAGTATCACTGAGTTACTGTGGAGCTGTGCCCCACCGCCCCTCACCACCACACCCCTTTTTATATTATTATTTTTGCCATAACTGCTAGTTGATCCCATTCGCACCCACTGCAGTTTTGCTTTATTTTTGTTTAGTTAGATATTTTGCCCCTTGTATGTAGACCTTTGCATGTTTGAGTAGGTGAAGATTATTAAATCGGAAGAACGGATTGTATCAGGCTGTGATTTAATAAATATTCACATTGATAAACAGAAGGCATTCTGTGTTTGCCACAATTACAACACCAGAAACATCTCTGGTCTCAATTCATAAATGAGGATTTTGGTTAAGAAATTGATTTTGTCAAATTATGATTTTTAATTATAATTATCGATCAAGATTAATTAATCAATAATCATACTTCCAACATATGTTTTTTTAAGTACTAAAATATGTAATGGGATGTCCATTTTTTTTAAATCATTACATATACAATTAAGCCCAAAATTGTTCATACCCCTGATTCTGGTAAGTAGTAATCTTAAATTTTACATGCATGGAGGTAATCCTAATGTTTTGGAGTGGCCCAACCACCTACTTGAAAATGAACAAAGCGAAATATTAGGGTGATGGCATGTGGACATTCCAACCTCACAGATTTTGACCTTGTCAAAAAAAGATATAATGGTAGTAAAAGAAAAAAAAAAAAACAGGGGAAACATGCAAAAAGCTGGCCACTAATTATAGCAAGGACTTGATTGCTGTAATGCCAAGAATGATTTTCAATGGATTTTTCATAAGAGTTTGAATCCTTTTTTTTGTTTGTTTTTTGGAACTCCTTTTAGATTGTTTAATTATCTTTTAAGAGATGCCTGCCTTATTTCCTGGGAGAATTTGGTTGAATTAATACATTTTAAAATATAAAACTACCTGGCGTATGAACAATTTTAGACTTAACTTTAATAAAGAATAAACATATTCCAATCTATCTCTGTTCCAGACTGAATTGCTTCTGATGTAACTCTTATTTTGCAAATGGAAATGTATTACTTTCACACGCTCTCCCTATGTAGCACTCCCATTAGCATTAATTTTGTGTCTGTGATTAGTGGAATGATTGCTAGGGACTAGGTGATTGCTTCAGGCAGTGTGGTCTGTTAATTGTTTCAATTAGCACTAAATTTCTTTTCTTGCTTTTTTTGCTTGTGGCTTATTACATGAATCATTGCACATTGCAGAAAAAAAAACTAGTTTTATATTATTGAAAAAAATCTACCATTTATTTCTGTGGATGGGGAATGGCTTCTAGTGTTTATCAGTGAGACCAAACTGGATAACGCTCAGTGAAATTGACCATTCCTTAAATTATGATTTTTATGAGTTATGAGTTTACTTGGTGACTGAAAATGTCAACTAGGTGAAGGTGAGGGCAATATGTTGAAAAACAGGTACAAATACTTTATAAAAATATTGAGTTTTTATTGATCTACTGATAAATGATTTATTTAGTCATGCAGTTATCTACCATCTGAATCAACTCTCTAAGCTATTTAATTATTCTACTAAACAAAATACCAATGCATTAAAAGAGCAAATATGTAAAATTCAATAAAACTAAAGCAGCTTTGCCTGGGCAGGGGACAAAGCACGGCTGCTCCATTTCCTGCTGGAGTTGTTGCTTCAGCACATCTCCACAAAGGTCTCTGTTCACAGGCTGAGGAGGAGGAGACTCGTGCAAATTCCCCCAGTGGACAACACATGACAGGTTCCTTCTCCTGACCCCCTCACCACACTTTGCACCCTGCACAGATACAAATACCAAACAGATAAAACATTTTTTCAACACTGGTAAATATTTCTTCATCACAGATACTTTTTGTGCTTTTCAAGATTGAAATCATCTGGTGAGCATAAACGTACACTTTTGGGCTAAAAAACAATGACTATGATTGTGGTCTTTTGGTGACACAGAAATATAAAATTGTGCATCATCAGAATCATGTAAGGGAGGATGTAATGCTCTATAATTTGAGCTAAAAAGATTATATATATATTTTTTTAAAACGTTACCCAAAAATAAAGCCTTGAGGAATCCCTTGTGTGATCTTTGTCTGTTTTGGTTCAGAGTTGCCAAAAGACACAAAAGTCCTAGTGTGCCAAATATAAACAAAGATAACTAACTTAGCAAAGTACCAGACACATCCACACATTTCCAGTTAGTCAATCAGCATTTATGATCCACTGTTAAACAATGACACGATCATTACCTCTTCAGTAGGAAAATACCTTTTGCATAAAACATTCACAGATTTTTACTGTCTTTCAATCTTTTTGAATCAACTTAAAGTTTATACTAACTTCTGATTAATTTCTTTTTGCACATTACTACTTAAAGCCATAGGTAACATCTCACTGCACTTCTAGCCACATAACACATTTGATAATCTGGCACCAGTCAGTTTTTCCCTGTTTATTGTTGGTGCATTAGTGGTTTGCAGTTTGTTTTTCCCTATTTGTAAGTCATTGTGAAACCATTAGAACACCTGTTCACATATTCAAACAGCTGAGGAAAAACCTTTGAAAATAGTACTTCACATTATTCTTAATGATAATAAACGATTTGGTGTATTACATTCCTGTCTCCACTTAAAAAAAAAAATGAAATTTTTATTTCTAAATGAAACAAATGTACAAATCTTTAATGAATCCACAAAAACTTGAAACACAATTTTTTTTTAAACTATTTGTTTTACTAGAGTAAAAAAATATACAATCTCTTTAAAGTGCCTGTGACACGCATTTCTCACAAATGCAGAAATTCAAAGAAAACATCTATATATTAAAGGAATTGGGCAGTAATTGACATGATATTAGAATTAAAGATGTGATAAAAGACAATTGTGACACAAAATAAGCATATTATATTGTCGCCCGGAATTGACGTCAAAGGGGAAGTCTCGGGTCATTCATTGTGTGAGCGTCAATGACAAACTGTTCAGGTAGAAATGTGTTTAAAACAGCCTTAATATAGTGAAACAGTGAATTGCTGGTGGTGGCAGCAATACTACGACAGCAGCCGTTAGTCTGCACTACTTTCCTGAAGGGAAGAGGATCAGAGTTGCCTGGATCAGAGCTGAAAAACCGATGAAGGACAGATGGGATGGTACCACTGAGCACAGCCGGGTGTGATCGGAGGACTTTTCGGGAAACTTTTTTGAACAAGAAACCTCTGACTTCACAAGAGAAACGATGTCAAAGGTCAGATTATCTGACGAAGGAGAATGTTTAAGCAGAGTCTATTGCCACGCTGTTCAAAGCATCTGATGGGAATAGATCGCCAAAGAAAAGGTTGTTGCAGTTGTTGCTAAACAAATCAAGGCTCGGCAGGTAATAACACTTCCTTGTCACCAAAGTACATTTAGATATCAGCAGGTATTGTTAATATTTAAAAACCCGAAATCATTATTTTTATTCTTAATAATACTCGTACTCGTCGTCTCCCGCTTCATCCGGGACCGGATCGCGGGGGCAGCAGACTCAGTGGAAACACCCAGAAAAGTTATGAATAGGACCGGTGACAAAGGGCAACCCTGCCAGAGTCCAACATGCACCGGGAATATGTCCGACTCAGTGCCGGCAATGTGGACCAAACTCCTGTTTCGTTTATACAGAGACCGGATCTCTTAGGTTCAGAACCTATGTTTATACTTTTTTCACCTTCTAAAGATTATATACAGTGTCTCTGGCACACTAAGGGAAACAAATCTATTGTCCGATTTTAGAGAACAATACAAAATATTTAACAAATTTAAAAAATCAAATCCATAACAATGGTTAACATAAAAAATTTAACGACTCGTAACACTTCACCTTGCCTCCATCTAAGCGTCTAATGGAAGCAGGTGCACATGATGGCTGATGGCCTGTTCCATGGAGCTTTTAAAGGCCTTGTAGGTGGAAGTAACAGGCAAGATGAGGTTGTTCGACACTGGTTTGCTCTGAGGGAAAAGCACTTCAACCCACCACTCCACTTTTTTCTCAATCTGCTCCTCTAACCTGACTTGGGAAGAGGCGGGATGGTGAAGGAAGGAAATGGTCAAAGCTCTCCCGTTAGTGGGAGTTGAATACATCCCTGGCTGAAGGCTCCTCCAGACGTTCCCAGTTGACCCTCACTATGCGTTTGGGCCTGCCAATTCTGTCCAGCTTTCTCCTCTTCCAGCCGATCCAACTCACCACCACCAGGTGGTGATCAGTGGACAGCTTAGCCCCTCTTTTCACCCAAGTGTCCAAAACATGCAGCTGAAGGTCTGAAGTCCAATAACGAAACACCACTCGAATTCAGATCTGGGAGGCCATTCCTCCCAATCACATCTAGTCGATATCTGTCGACCTACCGCACAAGCTCAGGCTCCTAATCCCCCAGCGAGGTGACATTCCACGTCCCTAGAGCCAGCCTAAGTATCTGGAGATCAGGCCGCCGGGGTCTCCACCTTCGTCCGCTGCCCGATCCTCTTTGCACCAGTCCCTCACGGTTTGCTCTGCAGGTGTTGGGCCCACTAGGGATGGCCTCACATCTCTCGTTGGGGCTTGGCCTAGTCAGGTCCCGCGAGGAGCAACCCAGCCACCAGGCGCTCTCCGACGAGCCCCGTCCCCAGGCCTGGCTCCAGGGTGGGACCTGGCTCTGCCTTATCGGGTGACGTCACGTGCCTCAATTGTATGATCCTCATAAGGGTGTCTTGAATAATCCCAAATTATTATTATTATTAAAATAAGACAAATTATGCGCGCATATGATATATTTAAATAAATGTTTCTCTAAAGAATCTAATATAAAGTAAAGAAAAATGACATCAGATAGTGTCTTCAGATCTTGTGTCTGCTGCTACTGCTCCATGCTACTCATTTTGCCTTGGTTGTTTCACTCAGTGCCCTATATTTACTGTAACCCTGGATTTATACTGTATCTGATCTGGTCTGCTCCACTAAGAAGCCCAAAGGAGCTCCAAGAACAATATGCAGATTGCGCGATAAAACCCAATGATAAATGCGGTATCAAGTCTAAAACAACTCATTCTGCGGAAGTTAAACGAGTTCAACTGCTTCATTTTACGTTTTATGCATCCAGAAATTTTTACGTGTTTTGTTCTACAATGGGTGAGTACACTGAGTGCCTCGAAGCTATATTTGTTGCTTAATTTGGTGCATTTGATATTTAATTATGTTAATACTTTAGTAAACCCAGTAACTGATCTAATTGATCTAATGTAAACAACTGCTAATATATACACGTGTATATATAAATATGTGTGTATTTATTAATTTAGCAAGTTCTTGTCCATCTTTAGTGAATTATTTTGAAAATCTGGATGTTGTGCTTGTTCTTTTTCCTGGTGGTGTGGTATGATTCATGCATATTGACTCAAGCTGTGCTCCGGCATCTGGCAAAAATAGACTCTGGTTAAATTAGATGGCCGTCTGCACATTGCAGCACTTGTGGTTTGTCATCAGATGACAGCTGACTTTCTTTTCCTGAATCTGATGCGTCTCTCTGTGACAATGACTGAAATATATCTAAAGAAATATGAAATTATTCGCTGCTGTCTGTGTTGCTGACCATTGTAAGTCAGTTTACATGTGGGGGTTCCCCTTTGACCTCATAAAAAGAGCGCAACAAAATCCCAAAGGACTAGTCTGGAAATGCCTTTTTAGTGGAATTTATGACCATATATCTCAACAAATGTTAATTTCAGTGGGATGAATTTCCTTTAAAAATGTTTTATCAATGTTTACTTTCGATAAATGTAATTGGATTTATCATGAAAATCATGGCACTTTAAGACAAATTATAAGATCAGACACCTTTAGTATTTTTATGTGATAAATTTAATATATTTATTTGCTCATATGAAAAAGAAATGTGAACTCTGAAACTAAAAAGTAGACTGCAAACTAATTTACTGCTTGTAATAACTATAGAATATTTATAGACACCAAATTACAAAACATCATAAATAAATCAATTCTCTAAATCTTGTAACAACAATCAACAGCTTAGATCTCTTGTAAGCAGCTTTGTAGCGCTGAGGTAAATTAACTTGTGCAGGCAAAGGCTCAAAGGAGATAGTCGCTGTATCCTCAGTTCAATTTATAATGTATTCAAGTAACGGCAAGAGCCGTGGAGGTCAAGTTGAGGTCTGCAAGTCCAAGAAAACTTTCAAAGAGAACTACCGAGAGACTGCTAGAAAGAAAAATCAAAAGTCCTTGCTTGACTGAGGATGATTTTCCAGACCATGAAGTGAGGACAGAATTAATCACTGTCCAGGGACACCAGAGTAAATACTACATTTAAATAATAAAAAACAAAAAAACAAAAAACAAATATATATATATATATATATATATATATATATAATATATATATAGATAATAAATATATATATATATTAAAAATATATCTATATATATATATAATATTTATATCTATAATATATATATATATATATATATATATATATATACATATATATATATATATATAATATAATATAAATATAATAATTGCTTTTTCATTTAGGTTTAGAATGAAAAGCAATTAGATTATGGTATACATTTTAGTTTAGTATTATGTAGATACTGTAAAAACTGTAAAATAGTGGTATATTAACTAAGGTTATCACATCATTAGATTACAATATTGTCCCATGCCTAATCACAAGACTGGTTGTAGAGTTTGTGGATTTCTCCATTGAGGTCACACTATGTGGCTTTTGCTGGTAGGGACCATTTGCTTCAAGCTTTAAATTGTCGAAGTGTCGTGCTTTGTGAAATATTCTTCAGCATCTTCTCTATTCTGTTTACGGTCACTCTTCAGTCACCTTAAATAAGTTTGGCGATTCTCATCTGTCTACTGAAACGACACATTCTTCACTCAGAGAACTGCCACTAACAGGACATTTTCTCTTTCTCACAGCTTTTGTTAAGTATTAATTAGTCAACTCAGAGGAAAGAAGAAATCAACACAGACTGTTTTCTTGCGCAAGAGGTAGCTCACACTGCAGTGCAAATCTGCAGTGCAAATCTACAAAGTGTTGGCACCCTCTCTCTTTATATATACATGCTGGTTCACACACACAGTTCAACAGACAGTTCAGGCATTTAGTGTGTGTGTGTGTGTGTGTGTGTGTATGTGGGGTCAGAAGGGTTAGGGTGCATGTGTTTTGGGAGTGGGGACTGGTACAAGCAGCCCCCAGATGTTGCTGATAGTAGCATAACTCACTCCTCTCCCCCATCTCCCTTTCTGTGGCATGTGGGAAAGAAGAGCACTTAGTACAGACATGAGTGATAAACAATACAAAGGTTTTCAAACCCTAACACCTTTTTCTGTAAACCCCAAGTTGTGTGCTGTGATCAGTTTCTGAAAGACCCAGAACAGCACCAACAAACCTTTCTGAATTCAAAGTAATTTAAATCCCTTTTTTCCACAGTCCTGATGTTGATGATTGATTCTATTAAAAATAAAATCTTTGACATACTACCGGAGATGATTACTACATCCTCAGCAAGTGAGACAACATTGGAAATAATTGCAGAACCTGATTTGTGTTTGGACTGTTTTGATCCTGTGGTGCTTCCTGAGTTATCAGAAATATTAGCTTCATCTAAACCTTCAACTTGTATGTTAGACCCAATACCAACCAAATTATTTAAGGAAGTGTTCCCTCTGATTACCAGCCCCATTTTAGATATGATTAATTTATCCTTAGTAAATGGATATGTAATTAAACCTTTGCTTAACAAACATTCGCTTGATCGAGATGACTTAATAAATTACAGACCTATATCCAATCTTCCATTCTTATCTAAAATTCTTGAGAAAATAGTTGCTAATCAAATGTGTGAGCATTTACACAGCAATGACCTGTTTGAAGAGTTTCAGTCAGGCTTCAGAGCTCATCATAGCACTGAAACAGCTCTGCTGAAAGTCACTAATGATATTCTTATGGCCTCAGATAATGGACTTGTGTCTGTTCTGGTTCTGTTAGATCTCAGTACTGCATTTGATACAGTTGACCATAATATTCTCTTAGAAAGGCTGGAATATGCTGTAGGGATCAGGGGAACAGCGATAGGCTGGTTTAAATCTTATTTGTCTGACAGATTCCAGTTTGTTCATGTAAATGATAAATCATCTTTAAACTTCAAGGTTAATTGTGGAGTACCACAGGATTCAGTACTTGGGCCAATTCTCTTTACTATATGTATGCTTCCAATAGGTCAAATTATCAGGCAGCATGGGATAAATTTTCACTGTTACGCTGATGATACTCAGCTTTACTTATCCATAAATCCTGATGAACCCAACCAGTTAGATAGACTACAAGCATGTCTTGAAGACATAAAAACTTGGACGACATTACATTTTCTGCTTCTAAATTCAGACAAAACAGAAGTCATTGTCTTTGGACAGGAGTCTTTAAAAAATAAACTGCTTAGTCAATCACATAACCTGGATGGCATTAAATTGACCTCTGGTAATAAAGTAAAAAACCTTGGTGTTATTTTTGACCAGGACACGTCATTTAAATCCCATATTAAACAGGTTTCTAGGATTTCCTTCTTTCATCTCCGTAACATTGCCACAATTAGAAATAGCCTGTCCAGGAGTGACGCTGAAAAACTAGTCCATGCATTTGTTACTTCAAGGCTGGACTATTGTAATTCTTTACTATCAGGTTGTCCACAAAATGCAGTTAAAAGCCTTCAGCTGATTCAAAATGCTGCAGCAAGAGTTCTGATGAAAATTAAAAAGAGAGATCATATTTCTCCTATTTTAGCTTCCCTTCATTGGCTCCCTGTTAAATCCAGAATAGAATTTAAAATTATCTTCCTCACATATAAAGCCCTTAATGATTTAGCTCCATCATACATCAGAGATCTGATTGTTCCATACGTTCCTAACAGGGCACTTCGTTCTCAGACTGCAGGTTTACTGGTGGTTCCTAGAGTCTCTAGAAGTAGAATGGGAAGCAGATCCTTTAGTTATCAGGCTCCTCTCCTGTGGAACCAGCTCCCAGTTTTAGTCCGTGAGGCAGACACCCTGTCTACTTTTAAGGCTAGGCTTAAAACTTTCCTTTTTGATAAAGCTTATAGTTAGAGTGGCTTAGGTTATCCTGAGCTATCTTCCTTATTTTTTTTTTACCTCCATCTTCTTCCCTGCCTGTTGGATGGAGTAAGGGGGAGTCAGGTTTAGCCTAAAATTGCTCAGTTATGGTTGAAGTGCAAACACACCCTACGTGTATGACCCCTTCTCTTTTCCAATGGTTATAATCAATCTGACAGAGAAAGGTATCCCAATTGTTGTGGTTTTTAGTATAACAATCTAGAGCCCATCAGTGGGCTCTAGATGGACAAACTGTCTACTTTTAAAGCTAGGCGTAAAACTTTCCTTTTTGATAAAGCTTAGAGTGGCGTTATCCTGAGCTATCTCTGTAGTTATGCTGCTATAGGCTTAGCCTGCTGGAGGACATAATGACCACTTTCATCCTCTTCGCTACATTCTCACACTACTCTGCAATTTTGCATTATTTGCTGTTTTTCACCTTTTAACTTTGTTCTCTATTTTTTCTCTTCCTAGAAGCTACACCTGGCCTGACTCTGTGTCTACCTGTGACACCTTTCTGGGGAGGGGCATTGTCCAAGCTTCTGCTGGCAACAAGTTAATGCTCACCCTTTACCGATGATCCACGTGGCCCTGTCTTTCAGTGTTTAACCCTTTTTTTCTCCTAGACATGGCGATTCAGACTCTAACCTTGAAAACTGGCTCAGAGTTTATCTGTTCTTTCTTTCTAGGTGAAACGACTAAAGGAACTACATCCATTAACATTTACTTTTTCTTCCCATAGAAAGGACTTCTGGATCAGTGCTTCTTTGTGTCTCTGCTCTGTTCTCTCAAACCCCCAGTTGGTCGTGGCAGATGGCCGCTCACACTGAGCCTGGTTCTGCTGGAGGTTTATTCCTGTTAAAAGGGAGTTTTTCCTCTCCACTGTCGCTACATGCATGCTCAGTATGAGGGATTGCTGCAAAGTCAACGCCAGTGACTGTCCACTGTCTCTACAGGTCCTTCTCAGAAAATTAGCATATTGTGATAAAGTTCATTATTTTCTATAATGTAATGATGAAAATTTAACATTCATATATTTTAGATTCATTGCACACTAACTGAAATATTTCAGGTCTTTTATTGTCTTAATACGGATGATTGTGGCATACAGCTCATGAAAACCCAAAATTCCTATCTCACAAAATTAGCATATTTCATCCGACCAATAAAAGAAAAGTGTTTTTAATACAAAAAACGTCAACCTTCAAATAATCATGTACAGTTATACACTCAATACTTGGTCGGGAATCCTTTTGCAGAAATGACTGCTTCAATGCAGCGTGGCATGGAGGCAATCAACCTGTGGCACTGCTGAGGTCTTATGGAGGCCCAGGATGCTTCGATAGCGGCCTTTAGCTCATCCAGAGTGTTGGGTCTTGAGTCTCTCAACGTTCTCTTCACAATATCCCACAGATTCTCTATGGGGTTCAGGTCAGGAGAGTTGGCAGGCCAATTGAGCACAGTGATACCATGGTCAGTAAACCATTTACCAGTGGTTTTGGCACTGTGAGCAGGTGCCAGGTCGTGCTGAAAAACGAAATCTTCATCTCCATAAAGCTTTTCAGCAGATGGAAGCATGAAGTGCTCCAAAATCTCCTGATAGCTAGCTGCATTGACCCTGCCCTTGATAAAACACAGTGGACCAACACCAGCAGCTGACACGGCACCCCAGACCATCACTGACTGTGGGTACTTGACACTGGACTTCTGGCATTTTGGCATTTCCTTCTCCCCAGTCTTCCTCCAGACTCTGGCACGTTGATTTCCGAATGACATGCAGAATTTGCTTTCATCCGAAAAAAGTACTTTGGACCACTGAGCAACAGTCCAGTGCTGCTTCTCTGTAGCCCAGGTCAGGCGCTTCTGCTGCTGTTTCTGGTTCAAAAGTGGCTTGACCTGGAGAATGCGGCACCTGTAGCCCATTTCCTGCACACGCCTGTGCACGGTGGCTCTGGATGTTTCTACTCCAGACTCAGTCCACTGCTTCCGCAGGTCCCCCAAGGTCTGGAATCGGCCCTTCTCCACAATCTTCCTCAGGGTCCGGTCACCTCTTCTCGTTGTGCAGCGTTTTCTGCCACACTTTTTCCTTCCCACAGACTTCCCACTGAGGTGCCTTGATACAGCACTCTGGGAACAGCCTATTTGTTCAGAAATGTCTTTCTGTGTCTTACCCTCTTGCTTGAGGGTGTCAATAGTGGCCTTCTGGACAGCAGTCAGGTCGGCAGTCTTACCCATGATTGGGGTTTTGAGTGATGAACCAGGCTGGGAGTTTTAAAGGCCTCAGGAATCTTTTGCAGGTGTTTAGAGTTAACTCGTTGATTCCGATGATTAGGTTCATAGCTCGTTTAGAGACCCTTTTAATAATATGCTAATGTTGTGAGATAGGAATTTTGGGTTTTCATGAGCTGTATGCCAAAATCATCTGTATTAAGACAATAAAAGACCTGAAATATTTCAGTTAGTGTGCAATGAATCTAAAATATATGAATGTTAAATTTTCATCATGACATTATGGAAAATAATGAACTTTATCACAATATGCTAATTTTTTGAGAAGGACCTGTATATGCTCATCCAGGAGGAGTGAATGCTGCAAGTCACTGACTGGATGCAATCTGCTGGGTTTCCTCAGACAGAAAATCTTTTTATCTAATTTGAATAAATAACTGAATCTGACTGCACTGTTCAATGATTAGGATTAATTGTAATGTATGTACCTGACTTTTGTGAAGTGCCTTGAGACGACATGTTGTGAATTGGCACTATATAAATAAACTGAATTGAATTGAATAAACTGTATTGATGTTTGACTTTGAGTAGGCCCCCTCTGACCGGGGCACATCTCTAAAAGCTGTGCTATGTGATAAGCTAACAAGACATTTGGGTTTGAGGCAAATAAAGGGTGCCTATTAAGGTGACAGTTTAAATTATTACTGCCAAGCCCTTTCTGTACTATGTTTTACTTTTTCTTCAAAAGTTCTCCTGCCTTAGTGCTTCCGTGTTTTCTTTCCTAGACAAAGTCACTGATGAAGCTTTTGCTGCTACACAACTCAGGGGGTATAGGGTGTTGAGATTAACAAAATATAATTGCATTGTTTGTTTAATTGAAATACTAGCAATGCTTGTACACCAAACCAATAGCCAGGTTCATAGGTAATTTTATATGTTATTTTGTGGGTCAGATGTCATAGGAACCCCTGCTGGCCAAGTGCTTGTGAGTTGCAACAGATGGCGTCTCCTACAGAGCTGCTGCATGATCATTTCTGTTAAAAGGCAGTCATTCCTCTACATTGTCTTTGCTTGCTCAGCATGAGACGTTGCTGCAAAGTCAATAACTCAAAGCAATAGGCTGGTCTTTGTTAGACAGATTTTTACCAATTCGTATAACATGTTCAACTTAATCTGCCTGCACTGTGTTAATAACCAAAGAACCAAATAATTGAGTAATTGGATGTTGTGCTGATGATATAATTATATTGTATTGCATTCAAATTTGCAATACAATACAACATTTGTGTAGAATTGGATTGTACACATTTAGTTATGTATTGGACCTGTCCTATAAAATGCCATGAGACGACATTTGTTGTCGGTTAGCAGATGTAGATGAACTGATTTGGACTGAAACTGAAGTTAGTAGAATCAAATGATCAGAATTTACCTTTTGCAGATAATCTTGTGGTTCGAACGTGCATATCATTGTTTATCGCCTCAATTATTTAGATACAATTCATTTCTGTTGTTTTCTAAACAGTTGAAACACAGAAAACAATTTATGCTGCATTTTTCAGAAGCGATAACCAGTAACTTAATTATCTACACTAGCAAAATACAAAATTCTAGGTTTGATAAGACATAAGGTTAAGTGGAATAGGCAGGTGGTACCTACAGAGTTTTGATTAGTTTACTTCAGTCCCATCAGATATAGGCATACTAAAATCATTTAAGTGTCAAAAGATCAGTGCATGCATCTTTCAGAACCAGAAGCAGTGTGAAAAATGAAAGGCACAGGGTTATAACAGGGATGTAACACTTGCAAAAGAGAAAGTTACAAAGTCATAGCCTCAGAAAGCTTCAAAACCTTTGCTTTTGATCTTGTTAGACTTGACGATGGATATTTTAACTCACTTAGCCATTCAGAATCACAGTTTTTAATGGGGGCTTGTAGTATGCCACTGTACATGGTAAACCTATCAGATGGTGAGAAATTTACATTTAAATCTCGCAGGGGGTCATACCTCTACAGTGCACGCAGACCAGCCATTCATCAGCCACATATAGCAAGGCCTTATGGGACAGGGCTTAGTCTGGGTGAGCTGGCTGGGACAGGGACGACCCTCCTCATGAGCCTCCTGAAGAATTCTCCGTGTGCGTACAGAGTGACCTACATAACATCAAAGCCGACACAACATTTTGAAGAACGGTTATACAAATCCAGAGAACATCTGCAAGCTGCAACCTAGTTTCAAAATTAAATGTTTTCTATAATATATGCATCTGTGAAACTCAACAGAGGTAACATTTTAAAGTACTACTAGTGGAATGAAAAAATGCATCATCTGGAAAAGTGTACAATGCATGATTTATACTCAACTACATGCAAAAGATTAGGAAAAATAAAAATGCATCAGTGCAAAACATTGAGTCTCACTAAAATAAGTTAATTGACAGATAATTAATTTTGCATTAAAAAGAGGTTTCGCCTTCTCACCTTTCCAACAAATGTTTTCCTCATGACAAAGAGGAAGTATCACAACTGTGAAACATGAGTCATTTTGCCACTTTATCCTCTGAACTAGCTGTTTTCTACCAAAGTGCCTTGTTCAAGTGAGCCGTTAATAATGTGTGAAAGGAACTGTTTGGCAACCAGCCACAGAGTAGTGTGCTTTAGAGCAGCATATACAGAAAAAAGGATTATTTTTTAAGTCCTGAGAAGTACATTTCTAAGAAAAATAACCTTTCTGTTAAAAAAATGATCTTCCAGGTACTAACTATGAATGCTTGTTAAATTTTAAAGGTAGAAAATTGTGTCAGACAGCAAAGGTCAAATAGTCATTACAGCCTTAAGATGTAATTAAACTGAAAGACAGCTATGGACTCTACCTCGGTGTACTGACTGAAGCATGAAAGTCCTTAGTTAAAAAAAATCTGGCCATGTTGCTTCTACCCCATGTACTGTGTCGTGCAAACATATTTGTTCTCTTTGAAACTTTTTCATTTGTTGTAATTTTTCAACCAGAAACCTCTCTGTATTTCATTGGGATTGTTTGTGACAGAACCACTTTTTGCTGCAATTATTGCTGCAAGTCTTTTGGGGTTTGTCTCTACTCCATTTGCACATCTAGAGGTGGATTTTTTTCCCCATTATTCTTTGTTAAATAGTTTCAGATCAATCCGGTTTTATGAGAATGTCTGTAAGCAATTCTCAAGTTTTGCCACTGATAAGTCAAACACATGAATAAGTTTTGATCTAAATAATGTTTTTGTGCCTCAGTATGTATTAGGTTATCCTATTGGAAGGTGAATCTGTGCACCAGTCTCAAGTCTTTTGAAGCCTATAAAAGATTTTCTTTCATGATTGCCCTGTATTTAGCTCCATTCATCTTTCCATCAACTCTGACCAGCATGTCTACTGCATGATTCTGCCACCACTATCTTTCATTATGGGAATGGTATGTTGAGGGTAATGTGCAGTGCTAGTTTCCCGCAAGGCATAGCGTAGGCCAAACATTGCATTTCTGTTCTCATCTGGTCAGAGCCTCTACCTCCAGTATGGTTTGTGGCAAATTGCAAACTTAACTTCTCATAGATCCCTATTAACAATGGCTTTCTACTTGCCACTGTTCCACAAAGTCCAGATGTGTGGGGTGTAGGACTAAGAGTTGTCCTGTGGGCAGATTCTTCCACCTGAGCTGCGGATTTCTGCAGCTTCTTCAGAGTTAACATTGACCTCTTGGATATTCTTCTTATCAATGCTGTACTTGCCCACTCTATCAAATAGGCAGGATGGCCAAGTCTTGGTAGGTTTTCCATTTAACCGTTTCCCACACTGTTCAATACTGGATGATGGATTGAACAGTGTTACGTGTTCAGATTTTGGGATTGTGTTTGATAACCTAATTCTGGTTCTCCAAAACTTTATCCATGAACAGTCTTGTGCATTCCTTGGCTTTCAGAATTCCTTTTGTTCTGTAATGGTCTCTAGCAAACCTCTGAGGCCTACACAGAAAGAATGTATAAATGCTAAGATTAAATTACACATAAGTGGACTCTATTCAACAATGAAGTGACTTTTAAATGCAGTGGATTGCAGTGGATTTTATTTAGGGGTATCAGAGTAAAGTAGGCTGAATACAAACTATTCAGCCTTCACTTGCAAAAAAAAAAAATTTAAACTTCACGCAATTGCAGTACTTTGTATCATATGTGTCAAAATAAGGCAATGGTTTAAGTGGACCTTAGTAGGCTCTGTATGTAGATAACAAGTGTGTGTGTGTGCATTAGTGTGTATAGTTGTTCCTAGTGAACACATGTTAAAGAAAGAAATAGGGGCTATATTATTTATATGAGGTGCAGAATAGGGATTTTTAAGGCACAGTCTAGCAAATACAAATTATGCTGTTAATTGTATATTATATTGGATTAAATTTGGCTGAATTGAATTTGAGTAGAATTGGATTTTACACATTTGGTTATGAATTGGGCCTGTCTTGTAAATTGCCAAGAGATAACATTTGTTGTCAGTTAACACTATGTAGATGAACTGATTTAGACTGAAACGGAAGTTAGTAGAATCCATTCATCAGAATTTACCTTTTTACAGAGAATCAATACAGTCTGAATGATAGAGGAGATCCAATGAAGAGAATTGTGCAATAAGTACGAATGTGTGTACATGTGTTTTTGTTTAATCTTTTTACCAAACTGCTTCTGTTTTTCAATATTATTTGAATTACTTATTGCTGCACGGTGACGCAGTTTGTAGCCCTTTTGCCTTGCAACAAGAAGGTTCTAGGTTCGACACCCGGCTGGGGGTCTTTCTGCATGGAGTTTGCATGTTCTCACCGGGTACTCAGTCTTCCTCCCACAGTCCAAAAACATGCCTGTTAGCTTAATTGGTCTCTCAAAATTGCCCTTAGGTGTGAATGAGTGTGTGCATGGTTGTTTGTCCTGTATGTCTTTGTACTGTCCCGGAATGGATTGGCAACCTGTCCAGGGTGTATCCTGCCTCTCGCCTGTAGACTGCTGGAGATAGGCACCAGCACCCCGTGACCCACTATGGAATAAGCAGTATAGAAGATGAATGAATGAATATAAACTATTTATTGTTCATGTACAGACCAGATAGCATTTTCTCAATCTTGTTGTAATTGTGACAATGTCAATAAAGGATATTCTGATTCTGGTTCAGTGCTTCAACCTTACAAGAGCAGTTGTGACTCAATATCTGTATCGTTTCTGGACCATTTCTGTACCTTACTTCCTTAGTCTGTAGAATCCTAGGAGGCTCAGTGAAGGCATTACATCATTGGCAATTCAGCAGACAGAAGCTATGGTTGTGTGTTTTTATGTGCTTTCCATTCTGTAAGCCCCCAGGCACACACAATAAAAAGCAGTTCAGCTCTACCAAAAAAAAAAAATCAAACCAAAAACATTAACACTCCCATGGTACGCTAACAAAACAAAACATGATCTTTGCATCACCTGACACAGATATGACACAAATCCCTCATCAAGGCTGAAAGATGCGTTGTCTATTTGTAAGAAGCAATTGAGTGAGTGACAGAAAGAGTCACAGCAGCTGTGTCAGAGCCTTGGGTAACACAGTGAGGGAGAATAACCTCCAGTTTAAATCCCCAGCCAAGAGCTGCTGCAAGTGTGAGCTTATTGGAGTGAGGGGTTAAGTTTGAGCTGACAGACAGCCAGCGACAAATTAAAATTAATGAACTTCAGGATATAGTGCTTAGTCTTTCTAATTAGCAGGATAACAAGCTTTCTCTTTGGGAAACTGACTCTGGAAGGCCCAAGAAACAATATATGGATCCAGGTTAAATCATTACTTTTGTATATTGCATGAGGTCAGGACGCCGCTCTCAAAATGATTGCCGGGAAGCCAGGTTGGTGATTACTGACTTCATCTTTAAGCATACTACATAATTTATGGCATCTGTACAGGTGAGCTGAATGGAAATTTAGGCGTAATTAACCTGTCTCATTAAATATAAACAGTATTTAGGAGTTTCTGTATTGATAAGGAGAGTCTGATTTATATGTGATAATGACAAACTGAGACCATTAATACATAAACTGGAAGAAAACACCTGTGGACAGTTTTTACGATGTAATAAGGCTGTGGAGTGCACAAGTTTGTAAGTATTGTAATGCATTTAAATGTATTCATACACAATTCAGCATCTTGGTGAATGCTTGTCTAGATGAAATAATGAGGTGCTAAATACATGGTCCACCACGTCGGCTCAGGTTGTATTTGTTGCTGTTGTTTAAATTAGGTTTAAGTTTGTTTGCTCATGTTTACCTTGGGTCCCGCAGGTGAGCGAGCAATCCGCCCACGGCGACCAGTCGGTGAGGATACAGCTGACAGGACAGTCAACCACGCAGCTCTCCAACAGCTGCAACTTGTTGATCAAACCAAACTGTAGGAAACAGAAGCTGAGCTGAGTGGAGGGCCTGCTAATTATTTCCAGCAACAGCAAGAAAAAGAAAAAAACAGCCACATTTTCATGTCTCACACAAAGCTGCTGCTCATTTAAGGATGGGGAAGATGCAGCAGTTGATCAATACAACTAATGATAAAGCCATCAGTTCTTCAGCTTCAACTGTACATTCTGATATAAGTATATGTCAAACTGTTAATATAATTATGAACATATTTAACAGTGAATAAACCTTACCTTTCCTTCATCCAATTTAAACCCTGAGCCTGTTATGATTCAGAATAAACGTATTTAATAAATTTATATTTTATGAAAAAAGTGTACTCTGATCATGAAAATTTTAAATTGAGTACATTTATTGAGTGGTGAAAAATACTCTTAATATTAATATTAAACCATATTTGTTTCATGTACTCTTAATATGAAGCAAATATAATTTTTTAACAAAAGTGCACTTATTGGTGCCCTTGTTTTTAATACTTTGGAAAACTCCTTTTTGCCAACAGGACACCTAAAAGGCTTCTACCTTTCTCTAACAGTACGTTCTGGAGACTAAATGATCTCCCCTACCATCCTCCTAAGCTCAAATGTATTCATAGCCATGAAAGATTTATATTTAAAATAATCTTTTGATTTTAACAACATGTTTATACAAACTGAAAATAACATTAATATTTTGGAGGGGCCCAGCCAGCGTCCCATACTAAATCTGACAGAGAATCTTTGGTGGGAGCTACAGATTAACGTGATGGAAAGTTGGCCTTTCAAGTTCAAAGACCTTGAGCCCATCACCAAAGACAAATCAAAACTGCAAAAAGCTGGTCAGCAATTAAAGGAAAGGTTTGATTGCAGTAATGGCAATTAGGATTTTTATGAATGATTATTGAGAAGAATATAACAATTTTCAGCATGCTATATCCCTAATAAAAACACTAAAATCACGTATTTTAATGGTGATGCCTGTCCTATTCTCTATCTGGAAAAAAACTTCTGTAAATGAATTTGTTTTTTTTAAATCCATATTTCCCAGGTGTGTGAATAATTTTGGGCTTAACTGTTCCCTCTGCATTTTATAAGATAAACATGGGTCCAATCTAGTGGCCAGTTACAAAAAAGGCCTCTGTTCAAACCATGGTGAGACAGAGTCACAGATTTCTAATGAAAAGTTCCTACACACTGTGTTAAACATGAACAATGTTATATTTTTTAAATGCTTTCATCCCATTTATAAAAGAATTAAATGAATGAAACAAGAGGTATGAAAATTATTTGTTAAAAACAGTTATCCTTCCCACTGAATAAATGTGCTCAAATAAAAGCTGGATTTTTAAAGGAAAGTCAGCATGAGATTTACTACAGCAGTGAATGTTAAATTTAGGATTTATTTCATTTTACAACTTTTTTATTAGAAGTTTCAACATAACACCTGGTTTTAGACCATAATAATTTATTAGTATGGTGTAGGGTCTCCTTTTGTGGCCAAGACAGCGTCAGTTCGTCTTGGGAATTATATATACAGGTCCTTCTCAAAATATTAGCATATTGTGATAAAGTTCCTTATTTTCCATAATGTCATGATGAAAATTTAACATTCATATATTTTAGATTCATTGCACACTAACTGAAATATTTCAGGTCTTTTATTGTCTTAATACGGATGATTTTGGCATACAGCTCATGAAAACCCAAAATTCCTATCTCACAAAATTAGCATATTTCATCCGACCAATAAAAGAAAAGTGTTTTTAATACAAAAAACATCAACCTTCAAATAATCATGTAGAGTTACGCACTCAATACTTGGTCGGGAATCCTTTTGCAGAAATGACTGCTTCAATGCGGCGTGGCATGGAGGCAATCAGCCTGTGGCACTGCTGAGGTCTTATGGAGGCCCAGGATGCTTCGATAGCGGCCTTTAGCTCATCCAGAGTGTTGGGTCTTGAGTCTCTCAACGTTCTCTTCACAATATCCCACAGATTCTCTATGGGGTTCAGGTCAGGAGAGTTGGCGGGCCAATTGAGCACAGTGATACCATGGTCAGTAAACCATTTACCAGTGGTTTTGGCACTGTGAGCAGGTGCCAGGTCGTGCTGAAAAATGAAATCTTCATCTCCATAAAGCTTTTCAGCAGATGGAAGCATGAAGTGCTCCAAAATCTCCTGATAGCTAGCTGCATTGACCCTGCCCTTGATAAAACACAGTGGACCAACACCAGCAGCTGACACATGCACCCCAGACCATCACTGACTGTGGGTACTTGACACTGGACTTCTGGCATTTTGGCATTTCCTTCTCCCCAGTCTTCCTCCAGACTCTGGCACCTTGATTTCCGAATGACATGCAGAATTTGCTTTCATTCGAAAAAAGTACTTTGGACCACTGAGCAACAGTCCAGTGCTGCTTCTCTGTAGCCCAGGTCAGGCGCTTCTGCTGCTGTTTCTGGTTCAAGAGTGGCTTGACCTGGGGAATGCGGCACCTGTAGCCCATTTCCTGCACACGCCTGTGCACAGTGGCTCTTGATGTTTCTACTCCAGACTCAGTCCACTGCTTCCGCAGGTCCCCCAGGGTCTGGAATCGGCCCTTCTCCACAATCTTCCTCAGGGTCCGGTCACCTCTTCTCGTTGTGCAGCGTTTTCTGCCACACCTTTTCCTTCCCACAGACTTCCCACTGAGGTGCCTTGATACAGCACTCTGGGAACAGCCTATTCGTTCAGAAATTTCTTTCTGTGTCTTACCCTCTTGCTTGAGGGTGTCAATAGTGGCCTTCTGGACAGCAGTCAGGTCGGCAGTCTTACCCATGATTGGGGATTTGAGTGATGAACCAGGCTGGGAGTTTTAAAGGCCTCAGGAATCTTTTGCAGGTGTTTAGAGTTAACTCGTTGATTCAGATGATTAGGTTCATAGCTCGTTTAGAGACCCTTTTAATGATATGCTAATTTTGTGAGAGAAATTTTGGGTTTTCATGAGCTGTATGCCGAAATCACCCGTATTAAGACAATAAAAGACCTGAAATATTTCAGTTAGTGTGCAATGAATCTAAAATATATGACTGTTAAATTTTCATCATGACATTATGGAAAATAATGAACTTTATCACAATATGCTAATATTTTGAGAAGGACCTGTACAAGTCCTGCACAGTGGTCAGAGGGATTTTAAGCCATTCTTCTTGCAGGATAGTGGCCAGGTCACTACGTGATACTGGTGGAGGAAAATGTTTCCTGACTCGCTCCTCCAAAACACCCCAAAGTGTCTCAATAATATTTAGATCTGGTGACTGTGCAGGCCATGGGAGATGTTCAACTTCACTTTCATGTTCATCAAACCAATCTTTCACCAGTCTTGCTGTGTGTATTGGTGCATTGTTATCCTGATACACGGCACCACCTTCAGGATACAATGTTTGAACCATTGGATGCACATGGTCCTCAAGAATGGTTCGGTAGTCCTTGGCAGTGACCCGCCCATCTAGCACAAGTATTGGGCCAAGGGAATGCCATGATATGGCAGCCCAAACCATCACTGATCCACCCCCATGCTTCACTCTGGGCATGCAACAGTCTGGGTGGTACGCTTCTTTGGGGCTTCTCCACACCGTAACTCTCCCGGGTGTGGGGAAAACAGTAAAGGTGGACTCATCAGAGAACAATACATGTTTCACATTATCCGCAGCCCAAGATTTGTGCTCCTTGCACCATTGAAACCAACGTTTGGCATTGGCATGAGTGACCAAAGGTTTGGCTATAGCAGCCCGGCCGTGTATATTGACCCTGTGGAGGTCCCGACGGACAGTTCTGGTGGAAACAGGAGAGTTGAGGTGCACATTTAATTCTGCCGTGATTTGGGCAGCCGTGGTTTTATGTTTTTTGGATATAATCCGGGTTAGCACCCGAACATCCCTTTCAGACAGCTTCCTCTTGCGTCCACAGTTAATCCTGTTGGATGTGGTTCGTCCTTCTTGGTGGTATGCTGACATTACCCTGGATACCGTGGCTCTTGATACATCACAAAGACTTGCTGTCTTGGTCACAGATGTGCGAGCAAGACATGCACCAACAATTTGTCCTCTTTTGAACTCTGGTATGTCACCCATAATGTTGTGTGCATTTCAATATTTTGAGCAAAACTGTGCTCTTACCCTGCTAATTGAACCTTCACACTCTGCTCTTACTGGTGCAATGTGCAATCAATGAAGACTGGCTACCAGGTTGGTCCAATTTAGCCATGAAACCTCCCACACTAAAATGACAGGTGTTTCAGTTTCATTGTCCAACCCCTGTATATTATGTGGTTGCTAGTGCAGTCATCTTCCCCTTCATCACAGCATCCTGAAGTATACTATTTGTCTTTGCACAATTGAGATCACACAATAACATTAAGCTCTGCTGATCTGGTGGCAAACTGCTTATTGTTCCAAGATTAGAGGAAAGTACAAAACTACGTACTTAAGTACGAGGTGACAAGACCTTTTAATAATGTGTAAATTATGGCAGTAGAACAGGAGCTGCAGTTCTGGATTAACCATCAATAACTCCTCATTGGAAAGGAGAAACATTACAATTCTTCTGTTTAATATTTAGATAATTTAATGTAGCAAATAGGTGGATTATTGCAATTTCATTTGCTTTGCATTTGGATTGGTTATTATTTTAAGCAGATATAAATCAAATGAGGGAAAAAATTGCCATTGAAATAAAACCTTTGCTCAAGCCTTTTTGTTTTTTTACAGGATATTATGTGACGATTTAACATCCAGAAAGTACGGGCTCAGACAGCTTTTACCTGCAGGGATGTTATTTAAGGCTGTTTACTCTTTATAGGGCCATTACCTGGCGGCACTTCTGCAACTCCATAGTTTTGCCATCACTCCGCACACAGTCCAGGAGACGCGACCGTGAACCCTCACCGCAGATGGCACTTTCACTCAGCTGGCAGGTACTCCAGTCTACACACAATTCATCATCATAGCTCTATTAATCCTTTTATTTCTTTTTATTTTGCAATAAGGACTTGAAAAAAAAAGCAACAAACAAAACCGACCAACAGAAACAGTAACAAACTTTATGAATACTAATATCTCCATGTCTTTATACAAAGCCAATTTGGAACAGTCTAAACAAATTAAAGCAGCTGCCTTACAATCCATGTTTATTAATCGAGAGACCAGACTGAGCTTACAGAGATGGACCCAAACACACTAATGCAGGAAAAACTTTATTAGGAAAAGGAAAAATGTACTGTATGATAGGAATTTCCAAAAAAGTAGTTATGATATGTACCATAAAACTATGTATTTGTTAGTGAAAATGAAATTAGGCATCGTCAGCTGTTGCTGAAACATGTCAGCCAGAATATGATTCTGATAATGCATGATGGACGCTGACCTGAACCTAAAGATGAAAAAAGGAGGATCTTGTGAACTAGAAATCTATTTATATTCCTGTTTGATGGTTTTCATTTGATTGATTTTCACATGTTTGCCACTTGTAAACTGTACATTTCAATGCTGACGTTTCTTCCTTAGTAATTTAATTATGTAATTAAGAATTGTAAAACATTTTTTGAGTTACTAGAGCGGGAGCTCTCATGGCAGATGATGAGGGAGGGTATTATCTGATTTAATTTATAAGATTGGACTGTAATCACATTTCCTGTGTTTCCTGTGTGATTAAATGAGAAAAAACGTACAAAGCTGTTCATCAGCTGGGCTTTCCAAAATAGTTTAACGGAATAGTAAACTTAGTTTAGTATTCAAACTTCTGAAGTTGATAAAAGTAATAAAAAGCATTCTGGCATTGAAACAATTTTGGCAATCCTGACCTAAAACAGGCAAAGTTAAGTCTGATTTAGTATCAGACAGTGAGAAAAAATGGCTATGTGTCCTTTGCATGTAAATATCTGGTTTCAGCTATAAGTGTGGTATATGTGGCCATCTCAGATGCATAGGGAGGAGATGCTGGAGCATTATTTACTTAAGGTAAAGTATCTCCCTATGCCATTAAAATGCAAGGCAGATAGGAATTTTTCTATAACAAGTGGGATTTGCAACTGTGCTTGGAGCTAACAAAACTGTTTGCTCCTCACTGACACAATTTATAGTCTTAGTCAGCCACTGTGGCTCAACTGTGGATATAACGAAGATGGACTACAAGGCTGCAGCTCATTGGGAATTTAAGAGAGTATACACAGGATGTGGCTGTTAAAGCAGGTGGCACTTATACCTTTTAGGAGCCACAAGAGGCTGCCAACCTGAATGATTCATTCAGAGACACAATCTCTGATCTATGGAGAAAATAAAGACACAGGAGGCACACCTCTTTCTGATATAGTCTCCAGGCATGTGGAACATATGATTAGATTACAAAACAATTACAAAATGGACCATTGTCCTTAGTCTTTAAATATGTGCCACTTTTACTTGTTTATCAGATATCAACTTTAAACTGATTGTAAGCAGAGAGATAAAAAACTGTTTAAGTGGTTTTCCAAAGAGAACAGACGTGTTGCTTCACTCGCAGTGGATGCAAAATTGCCGGCTCAGCAGCCAAGTGTTGATTGCTCTACCTGAGACTCTGTACTGGTATGTGAAGCATGTAGTGTTGAGAAGACAAGGTTCTGACTGGACAAGCTCTGGACAGACTGCTTTCTCTGAGGCAGGGAGGCGGAGGATGTGTCTGCTTCTGTTCCTTGCACCATCTGGGTCGCACTGCTGCACAACAATGACAACACAAAAAACAGCCTTAGTTAAAAGTAGAAGGATGAAGCCTGCTGGAATTGAACCTACCCTCTGCATATTGATTTATGAACAACTGACTTAAATTTTGTACAAATGCTTTAGAGAATCACCTTAGAAATCTGTCTGAAAAAGCTTTTTAGATTTCTTAATATGCTCTAAACCTAGATATCAGAAAGTGCTGTTACACTGGGATTAGTGGGAAATATAGAAACCAGCATGACGGAACAAATTATAAATTCATCCACAAGATATCTGCACTTTACTACCATAACTTATTTTTATGGTAATTTGTCATAGACTTTAGCAGCAAATCCACACAGTCCAAATACAGTACAGACCAAAAGTTTGGACACACCTTCTCATTCAAAGAGTTGTCTTCATTTTCATGACTATGAATATAGTAGCTTCACACTGAAGGTATCAAAACTATGAATTAACACATGAGGAATAATATACTGAACAAAAAAGTGTGAAACAACAGAAAATATGTCTTTTATTCTAGGTTCTTCAAAGTAGCCACCTTTTGCTTTGATTACTGCTCCGCACACTCTTGGCATTCTGTTGATGAGCTTCAAGAGGTAGTCACCTGAAATGGTTTTCCAACCAAGAGGTGACTCTTGGTCTTCCTTTCCTGAGGCGGTCCTCATGTGAGCCAGTTTCTTTGTAGCGCTTGATGGTTTTTGCGACTGCACTTGGTGACACTTTCAAAGTTTTCCCAATTGTTCGGACTGACGGACCTTCATTTCTTAAAGTAATGATGGCCACTCGTTTTTCTTTACTTAGCTGCTTTTTTCTTGCCATAATACACATTCTAACAGTCTATTCAGTAGGACTATCAGCTGTGTACTGTATCCACCTCCTGCACAACACAACTGATGGTCCCAACCCCATTTATAAGGCTTGAAATCCCACTTATTAAACCTGACAGGGCACACCTGTGAAGTGAAAACCATTTCAGGTGACTACCTCTTGAAGCTCATCAACAGAATGCCAAGAGTGTGCGGAGCAGTAATCAAAGCAAAAGGTGGCTACTTTGAAGAACCTAGAATATAAGACATATTTTCAGTTGTTTCACACTTTTTTGTTCAGTATATAATTCCACATGTGTTAATTCATAGTTTTGATGCCTTCAGTGTGAAGCTACAATATTCATAGTCATGAAAATAAAGAAAACTCTTTGAATGAGAAGGTGTGTCCAAACTTTTGGTCTGTACTGTATATTTTCCTGTTGCCATTCTCAAGGAGGAATTTATGGCTTTTGAAGAAGACGTATTTTAAGGACACTGTATAATTCATGTTAATTTATTGGTTTGGTGTTGTGAGAATAATTTGAATGCTCTTAAAAAAACATTTCAGAGAAAATCTATTAGAACATATTTAAAAATGTTGCTATAAAGTCAAGTAAATATATTCAGTGTTGGCCCATGAAAAGGTATAATAATCTTGGTACGTTTCAACCTGTAATTTAAAAGTTTTTTTTTTTTTTATCTTTTCTAAAGTGCAAAAAATAGTCTAAGTTGGTAAAATGAAATGATAAAAAATATGTGTGACAAATAATTTAAAAAAGTAAAAACTAAAATCTGGCATATGCATAAGTATCAACCCCCATTGCTACAATGCCCCTAAAAAGTTCTGGTACAACCAATTATCTTTAAAATTCACATAATTAGTAAAACGAAGTCCACCTGTGTGTTGTCTAAGTGTCACATGATCTGTCAGTATAAACATACCTTTCTGAAAGGCCCCAGAGACTGCAACACAACTAAACCAGAGGCATCACACCATGAACACCAAGGAGCTCTCCAAAAAATCAGGGACAAACATGTTAAAAATCACAAGTTAGGGTGGCGTTAAAAAAATATCCAAATCTTTGATGCCCCCCCCCCGAGCACCATCAAAATCAATCATCTTTAAATGGAAAGTACATGGTACCACAACAAATCTGCCAAGAGTGGGGTGTGCGCCAAACCTCACAGACCGGGCAATGAGGGCATTAATCAGAGAGGCAGCACAGAGACCAAGGGTATCCCTAAAGGAGTTGCAGAGTTCAACAGCAGAGACTAGAGTTTCTGTCCATAGGATCACAATAAACCGCACACTCCATAGAGCTGGTCTTTATGGAGGAGTGGCAAGATTAAAGCCATTACTTGATGTTAAAAATGAGAAATTGAGTTCGGCAAAAGGCACGTCAGTTTTTACAATCACTAATCATTGACATGAGACAAAACCGATGAAAGATTATTTTGTGCAAAATCTCGACCAGCCTTCTTTCTTCCTATCATCCATAAGGCCTGACCATGATGAGAACAAGCACTTGCTTGCGTCTTAAAAAGTTAATAAAGGGCAGTTTAATTGGTTATAGTAAGATTGGTGCAGGGACATGATGTGCAAAGCAGCCACACCTATTCCAACCAAAGCACTACCAGCAGGATAGGGGTATGATGTGCTCACAGCCAAAGTACAAGAGCAAGTTCTGCTGGTGTTTGTAGGCACCAGATCATGAACACACTGCCACTATTGCCAGTATGTTTCCCCATGTCCCACCCAGGACCCTGATAAACCATCACAATAATGAGATTAGACAACAACACTGTGTGAACATTTCTTAATGAAGAACTAAATCTTTATTGGACAAAATGAGAAAATTTGTTATAGGACTGTATTTAAATCTAATTAATTGGATAAAGCTGATTGGAATTGAATTACATTTTACATAGTAGAACCAAATAGAATTCAAGTATAATTTTCGGTAATATCTCATAATTGTCACGATCTGTGGCTGTAGAGGACCAAAATGCAGACAAGCACTGGGCAGCAGCATGATGAGAAAAAGCTTATTTCTTTAATCAAAGGGCTTCAAAAAAAGCTTTACATGAGTAGTTCCCAAAAAACTTACAAGAGTTATCCAAAACTTACATGAATCTTCCAACAACCATAATACTTGCAGAACACAAGTGAGTAGTGAACGGGAGGAACCAGCAACTGGTAATGGGAAAACAATGAGCTTTTAAACTGAGGGAAGTGAGTGTGGAACAAAGGAATGAGAGGCAGGCAATCAGCAGGAATTAGAGTCAGGTGTGGACTGTATGCAGGTATGCAGGGAGGCTGAGGAACATGTGAAATTGATTACATAACTAAACAATGGGGGAAGGGATTAAATAACAAACCCTGGGAAACAGATCTAAGAAAACTATAACAACCTAAGATATAAAAATCTGGAAAATAAGAACTAACAAAGTAACCTGAAGACATAGAGGAATACCTAACTGAAAAGTAAATAAACCCAAACAACTAATGATACTGAAATAAAGCACACACAAGAACACAAGAATAAATAAGAAAAATAAACTATCAAAACCCCACAGAACAAAAACACAAACCAGAACCCAAAATGGCAGAATCTGACAATAATGGTGCAATATTATCCCATAATTATTAAAACAAATAGCAGTTATCATAATCAGCTTTTACAATAAATATGTTCCAAAGCTTTAATATGCATTTAATGGTGATACAAATTCACTGATACTGATACTGAAGTATTTATTTAAATCTCAGTATCTGAGACCTTTGAAGCCAGAAGAATGTGAGGGTAATTACTTAGAGAACAATTGTCATAGCAGAGCAAAGGCCTACCTTCAGCAGTAGCATGGTAGGATAAATTAAAGTCATATTAAATATGAAAGTCCTTGGCCAGAGGAAGAGGATATGTGGATCGAATCTGAGCTTCTGTTTAAAGGAGAAAGAGATAAAAGTCTTTCAACCAAACTGTATCTGTCCCTCTGCACCTGATGCACGGCTACATGCACCTCAGTCATTGTCAGCTGTTAATGAGAATACTTCTGTGAGAGGCTCATAAATCAGCCAGAGTCATTGTTCTGTTTATGTTTACACTGTTTACTCACACATTTATTTTCCGAATATATGATATAGCTTGCAATGTTCACTAAGATGGTGTCTCAAATCAAATCTGTTCTCAGCCATTACAAAATTGGTACCACGTTTTGATTATTTTTTACCCTAAGAACTGATATGAACAAGACAAATTAAAGCCACTTATGTGCCAAATTTAATACAGCTACAAATAAAAGATACAATTTTACCATTATAATCTGTGTATGGGCACATGTACATATTTTCTGTCTTTATCTAACTGTAAATATTTGTTGTTGATATTGCATTCAGCATTATAGTTATATATTCAGAATTTTCTTTTCCTAATGAATATGTCTTCTTACACAGCATACTATACCTTAACCATAAACAAAACCTCTGGCAGCCAAATAGCTTTAAACTGATAGCTTAACATTTTTAACAACAACTTCTAAAATGAATATATCTTAAATGTATTCTTGGCATCTTGGAGTTTTTAATTAGTAATCTATGAGTTTCTGTTTTACTAGGGTATAACAATGATACACTTGTGTCACGTCAGCTACTCTTCAAAACAGAAGACAAAACAGCATGTTATTCGAGCAAGGAAGGGATGTGTTAATCTTCATAAGTCAGGAAATGGCCAATATGTACTCATCAAAAATGTTCAATATCTACACTCAAAGAAATAAATACAAAGCTTAAAACATCTGAAACTGTGACAAGCAAAGCTGGATGAGTACCAGAGATGATCTCATCACTAAGTACACTGAAGAGAATGGTAATGAAGAGCTGCATGTTAAGTATCCATGACAACTATTTACGTTAAGACTTTTCTTTACAAGAAGACCCAATAATTGTGAAAGCTGCTGCAGGTCTCATACCATAGATTTTCATAAAGTTGTGCACATTTAATTTCTGTGCACAATTATTTTTTTAATAACAAAGTTCAGGCTCAATGTAAAGAAACCATAATTTTTGTTTAACAATACCCAACAGTGAATGTGTGTTTGTACTTTTAAAGTTCTCATTCAGTGTCAAATGTTTCAGCTCATCAGTTATGAAAAACCTCAGACAAGAGGTTAAATATGAGCCATCATATGACAAACACACATAGTAAGCTTTAATAGAAGAAGTGGGTCAGAGATATAAACACTTTATGTTTACTTCTTCAACTTCTTGTTCAGTTTTGCAACTGAGTTAAAGGAATGACTCAAGCTGGGGAAAAGCAGTTATAAATCTCAGAACATTAACAGTATTTTCTGGCTTCAAATTTTAAATAACAAATGGAAATGGAACAGATTGTTCATTTTATTGTTTTGATTTTAAAACTTGCCATTAAGTTGAAAGTATTCCAACTAATTATAGTCTGACCTTTTGTCTTTTTAAACTGCACACTGAACAAGTTTGTAGTAACATTATTTTTAGTTTTTTTAATCAAGAATCAGAAAGAAAAACAAAGAAAATTACAACAGTAAAAACCTAAGTCTGATTTACTCTTTATTCTCCCTTATCTTTATTTTCCCGTACTTTTACTGACTTTATTGAGATACTCAAACTTTTGTTTGAGTATCTCTTATTTCTGCTGCCTAAAGTAAAACCAACTTTAACCCAAAGGATGGAACCAAAAAACCCATTTAAGCTGTACCTAGATCAAATCTAGCTGAAAAAACTAACAGACCAGTTAATACCTATTCCTCCATGACCAGGTTTTAATAACTATAATTAATCCAACATTATTTTCCATCTGGTGGAAACTGCATTGGGGTAATTATATTTCAGCATATTTATCATGTCTTGTAGTTTGGCTAAAGGTTGCAGAATGAAAGTCTGAATGAGATAACATGTCTGCCAGAATAAAAAACCCTCACAGATTAATTAAGTGATCTCTCTTGTTCTTCTCCCTTTATTCTGTTCTTTCTCTAAGTCCAATGTTCCAGTTCAGTGAACTGCTATTCCTGACAGAAAACCTATAACAATACTACATGGCCGTGTAACCTCTAGCCTGTGGCTACAACACTGAGGAACATTTTGTATTGTGTTAAAGCCTGAAGCCTAACTTTCAGTAGCGAATGGAAACACAAATTTATTTCCACCAAAAATTATGTGGAGATAGTAATAATGTGTTTGAAATGTGGTTGAAATATAACACATGTGTAAGTTAAATTAACAAGTGTTCCTTGAAAGCACACATACACCTGACAGTAAAAGAACGGTTCGCTCTCAGGAGCTCAGTTAAATTCAGCGTTGTAACATGATAGGATACCATCTGCGCAATAAGTCCTGTAGTGAACTTTCCTTGCAATTAAATATTCCACAATCAACTCTTCATGGTATTATAACAGAGTGATTTGGAATGACAGCAACTCCGGCATGACGCGATGGGCCATGTAAAGTTACAGAGTCTATTGATGCTAAGGCACATAGTGTGCAGAGGTTGCAAACCCTCTGCACAGTGAAAAGCTACAGATCTCCAAACTTCATATTAGCTTAAGATTATGTCAACAGTCATGCCTTGAGAACTTCAATAGATGGGTTTCCAAAGGCTAGCAGCTGCACCTAAACTTTACATCACCATATACAATCCAAAGCATCAGATGCAGTGGTATAAAGACAGTCACCACTAGATTCTAGAGCAGTATAGATACTTGTCTGGATTTATGAATCATGCCACTCTGTCTGGAAATCCATGGACAAGTCTAGATTTGGCAGTTGGCAGGAGAACGGCACTTCCTTTTTGGATTGTGCCAAGTGAAAGGTTTGGAGCTCAGGTTTGTGCTTAGGGTTATTGTGCAGGCCTGTTTTTCAGGAGCTGAGCTTGAACACAGTTCAAGTTCCTGTGAAAGGATCTCTTAATAATTCAGGATACTAAGACATTTTGGATGATTTAATGCTCTCAACTATGTGGGAACATTTTGGAGATGGCAACGTCCTTTTCCAACATGACTTTGTACCACTGAACAAAAAAAATCTATAAAAGCATGAATGAGTGAGTTTGGTTTGGAACAGGGCTTCATAATCCTGGTCCTCAAGGTCCACTGTCCTGCTTGTTTTAGGTGTGTTGGGCCGGCCACAAACCTGAATTAAATTATTTTGCTGCTTTTGCAGAACTTGATGGCATGCTGAGGAGATAAAGCATTCGTCTGAATCAGGTGTGCTGTCTCTAAAACATGCCGGACTGTGGGCTCTGATGACCAGGGTTGAAATACACCGGTTTAGAAGAACCTGAAGGGCCTTCACAGAGTTCTGACTTCAACCAGAGAGAACATTTTTGGGAAAAACTAGAGGAGAGGCTGTCCAAAATTAGGGTCTGATGTCACAAATGTGCTTCTGTAAGAATGGCCAACTCCCTTAAACACATTCCTAAACTTTTTGAAAAGCCTTAGCAGAACAACTAAAGCTTCATTGCTGCAAAGGGTGAGCCAACATCATATACAAACCTTATGGATTAAACATGTGATCACTCAATTTCTTATGTGTGAAGACGGATGAGCAAATACTTTTGGCAATATAGTTTTTGTTTAATAAACACACGGCTCAAGATATACAACAAAGATACTACTATTCCTTTATTTGCACCCATTGCCCTTTTTATTTAAACTGTATTATAATAATTTATGTACTGTTTTATCAACAGTTTTATTGTATAGTCTATTTTTGTCATTTCGAGCACCTTTGCTGATCAATATTTATTCATTTGTTTGTCACATAGTGATAGCAAGGTGTGTTTGTAAAAATCACTGTCTTAACTTCCTACTTTGGTACACAATGTTTCAGACGAAGGAAAATAAACAATATTTGTCTCTTACCGGAGGGCAGTTGCTCCATGCTCCCCAGGGTGCCACAACACAGTCATTAGGACAGGCTAAATAGCAAACCTGGGCCCTGGGAGGCATTTCCTCCTGATCACACAGATTGACGTCCACGCTGCCATCCTCCCCACTCAATGTTCCCTTCATCACACACCTAGAAAAAAAAACACCAGAAGCAGCTTTATAACAAGTCTTTAGGGACTGTCAAAACTCAGTCCCACTTGGAATTTGCAGACTCATCTGAAAATTTCTGACACAGACTAGATCACTAAAATTTGAAGTTAGGCTTATTTTAAGTGTTAGGTTTATATCAGTCCTTTGAGCTTGTGCCACCTTTTCTTCTGGTTAACATTGAAGCATGGGGTCAAAAGGTTTATTTCTTTATTTTTCCCCACATAAAAGACAGAAATAATATATCCCACACAGTGCACACCTGAAAATGTTTTGGTGTCATTTTGTACAGGCAAACACAAAACAAAGTAATTTTTTTTTACTGGTTGGAAAGGCCTAGTCAAATTCCAGACCTTAATTTAATTGAGAATATGTGGCAAGGCTTGAAAATTGTTGTTCACAGATGCTCCTCATCCAGTGACTGAGCTTGAGGTATTTTGCAAAGAAGAATGGATAACAACATCTAAAAAGTATTGACTCACTCTGACTCAAGGTGAATAGAGATGCTCGCAGTAGTTTTCAGATTTTTATTTGTGATACATTTTCAAAAGTATTTATGATTTTCATTCCACTTCACAATTCACAAATGCACTTTGTCTTGGTCTATTACATGGAATACCAATAAAATACAGAGGTCTGTGATTATGATGTGAAAAATTGCGTTTAAGGGGAATAAATATTTTTACCAAGGCATAATAGGTGGTTGATTTTTAGTTCTTCTTCTCAGGTAAGTTAAATGTCCTCAAAGTCAGTTCAGTTCATTTTAGCAGCCATAATAACACTGTCTATTCTTCACAGTATAGTTTGATTCAGTTCTCAGTTGGTATTTAAGTGCCACAAAAAGGCAAAGAAACTGCAAACTAGCTATCAAAATGTATTGTGAAGCACTTGCTTGGTGTGACCATATCCCCTCAGTGCTGCAAGTGTGAATGACAAGTGAGTTAGTGTGCTACAGTGCTGTTGCCAATCTTGCTCCTCCTGTTGTGTGCTGCCAAAGAAAGGTAAACAGGCTGCCAAACCTAACTCGCACACTGACCTGATCTTGCGGCTCTGGACTCCCTCTCCGCAGGCTGGCAGGTCATCCACAGTGTTGATGGTGCAAATGGACCAGGGCTCTATACGCCATTCATACTGGCTGCACTCCCTGTTGCATGGCACCGCCTCGTACACCTAAATGCATACATGAGGAAACAGAGACACAGAAAAAACACAGATTTGAGAGCAGAATAAAGGATAAATAAGTGAAAATATAGAACCAAAGGTGCAGCATTTAAAAACATGTATACAAATCAGCTCACATGAAAATATAAACATACAAGGTATCCACTTATGTCACTGCTCTATGCATTATGAGCAGAAAATATTCAACATGACTTTCAAGGATGTTTAGCAAAATAATGATAAATTAAAGGCTCCTGATTTTAACAGGGACTGTTTCTCTCTACCAAAAGAATGAGCTTACTATTCTAAGAGCCTTTTTTCTATGTCATTCAAATTCATGAAGGAAAGCTAAGAGTTGGAGTGGAAGGCTGTGATTGAAAGGTTACAGGTTTAAGTCTTAATGCATTATTTTAAAACCTTTTATTATTTACTGTTTCATTAATCCTTCAGAATTGAATCCCTATATAAAGTCTGTGTATAATTAATGCCTTTTTTGTGTAAAATGAATAAAATGTAAATGTAACCAAAGTCAATAGAGAAATTGGTTTTGGACATTAACATTTTGAAGATACAAAATGTCTGTTAGGATGGATTAAATGTTTATTCAGAGATTGCTCTGTACTAAAGAGATGCTGTATTCTGTTGTTTATAAAATTATTAATAAATTATTCATTAGTTATTGGTTAGTTTTTAGTTCAGAAACTAATAAAAATGTATTATAGTTTTATTTAACATTTTATTATTATAGTTATTATAATTATATAATGTCCTCATTTTCATTTATTATTATTATTATATGTATGTATTGTATGGTGGCATGTTTTGTTAGCACTACTGGCTTGCAGAGAGAAGGTCCCAGATTTGCATCTCAGCTGAGACCCTTTCTGCATGGGGTTTGGGAGTTCTATCCGTGCATGCATGACAATGATTAAGCGAGGATTAAGCAGGTATACAAAATGGATGGATATTTTACCATGATTAAAACATAGCCTTTATCATTTTTAACTTCACATTTTTCTTTTGTTTTTTTTTAAATGTGTAGCTCTTGCCAATTTTATTTCTGTTTTCTGTGTTTTGAAGTTGTTTATGCCATCTGTGCACCATTCAGTCAGTGGTCTTTTTTCTACTCCGTGGGAGACATCTGCAGGGAAACCATGTGCATCTTCCTAAAACTGACCTACACTATACTGATGCCACATGTGCAGTTAAGACTACTCTACAAATAAAAGAATATGCGTGTAAAGTATGCATGAGTGTAAAGAAATACTGAAAGAATGCAAATATGTTTTGAGACACAGAAGTAAGAAGACTAGAAAAGCACTCTAGAAAAAGAGCATCTGAGCAATGCATTCTTAATATCCTGCAGCAGCAAGACAGGGATTAAAAACTATTTTGTCCACACTGAAGGGAACCTATGTAAGACATGAAAAAAACAGCATGGAGTGTGTGAAATGGCAATGACCATGGCAACAGCCCCTCCGGCCAAAAATGTAATTGGCCCGATTTCGAGCTCATTTACTTCTTTCCACTCAGCCGATGAATCTGGCACGTGTATGTATGTGAGGGAGCAGCCGGCACAATCCTGTAAAAACACATGTTTGCTCTCAATCTATGTAACTCTCTGCCACAGTAAACTGTATGCTCTTGAGGACAGTTTTTGGGAAAAGCTATGACAAGCTTTAATGCATGTCAGTAAATGTGTGTGTTTGAATGTTTGTGTGCTCAGACTAGAGAGTGGGAATGAGTGTCGAGTATTCCCTTCCCTGCGGGCCACACAGATGCCTATTACACACCGTCATCATCTCCCATCTGTCCCTGCAGATGGCCCTGCTGGGAAAACAGGCAACTTCCCTGCTCCCACTTTCTCCACAACTACTGCAGATAGACAGTTCAGAAAAAACTGTTAAAAAAAAAAAAGAAACTGAACTGTGAGTCACGTTTCTTACTATAAACACTATTTACCGACCACTAAAGTCTGTATTTTGAGAAATAGCTCTTTGGAAAATGGCTAAAGATAAACATTTGGAAAGCATGAAACACAAATAAGCTTTTCCATATTTTTAAATAGGTATAAGTAAACTTTAAACAATATTTTCAGAAACAAAAAACAAACCCCAAGTAATGCTCCCTCAAACTGCCATATATGGAGGATGACAAAATGTCTGCCATATCTATAAATCTGTCACAGCAATAATATAATTGATTGTTTTCCTGACAAAAAAAGCATTTTAAAGGGAATATGCTGAATGGATCTGTTGCAAGACAGAAAAAGGAATGCAGCAAGCACTTTTGCAACAAAAATGATCTATGCAGGAATTGTAAGTGAGCTCCATGGACGTAAATGGTAAAAGGACGGATTTCTTCTCATCTGACAACAATAAACTTGTTATCATTTGTTTTCCCACAGATGGAAACATCAAGGAACAACCAGAATCTGTTGGATGATGACACAACACAGTTAATGCCATGGCTAGGAAAGACGTCAACAGCCAGACCAATAAGGTCGGATTTGCATAATCACTGCATGGCTCCCTGATATAAAGATTATCTAGTGATGCAGGTTTTTGGGGAAATAGAAGTTCTGACACATGGACATCAGTTTTACAATGCTGGTGAGAACTGGAATAGAAATTACAACTTTAACTGAATGCTATGATTTTTTTTATTTTGAATTACATTTATTTTCATTCCCCACTGTGGTGAGTTACAGACTAACTCATTGGCTCATAGGATGCCGTTTATATAAGTCTATAAGGTACTGCACCCAGACAACACTCCTGACTTCCTCCTCCTTAGTGGACTGATAACCATATTCATTTTCTTTTTATAAACCCAAGTTCAAGCTGGATGATTTGGTATCATGTCTTTTGACTTAGGTGTCCAGTGTGTTATGCATCAAATATAACACCATCAATCTTCGGTAACTGTTGATTGCGTTCTAAGCTGCCTTATGCTTGTTTTTTTTTGTATTTTTACTTTCAAACATTTGTTTTCTACATTTTACATATTTCCAAATTTTGCACATTATAATGATGTTGCCCGAACAACCCTTTAAATAAAACCCTACACAAAATAAAGCTGGTGAATTACAAAGAATGAGCAAAACGCAGAGAAAAGAGCTGGGTTTCCCTCAGAGTACATCAAAGGTTACATTTACAGAATAAAGTAGAACTGGCAATCAGTTATATTCATCTGCACCACGTGTGTGTCTATCCTCTGCTCTTTTGTTCTCTTTTAAAATGTTCTGGAATCCATGTTCTTTGATAAGCAATACAAGTGGTACATCCTAGCTCAATTTCTTTGAGCTCACTCTCAAAATCCAAACTAGCAATTTAGAATACAATGAGGAACAAATGTTATGAAGTAGTGTAAGTAAAGGTAAAATGAAGATAAAATATTATCCAAATGGATTTGGTGCGAACTGTTCCTTCAAACTCATTTTCAAACTTGTAACCAAAGGACCAAGGAGACAGCAGTACGGGTGAATTCCACAGATCTGCCATGCATTTTGACCTCATTAGCTAAAGCAGAGAATATGTACACAATGAATGGCACTGACCTGAGCCTGCGTGGATGTCCATATTAGCAGTGCATGACAAGCCAGAGGTTGGGGAGGGAGAGAAAACAATGATATGATTATTAGTTTAGATTTAGCCTGCAGTGACAGAAATGTATAGCTCTGCCTTAATTTGACGTTTAAAACTACTGCATTCTGCACAGTGTTTCAGTAATGAGGGTAAAGGATGATTAGGTGCTTCATCAGCTGCAGTGACTCCTGAATCTATTTGTCAAAACAGCGATTCACTCCGAAGAGACTTCTGAAGTGCCACAGTTAGCTATAACAGCTGTGCGTTGGCTGTATCTGCAGTTGAGGAGCAACTCCAAGAAATTAGTTTGTGTGGAGATAGTGAGAGTGAATAAACATATGCTCACGAAGGCTGTGTTTTTTTTGTTTAAAAACAAGGTTCCTAGATGTAAATCTGAACAATATAATATTCTAAAATAACCCCACTCTTATTAGGGATTGTCTTTTGCACTGTCTAAGAGAATTTTTGTGGGAAATATTTTTTTTATTTTATGTTTTATACTAACTCTTTGTAAGAGACAGTTCAGACGTTATCATGGGCATGAATGTTAGATTCATTTTGTGCTTATAAGAATTTATTTGAACTGTTCTGTCCTGAAGGTTAAATGATAATGGAAATTTAACTGCATTCAGATTTAAACCATTTAACCCAAACATTTAGATGAAAGAAAGTTTGTTACCATGTTCAAGGAAAACCTACCAACGAACAAGGTTCAACCTTGAAAAGAAAACTGTCCACAGTAAGGCCAATTTATCATCAATATTGACTCAGAGGGATCCAGCTAAAAAAACAAAAAAAAGGTTCTACTCCAAAATGGAAACTTTTAAGCAGGACTTAAATTTACATCTGTACACATGGACAATCACATTCTTTCTGGAGAAATTGTATGATGTGACACAAAAAACAGCTTCACAAACACAAAATGAATGTCTGAGGGAGTCAAACTGAGGCTTTCAAACCTGAACACACTCTACCAACTGTCAAGCATGGTGGTGGCCACATCATTCATTAGGTTTTTGTAGTGAGTACAAACACAACCCAAAGGGCTACTGACTATATTTAAACACCAGGTCCTAGGCAGGAAACCAACCAAATAACATGAACTTGATCATTTCTAATAAGAGGAGTTGGTCAAATATCTTCCCAGAATTAGGGAAGGATCTTGTTAACGCCTACAAAAGGTATGGGGTTTCTCTGCAGATAGTAAAATGATTTGGGATAGTTATCTAAATTATAACAAACAAGATAAGTTACCATAACTATGCAGATGAGATACAGCTCTACATTACATTGTCACCAGGTGACTATGAACCCATTCAAGCGCTGGGTAGATGCTTAGAACAAATCAATTGATATGCAATAATTTTCTTCAGCTGAATAAAAAACAAAACTGAAGTAATATTCTTTGGACCAAAGGAAGAGCAATCAAGAGTCAGCACACAGCTTCAGTTACTACTGCTAGAAACCACTGATCAGGCAGGAAATCTGGGTGTAGAGACCTTAACCTTCCGAGGTACATAAAGATAACAACAAAATCGGCTTTCTATCACCTGTAGAACATTTCCAGGATTAAAGGACTAATGTCCCAGCCGAATCTTGGAAAACTCTTCCATACATTTAGTTTTAGATTAATTGATTACTGAAACAGTGCCTTCTCAGGTCTACATAAAAAGTCAATCAGACAGCTGCAGCTGATCCAGAATGCTGCTGCCTACGTCCTCACTAAAACTAAGAAAGTAGGAGCACATCATCTCAGTTCTAAAGTCTTTACACTGGCTCACTGTACCTATGATAAGAGACTTTAAAACACTGCTAGTTTATAAATCCATTAATTGCTTATCACCAAGTTGCATTAAGTTTTGATGTTGTTGTATCAACCTTTCAGACCACACAGGTCTTCTGGTTCAAGTCTACTCTGCATCCCCAGAATCAGCATAAAACATGGAGAAGCAGCATTAAGTTTTTATGTTCCGTTAATCTGGAACAAACTGCCATAAAACTGCAAACATGAAACATGAAACTGAAATTTTAAATCAATGTTAAAAACCCATTTGTTTGGTTTCATTTGACTGTTCTATTTAAATATTAACTGAAAAATCATTAATTTCAGTCTGTAGTCCAACTTTTCTTTATTTTCCTTTAGTACACCACTGCAATGTAATTTTTATGTGTGTTTTCTTGTCTTATGTCTTTATCTGGTACAGCACTTTGAATTGTCTTGTCTGAATGGTGCTATAAAAGTAAACTTGCCTTGCCAAATATTAATGTTTGTGGGATGTTGTGTATAATTTAACCTGTGTAAAATTTGTATCCTTTCTGGATTTAAAAATCCAGAGTAAATTTAATGTTATGCACCTAGTTTTTGTTTTTAAAGTAATTGAAATTGTTGGCTGATCATTTCACTCAAAAAATAAATGGTTTAAAGAAAACATTAAAAGCCCCAAATTAATATAAAATTCATGCTGATGATGAATGTGTATGTAAACCTTTCACTGGAACTGAAAATGTCAAGAGATAGGGTGGTTGAGTAATGAAAAGAAAACAGCAATGCAAGAGTATGTCAGGTGTTTTTCCTTACAAAATCTACAGACTATTGTTGTGAATCTGGAATTCTAGATAATCCCCCTCTTAGTGTTACTCCAACAGTTTGTTGAAAAGCATTTACACGTATCTATATTGACCTAAAAGCCCAAAGCCCCTTTAAAGAATTGGCCTGAAACTGGACTCCCTGATGGCGATGGCAGAGAAGAGAAATATGAACACACTCCTAGATATTATGCTCGATGGAAGTCCCCCTGTGCACACCGTCATCAGAAAACATAGGAGCTTGTTCAGTAAAAGACTCTTGCAAGACCAATACAGGTCCTTCTCAAAATATTAGCATATTGTGATAAAGTTCATTATTTTCCATAATGTCATGATGAAAATTTAACATTCATATATTTTAGATTCATTGCACACTAACTGAAATATTTCAGGTCTTTTATTGTCTTAATACGGATGATTTTGGCATACAGCTCATGAAAACCCAAAATTACTATCTCACAAAATTAGCATATCATTAAAAGGGTCTCTAAACGAGTTATGAACCTAATCATCTGAATCAACGAGTTAACTCTAAACACCTGCAAAAGATTCCTGAGGCCTTTAAAACTCCCAGCCAGGTTCATCACTCAAAACCCCAATCATGGGTAAGACTGCCGACCTGACTGCTGTCCAGAAGGCCACTATTGACACCCTCAAGCAAGAGGGTAAGACACAGAAAGAAATTTCTGAACGAATAGGCTGTTCCCAGAGTGCTGTATCAAGGCACCTCAGTGGGAAGTCTGTGGGAAGGAAAAAGTGTGGCAGAAAACGCTGCACAACGAGAAGAGGTGACCGGACCCTGAGGAAGATTGTGGAGAAGGGCCGATTCCAGACCTTGGGGGACCTGCGGAAGCAGTGGACTGAGTCTGGAGTAGAAACATCCAGAGCCACCGTGCACAGGCGTGTGCAGGAAATGGGCTGCAGGTGCCGCATTCCCCAGGTCCAGCCACTTTTGAACCAGAAACAGCGGCAGAAGCGCCTGACCTGGGCTACAGAGAAGCAGCACTGGACTGTTGCTCAGTGGTCCAAAGTACTTTTTTCGGATGAAAGCAAATTCTGCATGTCATTCGGAAATCAAGGTGCCAGAATCTGGAGGAAGACTGGGGAGAAGAAAATGCCAAAATGCCAGAAGTCCAGTGTCAAGTACCCACAGTCAGTGATGGTCTGGGGTGCCGTGTCAGCTGCTGGTGTTGATCCACTGTGTTTTATCAAGGGCAGGGTCAATGCAGTTAGCTATCAGGAGATTTTGGAGCACTTCATGCTTCCATCTGCTGAAAAGCTTTATGGAGATGAAGATTTCATTTTTCAGCACGACCTGGCACCTGCTCACAGTGCCAAAACCACTGGTAAATGGTTTACTGACCATGGTATCACTGTGCTCAATTGGCCTGCCAACTCTCCTGACCTGAACCCCATAGAGAATCTGTGGGATATTGTGAAGAGAACGTTGAGAGATTCAAGACCCAACACTCTGGATGAGCTAAAGGCCGCTATCGAAGCATCCTGGGCCTCCATAAGACCTCAGCAGTGCCACAGGCTGATTGCCTCCATACCACGCCGCATTGAAGCAGTCATTTCTGCAAAAGGATTCCCGACCAAGTATTGAGTGCATAACTGTACATGATTATTTGAAGGTTGACGTTTTTTGTATTAAAAACACTTTTCTTTTATTGGTCGGATGAAATATGCTAATTTTGTGAGATAGGAATTTTGGGTTTTCATGAGCTGTATGCCACAATCATCCGTATTAAGACAATAAAAGACCTGAAATATTTCAGTTAGTGTGCAATGAATCTAAAATATATGAATATTAAATTTTCATCATGACATTATGGAAAATAATTAACTTTATCACAATATGCTAATATTTTGAGAAGGACCTGTAGACTTAACAAGTCCTTCAAAGCCCTCAGACTTTACAACTCCTCTCTAGGGTGGAGGATGTGTAACAGGAGAACAAAGGATGGGTAGGGCAGTACCAGTGGTGATAGTAGCCTGATCTTGATTTTGTGTTTGCAGTTAACAAGGGCAGTAATAATATGCAATACCTCTCCCTTTGGAGTTTTTTGTATTTTTCTTTCTCTCTGTTTGTACTATGTTGATGCTGGAATTTTAATTTCCCTAAGGGAATCTTCAGAAAGGAATCTGTCTGTCCGTCCATCCGTCTATCTATCTACAGTTTCTTACAAATGTTATAAATATCCTTGAACGTTTTTACAAACCCCATAATTTGATCATTTCTTTTATTAAACCAACAGAAAGCAGCACACAATTGTGAAGTTGTCAGAAAATTATTCATGGATTTCAAAATGATTTTCAAATAGAAATCTTAGAAGAGTGGCATGCATTTTTAATCATCGCCCCCTACTCTGATATCTCTAAAGAAAATCTAGTGCAACTAAACTGTCTTCAGAAGTCACCTCATTGATTAATACAGTTCATCGAAAGGTAATTCCACGTGAGAATAATTACAGCTTTTTTAAGGTTTGTTCAGGGCATCAATGAACAAACAGCTTCATGAAGATGAAGGAACAAAACAGACAGGTCAGGGATAAAGTTGTTGAGAAGTTCAGTACAGTGTTAGCTGATAAAATAATACCTGATACATAAGGGTGACAGATTCATGCTGTGTGGATTTTGTTCTTCAGCAGGTAAAGGGCAACTGGTTAGAACTGATGAGAAGATAGATGGAAATAAATCCTGGAAGAAAATCTGCTAGAATCTGCAAAAAAGACTTGAATCTGGAATGGCGGTTAACCTTCCACAAGGAAAGTGTCTCGAAACATACATCCATAGCTAAAGTGGGATGGTTTTGGCATAGGCAAAGTCTAAGCCTAAATCCAATTGAAAATGTAGGGTGAGATATGAAAATGAATGTTCACAGTCACTCACCATTGATTCTGACTGAGCTCAAACTATTTTACAAAGAATAATGGATAAAATATTTCTGTCTCCAGATGTGCAACCCTGGTAGAGACAAACTCCAGAAGACTTGCAGCTGTTATAAAAGCTTGTTTGGACTTGGTGGGACAGAATACATATGTTGACCACATAATTCAAATTTCCATTTGAAGAATATTTTGAAAATTATGTCCCATTTTACTTCCGCTTCAAATTTAGTCACTAATTTGTCTTGGTCTATCACAATAGTTCAAAGGGGTCTTTGTACTTATGCAAGATTGGAGATTTCTTGCAACTAGTCTTATGTAATCAACTGAATTTGGCTGTACTAATGATAAATAGAGTTTAAGACTATTTGATTGAATCTAAATCTCACTATCTCAATGGTATGAACTGAAAAAAAATTGGTTGATTTATACTGAATCTGTCTTAATTTGATTCTAAATATTTAGATATAAATGTACATTTATTGTTGTGAAGTGTCTCAAGATGACATTTGTAGTGAACTTGCACCACAAATATAAACGGAACTAAAAACTGAATGAAATAAAGACTGAAAGGTACCTGATAGTTCACAGTTAAAATAAAGTAAATTGACAATACTGTCTCTATTGTTAATTATTTTAAATCTTGTGAGCCTAAGTTAGAATGCACAGTTGAACTCAAAAGAATACAAAAATAACTTCCTGTTTTCGTCTTTGACCTTTCTGTTTGCATTTTGCCCTTGTGTTTTCTCTTTATCTAATTGCCTCTATTTCATTACTGTCCTCCTGTCACATTTATTACTACCCAGGATGTCAATAAACCACAACGTAAACACTATTTACAATATGTTTCCTATCAACCTAGACATAGAGCCGCATTTGCTCTCCATGGGGGCAATACCATGACTTTCTGCAATTGCAAAAGCTGATTGGCTATCAAAAGCGGAAAATAATGTCCCTTTCTTGTTTGCTTTCAAATCTGTTATGGTGAGCCAATTCAACAAGACAGGAATTCATTAGCACATACATCTTACAAGCACTTAACCTTGTTGCACAACAAAAACCGTGGTCAAACATCTTTAACACATGCTGTCAAGCCTGACTTTTCAATTCAAGTGCAATATTTAATAATTTTTTCCGAGAAGAAAAGACATCTTCGCTAAAATTGACTGGAAACCTAGATAATGAGTGAATATAAAAAATACCCAAACAGTTGTCATAACTGCTACATTACAGGCAAAATACACCAGTTGATACATCAATTTATTTACATGCAATAAAGTAAATATATGTGATGTTTGAAACTTGTCAAACGTTGTGACAGAAAGAAATGCAAAGCAAACAAATTACATTTTCATGATTTATTCAAAAAGTGAAAGGGCATAGGGTATTGCTAGCATCAAGGTTGCCTGATTTTGAATAGGAGCTTCTGACACATGATTAGTTTACTGGAATTTTAAAGCTCTGAAAATATTGCATGTAAATGTTTGCCTTTAAAAAAACACATGCCTGAATTATGCATTTTGACAAAGTAATAAACAAGATGTAATAGCAAATACTGACCTCCAAGAAGTCCTAAATATAATTCTGTAGAACTCAACATTTTACAGAGTTCTTGTGTTGTTAATCTTATTTGTCACTTATAATAACCACATTTTACATATGAAAACTTATATAATTAGGGTTGGAAAATGAAAACATACACATGTGACATTTGCTATCAGGTCATTATTGCAAGCAGACATGCAAACTTAAAAGAATCAGATTCAGCTTTATTGCCAAGTTTGTGCACACAAACAAGGAATTTGTTTCCAGTACATTTTGCTCTAAGTAAAGATTTTTTTTCCAATATAAATGGAAATAAAAAAATATAAAATATCTTTAAAATGTGCATAAAGACACAAGTGACTTTATAGAGAAGATAATGTGAGATCAGTCCAAGTATGCACGGTGTTGTTCTAGAATTGTTAAGTGTTTATCAGAGAAACAGCCTGGGGGAAGAAATCATCTCTCTGGCAGCTGGTTTTGTGAAAAAAATACTGTTTTTGTGAAAAAAAAGACAAAATAAATAAAACAATGTTCAAGTTTTGAATGCTCTCTACAAATATTTACCTAAAGTAAATTGGGCAGTCAGAGCCACTGACTTGGGAGTAGTACGCAGCACTAAACAAACATTCATATGTTCAAATACTAATTAATACTTTAAGGAAATTGGTTGGAAATGTATATTTTAGGAGTGTTTTATTATGGAAAAAGTATTATAAAATCAATTTGGTCAATATTGAAATCAAAATTAGGTTGTCACAAATATTTTTGAGTTTTGTATCACACTCAAATTCTTGCACCTACATAAATTTGTTTTTTTTCATTTATATTTATCTAATTTTCATCTTTCTACAATTTTCCTCATATAGTTAATATGCTGCTGTTCACATACACAACTCAAAACTATACTTTCTTCAAAGTTATATATGTACAGAGTTTACCTACACTAAAATAAAGTTGCTATTAAACAATTTTGGAAAGCCGAGCTGATGAGGTCATGGCTTCTGAATAAGTGTTGTGAAATAACAGCATCTCATCACCTTAAACACTTCTATGTGTGAAATCATGGAAAAATCTAAAGAAATCAGTTAAGATATTAGGAAGAAACTCTGGAGCTTCACAAGTCTGCTTCATACTTCAGTAATATTTCCAAATGCATGATGGTGCCGTGCCTATCTATTCAAACAATAATATGCAAGTATTAACAGTACGGCAGGGTCCAGCAATAAGCATCTCAAGACATCAGCCAGCAAGTTAATGTTTGGGCACAAATGAGTCTCTAAAATGGACAAAAGGACAACAACATCAATGTTTTGGAGTGGTCATCATAAAGCCCTGATATCAACCCTACAGAAAATGTGCACGCAGAGTCTAAAACGTGTCTGAGCAGGGTGGGCCTACAAACCTGATTCAGTTACACCAGTGCTGTCAGGAGCAATAGGCCAAAGTCTCAGCAAGCTATTGTGAGAAGTTTGTGGAAGGATACTCAAAATGTTTAACCAACGTTATACAGTTTAAAGGCGATGCTACCAAATACAAAGAAATTGTATATGCTGTGGTCCTGAGATCCTGAGATGAGTTTTGATTTTCTCTTGTGTGTGTATTTTACCTTTTCCTTGCAGTTTATTATGTTCTTTAGGTGTTGCTTTCTTTTGTTCTTTTTCCTATGCTTATTACTGTTAGGTGTTTTTCTTATTACTTCATTCTTTGTGTTTAGCTTCCTAGTTTATTCTAGTGTCCTTTGAGTATTTAGAATTCTTTATATTTATATATTATATTATGTTTATTAGCCTTCCTCCTTCAGCTGCTCTTCATTCTTTCTGTCACAGCTGCTCCAAATCTCTTCTGAATAGTCTTTTGGTTTGCTTGTCATTTTTCCACCACTGCCTCTGTACTCAAGCTCTCTGGTTCTTATTGTTCTCCACTGGTTTGTTCTGTTACCATACCCATTTTTTCCTCTCTCCACACTGATTGCCTCTTCCTACTCCTCCATTTGTATTTTATAACTATTAATGTATTTTACGCATTTAATTTTTGCCAATTACAATTTGGACTTGGGTCATTCCCCCAACACATCATGACAGGATATATAAAAAACATTCTGATCAACATTTTCTCTCATTATTTTGGCAAATAGAACTCATCTATTTAGCAAATAGAACTAATTTCGGTAATCCTAGCTTATATAGAACAGGGAAGGTTTACACTAATTAAATGGTATGTCTCTTCCTAAACAGCTCATTTAAATGTATGTTTTCTACGGGTATTCTGCAGAGCTGTTGGCTTTTGCTTTTGCTCTCCCTCTACCTCCCTTTTTCTCTATCTATCTGTTGGAGAATGTTCTTCTCAACTCTGTATGAGAGTGACTGTATTGTGCTTAAAGACCAGAAATGGATCAGGATCAGAGATCAGAGTTCTTCATTAACTGTGAAGCTGCAGGTTGCTTCACATTTCCAAACCCCTTCTCCATTTGTACAGACCTTAATCTCTACCCTGCTGCCAGACTGTACACTCAGCTGCCAGTTCATCCAATTCAAACTTTTATTTGTTGTTTGAATTTCACTGTACACTTTCTAACCCTGTTTTTGAGTGTGAAATCACTTTTCACCAGCTTGACTTCACTATCCCCCAGTTATCCTCAAAATACCTACCTGGATCTTTCTCTCCCTGCTCACCTTGGCTCATGGCTTCCCCCCATTTCTGCTCAGTAGTTTCTAGCTCCTATATCTTTATCAGCAGACCTGTTTTCCAACCTCTATTCATCAAATCAGCAAACAAGTGCTTAGCCATGCAGAAGCATCTCTGAGACCAACTATCATATTATCATATCCATTTTAATAATCACCCTCATCATCTGACTTTTGCTTCTGCTTGTTTTATTTTGCATTGGAAAGAGGTGTCTCCAGCCTCTTTACTAATTTTTTATCTTAACAGCTTAATCAGTTTAAAAGACACGATAAACATGTCCATCACATCTACTTGCAACAGAGGTTTTCAGGATGTAGGTATTAATCTTACCAGCAAATTCAATCTAAAGATTGTGATTCTTTATGTGTGGATTATATTACTACATCCTAATGAAATTCAGCAAGCTTTTTCAACATCTCAGTGGAAAAGGCAAGAGTTTGGATGCTGTCACGTTGTCTGTTGGATTATGCAGTACATTCAAATTTTGCATTGGCTATTCTTTTGTGCGCATTTGGAGCTCATGATTTATATGTAATTATTGACAGAAGGCTGTTATATGAATATTTTCTTAGTCAAAATTTTTATAATTCTCCCTTCTATATGCATGTATAGCTCCACATGGTAACTGAAATGCGAGACATAAGCTATTATGGTAATAAAATGCAAACACTAAATGCAACACAATATCAGTAATATTACCAAGTGATGTTCTTTTAATATTCACTCCTACATGTAATAAAATATGTTTTCCTATAAGCACATAGTAGAAACAACAGATCTTTGAGTTTACAGTTAAGACCATGTGTGACTAAAGGCTTTAAAGTAGCTTTAAACTGTAAGTATCCTGAAGGGTGACTGTCAATATTAAACAAATTTAAATGTCTTATGCCTGCAGTGAGACATCTAAGTATAAAACATGCCTTCACTGGTGTTGCTATCACTGTTCAGCTGCAAAGGTCTTTCTGGATTTCACCACCTGGGTGAAACAGGCAATTGCTTTTTTTTTTTTTTGGCTTATTAAACTATATACTAGACAACTACATAAAATGCTCTTCTGTTTGAGCATAATATTCAGAAAGGTGTCTGAGTGTGACTCTCTTTGATCACCTTAAATTTAATCAGGGATATGGGATGCTTAATTTAAGAAAAAGTGTGCCAAAGTATTTTCTGAATACAATTTGCAAGAAAAAGGGAGCAAGACATCAAAATTAGTGTTTAACTTCTTGATGTTAAGAAAATAAGTGGTTGAAATGCTGTTCAACTCATGGTGTAAATAAATGTTCAGTTTAATAATGAATAATCATGACGAAGGTAATGAAATAAGCACTTGCCTATGTTTGATTAACCTAAATAGAAATACAGTATATTGCAATTAATCTCAAAATTATAAGGACATCTTTACTGGCATTACAGCAATTAAATTCTTAAAATTGTTGACCAATGTTTAACATGTTTCCACTGGTATTTTGAAAATTTTTTTGTTGATAAGTTGAGTTTGGAAGACCTTGTTGACTTCACCCTAATCCTTAGTTCCCTCCACAGATTCTCTATCAGATTCAGGCTCAGACTCTAGGTAGGTCTCGCGAAAACCTTAATATGACATTTAGGCAGAAAAAAAAAAAGACTGAAATAAAGATGTTTAAACTCATTCCAGATTTATTAAGAATAGGAAGCAGATGTTGGCTTCAGCACTATTCACAGCTATTAATTAGCAGTTGCAATATTCTTACCGTGCTCACAACTTGTTCATATTTTGTCTGTCACAGTTTTGTTTTTCCACCAAGTACCCAAAACTATGCCACAGGCGTTCGTGGTCTTATCATTACCCATGTAACAGAGTGCTGTCAGCCAGGTCAGAAACCTTATTAGCCGACTCCATCAACACAAAAGGTCAGCAACTCAAGAAATACTTTCTTTTATACCTTTAAATTAAAGTCAAATATAGATACATGGAGTGAAGTTTGCAGCACTCTTCTTGCTATCCTGGACTCACAATAACAATATAGACTAACTTTACAAAACAAGGTAATACTAACACATCCACTGGATAATGTTTCATCAGACTTGAACTTGCCAAAAGTATTGGGTCACAGCACCAAATTAATGAATTCTGATGTTCCAATCACTTTCATGGCTGCGGGTGAATAAAGTTTGGTTTGGAGAAACCTGACTGGCCTGTACAGAGTTCTGACCTCAACCTTCTTGAACACCTTTGGGATGAATTTACATTTTTCTCATCTAACTATGATTCACTCCTAAACTTTGTGGAAGATGCTTACAGAATAGTTAAAGTTGCTACTGGTGGCAATCGTGTGTTCCTCAACTAAATGGACCTTAAAGATTAGGAATAAAACGTTATAAAGGTACATGTACACGGACATATACTGTTGTATACAGTAGATAATTATGAAAAGGTATGATATAATTCTGGAAGGATTTGTTTTTCTTGTTGTTTCAGCAATATTTTAGTGTAGTTTACCAAATTGTGCAGTTAAATGGTTTCCCTTCTTGATTTAATGGTTAAGTAGCATCTGAACATGTTTTGTTTCAAATGTTAAATTTTTAAAATAATCAATAAAAAGTTGAAAATGTCTAACAATTTTAGACAGTTTACATGTCAGTCAGATCTTTGCTAAACTACATGTAATGATGTTTTGAACGAAAATAAACAATTTAACATTGTGCTGCACAATTGTTAGCATTTATTTATTTTAGATTTAAGCAATTTTGCTGTTTCATTGTTACATACTTGTGTAATGTTACAAATTTTCAGATTGACTCCAAGTTGTAATATCAATTAAATGCTAAATAAAAAATGACAAGGTGCATGAACAACGGAGCAAATGAAGCACCTCCTTATACACAAAATGAATTTGGAAAAACTAAAGGTAATGTAGTGGTTTTACAGGTAATTGTTTATTTCGCCATGTTTATCCTTTGGCGCTATTTATGAGCACCTATCTAGAAATTACCCAGTGCATTACCGATAAGCAGTAAAATTAAAGCAAGGACTGTAATTGTCTATTTCAGATGTTAATTTTTTCTTCCTCCATTTTTCACTACTTCATCCATCCAGTTAGACAAAATGATGTAATGATCCCTAAAAGCCATCCTGGATTCTTACACCTCTTTCCTGACATCTATGCTTTGTTTCCATCTCTTGCATATCAGTTGTACAAAAGAGGATGGACAAAGATCCAAAGAGAGAAGGTCAAGAGCAAATGTAGGACGGTTCAAACTGATAAATAAGAAAAGGAAATGATAACAGTCAGATTTCAAACCAGCAGGAAAGAGTTGCCTCTTTCTCAGTAGGTGGTGAAATGTAGCATAATAAGTGCTGTCAAAAGCACTTCTCGGTGCATGTAGTAAAAGGAAAGTGGTGCACATGGCTGACATGTTTGTTTTCTCTGTCACTCACTATGTAATTTAAGATTTAAAAAAAAGTTCTTACTTTGCATTTCACAACATCCCAGTGTGCAACATGTACAAGTTAAAGACGTGCATAAGGTTTACAACATAATTTGTTTTTTTTTGGTGCTTTTCGGCACATAAACGTGCATTTTTTCAAAGCAAAAATAACATATTTAAAAAACATGGAATGAAACTATAAATATAATCAAAGTAAAGACTAACAAAATAACCCCATGATTCAGTGCTTCACATGATGACTCATAGTTGCCTGCTGTCATAGTAACAAGATATCAAGACACACTCTAGCTTAGGAATTAAAAAGTCTGAGATAACTGAACCTGACATTTAAACTTAATATGCTGAAGGCATTATAGACATAGTTTGCCTGCAGAAGGAAAAGGCACATTTAATCTTAGTTTGTGAGTTCTCAGTTTTAGATTTATGTGGAAACATAAAAATATCATTTTGGTCTAAAAGGTGGGCCTGTTTTTTCCACTAATGACAGTATGCAATATTTGGCTTATTGTAGCTTCTTAAATGCTTACAGGCAGTTACTTATCTTTTCATGTGTTTAACCATTTACATCACAACTGTGTTTCATATTCTATATTTTTACATGAGTATCAGTTTTTCTAAACCTGTAGAGCCCCAGCACTGCTTTGCAGTGTAACTGAAAGACCAGTAAAACACATGTATGACAATATTATATTAGAGTTTGAATTTTTTTAGGGTACCTTAAAAGTTTCCCCTGAAGTGGCTCTATGATCTGCAAAAATGTGTGAACCACTTTACACATGCATGTTGCGATATGCAAGGCTATGGAAAGTGACCACTTCATTCACCATCAGAGCAGGAAACCACTTATGTACCATGCCTTGACAATCCCACCACTAAACTCAGGAGAGTCCCTCTAATTTGAGCAATTCCAAAAGTTCTTGATGTTCGCAACTAATTAGCATCATAAGATCAAACATCTTGGCTTATAGTTGATGCAATTGAAAAACGGCTCTGACAGCAGTTAGCCATGAGTTCTAATGCAAAGATTTTTCTTTTTCCAAGTCAAAAAGTAATGATGCAGATTGTGAAAGATAGAAGAATGATGCATGTCACTGAGAAAATAAATATGCATTGAATTGTAAAAATATTACATGTAATCTAAACAAATTTATTGTACTAGCCCCTGCATCAGAATTACCATCAAATTTTAACATAATTAAAAGCTACTTGCTCCTGGCTATAATTTCCATAAATAGGTACAAATACAGGCAGATTTCTCTGTAAATGCATGCGTATTACCAAATTTACATGTGGGGAAACTGTGTCCCCATAGACATGCTATTTCAGAGCAATAAACCTATTTTAGGAGCAGATCAGCCTTTATGTCTATGTTCAGAAATAGAAGGAGAAACTAAGATTTGCACACGTGAAGCACCCAAAAATACCTTTGGGAATTTGGCTCATAAATAATTATAGTTACAAACATTGATTTAATGCTGCATCTGTCAAGAGTGTGTTTAACCCATCTTTATGTTCAACTTTGTGTCTCTCTTTGAAAAATATGAGTCACCTTTTGTCTCATATTTTATGACAAGTCCGATGATTAACTTCTCTTAAATTATGGGATATCTTTGACCAAAAAATCATGGACTTTACTTAGAACTGCAGAGGGGGTTAAGTTTTAACCTGCTCAAGATAAAATGTTGTACAATGAGCAGTCTTGCAACCATGTGTTGCTTTGGCAACAGATTTGTAGTAGGAAATACTAATATAAAACTATTGACATATATAAAATATTTGCTGGTTTGTTGTTTTGAATGTACAGCATCATTCTGAAAAGTGAGAAGTTTAGTTATAATGACATCCTGAATGAATGAATAAATGATTTGACAAGGAAACAAAAACAATGTAGTAATATGGGCTTGCATAAATTGTAGTGAGGCATTAACTAAAGGCTATAGTTTGACTAATAATTTTCAGATAGTGGAAAAATTGGCAAGGGGTAAAGAATTAATGGAAAACATGTTTTGCCAAATCTTTCGGAACATGCATGTGCAGGATACAGGGAAGAATGAGAATGCTGAAAATATGCTGGAGATATTTTGCAACAACCAGTATATAGCTGGTGACAGTGGTTAAAGGCACTTCTGTAGAGAAAGGATTGCTCTTCTTTATGGCTATATGGCTGCATTATTTCATTTTTGAACTATGTAGATAATTATACATTCAGTATGTCCTTGGTGCAATATTTCTGAAGCAACAACAAAAAAGAATAAAACTAACAACATCAAAGAACTATGTATTCAATACTTTTCAAAATGCACTAATGTTGTATCCATGCAGTAGAATGAAACACTGCAAAATTGAAAAATAGTACCTCATCGTTGTTAGACACCAAGATCACGTACAGTTAGATTGTCAGCTAAACCAGTGAATGATATGGTCCTCCAAAAGAAAGAATAGAAAACCATTGAAATCTATTTTAAATTAGTCCCTATAACCAAATGCATGACTTTTTCAAGCATGTTATTTTAAGGAAACACAGCCAGCAGCATCCGCATCCTCAGTGCTCAGTTGCCATGCACATAGCCAGCCAGCTGAAGTGAGCCAAGACATCAAATCATGACATGCAATGACCAAGAAAGCTCCAAATCCTTAATTTGTTGATGCAGGGGGATTGACAGATCACTTTCGAAAACAGACATACAAAAAGTAAGAAAAAAGAAAAATAATAAAACATTCAGGCACATCAGCAAAACAGAAAAAAAAAAAACCAAAGGTAGCAAAAGAGAAGTTTGAGTTTGTGAACAACACTAATATTAGATCTGTCATTGCTTGGAGTCACAGAATGTTGTCAACAGCTGTGGAGGAATGCGTTTTTCACACATGATTATTGCCTCCATGGATCTGTGCTGACGTGGGATGTCAAGACTAGAAGAACTCAAGCTCAGTCAATAAAGACTTTTGAAGAATAAAAAAAAAAAAAACAAGAGCAAAACTACCTTAACACATCAAGAAAAGTTTGTTGCAACGCACCATAGAATGTGACATACTGCGATTTGTGTTTTACATTTTTAGATCCTTTAGAGAGACATTGTGTCAAAATACACTATTTACAGTCATGCGAAAAAGGTAAGGCACCATATTTGTATCATATTTGGGCATATGAATATTTCATATCAGTTTCAACATATCAATTAATCAATTAATTATTCAATTAATAAGAACAAATCAAACAAACTGAAGAAAATACCTTTAAATTATATGTAAAATGCAATAAAAAAATTACATTTCTGGTTACAAAAGTATTTGGAATCCCTGTGCATTTATTAATTCTTAAACTGGCTCAAATTACACACGAGCACATTACATCAGATGCACACAATCAGTACATCATTTCACAGCATTTTTAAGGAAGCTTGCTCTTTTAAGACATCAGATGTTTAGTTTAGTGTGCTCCTGACTGTTAAAGTGAGAGTGAACACCATGATCAAGCGGTCTGAGGCTTTCATAAACAATATTGTAGCAGCATTTGAGCCTGTCAGGGGATTTAAAGATGTCTCAAAAGAATTGAAATTGGCCATTTTATTGTAAAAGAAATTTGTCTGAATCAGTGAATGGCACTCAAAACACACTGCCACCATGCCCAGGTCTGGGCGTCCAGGCAGATTCACATTGAGAGCAGACTGAAAGATGCTAAAAGAAGTGTTCAAAAATATAATCAAGGAATCTGAAGCTGGCTCTTGGTACTGTTGATCTGAAAATGCATGCCTCCTCAAAGAAAAAGACATGCAATTAACTTTCATTGCCGGTGTGCAAGAAAAAAACCTTTTCTCCAAAAGAAAAACATTAAGGCCAAATTAAAATTTGCCACAGAGAAAATAGGCAAAGACCAGTGCGTTTGGACCTATGTTCTTTGGACAGAAGGGTCTAAAATTTAAATCTTTGGGAAACAGAACAGAGGACATGTTTATCATAAACCAAATACTGCATTACAGGAAAATAACCCCATACTAACTGTGATGCATAGAGCTGGAAGTGTCATGGTTTGGGAATTCCTTGCTGCAGTGGCCAGCTCACATTAGTTCATGATGGAATCTAACCTGAATTCAACCGTGTATGAGAATGTTTTAGAAAAATATGAGACTTGTGAAGGTCTCATATTGAAGGATGTGAAGGAGATCTGTTAAAAAGGTTAAGCTGCAGCAGAGCTGGAACTTGCAACATGATTGTGAACTGAAACATACCAATAAATGAACGATATGATTGGCTAAGAATAAAGGAATAGAAAGTCCGACAGTGAGTCAAATGTCTTACAGCTGAAAGTAAGCAGTGGCACAAACCTTCCTTAGACTGATGTCAAAAGCACCTTTTAGATGTAGCTCTTCTGTTACAGCCCCCGCCCTTTGGAGGCTTTGCAGTCTGTTTGCTGATTGGCTACCCAGTGGCTCCAGAGTAGTGTTGCCAACCGTCCCTTGAAAAACGGAATCGTCCCGTATTCAGAATAAAAAGTACCCGTCCCGTATTGAGCTGAAACGGGACGCACGTAGTCCCGTATTATTAGGTGGATCAAACATCTTCACTAAAATGTCAATAGAATTAATAAATGATGGGGTGCTTTATATTTAACATTACGGTAAATTCATTACCAGCCACATACCTGCTCTGTGACCAATGAGCTGACAGAATATTTCGGCTCATCTCATTGGCCAGCAGATACCGTTGCTAAAGATAGATACAGGTGTTACGTCGATTCGCGTTTTCCCATCAGATACGGTTTCCCCAGCGTCTCCTCGCCGCAAAAAAGGCGCATGCTTGTATAGATAGATAGATAGATAGATAGATAGATAGATAGATAGATAGATAGATAGATAGATAGATAGATAGATAGATAGATAGATAGATAGATAGATAGATAGATAGATAGATAGATAGATAGATAGATAGATAGATAGATAGATAGATAGATAGATAGATAGATAGATAGATAGATAGATAGATAGATAGATAGATAGATAGATAGATAGATAGATAGATAGATAGATAGATAGATAGATAGATAGATAGATAGATAGATAGATAGATAGATAGATAGATAGATAGATAGATAGATAGATAGATAGATAGATAGATAGGCTATTGTACCCTTAGTCCTCAGCATCCCTTCTTCTAGTGGGTTTGTGGAAAATATTTTCTCCATCATAAAAAATAAGTGGACTGATGTGAGGAACAAATGTTCTACTGAATTAATGAGAAGTGAGCTAATTGTCAGTCTAATAAATGAAATGTCCTGCTCAGAGTTTTACTCGGTAGTCCTGAGAAGCAAACAACTCCTTGCAGCAGCAAGAGCTCAAATGAAATATAAATGGAAAAAATTGGTTGTTTCCACATAATTCGGCACTGCATTTTTTAGTTCACTAGTTCAGTATTTTTTTCACTACACCTGTACAGTCATGGCCTTTAAGGCACAAGTGTTTATGTTTACAACTTTTCTAAAGACTTTTTGTTTGCACTAAATGCACTATTACGAAAATGTTTTGCATTATACTGTTATGCTTTTTTATATTGTTTTAAGTTAAGCAGGACGGAGGTCTTTTCAATAGTGGTTTATTTATTTTAGAAGGATATTTGTTTTTGTCTAGTAATTTTATTTTGCAAAAAGAATAAATTATTTTATAAATTGCTGAATAATTATTTTTCCATGGATATTTGTATTAGTCAAAACATGCATCGAATTAAACTCGGGTTCGAGTCCAATGTTTCCAAAGTCATTTCACACAAAGAAAAAGGGTGAAAAAAATCACCAGGCCGCTAGAGGTGCAGACAGTGGGGTTGGATAGCCCTACCAGGAGGTGTCCCTTATTTATTTATCAAGGAGTTGGCAACCCTACTCCAGAGAGGCAACTCCATTGGACAAGCAGGAGTTCACCAAGCCAGTCAGTGGATGATGAGGCCCACCTGCAACCTATAAAAGGCTCCTGGAATCATTCTTCATTCTATGTGCATATACAGTATATATATATATATATATATATATATATATATATATATATATATATATATATATACAGTATATATGTATATTCCTCATAGCAGATTATGAGTTGTGTCTGTTCTTTTTGTGAACTGCAAACTCCAGTTGCTGAAACTTTCTTTGCTTTGTATCATATCACTACTCGACAGTCGTTCAACAATCTCCTAAGGTGGATCAGGGGTGTTTAACACACCATTCCGTGAGTGAAAAGAACACATGTAGATCACAGAATGAAAAGACGATCTGCAAGAATCTAGGGAGTGGTAGATGGCCATACGAAGTGTTTTACTGAAGTTTTTTTTTTTAAACAAAGGAGGTATAACTAGCTATTAGGGGTTAAGGTGTTCTAACTATTTCCTCAATTATGATACACATTTTAGTTGATAAGCAGTATAGCTCCTGCGTGTTTTTTTGTTTTTCAGAAGATTAGAATCTACATCCTAGAGTGGAGCCTCTCTTCTTTTTATTCTATTTTGACGGTACAACTTTCAGTTTGAAGGGAAATAAAACAGAAGAAAATATAGCAAATCAAATCTATATATCAAAAACGTACAGGCGACAGCAATTTCAGGCAATATTAATGATCACATTGCAGTGCTATGTTCAGTACAAATATTCATGAAATCCTGATGTGAACTGAAATTTTGCATAATACTGTAAAATGCTAAATCATATAAAAAGGGAAGCAACTGGCAAACTCTTCTATTTTGCATAACACTATAAAAATATGTTTACAGATTTATGTTAAACAAAAAACCCTGCAAATACACAAAGACACACACAAAATGACAAAATTCAGGTAAAAAGGATGAGTGTTGCTCAGTAGGACAGATGCAGGTTAGATGTGGGGCAGGTATTAACAGAATTAAAAATTAACTATTTGACTGGCATAGGGGCTGCCAGACAGTCGAGACAGTTTCTTTGTATTATGTGGATTGTGCATTCACTGCTTGATATCTCAGCATTTGACAGCAAATGCATGTGGGAGTTATGATGAAATTCAAACGTCTCCTGTAATTATAGTTCCAATTTGTGTGTTTCTCTGGGAGCTCAGCTTTGACATCTGTGAGTCTTCTATTACAATCTCTCAGGGCATCTTTTGCCTCGGCATAAGTTGCTGACGGTAGGATTGTAAAAATAAGCGTGCACGGCCTAAATTAGTCCGTCAAATGTTTTGTGGGTCTAATTTGGAGAAAACTTGGATTCTGTCGTTAAAAAAAACACCTTAAAAAAAGCTATTAAACTCAGAAAAACTATGAATGTAGTAGTGCTTTTTTCCAGGCCACAAGGTCCTCTTTGTAGATGATCCTTGACACTCTCAACATGTGTTCACTTCAAATAAATATGGGCTTAGAAGGATTATGGACCTTGCTCGGAAATTTGTGCATAGGATTTATGCATAAAATAATTAATTTTATAAAAGTGTGCACATCCATGCCTCCATGCAAACTTTTCTCTATGAATCACAATCACTTTGAAAATGAATGTACCTAACAGGCTGTGGATTGTTTCATAGTCTGCTCTCTGGTGTTTTACGAAAAGCATATGAAAATCCCAGCTAGGGTGCTATTACTCAGCAAACAGCCTTGTAATCGGTGCATATGCATTCAAACTATTCACTTAATATTAAAAACATGACAATTTTGGTCATGTACAGTGCAGAGGGGGGAGATATATTTCAACTGACATTGACCAATGAGGTTAAGTACAGAATACACATCTTATCACTCCATCACGTTTCTAATGGAGAGAACATGCCCCTTGGGGGCACCAGTGCTGAAGTTCTTGGGTGGGAAAATATGTTCCCCAGCCTCTCCTGCAGCTGCTGATCAGTCATTAAGCCGTTCATCCACTGACAGGTCGAGGCCGGCACTATGAGCTGGGTGAACCTCTGGTGGAGGATATCTGAGTTCATAGCATTTATAGGTGAAGCTTAAGCCAAAAACTGCAACTTCTGCCAACCTGTTTGCCCGCTAAGCAAACTGCATGGGGTCCAGCAGGGAGCCTCTGATGTCCTTTAGATCCTTCAACACAAATCGCTGAAAGAATTTCATGACCACAGGCGTCAGGGTGACAGTTCTATAGTCTTTTAATCATGCAATGGTGCATTTCTTCAGGCAGGAATCTCACGTAGCTCTAAAAACGTGTTGAAGATCTGAGTGAAGATGGGAGCCAGTTGGTCAGCAGTAACTTTCAGGCAGAAGGGTGAAATACTATCAGGTTCTGGAGATCTCCAGGTCTTCTGAGGCTAAACAGCCTTTTTACTTCTTCCTCTGTGATCTTTAGTGAGGGGTCAGAGTAAGGATGGGAGGGGGTTGTAGAGTTGTTGTAGGGGGGGTAGGGGGGTGGGTATCTTTCTAAAATCATTTCAGCTTTAAAAGTGGGCTGCGTGATATCATGACGCCAGGCTTGCAGAAGAAAATCGAACACCCCCACCCCTGGGCCTCTGCTACACTCATAATAATTCCTGTTGAGAACCCTGGGGTCCTCACAACGTGGGGGAATGGTCTCTTGTAGTTAGCCAAACGGCTGCTGGGTCGCTTAGATGAAGCCTCTAAAGGAGCTATAGCTGTTAATGCTTCACTTTTCTTTCCTACAGAAAGTACTACTGGATCAGTTTTCTTTTTGTGTCTCTGCTCTGTTCTCTCAAACCCCCAGTCGGTCGTGGCAGATGGCCACTCACACTGAGCCTGGTTCTGCTGCTTTCCACTGTCGCTACATGCATACTCAGTATGAGGGTTTGCTGCAAAGTCAATGAGAGTGACTGTCAACTGTCTCTACATGCTCATCCAGGAGGAGTGAATGACTAGATGCAATCTTCTGGGTTTCCTTAGATAGAAAACCTTTTAACCAATTAACTTAATCCGATTGCACTGTTTGATAGTGTTGGGACCTACAGCCATGGATTTCCACATTAAAACTCCGATACAGACTTTTCTGGAACTTTTCAAAATAAAGTGCATTAACCTTATTCCAGCACAGCCAGGAAAGGGGATAACTGCGGACTTCCTGTGGCGCCATTACCCAAAATAAAGCACAACTCCGAAGGGGGGAAGGGGGGTAGCAGAGGACGTCCCAGTGATGCCACTGCCCGTATAAGACCCCCACCCTACCCACATATCGCTGATGTCTTTTGCTGGCAAAAATACATAAATTCAACTGGATCCAAAGCCATACGATCATCGATCATATGCAAAGTTAAGTAGAATGAAATACTGTCTGTGTATCCGGTATTTTCATTCATGAACGGGGAAATTAAGGTGTAAGAGTTGCTTAAATTTTCTCTTCGAGGCCCCACAGAAGCAAAACTGTGTCGAGGAGAGACCCCGGTGGAGAAGCTGTTTCTACAAGCCGAGTCTCAAGGAAGGACTATGGCCCGCATCACCATGTTACGGTAACGAACAGCTGGTTGACGGACCAAACGAGCCGACCAGCTCTCCGGAGCGAACTCTTCTGTTCACAGAGCGAACGCAGAGGTTAGCTACCGAGCCAACCGCTTGTTGACTGGATACCTTCTTCAAACTTTGCCCTTGGACAACATTCCCTCAACATGGTCAGAGGTTAGGTTTGGGCAGATTAACAGATAGGTTTAGGATGAAATGATCTAAACGTTTTCATGTTATGAAGTTTTGTTTTGTGGAACCTGGCTATCTTTAGAGCTAGTAGGCTAGCTACGGCACGCACCGGTTCTGTGTTCTTTGTATGTTTTAAAGTTAAGATAAACTTTATTTAAAGGGTGGTTTTAACCAGAACATTGCTCATAACGCGCCATCCGCGCTTATGCATTTTAACCCTTTTATTAACCCTGGTATTTTAAAGGTATGTGTTGATTCTGGTGCTAAGCTATCTTCTAGCTTAGCACCTTAGCTAGCTTCTTTCTTACCTCAACGGCTAGCCGGTAGGGACACGTGCTAGCACTAAGACTATTAAACAGAAAGGTTGTTGGTTTTCAAGCTAGTGAATAATAGTCCCTGAACATCATTTACTAAATTTGATACCTAAGTAAACACCATTAAGCCCCATTTCTCCAGAATGATTTGACTCTTTTCCAAAATACTCAATAATATTTCTTCAAATATTATTTCAATAAATAAAGGCAGTTAATTAGACACCGTTGAGAATTAGTCATCCATGAGGTTGGTTTATTCAGCAGATCATTATTTAAAACATTATTTTATTAAAATAATATGTTACCTGATCTTGCATTGTGAATGGTTGTCTAAACGTTTGCTGATTATTTCCTAAGTTAGTTCCAAGACTACCTTAACTTCACTTCCAGATTCTTCAAGATAATCCTTGGTTCTCAAACATAAACATTGCATGGTAATGTTGCATCACTCTTTTGGTCATGATTTCAATCATCTTTAATCAACTTGTTTATATTGTACATAGCCCATTAGTCTTGATTATTCTTTATTTCTGCTTGGTAGTTTAGTTGGATTGTTTTAGTATAGTAAAGAGTTTGTTGATTGAAATATGTTTGACTTTGAGTTGACTTATTTTTGTTAATAAATTCTTGTATTTTAAGAAATTGTGTGAATTCATTCCATATATGTGCAGAGTTTATGCTGTTCAATAATGTCAGAGCTCGTCTCACACCTTTCTATTCTGTCCTAATACCATCGCCTTAATGGGGCTGGTATTCACAGGACAATCCTTAACAGACCAAAATATTATTTGATAAAATATTAAAATATTAATATTAAATATTAAATAATATTCTCAGACTCATATTTACAACAATAGTTAGGATTAATCCTAACTATCAAATATAGTGCATGTAGAATGTTTATATGTCAGAAGATGTAGTTGGCAGACTTAACACATTTCAGAAATTTTTGGTGTATGTTTGAAGGTTGTTAAGGACTCCGCTGTCAATGGACAGTTTGTCTACTTCTGAGTGAACAGTCTATTTCATCAGCAAAGCCTTCTTTTGGGATATTTTAATGTAAAGTGAAAAAAAAAAAAACAAGCAGCTGTTTTGTGTCTTTTGTAAAAGGAGTTGTAGAAGTGTTTTTGTATAATTATAGTAATCATTAACAAATGTGTGAAGTAACAAATAACTTCTACAGACCAAAGTGGGACTAATTGGACTGAAAAAACCGTTTCATTTATTTATTTATTTATTTTTTTTGCTTTCATCGTGTGCCAATTATTTGGAAATGCTATTTTTAAAAACTTTGACACAATCTGGAAAATACACAGAGAGACTGTTGTTACTGTTAGTGAAGCCACATAGTTTTACGGCCCTTATCGGTTGTGAAAGTTTTTAAATTATGTATTTTTTTAAATATCATTTAACTTTTTCACTTTATTTGACTATTGTACATTATTCCTACTTTCCTCAGGTGTTCGATGTTACTTATTTCATTCTCATATAAACGCGAGTTACATTGCCTAAACTAATGAGAATTGAATGACCATTAAGGCCAGAAAGATTTATTATATTCCACTGTTACCAAGTCATTTTGTTGCTGGGGTTTTTCAGACCATTTAATCAATGTTTTATACTTTACTGACACAAAATATGGATTGGTGCACGTCGGTTAATCATGTAACGATCCAACCATCATCTACAGGTCCTTCTCAAAATATTAGCATATTATGATAAAGTTCATTATTTTCCATAATGTCATGATGAAAATTTAACATTCATATATTTTAGATTCATTGCACACTAACTGAAATATTTCAGGTCTTTTATTGTCTTAATACGGATGATTGTGGCATACAGCTCATGAAAACCCCAATTCCTATTTCACAAAATTAGCATATTTCATCCGACCAATAAAAGAAAAGTGTTTTTATTACAAAAAACGTCAACCTTCAAATAATCATGTACAGTTATGCACTCAATACTTGGTCGGGAATCCTTTGGCAGAAATGCCTGCTTCAATGCGGCGTGGCATGGAGGCAATCAGCCTGTGGCACTGCTGAGGTCTTATGGAGGCCCAGGATGCTTCGATAGCAGCCTTTAGCTCATCCAGTGTTGGGTCTTGAGTCTCTCAACGTTCTCTTCACAATATCCCACAGATTCTCTATGGGGTTCAGGTCAGGAGAGTTGGCAGGCCAATTGAGCACAGTGATACCATGGTCAGTAAACCATTTACCAGTGGTTTTGGCACTGTGAGCAGGTGCCAGGTCGTGCTGAAAAATTAAATCTTCATCTCCATAAAGCTTTTCAGCAGATGGAAGAATGAAGTGCTCCAAAATCTCCTGATAGCTAGCTGCATTGCCCTGCCCTTGATAAAACACAGTGGACCAACACCAGCAGCTGACACGGCACCCCAGACCATCACTGATTGTGGGTACTTGACACTGGACTTCTGGCATTTTGGCATTTCCTTTTCCCCAGTCTTCCTCCAGACTCTGGCACCTTTATTTCTGAATGACATGCAGAATTTGCTTTCATCCGAAAAAAGTACTTTGGATCACTGAGCAACAGTCCAGTGCTGCTTCTCTGTAGCCCAGGTCAGGCGCTTCTGCCGCTGTTTCTGGTTCAAAAGTGGCTTGACCTGGGGAATGCGGCACCTGTAGCCCATTTCCTGCACACGCCTGTGCACGGTGGCTCTGGATGTTTCTATTCCAGACTCAGTCCACTGCTTCCGCAGGTCCCCCAAGGTCTGGAATCGGCCCTTCTCCACAATCTTCCTCAGGGTCCGGTCACCTCTTCTCGTTGTGCAGCGTTTTCTGCCACACTTTTTCCTTCCCACAGACTTCCCACTGAGGTGCCTTGATACAGCACTCTGGGAACAGCCTATTCGTTCAGAAATTTCTTTCTGTGTCTTACCCTCTTGCTTGAGGGTGTCAATAGTGGCCTTCTAGACAGCAGTCAGGTCGGCAGTCTTACCCATGATTGGGGTTTTGAGTGATGAACCAGGCTGGGAGTTTTAAAGGCCTCAGGAATCTTTTGCAGGTGTTTAGAGTTAACTCGTTGATTCAGATGATTAGGTTCATAGCTCGTTTAGAGACCCTTTTAATGATATGCTAATTTTGTGAGATAGGAATTTTGGGTTTTCATGAGCTGTATGCCAAAATCATCCGTATTAAGACAATAAAAGACCTGAAATATTTCAGTTAGTGTGCAATGAATCTAAAATATATGAAATTTAAATTTTCATCATTACATTATGGAAAATAATGAACTTTATCACAATATGCTAATATTTTGAGAAGGACCTGCATACCTGCTTGTGAAATAACATCTAAAGGCTTTAACCAGGAAGTTAAAGTGTCGGCACAAATGGATCTTCCAAATAAACAATTACCCTTAGCGTACGTCCAAATAAGTGAGAAAGAGGCTTAAGGACAACAATGTCATTGTTTTAGAGAGACCATTACAAAGCCCTGAACTAAATGCAATAGAAAATCTGTAGGCGGAGCTGAAAAAGTGAAGCTTGAAAAAGGATATCCAAGATCATTGTCAAAAAGCAGTTCTAGCAAATAATAAAGAATTGTATGTAATCTTCTGAATTTAAAGTCAGAAAAAAATCTAAGTTATCTGCCATTCAGCAAATAGAACTATTTTTTGTAATCCTAACTAAACAGAAATAGGACGGTTTAGTATGAATTTGTGTCAAACTGAGAAAAAAGTGCCTGTACATATTTGAATACCCTGCAAAGAAACTTTATTTGAATTTTTTTTTTATTTCTTAAATTTTTTTTCACCATCACTAATTTAATATCTTCCCTCATATAGACAGCTTTGCTGTGTCAAAGAAACATGTTTTCAGAGTTGCTGAATTACAGTAATGTTGACAGGGAACTGTGTCTGAACCTCAGTGCAAACTCCTGCAAACAGGTGAGATTCAGTGAAATTAGTAAAAATGACACTTCAGTGACCTTTACAACTAATTAAGAAAAACATGTAGCAGACAGAGATAAAGGCTTCTTGTGTATTTAGTATTCTTCTACTAAAGTTAGCGCTTCAATTATTTTTCTCTCCATTCGTACAAGAGAACCTGAGGGGACATTTTCACAAAGATGAATAATTCATATGGATTAATTTACCAATTGTCTGATTTTTACTGCTGAAAAGAACAAAAAGCCTACTTTATAGAAGTCACACCTAAACTTAAAGCCTGTCTCCAATACAGTCCGTTTGACACTGTAGCCATTTTAGCTCATTATTTCCATGTGTCCCTCCGTCTCTCGAACTCTATCTATCTGCTAATCTTTCGTGCTCACTCAACCATGAGACGAGAGGATGACTCGTGGTGCACTGTAAATTTCATCTCTGTCAAACCAATCAGTTCTGGCTGCAGCTCAAGGGGGAACATCTGCTGGTGGGAGGGAATCTAGTCTTTGGCCGATGACTGCTTCTCAGTCAGCAAAAACAGAGCAAGAGTCTGTGAAAGACGAAGGTAACCATTAGTGATTGCAATATTATTAGTCACTCCAAAACTGTAAGTGTGGTAAACTATAATTGCTAAATGTAGTTTGAGCAAATTCACTGACTTTTCAAGCAAGCTGCTTTCTCTCGTACCTTGTTAAGACGCCTGAGAGGTTTCCTTGCTTAATGTAACAGAATGGACAAACAGCCTTACAGATCTATGCTTAATGCATTAGTGTAAAGGTTGCAGTATCTTTCCACCCACGCCACAGGCAGATGTACTTAACTCTAAATAGCCAATTTGATATTGTTAACAACACACAGCACTCCACCCTCACAATGCACAATGGCAACAAAGAGCTCCTATTTCAGGAGGGAGGGTTATTACAGGGCATTAAAACAGACATTGTTAGTGGGCACTTAACCATCTGTACACAAATCTCCGCTGGACTGTGTCTGAATATTTTTCACAAAGCCACGCCTGATCTCCATATTGACCTCCATAAACAGTAGTGTCCTTTCCAGCCCATTCAAGCATACAGGCAGCATTCACAAAACCCTTCCTCGCTTGAAACCATGACCCCCACGGGAGACGCCCTGTCGCACAGTATTCTGAGCCTCAGAGAAAATCCTGACTGTGGAATATCAAAAGCTACCATCTGTCCACTTCTGTCCTCACTGTCCTTAGTTTCTCTGTTCTCATGTCACTGGAAGGGCATGTCCTGCAAGGCCAATGATTTAGTCTGACTGGAGACGGCAGGAAATGAACAGGTCACCCTTGAGTTCTACTATCTGACGGGCAATAAAGCTCGTCATTGAAGTGTGAACATTTGGATGCAAATTACAGAGGATGAAAAGCACACTGAAAATGTGTAACGAATTTAGATAGAAACTGATGTATATACCAAATTAATGTACCCGGTAAGATAACATAATGCATGTCTTTGTAAAATATGATGTGCGGACAATTTTAGCATTAAGCAAGCTTCCTTTTGACATGCTGTATCGCAATGCACATGGCTAGATTTTTGAGTACTAGCTGCCCTATTTCCATTCTGTTGTATGGGCGTTAGAAAACTACGTAGGTGAATAAGGGAAACGAGGTGTTTAATCACAAGGAAGCTGAAAGCTATACAGTTTTACCCTACTTTCAGAACAAGTCAGAAATGGTTCAAATAAAGTAACTTACAAAAGTATTTATATTCCATTAACTTTTTCACAATTTGTCCGCTAAATCGACAAACATCAATAAATTACACAGTAACAACATGAAGTACAATTGTGAAGTGGAATGAAAATATTGCAATGTTTAAACTTTAAATTTATAAATAAAAATAAAAAAAAGTAGGGCATGCATTTGTATTCATTTCCCCAAACAAAATCATGGCAATTCAGCTGTTCTGAGAAAACCTAAGAGGTTATTTACAGAAAATTACTAAACAAACAGCATCATGAATACCGGGTAACACACCAGAAAAGCTCTGGAGAAATTTAAAGCAGGGGTTGATTTATTAAAACAATATCCACACTTTTGAACATCTAATTCAGATCAATCAATCAATCAATCTTCAAGAAATGGGAACACCATGGCACAACAGCAAACCTACCAAGACATTGCTGTCCAACTAAACTGACAGACAAGCCAAGGAGAGCAAAAACAGTAAAGAATGTAAAGATGAAAGCCATTGTTGAAAGAAATCCACAAGAAGCCCCACCTACTATATAAAGGACAGCAGATATTTATAAGAAGGTGCTCTAAATTTAACTTTTTAGCCTTCTTGCAAAATGCCATCTCTGGCCAAAACATTATACAGCACATCACCAAGAACACACCAGAGCTACAATAAAATGGTTTAGATCAGAGATACTCATGTGTCAGAATGGCCTAGTTAAAGTCTAGACCTGAATCAATAAATGCATCCACACTTTTCAGAATATTAAAAAAAAATATAAAGTCCTTTCACAGCACCATTATGCATGGCCTCGTTTTGGTCTATCACAAAACTTCTCCCAGTATAACACCCTAAAGTTTACTGTTGTAATGGTTTAAAATTTTGAGAAGCTCAGGGGATCAAAAACTTAATAATGAATAACTGTTGCCTTGACAAACTGGTTTATTTGTCTATAAATGATGTGTTGTAAATAAAAAAGCACAAAGTCATCTTTACCTGGTTCTTCAAATCCAGCTTGGGGCATGGGCGTCCACCATTGAAGGCTTTCTCCCTGAGCCACTTAGACCTGATTTTCAGCCCACTGCCACAGGAAGAACTGCAGGCTGACCAAGAAGACCATTCACTGAGCTTACAGTCGAGGGGGCAAGGGATATGACAAACCTCCACAATGTAGCCTAAAATTGAACATTGAAAAAAAGGAGGCCTGATTCAGAACAAGAAATGAATGACAGAAAAGAAAGAAAGAAAGAAAGAAAGAAAGAAAGAAAGAAAGATTTTTCTTTTCCAAAATCGTATAGACCTGGAAATTTTCCAGACAGTGTAGGAACCCTGATGGATGCAATGAAAAACATGAATTCCTTCAAGAAATTCAGCCTACTGTTTGCCTTAAAATTGCACTGGTGGAACTAAAAGGCCCTGGCACAGTCTAGTTTTCTTTGAAAAAGACAAAGAAAAATAGGAAGTCTCAATAAAAAGTAATAGTTAATATTTTTTATTCGGTTATACCTGAGTCTATGCAGAGTGCGGGATTAACCAGGTATCCCAGGTGGTTAATGCAGGCCACGGCTCTGTAGCGGAGACCTTGGCCGCACTCCTTTATCTCTCGGTGTCTCATCCAACCCTGCAGTGACTTGAAAACTGGAGGACTTGGAAGGATGCACGCAGACCAGTTCCCAAATGGCTGAGACAAAAACTGATCACAGGGACAAGTCTTATTCTCTTCCAGCGGGTACAAATCCTCATTCAGGCAACGCTCCTTCTTTTTGCTACGACCTACGCAGAAAACAGACAAAACAATAAAAAATTATGACAACAGGAGCACGACTCGGGTTTAAATGTGTCTTACAAAGTGGACTGATGAGGAGACAAGAATACACATTATCAACTTAAAGAGGCTGAATCGTTTGTTTAAAGTATTGTGGGAAATATCTCTGCACATATAATTTCACAACTTCTACCTATTTGATATTTCCACAAACTTCACTGAAGCCAACTGTATTTAATTCTGACCCCTCTGATATAACTACAGTGGTGAGGATCACTACACCCACTTCTGCAGCTGACTCTGGAAGAAAATGGCATACTTTGGAAATGTAGTTACTTAATCACTTTCTCAAATTTTACCAAAATTTAAACCGCATCTGAAAGTCACATTTCCATGAAAATGTTCCAGGAGTCCCGTAAAGTGTTGTTTTATATTGACATTGTTTAGAAATTTCCATGAAGCACATCTAAAAAGATTTGAGATTTGTTTGAGTAAATTCACATGCTCACTGTCCATCGGACATCAAGAAGATTTTAAGACTTCTGTGATATAAGAAGATGTTTGAGTGTAAGTGTGCTTACTGCATTTTCTGTGTGTGACTAAAGTTATTTTCATTTCTTGTTAAACAAAAACAAATGGTGCCCAAAAAGATGCTTCTCAGTTTATTCAATGATCAACCGTATTGCAGTTGATATCACTTGAAAGTTTACATTCTCCAGAAGAAGCAAAATAAATTAATTCCAAATGAGTTAAAGTGGGTCTTAATCAGTTGAATGAAAGCATATTTCCTTTCTATGAGATTCCTAAATGACCTGAGTGAACAATTGGTGCTGTTTGGAAGCATTTTCAATTTTAATTTTCAATTTGTGTCAATGTCACAAAAGGCAATCACATACTTGTTTTCGTTACATCACTACATTAGAGAAAGCTAAACCTATAGGAATCTAAATAATTACTTGTCTATTTTAATTTTATTTGTTACTGACAGTTTTTTATTCTTTGTTATGTAAATATTCTTTACTTTGTCACAAAATGGGTATCAGGTTCAACAATGAAAATTTACTCAACTTCCAAATCTCACAATAAGCAGAAAACAAGAGATGATATTTTCCTTAGAATTGTTCTTGGTGAGTATTCCCCTCTTTCTTTTTCCCCTCTTTTCTACAAGTTGTAGTCTCTGTTTATTTGTGGCAATCAGAGATTCATAATCCAAATACTTTAAGGTCCAGTGTGACGTTTTTACAGTTGGTGAGGATTTGGGAAGCCCTGTCATCCGCTGGCGTTGATGTGTTTTCACATAAAAATAGAGTTCAGCTGTCTGCAAGGCAAAACTAATAGCTCTTCATGCTTCCCTCTGCAGTCTAACCATATGGAGAGGTTCATTTTCTAGTAGAGCCATGAGCCTCCCCTCAAGGCCAAAATTACCAATATTTAAGCAAGAAGGGCTTCCTTGACACCTGAGCAGAGCCACAAGTTGATCACCTTCATGCCATTCCACACTAATTCTTCAAAAGGAGCACTGACCAACTATTAAGAGCACCTACTTGTGGAATCTTGTGCACACACTTGGCGATTAACTTGAGTCTGATAAATGGACTTAGCTAATTACTCAGGTAATAATCAAAGTAATAACTCTTGCCTTATAATTAGAATTATTCAATAACTTAAAACCTTCAGTGTGATCAGAAAGCAAAAAGTGAAGTAATAAGAAAGGCAGCAAACATGCTCTCTATTATCAACTATTTAGATACAGTATGTCTTTATATATGGTAATTTTAATTTTGGCTGTTATTGGTACTCCGTACAAACCATAAATGTGTGTTTTGAGTGTTAAATGTATATCAAATGTTAATCTAATAATATATTTCATTTAAAACAAACTTGCCAAAAGGCCTTTGGGATCTAAAAAAAACATTTTAGGTGCAATATTTCACTGTGAGTAAATAGAGAAATAAATAAATAGAAAAATGTATAATTTTGAGATGATCATGCGTTAATGTTTGGAAAATAATCTAATAACAATGGTCAGCATTTTTGAACAGATCTCAGACAACCAGCAATTTTCTACAGGTTTTTTTTTTATTGATTTATCCATGAATTTTAAGAGATAATATATATTGTATCCTGAAAATAGTTGTCAGCAATGTCAGAGCAAAGCGTTATTTTGTCAAGGAATTATCAATGGGGCAATTATCTCAATGCCTACAGGAAGAGGTTCTCACTTCTTATTTTTGTCTCTGTCCAGGTGCTTGGGACCCACTCCCTTTTGAGCTTTTCATGTTTCCCTGCTTCAACACAAACAAATTAATTTGATGTGTCATTAACAGAAGTCTGCTGAACTGAACGACCTGCTGCGGGGATAACTCAATCATTCAACTCTTTCAGGAAAGAATGATTTTTTTGACCGGATTTTTAACTGGAGTTTTAACAGGATTTACACTAAATAAAACAATCAAATAAATCAACAAACTGGCAGTCATTTTAAGCAGTACTGAAGCCCATTGAGTGCACTTGAAGTGTAGTTATACTAGCTTTAACAACATATTTGACCTCACCAGACTTAAGTTTGAAAGGATCCCCTTTTCTTATGAAACACTTACAGTAAATGTGAAAAGTGAACACACCCCTGTTAAAAGGGTTTTTGTGATAGCTAAATGACTCCAGCCATAGCTATGTATGTTACTGTGATTATAAAAATATGTAGATAAACTAATCAATAAATCAATCCATCAACAGTTTGCAGAGCGGTTACAAAAAATCAAAATTATCTAATTGTACAAAGGTATCAGTCAGGAAAAAGGTACACACTGTGTTTTTATAATTGCACAGTGATATTACTTCATAACTGACTAAGACAAGAGAGAAACTGGTCTGGGTGCGACCAAGAATATGACAGCAATACTGGAACTGCAGGAATTTCTGCTTGGTACTGGTTGTGTTCTACATGTGACATCAACCTCCTATATTCCCCATATGTACGGATTGAGGAGTAAGATTGAGAGACAGAAGCCTTTTCTTTCCAAGAAATCTTGTGGGAAAATGTGCTATGATGTTATTAAACTAAATAAAAAATGTTTACCACATTTTCAAACGTATGCTTGGCAGAAAAAAAACATTGCATTATATTTTTTTTTGTCCAGCCAGTCAAGAAGTCATTCAAGAGATTCCCTCACAATCTCAGAAAAACAACTTTTCCAATGCAGAATGGGCAAATATTTTTCAGTCTGGATGTGAGATGCTGTTAGACTCCAAACAAAGAAAACTGAATGCTGATATTAAATAAAAACATGAATCAAAAAAGTTCTAGTTTAACTGAGTGCACACTTCTGTAACCAGTTTGTTACAATTCTTTTTTTTTGTTTGTTTTAGACTTTTCTCTTTAACTGTTTGTTGTTCTATTGAACTGCACAGCGTATAAGTCATATTTTTTACATATTGTTACCAGGGGTGTCTACAGTTACTATATTTACTATACGTGCAAATATTTTTCTTACAAATAAACATTCCTACAGGCCTATTGTTCGGCAGCCTGTTTTGTTAGTGTTCTACAGAATAAAACCTGCATAAATGCAGACTGATTGTTGATCTGTTTGCATCTATATTAATAAATATTCCTTATTCAGTGACACATTGGGGATGTAGGGCATTGTTAAAAAAAATCTCGGCTGTCAACTCCTCTTCATGTACTTGTCAATATTAAACAATAATTGATTTGACGAAAGGAGTGCGCTCTCGACAGGGTTTTATGTCACTGAATAGCAAGCAACAAAATTATGCAACTAGCTAACTAATTGGACTTTGAAAGACAAAATATTTTGCCGTATATACATTTCTTTATCATACTGTAATTCTACGTTGTAAGGTGGAAGTTCCAAAACATTACCCCAAAAAATGCCAAAGGGGAAAACATGATTTGACATGTCATTGGCATTGTCCTTGAGTAACAATAAACTAAATAAGTAAACTAAAATGAAAGATTTAAGTGTATTTTTGGTAAAATTAATCAAATAAATACAATAAAAAGTATCACATAATATATTTATCTAGTTCTGATGAGAATTACAAAGAGAGATGATATATCCCCAATTTTAGCATCTCTTGGATCCCTGTTAAATCCAGAATATAATATAACATTCTCAACCTTACTCATGAAGCCCTTAATAAAGCTCTATCCTACATTAGAAATCTAAATGTTCCATATGTTTTGATAATAGCACTACGCTCTCAGACTGCTTGTTTACTAGTGGTTCCTCAGGTCTTTAATAGTAGAATAGGAGGCAGATCTTTGACTAAACATGGTCCTCTCCTGTGGAACCAGATCCCAGTTTTTGTCATCGTTGGCTACTTTTAAGACTAGGCTACTCGAGTAGTAATACGTTACTTTTATCAAGAAGCTTTTAGTTAGAGTGGCTTATATTATCTACAACTAGATATAAATATGCTACCATTACCTTTATGTTCTCCCTCTATTTTTTCTAGACGTTTCGTGGTTTTTCTTAATGTGTTTGTAGAACATCTACAAAATCTACAAACTGTATGAAATCTTAATGAAATCAATAAAAGAGATGATGCTTCCCTAAACTTTTTACTTATTTGACATATAAAGTCTGTCTTTAAAAATGGATGGAATTGACTATATACTTCTGTACATAAATTAAATCTGTCTGTTTTGATTTTTTTGTGAATCATCACAATCGGAATTGTTACTGTAATTCCAATACCTAACTAACTATACTACCTAGACTGTTTTCAGTAAAAGGTCTAATCATCACCAAAAAACCCAAGGACCCAACACTCAATTTGTGTCAGAATTTTCATGTTGGCCTGCCATCAGAAGTTCAATGCCAATTGTTGTTCATTGTTAAATGCAGTTCATGTGAATGAATTAGATGCTATTTTCTAGAAACAAGATTGGCATTTTTAAATTACTCATAGAAGTCTCACATTGTAAAAAAAACAACTGCTATTTACAATCCTTGTATTTATTCCAAGATATAGTACTATACCACTAAACAATTCATGGCACTGTGTATTTGGAGGAAATGTGGTTAAATGTGTGTGTTTCTCCATTTTGCTAACAGGAATTAAGACAGGTGGAATCTTTAGCAAAGTATGAGGTAGCAATACTAGATGACTAATACAACCATTAGACATTCGTTGTAAGACTGACATAAATCTTCACTGAATTTATGTGAACCTTATATACGCTAATGGTTTCAACATCGAGTTAGTCCTGCTTAATTAAACAGAAGAAATGGAAGCTCATTAAAATATAACATTAGGAGACACCACATCTATAAAAAGTAATAAATAATTAAAAGTTTTGATATATCTTTCTATTTGTGAGGTGAGGCCAGTGAAACTGATTTTAAACTAGCAACAAAATTGTTTATGTTTTTTTGTGTGTTTTTCCAACATGAAGTCACAGGTACATGGTCAAAGACACATCCTTTATACCACATGTTCACGTGTACTGTGTGGGCGAGGCAGAAAGGGGAATTTTGATATATCTTTGTTTGCATATGGTCGGCTCTAAATCACTCATGCAAATCCATTCACATCCAAACTGGATATGAATGATCTTTATCAACCACCAAACAGCTCAATTGGATTACACTGGAATTTGACTCAACAGCACCCCCTAGAACATTTCAAATAGCTATATTTCCCTGATGCATGATCCGATCAACACCAAATATTGTGTGCTTCATTGTGGACGACTGTTCAATGCGTTGGTTTGGTCAACTGATAACATCACTTTAGCCTCGCCCACTGAGAACAAAGTCAGGGAGGTAAACAAAGTTTCAGCCTTTTATCTACTAACATATAATAGTTTCAAATTATATTTTTAAACTACTACAGGAAGTCTTCATGAATCCTTTGCCACCAAACAGGAAGTGACCAGAGCTCGGAGGTCGGATTTCAGCCAAATTGTGAACACTTCTTGCTGGAGCAGAACTCAACGTGAGGTAAAACAGAGGTAATGTCGTGTCATAGCACAGGATGCATTGTTTTGATATAACTTGAAAACTTGTCTCATATTTAAATACTTTTTACAGGGAATCGTGAGCAGTCAAAATTCACAAAAAAGTGACCTCTGCATCTTTAATGTAAATGAATCTCAGCAACATCAACATAGCAATTGAACATTGTAAGCTCAGTGATGGACAGGTGACGATATCTAAGCAGAGCACAGAGGTGGTCATATTCTATGTGCTCTCTTTCAGACTCTAACCTTGAAAACTGGCTCAGAGTTTATCTGTTCATTCTTTCTAGGTGAAACAACTAAAGGAGCTACATCCATTAACATTTACTTTTCCTTCCCATAGAAAGTACTCCTGGATCAGTGCTTCTGTGTTCTTTTTGTGTCTCTGCTCTGTTCTCTCAAACCCCCAGTCGGTCGTGGCAGATGGCCGCTCACACTGAGCCTGGTTTTGGTTCTGCTGGAGGTTTCTTCTTGTTAAAATTGAGTTTTTCCTCTCCACTGTCGCTACATGCATGCTCAGTATGAGGGATTGCTGCAAAGTCAACGCCAGTGACTGTCTACTGTCGCTACATGCTCATCCAGGAGGAGTGAATGCTGCAAGTCACTGACTGGATGCAATCTGCTGGGTTTCCTTAGAAAAAAAAAAAAAAGCTTTATATCTAATTTAAATAAATAACTGAATCTGACTGCACTGTTCAATGGTTAGGATTAATTGGAATGTATGTACCTGACTTTTGTGAAGTGCCTTGAGACGACATGTGTTGTGAATTGGCGCTCTATAAATAAACTGAATTGAATTGAATTGAATTCTATAGGCAGAATAAGAACTGCAGAAGCCATTGGAGTATCTCATTGTAAATACCATTTAGAAATTTAAAAACCCTTACATTCTAGATTTTTATATTTTATGCACATGAACATAGGTCACACAAGGACTCATATACTTTATGCTCTTAAACATCATTTATCAATGCCTTGTTTTGGGATCCTGAGTCAATACTTAGGATCAGATCAGGACACCCCTTACCTTTCCCACAAAACCAAATCAAAGTACAATAATGTACAAAAGCCACTGTAACTTCACAATATGCAAGGCTATAAAAAATAAAAGCTTCACTTGATCTCCAACATTGTTTTTAGACCCAAACTGTTTTCCGCATTGCTTGAAACAGAAAGATTAAACATTAACTGCTTAACAAAGAAAGAACAGATGGCATTATATTGTTTGCTTGCTACAGTGTTGAAATTGAGATTGTTATGGACTGGCTGTGAGGTTAAAAAGAATATCACATCCATTAAGAACCAAATAGTAAAAAGCGTTAATGAATTTAAATCTCTAAAGAATATTCTATTTACAACATAATAGTCACAATTAAAGTAATTACTTTGTGGACTCTAAAATAAAATAGTTGTCTGCAATTCCTTGGCCTGATCCAGATGGAGAGAGCAGGTACAGATGTAGAAATATAAAACAGTGAAAGAGCTGAACTCTTGCTCCTCTCATGCAACCATATTTGTTTCATGGGACCAGGGTGTTCTCATCCTCTTGAGTTCGCAGTCACTGAGCTGCCCATCTGTTTCTGAAGTGGTTCTGATTGCAAACATTCCTCCCAGAGTGAGAATCCACTGCTGTCACACTGCAATCCACTAACAATCTGTTCAATCTACACCACTGCTGGTGGTTGATTGAAAAGTGCCAGTGCGACATTACTTCACTTCGACAAGGACATTGGTGTCCACTGTGTTACTTCAGGTATCACCAACAATCAGCATTTTAAATCAGCATTTTCTTCTCATTTTGAAACTATGTGTATCATTTATTTTTTTAATTACTCGGGTTTATTCAACTAATGTACCATTTACACCTGGAATTGTGCAGACCTCATTCTGTTTAACCTAGCTAGCTGAATATTGAAAAAAACAAACAAACACAAAAAACAAAACATCTGCAAAAGAGGAATACGTAAAATAAATTAATCAAATTTTTTGGAAGACTAAGGGCAAAGATGAACTAAATTACAAACAAATTTACAGACAGATGTGACAAATCTGACAATATTTTTAAATGAATAAATTTAGGAAAACCTTTAGCTAAAGCTTTTCACAAAAAACACATATGAAGAGGCATTTTTTCAAGAGATTAAGAGAGGGCATCTTAAGGCCTTTTCCTAACAACACAATCAATATTTTTGGTGCATAATTCATTCATTAAGCCAACAATGCTTCACAGTTCAGTGTCTATGTGGATTCTAAAATACAAGGCTCTTTACCTCTTTACCTCTTATTTACAAGACAACATTGGCTCTAACTGGTTGCTATTTTTTGTGAATCCATTCTGACCCTTTTACACCCAGCTGGATGAGGGTTTCTTCCTGGTAAAAGGGAATTCTTCCTCTCCACTGCTACAACATTGTTGCTCAGAATGACAGATTGTTGTAAAGACAATGATTCTATGCTAATAGCTGTTCTTCTTTTAAATGAATTTTTAATAATTGACAGTACATGTGTTATGATCCAAGCAGGCCTTTTGTGTTTAGGTTGTGCTTTTACCTATCTATCTATCTATCTATCTATCTATCTATCTATCTATCTATCTATCTATCTATCTATCTATCTATCTATCTATCTATCTATCTATCTATCTATCTATCTATCTATCTATCTATCTATCTATCTATCTATCTATCTATCTATCTATCTATCTATCTATCTATCTATCTATCTATCTATCTATCTATCTATCTATCTATCTATCTATCTATCTATCTATCTATCTATCTATCTATCTATCTATCTATCTATCTATCTATCTATCTATCTATCTATCTATCTATCTATCTATCTATCTATCTATCTATCTATCTATCTATCTATCTATCTATCTATCTATCTATCTATCTATCTATCTATCTATCTATCTATCTATCTATCTATCTATCTATCTATCTATAGGGGTTGGACAATGAAACTGAAACACCTGGTTTTAGACCACAATAATTTATTAGTTTGGTGTAGGGCCTCCTTTTGCAGCCAATACAGCGTCATTTCGTCTTGGGAATGACATATACAAGTCCTGCACAGTGGTCAGAGGGATTTTAAGCCATTCTTCTTGCAGGATAGTGACCAGGTCACTACGTGATACTGATGGAGGAAAACGTTTCCTGGCTCGCTCCTCCAAAACACCCCAAAATGGCTCAATAATATTTAGATCTGGTGACAGGCCATGGGAGATGTTCAACTTCACTTTCATGTTCATCAAACTAATCTTTCACCAGTCTTGCTGTGTGTACTGGTGCACCACCTTCAGGATACAATGTTTGAACCATTGGATGCACATGGTCCTCAAGAATGGTTCGGTAGTCCTTGGCAGTGACGCGCCCATCTAGCACAAGTATTGGGCCAAGGGAATGCCATGATATGGCAGCCCAAACCATCACTGATCCACCCCCATGCTTCACTCTGGGCATGCAACAGTCTGGGTGGTACGCTTCTTTGGGGCTTCTCCACACCTTAACTCTCCCGCATGTGGGGAAAACAGTAAAGGTGGACTCATCAGAGAACAATACATGTTTCACATTGTCCATAGCCCAAGATTTGCGCTCCTTGCACCATTGAAACCGACGTTTGGCATTGGCATGAGAGACCAAAGGTTTGGCTATAGCAGCCCGGCCGTGTATATTGACCCTGTGGAGCTCCCGACGGACAGTTCTGGTGGAAACAGGAGAGTTGAGGTGCACATTTAATTCTGTCGTGATTTGGGCAGCCGTGGTTTTATGTTTTTTGGATACAATCCTGGTTAGTATTTTTAAAGGTCTTTAAAAATACTGTTCTGGTTACATAGAGGGGCTGCACAGTGGAACTGTTGGTAGCACTGTTGCAAAGTAGCAAGAATTTTCTGGTTCAAATTCTAGCTTAACACAATATACCATAGATACCATATAACTTTCACTCTGAAAATAAACTCCTCTTACTATTCAGCCATGTACGGAGTGATAAAATCTTTCATTTTCATATTGTGCAAATGATTGTCTTTTTCTCTGAAGACCGCTTCAGAAATGAAGTTTATCACTTAATGAGGTTATTATTAGAACAGTATATTACAAACAAAATACAAAGTGTAAATTTGTACAAAGCAAACCGAAGGGGGAAAAAAACGATTTTAAACTATTAAAAAAGTCATTAATAATACAAATATTTTATCATGAGAACCACACGAAAAGCCAAAAAATGTAAACATAAAATGAAATAAAATAAAATAAATTAAATACCTAAATACAGTTCAAGATGGAAATATTCTCAATAGTATCTGCGGCATTTATGTGTGGCACCTATTCATTCTAACATAGTTCACAAAAGGCTACTCAAAGCTTATTATGACAAAGAAGGATTCAGAGCAATTGTAAACAGCTCCAATGCTGGATAGAGTAGTTAAACCATTTATCTACAGTTAAGCTGTAATACACACACGTATCTAATCTCTGATCAGTGGGAGAAATAATTCCCATCTGAATCTCTATGCATTGCAACATATTGTAAGAGAATGTGGCTACAAATCACCAACAAAGTGTTTGGCAACAAAATATTCATGCTTGTGTTTGTTTTCAAATATTCTCTCTGCCTGCTTAGTTTAACATCAGCATAAATCTGTATATGTTTGTCAAATTAAAAGCACCTTTTGAAAATAACTTTTAAATAGGTATTAAACATACTTTCAAATAAGCCCACATTTCTGTATTAAAAAAGCTTATTTTATGTAATATTCTAATCTTAAATGTCATATTATCATTAGCTGTAAATGGAAAATCATCATAATTGACAGAAATAAAGGTTTGAAAACATCAGTCTGTTTCAATTTGTGAATTGAGTTACTGAAAAAAAATAACTTTGGAATAGCATTCTAGTTTGCTGAATATGACTGTATAGCTTTGTAACTTTTAAGATCTCTATGATTAGTATTAAACCAAAATGACTGTCAGATTCTATGTCATTTATAATTGTTTAGTCAAAAAAACTAAGGTAATCCGAGCTCTTGACTATGAGTGACATTATAATTAAAGAGGAACCATTTATGTTTAATGAAATTATTTTTGAATTTTAGACTTTCCTTTTAAATTAAAGTTTTTGTTTTCCCTATAATGAAGTTTATTCAATGTAATTATATTAGCATATTAATATTAAAGATTAGATTTAACACATTGTATTTAACAAGTAGTAAAACATTCCCCAGCACTGCTACTAATAAGCATACAGTATATCCACTACATAATCTATCATACACATAATATATTCCCACCTACAGGTAGTCACAAGTTCATTTAATTTGCATGCCTTAAACGTTGTGGAAATGAAGCTCCATGAGGTATCAGACGTTCAACATGCAAATTCCTTACCAAACCAGTAGGTCCCCTGTGGACTCCGAAAATCATTGGGTTACCTTGTCAGACCTGAATACAGAGCCTTTGTCTAACAGAGAAAGGCACCATATACTTCTATTTATCATAGTGTAATTTGTGGTTTTTAATTCCCAAAAGCCTAAAGTCTGAGGTATAACGTCAAAACCATTAGGTACAAAGCCAGTGATTTATGTGTCCTTTAAGATATGTGGGAGAGCTGGCAGGTGATTTTATCAGAGGCTGACAAAACACTAAGCCTGGGTGACTGTTCATTTTATGCTTTTTTTCTGCTTTTAGTCCAGGCCGGTTTATTACACAAAGCATGTTTATATGTAATATGGCATAGAGAACATTTTATAAACTACACAACAGTTGTAAACAGTGCACAAAAGAAAGTGATGTGTGTGTGGTGAATTAGGGATCTAGAGGTTAGAAAATGTGGTATAATGATTTTTTATATGTTTGAAAATATTATGCAATGATTTATTTAGGTAAATTCATTGCAGTTATCAGTATTATCAGTTTTCTGAAAATGCGTAAAAAATATGCGAATAGTATTGCTGCAAGCTAAAATTGTAGTATAACCTAGTATAACCTTAACACTGTGGAAAAAGACATTGAGTTAATTGGTGAGTCTTAAATTACTAGTTTTGAGTGCTCTGATGCACTCTTTTGTATGGTTAGTTTGTGTATAGCTAAGACTTGTGTTTTACTTATGTTTCTCTGATAAAAGCATTGAGGAAAGTGAATAAGAACCAAAGAAACCCGTAACAGCTTTGATGTCCACTAAAGTACATTGTGCTTAGCTGACACTGAAATTCATTAGCCACATGCAACAACTGAACAGTCTTTTCTTAAACAGCTTTTTGGCTCTAAAATAACTTCCACTTTAGATACAGAGAATATGGTCTGCATCAGGCTCAAGGAGGCTTTACAAAATAGATGAACTGTCTAAGCATAGGCCTTAGTATGCTGCCAGCTTCCTTACCCACATACTGGAGCTTAACAAAAAAGCAGAGCTCATTCGCCACCCATCAATCTCTCTGACAGAGAAATTTAAGCAAGCAGTAAAGTTGGCATAATCAAGTTGAAATGTTCAAAAGACCTTTTATAACTGGGATAAGGCAATCAGCCTTAGAACAAATTCTTCTCAGAGAAATCCACCAGAAAGCAAAGTCTGATGTCATGTGTTAGTTTCTTGGAGCATTATGGTGGGAGAAAGGGTATGTTTACTACAACCCCTCCAGCAGTAGATTAAATATTCATGAGGACAAATAGTATCCAGTCTGGTCTGCAACCCCGGCATGCAATTCATTTTCTGCCATCTGCACCAAATGGGAGATTACAAGCTGTAAGAGAACTAATTTCAACCTGACGTAATGCTACAGGGACAGTGTAAAGTTATAGTAAAAAGACCCGAATGACAGCAGAGACACAGTTTATAGTACGTGGCACATCAAAGTGTACAACCTTCTGAGTATGTGAGGAATATGCTGCACTTAGTTCTGTCCAAGAAGAGGCAAATAAATCCTATCTGCTGGTGCCTTGGCAAGATCGATAAGCATCAGGCTGTCCTAAGACTGCCTTAAGGAAATAGCTGCAACCTCATACTCGATAGTCAGGCACGACAAAATCTTTCGTCTTCTCAGCTTTAATTTATTTCCAAAGTCACTGTAAGCCAAATAAATGAAAACATTGAGCAGCAATGTGAGAACGTTTGACCTCAGAGAAGTTCTGGAGTGTTGAATGAAGTAACTGTTTTTGTATGATATTAATGTCCCCACAACGTGAAAAGTAAAAGCACAGTTCTTACCTACAAGCGAACGCCTGCGGGTACATGAGCTGCCGCATCCGGCACATTCAGAAAACTTGGACCAAGCAGTCAGAGTGCAGTCATCCTTGCAAGCCACCCGGCACTCTCTAATCTGAGAGGGAAAAGGGCCAGCCCATTGCAGACACTGTGTCATGTTGGCTGGCTCACCATCCTCTCCAACACAACTGATTCCTGCAGACACATAGAGATGGAATGAGTCCAGTTACATGATGATTAATATTCACAAAGTAGCTTTAGCAGCGCACAGGGGAAGTAGTTAATGACCCAGAGGTTTTGGGGGCCCAAATCTATATATTTTTTTCAAATTAATGAATGATTTGCAAAAATGGTCATTATGCATTTCCAAAGTCCAAATGTACATTACTGTTAGGTGTCACGTAGATTAGAAATGTGCAACTATTTGAAACGATGATGTAATAGAAACACCTCTAAACAAATCATTATAAAATAGATTATTTTGTTATATTATGTATATTTAGACTCCTGGTGGATGTAGGTTTAAATTAATCTTTTAATTTCACCAGCATGTTTTGAGTAGAGGTTTTTGGAGATTCCGGGCTTACATCTGTGCAGGTAGCTAAAGATTAGGGTGATGACAAGGATGGCAATTTTCTGCAGATGCTAAAGAGTTAACTCTTCAATGAGGAATAAAAACACAAATGGCCAAGTGAGTTGAGTGAAGCTTCTCTAAACCAGGAACACAGACAAACATGTAAACATAACATAATGTATAGGACAATAGGGTCCTGTCTCATCAACACTGGAGATTTAAAAATATAAAATGTTGAGAAAAACCTACTCTAACACCTCAATGCCTTAGAGAGTTCACTGATTTACAAACACATATTCATATATCTATTGTATTGACTCCCATTTGACTTTCAAATTTTACCCTCTGACAAAAACTGTATGGTTTGTAACATGTCTACTGTGGATGCGTGGGGTGGACATTTACATAGAAAGCCCTGCAAGGGCAATGATAACTGTTATTAAGGTACATTTATGTAACACTAATAATCATAGCTCTAAATACAAGACATTTACAATGAATAAAGGTGTATATATAACAAAATGATGGTTTCTGAGGGAGCTTCATTCGATTTTTTTGTAAAAATAAAAAAAGAAACTTCACAAGCTGCAGGGAAGTCATCCAACTATTATCACTATGGTAATGACTCCTTGTCTTCACTGGTATTTATTTCTAGCCTTTCACCTTTTCTCTTAGAGAGCCATCTCTACCACAGACAGCCTCATTATGTCGTTCTCTGTGACTTTTATTAGCGTTGCTGTTTGGACTTTCTGACTTTGAACTGCAGACCATCCATTTTAAATATACTTATTTCAGTCTGGTTGCCTAAGCTCATTTGTGTGGGTTTTTAAAGAAAAATCTCAGAAAATATGAAGTTCTTGCCACAATATCTCCACTAGTGTCAGGGATCAGTTCTCATTATACACTTATAGGTAAAAGTGAGCATCTTTGATAATCACTCGAAAGGGGATATTTTAAGGAAACTTGCCAATAACTTTATGCCATGATAGTGGAGTACACATAATAGGCTTTTTTAAACCAAGGGTAGGTTTCGTCTTTATCAACCCAAGATGCATTTCTACTATTACTTTTAATAGCAGGTTTTTATTGCTCACACTCTCAGTATCAAGTATAATTTCCATATTAGTTCAGTGTAAAATGATCTTCATAAAGTATAGGGAAGAGTAATGTAGTCCAGAATCATCATAGCCATTAAGCCACATCTTACTTGCAGCTATAGATCATCAGCAAGACTCATCTTTCACAGAATAATTTTTTGCAAGAGCTCCAGTTCTACCCGGAGAAGATAATAATGCAAGCACCCAGAATTGACACAGTTCTGGGGTTAGATTCTGACACAGTGTATTAAAGGATAATGAAAAAAAGAACTCACTGCTTTCTTGGTTGTTTGCTGCTTAATGAAAGTTTTTTTTTGAATTGCTTATCTTCATTAGAGGTTTAATGTTGCCACAGTAAAGTTATATTTGCTTTCAATGGTCTTGAGGTTTTCTGGCTTTCTTAGTTCTTTTTTTATGTGCTTCATGAAGTAAATGACCAAAATATGTCAAAAATTTATTTTAATGAACTTTATTTTTACAAAAATCAAAACTAAATGCAGTAGTAATAATCTCGTTCACATCAGATTAGTAAACCTTTCCGTCTCAGAGATCTCCTAGACTCTTCGAAAGTAGCTGGATTATGAGATATTTAAAAAAACCTAATTTTAGTGCCTTCATGCCATCCTATCACAGTAGTATTATCGCAAATACTTTATTCTATTTTTACAATCTACAACATTTTCTTCTAAACATGGAAGGTTTCTGGTTTAGGTGACAGTGCAGCAGAGGAGGCAACATTTATTGGTTGTGCTCTGTGCATAACTCTTGGAGAATATGGGAAGAGGGAATCATCCACTTAAAATTCAAAATCTTTGTGTTTTTTTAATCATCACTCTGAGTTGACCACACCAAAGCTTCAGAGGTTAGAGTTGTTTTTCATGAGTTGCGCTGTCACTACGGTAAATTCCTCCTCCTGATCCTGGACCATCCTTTACATTGAACACAATCCCAAAGCTTCCCATTTAGAAGTATGAGCCCTTCTCCCACAGCACATATAGATCTCTATGTAGAAGAGACCTGAACATAGTGGAGTTTATAATTTTTTTCCTGTGGCAGAACTTCATTCAAATAGCACTTGTGGTGCTAAGGAGCATTAATTATGCTACTGAAACCACTGTCTTTTGTACTGTAGGCATGACTAGGTTGTAGTCTTAGTATAAGCATGATGTGGCTACTTTACCTTCAGATTCTTTAAATACTAGGCCATGCAGCTGTTGGCAGGCTAGATGTCATGGATGAGCTACTACTGCAGATCTTTTGTGCATGGATTTAGGGAATTCTCCAACTCCATTAGGTGTAATGGAGCATGTCCTGTGTTCTTTATAGGAAGTTGTTCCTTTGTTCTGTCACCATGGGAATAAGCCAGGCTTCCTCAGAAAGACACTTTTGCAACAGTTGGCATTATAAATAGATTTTGATTTTGCTGAATTATAACTCAGATTGAAGTGGAATTTATGTAGGTTTTATTTAGAATCTGTCTGCATGATTGTATTGTATTGGTTTGATATGGTATATATTTCTGAATATGAATTGGACCTTTTTCTCTTTTACAGTGCCGTGAGATGGGATTTGTTTTGAATTAGTGCTATATGAACAAAGAAAGTAAAGTCATGAAGCCCCTGTTCATTCAGCCTCAAGAGATAATTTAAATTCTGTCTGATTTTTAATGTCATAGTGGTGTCTAAAAGGTACCTAAGGTAGCAGTAATATAAGTTGAAATGTCTTAGAGCAGAATATTGGTCATAATTAGGTCATGTAACAGAACAATATTCTAAAGAACTGCATAAAATCAGACAATGTCTCAAATAGACTTTAATCTGATTGATGTGCTATGGCAGGACCTCAGCAGAGTTCTGTTTACAGCAGAAGCCTGCAAACCTAAATTAAAAAAAAATTATATATATATATATATATATATATATAAAGCAAAGTAGGCATTAACTTCTCTACAACAAAGCAAGAGGGTCATAAATAAAGTCATAAAGAAGCAAGCTACCTAAGGCAAATGGTGGTAAAATGATTTGTTAAAGCTATTGAATCAGTTTTTTTTTCTTTTCATTTTTGCATTGTAGTTGAACTTTTCTGGTATAGTAATGTGTGGTTGTTAATCTGTGATAACATTTGCTTTACATAATAGAATCGTGATGACAGAGTGTCCCCTTTTTAAATGTTTTTCTTTACAGTTTATATGGTAAAACATGTAATGTCAAAGTGAAAACCAAGGACCTGTCTGAAGACCTACTGAACAGGATAATTTAAGGCTCATATCTAAGCAAGTAACATGATGCCTCAAAGCACATAAGCTTCTATCATTCTAAAGTAGAATCCATGTGGACCCACAAACACTTTACCTACATTGGTCTTTTTCAAGCTGAGCCATTAGGGTGGGAAGGCTTTTCCTTGACTATCTGGCAGCTATACCAAACGGCCTGTAATGGGAAAACTGGGCAGTCAGCTTCACCTCATTAACACTATATCTACTCTCATACAAGATGATGGCAGCATCCTACTGCTAGGATCCTTTTCTGCGACAGGGTGATTGCTCTAAGATGTAATGCAAAAAATACATATACAATACTGCAGTCTTGAGAGAAAATCATCTCTATGATTAGGGCAGAGATTATATTTTAGCAAGAAAAAAGCTAAAAATATCATAACCAAAGATTAAACAGCCTAGCCTGAGGAAAACACTAAACGTATTGGGGTTACTTCAGCTGCATTTGAACATTAAAGCAGTGTGAAGTCCTTTGGGAAGACTCGCTGTGAAGCAATTCCCCCATCTAATTTGGGTGAGTTTGATTGACTTGCCCAGAAACAAATAAAATAAATTTTGCCAGGCTTGTAGACTTACACTTAAAAAGGCTTGAGGCTGTCAGTGCAGCTGCACATCCTCTGTGCAGGTTTCCACACATTTTTGAGCATACAGTAATACATACTGTAGGCCAATCTACAGTTGATGTTACACTCTAAAGCTCAAGATGCAAAGCGGACACTAACATCTGACCTTGTTTTGAATGAAGGGATAAACCTTCTGCAAGAAGAAATGTCTTATGCAATCATTTACTGGGGGAGGAATGTGTCAGAATTACATAAGCAAGTACATTTTATGGAATATAATGAAGCCACCTTACATGTCATTTTTCAATCATACAACAGCCACTTTATTAGGTTCACCTGTTGTTTACTAACAAAAATATCCACCAACCATATAGGCATATATGCAACACCATATAGGCATCTGAACGTGGTGAGGACAACTTGCTGAGGTTCAAACATGTCACGGTCACTGGTGTTAGTGTACTTATGTCTGAGTATTTCAGTGACTGATACTTTACTGCTATTTTTATGCACTCACTCTGCAGTTTACAGATAATGGTTCGGAAAAAGTGTAAATGAGAGGGAGACAAAAATGTATTAAATGGCCTGTACTAGCGCTTTATCAAGTCAGAGGACCCCAAAGCGCTTTACACTACAATCAGTCTGTTCATACACATATTCACAGTGGCAAGCTATATTATAGCCACAGTTACCCTGGGCAGACTGACAGAAGTGAGGCTGCAGCGGGTGAAGTTTCTTGCCCAAGGACACAACGACTGAGACAGAGTAGAGGTTCAAACTGGCAACCCGCTGGTTACAGGACGAACCCCTACCACCATCGCCACGGTGTTCCCATTATTTATGAAAACCAAGGTGAATGAAATCTTTAAATTTACAACATCTTCAACCATGAAGCAGGTAGTTTACAGCAGCATAAGTGTTTTTAACTGCAACTCTCAGTGTCAACTAAAAACACTTATGCTACAATTTTCAATGGGTCAATAGCAGATTTGGAAAAGATTTGCTGGGACAAATAAATCTAGATTACACACTCAGATGGAAGGGTCAGAAAATGTCAACATGAAAACAAATGTATCATTCCATGTATAAACACTTTGCTTATGCCTCTCGCAGGGTTTTAGGGATACCATATAGAGCAGATGGTTGCCTACATGTGCCAAGGCAGTTTTGCTCTACAAAAAGGATATCTTGAGACAGTATCCTAATTGCGTGAGTAACTTTATTAACTCCAGATTCAATCCAGCATCAGAGTAGGCAAGCCACATTGATATTAATGTAACCTGTGTTTGTAAGACCTTTAACCATTTTGAGAAATTGTGTGTGCATTGGTGGGTGAGCATACATGGAGAAATAAGAGTATTTGTTTTGAGTCGGTGTGTGTGAGTGCAAGTTTGTAGGTGTGGCAAGAACGGCAGAAGGCCTGCAATCCACAGCACCAAAGAGCAGCAAAGGGGAGGTAGGCCTGGCTCCAGAAGGCCGCAGCAGTCCCAGGCAGCCAGACATAATGTTATGATTTGGGGTTGTTTGGTTTTTGGTTCCCGGTTTTTCTCATATGTTTCTCACAGTTAAGGTTTTGAATCATGCTTCTGTTTATTATTTTCCTGGTCATGCTTTAGTTGTTGTCTTCTAGTTCATGTTTTATCAAGTTATGTTTTTGGATCTGGTTATGCTTTAGTTTCATGTTTTTTTAGTCATGTTTCTATTAGCTTGTATCCTTGAATTTCTGTTTTGCTCCAGTCACGTTGTGTTCTGTCCTGTCTGTCAATTAACTTTATTCGGTTCACCTGCACTAAGCAAATCAGTCTCCTCTTTTCACCTTGTTCTTGCTCCATATATATACCTCTGTTCTGTTCATTCCTCGCAGAAACATTTTTGGATCATGTCACTTTGTTTATTGCCAGTTCTTGTTCATGCCAAGCCTTTCCATGTCTCTATTTGCCACCACCTTCTGAAGTAAGTTTCATTTATTAAATCTGTTTATTCACCTACCATCATGCATTCCGGGGTCCTTCGTTACACCGCACCTGACAGAATGTTTTTGCCAAAATTGGACCTCGCGGTAAGCAGGAGAGTGCCAGTGATCGCTGGGTTCAGCAGCTGATGGAGGAGGTGATGAGACATCTGCCAGCTGATCTGGAGGTTCTGCCCTCTCCACTGCTGCTGGAGCAGGGGGACCGTGAGGCGGTTCAGCTTCAAGGAGCAGCTTGTCCTCGTTCTGGCCTCTGAGGGTCCCCCAGACTCTGCTTCAGCCTCTGAGGGTTCGCCAGGCACCGTGAGGGCCAAGCCTGACTCCAAGCCTCCGGAGTTCCACCGAGCTGGAGGGTCCTCTATAATCTGCTCGGCTGGTCTCCTGATCGTCTGTTCTTTCGTTGCCGGCCGCCAAGGTCTCTATGTCCCTGCTGCCCTCCTTGTCTTCGCCACCGTTGCCGCCACCACGGTCTCTACGTCCCTGCTGGCCTCCATGTCTTCGTCTTCACCGCTGGCCACCATGGTCTCTACGCCTCTGTCATTCTCCACACGTTCGCCGCCGACCACCCAGGACTCTGTGTTGCAGGTCCTGGCGCCCGTCTGAACTTTGTGGCTGCACGGGGTGATGTCCTGGTCGCCCGCCTGAACTTTGTGTTTTGGTTTTTTTTTCACCTTGTGCTTGCTCCAAATATACACCTTGGTTCTGTACATTCCTCGCGGAAACATTGTCGGATCATGTCACTTTGTTTTCTGCCAGTTCTTGTTGTTCATGGCCTTTCCATGCCGATATATGCCACCACCTTCTGTAGTAAGATTCATTTATTAAATCAGTTTATTCACCCACCATCATGCTGCCTGTGTCACAATCTGCATTGTGCTACTGTGTGTGTGTGTGTGTGTGTGAGGCTTTGATGGTGGGCGTGGTGTGCAGACTGCAGACCTGTATCCAATTTTGGCTGGAGCGTTTTTAAGGAGCCGCAGGACAAGCATTCTTCGCCTGATGCTCCACGTTGAGTGGTAACTCATGCCTCGGAGATACCAGTTTCCAAGTTCATGGTTGAAACTTTGTAAGTCTTTGTGTAAACATTGCAGCAACCTAAGCTCGTGTTTTTGCTGCTCTCAGGTCGTGTGGATCACAACTCCAGATTCACTTCCTTCACCTTCAGACAGAAAAACCCTGGAACCCAGCTACCAGCTGCCTCTGCAAGCTCCAACTATTCTCCAGCCTGCCCGCTCTCCAACTTTACTAGAAGCACACCTTCTGACCCTCCGGATCGCTGCCTATGGATTGTGCCCCAAGAACCCCCTGTTTAGATCATCTACCTGGAGATCAAAAGCCCGAGAGTCTGGATTAGACGACCAGAGAACGTAACCTTTGGGAGAATTAAAAGTTTTGCCTCTTGAGATAATTAAACTTGTGAAACTTACCTGTGTCCTAGAGTGATTCTGCATGTTGGTCAGGAAGATCGGTTCTTATATGACAGCCTGCTCGTCTGCATTCCGGGGTCCTCCGTTACACCATGGCTGACACATAAAGCATCACCCCAGGGCAGTCATACAGCCTGCTCAGAAGCAGGTTGCCAGCAAGGAACAGGAGCAGCAGCACTCATTCCATAGAGGCACAGAGCGAGACATCGAAGCAGGGGAGAACCCCCCGAAGCCCCTAAAATGTTGGGTGGACACCAACTCTCTGCGGCAGTCGGAAACCGGAAGGTTCAAGGTCGGAAGGGCACATAAAAGTTGTTGCTAGGGTGTACAAGACCCCACTGCTTGTTAACAGGGTTGGAGAGTCTCCACCACCCTAAAACCTAAGCGTCTCTAGTGCATTTAAATTGAGGTGCAGTACGGGGCCAAATATGGCAGAGGGAGGGCACTGCATGGTACCCACAAGGCCCATCATCCCACAGTGCTATGTGGTGTAGGGATGGGAAATCGCCCTATTTTGTGTTCGTAAGATCGAGGTCAGTGGCTATCGTCGATAGATGATCCAATCGGCTGATGGGGCGGGCGCAATTAGGTCATCAAAAAAAATCAATCTTGGTGCCGAAAACATGGCAGAGTCAGACAGCAATTTGGTGCCCAAAAAGAATGCTAAGTCGGTTATTTGGGCATATTTTAGGTTCTATCCAAATGCTGATGGTGAGCCTCAAGACCTAACACAGCCTATTTGCACATTATGCAAATTATGTGGGCCTGTGAAGGATAGGCAAACCACAAATTTATTCGCGCACATTCGAGTCCATCACCCCGCCGAGGCCGCAAAACTGCCTCCAACCAGCAGAGCTGCAGGTGCTTCTGGGGGACAGCCACGGGGGCAGCCCACAATATCAGCAGCTTTTGCTAAATCAACTAAATACAGGCCAGGCAGCGAAAGATGGACCAAGTGTACAACAGCTGTTGCAAGATTTCTGGCGAAGGAGTGCGTCCCATTTCAGACGGTTGAAAGAGAGAGTTTCAAAAAAATGTTGACTACACTGGATGCGTAGTATGAACCTCCTGGGAGGAAATATTTCTCAGAGACTACTGTCCCAAAACTGTATGAACAGCGGAGAGGGGAAATAGTTAATGAATTAAAAGAGGTGAACTTCATTGCTTTGACTACGGATATATGGTCAAGCATTAACATGTCTCCTTATATGTCCATAATTGCGCACTATGTCTCAAAAGACTGGACATTAAAATCCAAATGTCTCGAGACAGAGAGAGTCACACCGCGGCGGTGCTACCTGAAGCACTCCAGGATGGGTTGCCAGCATGGGGAATAGGAGAAGAGAAAGTCGTCTGCATTACAAGCGACAACGGAGCCAACATCGTTGCAGCTGTTTGTGATCTTAAGTGGACACGGATCAGTTGTTTCAGGCATAATTTGAACTTAGCCATCAACAATGCCTTGAATAAATAAAAAAACAAAACGGATCGGGCTTTCAGAATGTGTCGCCAAATAAATGGAGACTTTTCACACAGTTGGCAAAGGCAACAGCAACTCAGGAAAGAGCAAGAGCAACAGGGGATAAAGAAACCGCTTTCTTTAATAACTGTGAGTATTAACATATAGCCGTTATCCCACCAAGCGATAACAAACTCAGTTTCAATCATATGTTTTCTGTTAAAAATGTACAATTTCATCACTAGCTTAATGTTGCCACTGTATTATTACCAATAATAACATAACATAGATTGAGGCTAGTTTTATCGGTGTCTGCATACAAACATACACACAGAAGACAGCGCATTGAGAAAGTAACAATATGCACATTGCTTTTACTCAGCCTATAACCGCCCTTTTCCCATTATATTTTCTCTTATAAAACAGGATTGTGCAACGCGCTGGGGCAGCAAATATGCCATGACAGAGAGGATCCTCACCCTGCTGCCTCACATCAGAAGGGTTTTTGCTGATGGTAGGAGTCGGCGCATACTACCAACCATTAGCTTTCTGCTCTTTCTTTTTCTTGCTGCTCTCGGTGGAGGAGGACGCTTTTTCTCTGTCTCCCGCACCCCTCCCATATCTGACCTGCTTCAGCTCTGTCTTGTCTTCTTTTTGGAGCCTCTTTTTGCATATCTTCCAAAGTTATGGATTTGGTCAGCTGGTCTCTCAATGCAATTGATCAAATTTTCTCGACGAGAAGACAGGGTGAAGGAGAGCCCAACTTGTGCGGGCTGGACGTTTTTCTCTGGATACACAATGGACTCCTGGCAGAAGTGGAGGATTGTGTGTTTGTCGATAATGTCAGTCGATGATGTTGAAGATATGTATATAATTGGATGTTTGATATCAGGATTTCTGCTTTTTGGAGTCAGCGGTTACCTGGCATATCGAGAAATTCGGAGAATGTCAGCAGCAGTTCTGGCAATTGTGAGGCTGCCTGGCATGTGTGATGGGATCTTCAAGGCGATCAACACTCAGACTGAGATGTTACGTGAGCTGAATCGCAGACTGGTGTGATCCTTACACATGTTCGCAGGCAGGTTGCAGTTCCTGGACTCAGGGGTGAAATGGGATAAATCTTGGAGAAAGTTGTTCGCTCGGATCTGGCGAAAGACCAGGAATTTGGCTGTTTGGATTCGCCTTTGAGAAGCACCAGCGAGACTCTCAAGGCTGATGGAAAATTAAGAGTCAGCCTAACCCAAATAATTGTTGTTTTTCTGAATCTGGCTCCCTTGCACGGCCCTGATGGCTGGCTATCTTCAACCTCTCCTGGAAGTTATGTAAACATGACGCTCTGCTCCCTCTGCCCCCTCCCTTCCCTGAGGACATCTGTGGACCTGCTCAGAACTTTGTGGTCGGTTGATGAACATTCCAACGTACCATCAAGGACAATGGTCTCTGTGACAGTGCTTCACGGACTTACTTGCACATACTCACTTGCACACACACACGCATGCTCAAGATAAACATGCACCCCTCACACCACCTTCACCGTTCCCGGCATGATGTTGTTTTGTAAACTTGTTGCTTCTTTGTGCTGAGGTTTTTTGCAATCTCAAACTGTATCCTGCTAAGGATAAAGTGTGAAATATGATTTTTTTTCCTCTACTTACCTAATGTGGCCTCTTTTCTCATCTAGCAAGGGCAGCGCCTGTGAGTGGGCAGCAAAGCCTCGGTGACCCGTCCTCCCCTTGTCTTGTGTCATGATGTATGTTTGGATGGGTTGTACTGGAATTCTAATTTCCCCTCGGGGATCAATAAAATATCATTGAATTGAAGATGTAAGCGTGCTGGAGGCTGTCACAGAAGGACTAAAGTCTGTATCTGAATTTACAGACATCTCGTCAAGTGAGCGTGATGTCACCATCTCAACGCTGCTGCCTCTGCTTCACTTGATTAAAGATACTCTCAAGGAAAAAGAGACCGGTGCCAAACTGATAACGACAAGATCATCCAGTTAATGCGCAGAGTTGCCCTCCTTGACCCATGGTACACAGCAAAAAGAAGAAAACATTGGGCAGTTTCCTTGGCACAATAAGGCCTGCTGCTGTTGCAACTCCTGAGCAGCAAGCGCAGGCAAAAATGGCGAATTACCTCCAAGAAGAGGTAGTTGATGGAGAAACCAACGCTCTTGAATGGTGGAAAAGGAACGAAAGCCGCTTACCCTTAATGGCAAAAATTGCACAGAAATATTTGTGCATTCCTGCGACCAGCACGCCATCGGAGCGCATTTTCAGTAAAGCAGGGAATGTTGTAACCCGGTACCGCAGTCTGCTAAAGCCAGATAAAGTTAACATGCTTGTTTTCTTGTCAAATAATTTGTAAAAGTAGGTAATATGTTTATTTTCATTTGTTTATCATACGCAGGCTGCAATGTTCTATTGCTTAATGTTTTAAGCTTTAAGTTCGTTCGAAATAATTTCTTATGAAAGGCAAACCTAGGTAGGTGTCAAATTTGAAGTGATTTTATTTTGTGGTGGTAACGTTCACATTTTCTAAGAAATTCTACCGTTTAACTAAGTTTTTTTGTTTGTACACATTATTTCTTAAAGCCTGTTTATTTCACACTGTAGCTCTCAATTTGTAATAAAATTACTTGTTCAAATGTATGCCTGTCATGGTTTATTCGTTTTTTGACTATACGTGATAATACAGCACTATCGGCACCACTTGTGACGCACAGAGTATAGAGCAAGAAGATGACGAGGGGAGAGACGTGAAGAGGAGCCGCGTTGGCGCTTACTCCGAGAAAAGTGAAAGGAAAAAAGAGAAAGACGCATTTTATTCCCTCTATTGCACAGATCACGGGGATGATGATTAAAATATTTTAAATTACAGAGAAGCGCGCATATAAAATAGATTTTCAAACCCTTCAATCGCCGATAGACAATCCAATCGATAATCACGCCATCCCTAATGTGGTGTTGCATATGAGAGGGAGGATGAGTCTGGTGCCAAGGCAACAGCATGAATCCCCCCTTGGGGGCCAGTGATATATGCAATATATCAATATAGCATATCATAATATAATAAGGTTCCCTGACCTGTTATTCACATTAATGTTTCATACATAAACCATGTATCAGTTAGTATGTTGTGGGTTAAAAAATATACTGTATGAATATACAGAGGTTGGACAATGAAACTTCAAACACCTGTCATTTTAGTGTGGGAGGTGTCAAGGCTAAATTGGACCAGCCTTGTAGCCAGTCTTCATTGATTGCACATTGCACCAGGAAGAGCAGAGTGTGAAGGTTCAATTAGCAGGGTAAGCGCACAGTTTTTCTCAAAATATTGAAATGCACACAACATTATGGGTGACATACCAGAGTTCAAAAGAGGACAAATTGTTGGTGCATGTCTTGCTGGCGCATCTGTGACCAAGACAGCAAGTCTTTGTGATGTATCAAGAGCCACGGTATCCAGGGTAATGTCAGCATACCACCAAGAAGGACGAACCACATCCAACAGGATTAACTGTGGACGCAAGAGGAATCTGTCTGAAAGGGATGTTCGGGTGCTAACCCGGATTGCATCCAAAAAACATAAAACCACGGCTGCCCAAATCACGGCAGAATTAAATATGCACCTCAACTCTCCTGTTTCCACCAGAGCTGTCCGTCGGGAGCTCCACAGGGTCAATATACACGGCCGGGCTGCTATAGCCAAACCTTTGGTCACTCATGCCAATCCCAAACATCGGTTTCAATGGTGCAAGGAGTGCAAATCTTGGGCTGTGGACAATGTGAAACATGTATTGTTCTCTGATGAGTCCACCTTTACTGTTTTCCCCACATCCGGGAGAGTTACGGTGTGGAGAAGCCCCAAAGAAGCGTACCACCTAGACTGTTGCATGCCCAGAGTGAAGCATGGGGGTAGATCAGTGATGGTTTGGGCTGCCATATCATGGCATTCCCTTGGCCCAATACTTGTGCTAAATGGGCACGTCACTGCCAAGGACTACCGAACCATTCTTGAGGACCATGTGCATCCAATGGTTCAAACATTGTATCCTGAAGGCAGAGCCGTGTATCAGGATGACAATGCACCAATACACACAGCAAGACTGGTGAAAGATTGGTTTGATGAACATGAAAGTGATGTTGAACATCTCCCATGGCCTGCACACTCACCAGATCTAAATATTATTGAGCCACTTTGGGGTGTTTTGGAGGAGCGAGTTGGGAAACGTTTTCCTCCACCAGTATCACGTAGTGACCTGGCCACTATCCTGCAAGAAGAATGGCTTAAAATCCCTCTGACCACTGTGCAGGACTTGTATATGTCATTCCCAAGATGAATTGACGCTGTATTGGCCGCAAAAGGAGGCCCTACACCATACTAATAAATTATTGTGGTCTAAAACCAGGTGTTTCAGTTTAATTGTCCAACCCCTGTACAGTATATATATACAGTATATTTTATAAATTGTTTCCGTAAATGATTTATTTTCACAGTCTTGCAGCACAGTCATGAAACACCTGTAACAGTGCATTCATGAAACAAAGATTAGTGATCTGAAAGCCTTTATGGCTTCTTGAAAAAATAGCTTTAATTACTTAGGGGATTTATGTGACTATCCTCTCAAGTTTTTATTGCCACAATCAACAGTAACTTTGAACTATTTGGAGGCAGGAGTGCTTCACCTGATAAAAAATCTGATAACTAGCTAACGCTTGGCTTACCTTTAAGAAAGCTTAAAAGATATGGGCCAAAATATTTACAACACTTTCATAAAGTTATTTATTCATGAAGTTATTGCAATTTGTCATGTTAAAATCAAATTCAATATTTTTTAAGGCATAACATAAAATGGAAGGGAACGGATATGTTTTGAAATTTGTTTACAAAACAATAACATTGTGGCATGCATATTTATTTACTCCCCTTTATTTTATTGTCTCCAAACAAAATTCACTGCAACTAATTGCTTTCACCATTGCTTTTCCATGGTAACTCTGGAGGAGCATATTAGTATATGTATGAGCAAACTTATTAGTATCTGGATGTGCAAGCTTGGTAGAGACAACCCCTTATCAACCTGCAGCTTCGCAGCAAAACGTGGTTCTATAAAGCTTTCATTTTAATCCTACTTTGTGTTTGTCTATCAATTAAAATATTATATATATACTATATTGTAATGTAATAAAAGTTAAAGAAAAAATTATATTTTTGAAAAACACTGTATTATCAACATCACAATTAAACAAGAGTGTACCAACTTATTTTAGTTCAAACGTTCGTCCTGAGGGGTGATCTCAAAGCAAAACATCCTAAATGAAAAACATATCGCTTTTGTAAATAATTATGCATCAATATAATGTTCGAGCATAATTTAAAACTTTTTCTCCACATTAGAATTCTGAAATGTAAAATAGAACCTTTGAGAGAAAGTACCTGATATTACCTATAATAAGTATGTTTAATGTTTTCAAGCATATAGAAGTAAGTGGTTAGTCTTTAAGTCTGTAGGAATGGTGAATTTTAGCCCTCGGTTTTGAAGTCTTAAACATCACCTTGTCAATTGTTTCATTCCTCTACCATGGCTCTATTGCCAATTATTGTGCCTTAATTATACAACAATCTGACATTTATGTATCCTTTTCACTGAATTGTTTCTGCCATCCATGGAGTAAAAGTAACTCAAAGTTATTAGTTATTCTTAGGTCTACATTTAAATTTTGTGTTTTTGCTAATTACAATTTTCCATCTCACACTTCATTTTTTTGTTTTTAAATGTCACAGGTATTTAACTTAGCCATTTTCTAATCACATTCAAATAGGATGCTATAAAGGTCAATGAGGCTTGCTCTTAACCTGGGAACGCTACAAACACTTTTCTTTGCATGCTCATTAAAAATGCACTTCAGAAATGTCAGTCATAATTACACAGAGAAAGGCCTGCTGCGAGTGGAATTGCTTGAAAGTTCTCAAGGCAACACAGAGTGATGCTGCAAAATTTACTTGAATCTGTCACGATGTGGTTTTGGATCGGACCAAAGTGCAGACAAGAGCTCGGCAGGATCATCTTTGAAATTCAAAGATTTATTTTACAAGGTCAAAAACTCAGCAAAATCACTGCAGGTTTCCCAAGGCAAGACGTGGCAAAAAACAAAGCATAATCATGGACAAGAACGAGGTGTGACGAACACAAGGAACCAGCAACGAACAAAGACACAAAACCAACTTATATACTGTGAGATAACAAAGGCAGATAATCAACAGAACAGGTGTGACAAGGAGGCAGGGAAGCAGAAGGAACAGGTGATAACAAATACAAAGGCTGAGGATGGGCAAAGTAACTAATAAACAGAAACACAGACCAAACAAACCTATAGAAAAATGTATCCTGCCTGCCACTAAAGATATTTGCTCTGAACGTCTAGGAGAGGCTGAGTCTAAAAAGACAGCAGAGGTGCCTCTTTTGGTTAGCACTTTCTCTCTGTGCATTGAGGAAACAGCAAAGACTGACAGCCAGGGACTACTAATTGTTAATGTGCAATACCTTAATCAGGAGGATGTGCAGTAGGATATTTTATATGCACTATCGTTGCCAACCAAATCCACAGCTGCAGAACTATTCAAGTTACTAGATAATTACAGTTCAGCATAGGCACAGACAAAACTGGCTGTCGAGTTTAACTGCTCAGATTAAGTAGGGCCTGAATGTGAGTCTATGCATTGTGAAATTCTTAAGTTGGCACATAAAGTTGTTGCATTTAAAGCCAAACTGGATTTGTGGGGAAGGCGCATGAACAGAAGTATATTTACAGTGTGTCACTCGTTAATGGGGATTTTGGAAGAGACTGAGCCTTTTTTTGTTTGTTGTCTTTTTTCTTTATGGATTTTACAGGTCCTTCTCAAAATATTAGCATACTATGATAAAGTTCATTATTTTCCATAATGTCATGATGAAAATTTAACATTCATATATTTTAGATTCATTGCACACTAACTGAAATATTTCAGGTATTTTATTGTCTTAATACAGATGATTGTGGCATACAGCTCATGAAAACCCCAAATTCCTATCTCACAACATTAGCATATTTCATCCGACCAATAAAAGAAAAGTGTTTTTAATACAAAAAACGTCAACCTTCAAATAATCATGTACAGTTATGCACTCAATACTTGGTCGGGAATCCTTTGGCAGAAATGACTGCTTCAATGCGGCGTGGCATGGAGGCAATCAGTCTGTGGCACTGCTGAGGTCTTATGGAGGCCCAGGATGCTTCGATAGCGGCCTTTAGCTCATCCAGTGTTGGGTCTTGAGTCTCTCAACGTTCTCTTCACAATATCCCACAGATTCTCTATGGGGTTCAGGTCAGGAGAGTTGGCAGGCCAATTGAGCACAGTGATACCATGGTCAGTAAACCATTTACCAGTGGTTTTGGCACTGTGAGCAGGTGCCAGGTCATGCTGAAAAATGAAATCTTCATCTCCATAAAGCTTTTCAGCAGATGGAAGCATGAAGTGCTCCAAAATCTCCTGATAGCTAGCTGCATTGACCCTGCCCTTGATAAAACACAGTGGACCAACAACAGCAGCTGACACGGCACCCCAGACCATCACTGACTGTGGGTACTTGACACTGGACTTCTGGCATTTTGGCATTTCCTTCTCCCCAGTCTTCCTCCAGACTCTGGCACCTTGATTTCCGAATGACATGCAGAATTTGCTTTCATCCAAAAAAAGTACTTTGGACCACTGAGCAACAGTCCAGTGCTGCTTCTCTGTAGCCCAGGTCAGGCACTTCTGCCGCTGTTTCTGGTTCAAAAGTGGCTTGACCTGGGGAATGCGGCACCTGTAGCCCATTTCCTGCACACGCCTGTGCACGGTGGCTCTGGATGTTTCTACTCCAGACTCAGTCCACTGCTTCCGCAGGTCCCCCAAGGTCTGGAATCGGCCCTTCTCCACAATCTTCCTCAGGGTCCGATCACCTCTTCTCGTTGTGCAGCGTTTTCTGCCACACGTTTTCCTTCCCACAGACTTCCCACTGAGGTGCCTTGATACAGCACTCTGGGAACAGCCTATTCGTTCAGAAATGTCTTTCTGTGTCTTGCCCTCTTGCTTGAGGGTGTCAATAGTGGCCTTCTAGACAGCAGTCAGGTCGGCAGTCTTACCCATGATTGGGGTTTTGAGTGATGAACCAGGCTGGGAGTTTTAAAGGCCTCAGGAATCTTTTGCAGGTGTTTAGAGTTAACTCGTTGATTCAGATGATTAGGTTCATAGCTCGTTTAGAGACCCTTTTAATGATATGCTAATTTTGTGAGATAGGAATTTTGGGTTTTCATGAGCTGTATGCCAAAATCATCCGTATTAAGACAATAAAAGACCTGAAATATTTCAGTTAGTGTGCAATGAATCTAAAATATGTGAATGTTAAATTTTCATCATTACATTATGGAAAATAATGAACTTCATCACAATATGCTAATATTTTGAGAAGGACCTGTATACATGACATGTTTTTGACAATATGAATGATATAGAGGTTATGAGCTAAAACCTCTTGATTATAACCATAGTGTCACTTATTGGTGAGTGGTAGAGAATATTGGTCTTTTAGTTGCTGTGCAAATACAACACATCCAAGTTAAGTCTACAATCTCAGATGGTATGCATAGAGACACTGACAATATGCAATTGTGTTAAAATTAAAGGCAATTATGTGACAGCAATTAAAATCACACTTGATTACATAAATCAAGAAAATGCAGCTTGTCTTTCATGTTTTATTAGTGCAAAATAGTTTTTAAAGACAGGTTTTCTCAGTTGATATTCCATCTTTCTCTTAATGACAAAGAAGACCTGTAAATCCAGAATAAAAAAGTATATCTTATCTTATCCAATCAACATCAAGTGCTAAATGGCAAAATCTTTATTTATGCAACTGCAACACAACAAGGGATCATTATAGTGTTTGCATTCTTGCAATCATATATTTATAATTTGCAGCATGCATTATTAGAAAGCCAAGGTTAAAAAAACAATACAGAAACTTTATCTTTACTTCTTTTCTAAATCACTTTTTCAAGAAGCCCAGGAAAAACAGATTTGTTTTTTCAAACAAGGACAGTACAAGGACGGAACGGTGGGAAAAAAGTCCGAAAACAGGTGATGCAGTACATGGTGGCAGCAGCTGCGTGGAGAACAGAAATTGTGGAAAAGACAATAGGTCACAGTTAATACTTGCCTCTTGTTTCTAAACCATTTCCACAGGCTTCTCCTGATCCGGATAATCCTCGTCTAACAGAATCAGGCACCAGAGTACAACTGTGCCACTTATGCATCCTCCACCTAGATAGAATGGCAGACACAAAGGCTATATTTAAACTTTTTATACTTAATTTGTAACATATGATATTGGCTGGCCGCATCCAGTCAAGATGAAGTATTTTCACATGTTGTTAAGACATAACAAAACAAAATAAAAATAAAAATGCTTTTAAATTAGTTTATTCTCAGTTCAGCGGCAAACATATATATGATAAATTTCTTTATGCTAATGTTGCAATATATCCCTTAAAAATTATTGTTATACCAAATAGGTCGTGTTTTGGATCTTTATACATGTATAGCTTATACCAATTAGGGATCAAACATAGCAATAAAAACCCAATAAGATTTTAAATGTTTTAACCCAATGGCTAATTTGCATTTATAATATTAAGCATCGTGCAATATTATATAATGATTAGTCAGCATTTAAATGGTAGGTAGAGAGTGAAAACCAGTTGTTCTTTGTGTTATTTCTCATCTTTAGATTAGCAGTTGGTAAATTATGAACACTGCAAATTATAAACCATAATAAATTAAATCACAGTTTATTTATTGGAGTCATGGGACTCATTTTAACTACTGCATTTCCAACCTTCTTTATTTCATACTTAATTTTCATTATAAATCATGATAAATATTTTAATACTGTCATTACTTCAAAGTGCTAAGAACAATGAACTTTTTATAGATCTTGTTGTAATTTAAACAGCTCAAGAGTTTAAAACTACTGATAAATGTTTTTTTTTATAAACATTTGAACAACTTGATGACACTCTATTCTTAATCTACAAGGTCTTCTTTGTTGATGGGCTGTTGCCAGCAATAGAAATATTACATTAACAACTACTCAGAGGAGTAGCTGTTAGCTACCTCAGGGTGATTATTTATCTTACATTGAAAAAATAAGGTCTAACTTCACCTAGAAGAATAAGTGAATGCTAGAAGAAATAGTTGCAAACCTTGTTACTACAGTTGTTTGCTTTAGGACTATTTCCTGCACCAAACAACGTCCGAGTTGGTAGTCTATTTGTGTACATGCAGGGAGTAGGATTTTGACATTAATTAGCTAATACTGCCAGTTATGCCTGTCAAATACCAAAAACAGCAGCAAAGGGACAATAAAAATGATTGATTGTGAAAGTGAAGCTGACATGCATTTTTCTGTGGAAATGAGAGGACATCTGTTTTAGCCAGATATCCTTGACTAAAGGCTCATTTTGAAGTAGTTACTTAACTTCCAAATGAGTCATTGGACCTGATTCTACAGAGTAGGATTGGTCATAGCCCCCTTCTTGCTTTTTTGGAAATATGAATATTTATATTTATGCACCCTCACAAATACTTGTATGGCTGTAATGAGACCAATTCAGACTGTCAATCAAGATGTTACTGTTAAATGAACCTTCATCTGTCTGTCAATTCCAAACTTAGACATCAAACCATTCAGACTTGACATAATTAGGGACCTGAGAAAGAAGAGTCCACACAGTTTTGAATGCCTGATCAGTTTATGATCTAATTTAGAGGTTGCTTTCCTGGTTAGTGGATCAAAGTCATAATCACCCACGAGGCAATATCATCAAATACATTATGGCTTCATCATCTGGGACCTTACAGATAATGTCATCAGTCTAGATAACATAGCTGAGACAGCAGGCACTGGTGCTCTCTGCAATAACCTAACATCTATATGGCAAAATTTAATCTTCAATTTTTTTTTCTTTTCACTGCAGCATTGCATTTCACTGTTCTGAGATTATCGCTTGTACCTAACAGCCCAAACTTAAACTCTGCCATTATTGTAAAGTCTTTATCAAAGCCCACATATCTCATGTTTGCACAGGTATAAGCCCAAATGCATAAATAATATATAAAATAGTTGTTATAGTTTAGTTTAGTTTAGTTTAGTTTATTAGTTATTTGTCAGGGACTATGTACAAAAACATTAATCTCACAATGAGAAGAGATGTTTTGAACCAGACTTAGCTAAAGCTTCTTTCCATCTGCAGTCCCTAGGCAAGTGTGCACAATAAAACAATTCTCAATACAAAAAATACATTCTTTGCAGTTCCTATTCAAAACACATTACTTAACAAGGTTAATTAGTCTAAACTAATGAATACTAAATATTCTAGGTACAAATACATCAACAGTTGATAATAAGGAATAAAAGGAATACACTACATTAGGACTTATGTTGACAGAGTTGATTATTAATGTGTGTTTTTAGGTTTTGAGAAAAGTTTTGCAGATCTTCACACAACTTCAAACTGTATGGGAGCTGATTCCATTGTTTGATGGATATAAATGAAAATGCTGAATGTGCAAACATAGAACATCATTTTTGGAAAACAGTTTTTGTGTCAATCCTAAAACCTTTTCACACTTTTCTATATTACAACCACAAACTTCAGTGTGTTTTATTGGGAATTCACGTGATATACTACAAGAAAGGCATGCACAGTTGTCATGTGGAAGAAAAATATAATTTTAAACATTTGAGCACAATAAATCTAAAGAATTGTATAGAAATATGAATTTCTATTAAAACCCTTTTACCCTAACAGTCCTGAATACAAACAACTGCCAACAGAGATCACCTAATTAGCACATAGAACCTGTATGTTATGTAATCTTAATATATATACAGCTGGCCTTTGAAGACAGAGATTTGTTAGAGAATATTGGTGAACAAGCATCATCATGAAGACCAAATAACACAACAGACAGGCCAGGGAAAAGGTTGCCAGGGTTAGGCTATAAAAGAATATCCCAAAACTTAAACATCTTCTAGAGCACTGTTCAATTCATCCTCAAAAAATGGAAAGTGTATGGCACAACTGCAAACATACCAATACATTGCTGCCTGTTGAAACTGACAGGCTGGGCAAGTGGGAGCATTACTTAGAATGCCCAAAAAAATCCATGGTATCTCTGGAGGTTCTCCAGGGATTCATACCTGTGTGTGGGAAAATTTGTTGAAATGACAACTATTAGTCGTGCACACTAAGTCTGCCCTTTATGGAACGTGGCAAGAAAACAGCCATTGTTGACATAAAGCCATAAGAATTTGCAGTCTGCATCAAGCCACGTCAAGGTCACAGTAAACATCTGCAAGAATGTGTTTCCGTCAGATGAGACCAAAACGTCGGTGCAAAATGTTATGTGTGACAAAAAAACACTGCACCCTGAACATACCCTGAACATATTATACCATTTCCACTGTGAAACATATTGGTGGAAGTATCATGCTGTGAAAAGCAGACTTTTCTCAAGCAGACTTGGGAAAGCTGGTCAGAACTGATATAGATACAGGAGAATCCTGGGTTGGAGTTTCACCTTCTAGCAGAGCAATAACCCTAAACACACAACCAGAGCTAAAAATAAATTGTTTAGATTAAACCACACTGAAATGTTCAAATGTCCTTGTCAACATCCAGACCTAAATCCAACAGAGAATCTGTAGCAAGTCTTGAAAATGAATGTTCATAGACTGTCTCCATCCAATACAAGTAGAGACATACCCTAAAAGACATGCAGCTGCAATTGCAGCAGCAGGTGGTTCTATAAACTCTGGGAAGCTTAACATGAAAGCACCTAGCACTTTGCAAATATATATTTATACAATTGAAATCAATTATGCACCATTGTGTGTTGATCTATCACAAAAACACAATATAAAAGAATCAAATGTGTGGTTGTAGTTAGACAAAATGTGAAAATTTAAATAGGTAAACTACTTTTGCTAGTCACTGTAACCTGCCATGACAAACTAAACAATGTCGATTCGATAACCTACCTTAATAACTTGATTACAGCTATCAAGTAATTTAGAACACCAATGAACTTATAAACAAGGGTTATTCACCATGTTTTTACCCTTAATATGTTCCAAAAGGCACTATAATTATGTTGGTGAATTAGGTTAACTTCGGCTGATAAGAAAAGGAACATATTTTATTACAATTCTTGTTTTTACCTATAGACTGGACAAACACGAACTGAGTCACACTCTCTTTCTTCATACAGTGTATCAGGACACTCTTGACCTCCGTTAGCAGACATCTGAATGATGATTCTGTATCGAGATTGCATGGCAGCGGTTGAATTATCTGTTCAACATGAAACACAAATTACACAAAAAGTATCTTTTTACAATTCAGTACACAAAAAGTTCACACAGGTAAACTAATGTGAGCATTGTAAATGAGAATCCAAAATCCTGAGGACAAAAGCTTCTGGTAAATGTCTGAAGATCAGACATCATCAGCCCAGTCTAACATCTCAAAGAGACACCCAAAGAAACAAGTGGTCTTGAAATTGATCTGACTCTGATTAGCATGCCCTTGATGGTCGTGATGTCCTCTACTTCGCTGCAGTCTGTTTTCGGACACACCACAATGTAATGGCTTCATTTGGCTCGGGCTCCAAGGCTCATTACACAAAACTAATTACAAAACATAGAAAATGCTGCAATTAAGAAAGTGATTACATCGTCAGCAGGCCCAGTGGACGACAGCCTATTTACACCGATGAGATGCCTGCTCATTTCTTCTGAAAACCATTACATATTTTTCAAACTTCCAAGATACTACGGTGCACATATTGAAAAATCATTAAATATCCATTTTCCACTTGATGTGTCAGCTAAATGTAATAAACACTTAAGGTTGTCATCTGCAATTAAATGTAATTATTAATCACACTTAAACAGTGTTGTGTGCCTGTTCATTCTGTGTTGTCTCGTTCAACTGTTCCCTCTCAACAAAACATGACTTTCAAAATACAATTATACATACATTTTAGGTTTATTTATTAACAATTATTTCTGTGTCAGTAAAATATCATTGTACTGTGTTCCAAACTGTTTTCATTTTAAAATGTTATCAACATTATTGTTGTTTGGGTTTTTAGTTGTAATTTCTATTATGAGTTTTCTTAAAAAATCATGCAAAGATCTACCTGGGAGACAAGATGTTGGGCATGCTGTCCATTCACTGAAGGGGGTCACTACACAGTCCTTCTTGCAGGGAAGCAAGCATGGTCGGTTAGTTTCTGGGCGAGAAGAATCTAAACACCTACATGTGTAGACAAAGAGTGTTTTTAAAAAGACCTTATTCAAATGACCAATGCACATCTTGCTTTTCATTGATAAAAGACAATATAACGAAGCAGCAGTCCTCTCCTTCACAGATTATTTCAACACATATTTTTGCTTACATTCAAAGCCTTTCACAGTACAAATAAAGCACAGATTCATGGTAACAAATCTTGCAGCCAAACAAAATACACCAAAGCTGGTCAAAGGTTATGGAAAGACATGAAATGGACCCACACAGACATAACATTAAAATTTATGTTTTACATTTGAGTCAAACATTTCTATCAGTCCCAGTCCCATGAAGACAAAAGATTCCCATCCATGTCGAAAAAACAAAACTAAGCCCAAACTAAAAAAATTCCCCAGAGCCTTGATATTTTCTATTATATAACTGATTTCACACAGACAATATGAAGCCTTTTTTCAATAACATAATAGATTTTTGTGTAGAACATAAGCTGCAACAAAGTAGCAGTTTAACAACAAACAAATAGTAAGGAAGGACAAGTATGAGCTTACTCCTTTAAAAACTGCTGGAAATGTTGTGATATAAGGTTTACATAGTATTTACCCATACCTAACCAAACAGTAGCCCAATTCTAATCAAAGACTAAGAAGGGAATTTGCAAAGCAGCACAAACTGACTATATGCTTTATTGCTGCACTCAATTCAAGAAGCAGATTGCACTGTATACATGCAGATACAAACACTTTCACAAACACCTCCATCAAGTCTAGCAAATGTGAGCAATTTGCACCTATTTTGTGCATCAGGTTGTATTTGTCCTCTTCTCAGTCACAAACACAGTAGATACAGAAGCAATCAAAGTAATAGAGAGCTTTTTAGACTTTTATGACTTTAAACATAACTACAGGTCCTGACCTGATGATGCACTTCTCAAAACTGTAAGGATATCATCTCTCCCTCTTATCACTTGTAATCTAAAACATACTGTATAATGTTTTCTTATATTGTCAGAAAGCTGCCATCCCTTTCAGTCAATGGTACTTTTGCCTTGCAGTCTTTATGACATGAACAACGCTGCTGTTTAAGGAATGTGACAATGTATGCTTTGGCTATAGTTTACATACAGTGGGGAGAACAAGTATTTGATACACTACAAAGTAATTACTTAAAAATGTAACAATGTGATTTTCTGGATTTTTGTTTTGGATTCCATCACTCGAAGAGTACCTATGATAAATTATGTATCGGGAGATTGTAGCGAACAACCTCCTTCCCTCTGTAAGGGCATTAAAAGATGGGTGATGGGTGGGTTTTCCAGCATAACAACGACCCGAAGCACACAGCCAGGGTAACTAAGGAGAGGCTCTCTAAGACGCATGTCAAGGTCTTTGAGTGGCCTAGCCAGTCTTCAGACCTGAACCCAATCGAAAATCTTTGAAGGGAGCTGAAAGTCTGTATTGCCCACCGACAGCCCCGAAACCCAAAGGATCTAGCTGTATGGAGGAGTGGTCTGAAATCCCTGCTGCAGTGTGCGCAAACCTTGTCAAGAACTACAAGAAGACAGGGGCACATCGACATATGGGAGGAGAAAGCTGGAATCAAACCCACAACCCTCGGATTGCAAGAGAACCACTCTTCTCACTGATCTTTTTTTTTCTTCTCTAGTCCTGTACTAAGATCTTATAATTTAGATTCCCACTGTGTTTTACAGACTACATGCCTAGCATCCTTATTGGAACTTTTTCACTTACTCATTCAAATCCTGAATGATGTCGGAGCATTGAGTGTTGAAATAACAGTAGATTTGTTAAAAGGGTTAAAGAGATTCTAAGTGAAAGCCCAGTGACACTTCGGCTCATTCAAATTCTTAATCTATCTTTACCAAAATAGCAAGCAACTGTGCAGAATTGTATTGTTAACACAAGACCAATGGAAACAAGGAAAACCATATCCAGCAGTAATTGCACTGCTATAACTTTAAAGAATTGTTGCTAATGCATTCCAATGCTAATTAGTGGACCAAGATATTACACATTTTTATTATGTGAGATTGGGTAATTGTTTTTTAGTTCTGCAATCGCTATTCTCTTAATCTGCAAGCCCAGTGGAGAAGAAGTAAGCAGCAGCTCTCAGAAACAAAAGTCTAAAAGTATACTTTGCTCTACCTGTCTCCAAAAAAAGTAAGGAAAAATACAGGATAATGGCCGGTTAACAGAAGTGTGCAACTCTAATTACAGGAAAATCAGATTTAGAATTTTGTTAGAGTGTAATCTAGAAACAAAAGGTTAAAACAAGAGTGCTAATTTAATTGGAGAGAACATGAGGGCAAGGGAACTGCTTAACAGTACATTATGTCTGCTATGCTAAAGGTAGCGTTAAGCTCAAATGCTTTATTATTGGCTTCAAACATTTTCTAGCTGTAAAATAAATAAATAAATAAAAAAAATATATATATATATATATTATTATTTTCTTGTTTTTTTAAGGCAGATTAATATCTTGTGTGATGTATCTTTAGCAGCCCATTTGGTGTGTTGTAGAACCTTAACTTGATTGGGATTAACACAGCACTGTAAAATAAAATAATTCATTAGCTTTGATGTTTTTATCAACCAACAGGCAACAGGCAAAACCTTCTCCTTGTCTCACAGAGGCCTGCATAGTTCTCCAAATTTCATTTCAGGCTAAGTGACTCCCTTCTCCCAGACAACCAGAAATCCAGGTCACACTGGAGGCCCAGCATGGTGCCACATCCCTCCAACTGCAAAAGCCGTCACAGACAGGAATGACATCAAAGTATGCCAAAGCATGAGAAGGCAGGATATATAAAACCTTTTCCTTCCCAAGCTTTATCTCCTCACTTCTTGCTGCATTTTTGCACTGATGCATGCCAGGGGGCATGGCAACGCAACAAGCAGCTGATGAAATATTGTGGGATTTACCCAAAATTAGGATGTCAAATTTACAATTAAGGCCATGGGGCTCAGTTGTGACAACAGTGCAAGGATTGAAGGTCTTTTAGATATTACTGAATGTCTTAAAGAACACAGTCAAAGACAAAATTAATGTCATGGTCTAAGTTATATCCTAAAAAAAAAAAAGGTTTTAAAGCAAAATTTAGTACAACTACTTCCATTACATTTGAGCTTATTTACATTTTGTCATATTATTACCACAAACCTCAAGGTATTTTATAGGGATTTTATGCAATAACCCATAATGCATAATTTAGGGTGGGAAGAAAATGATTTTCACATTTTTACAAAAATAAGAAAAATCTGAAAAGAGTAATGTACATTTGTATGCAGCACCCCTGATTTAATATTTTGCTGAACCACTTTTTGTTGCAATTAGAGCTACAAGTTTTTTTGAGTGTCTCTCTACCAGCTTTGCACATGTAAAGAGTGATATTTTTACCTATTCTTTGCAAAATAGTTCAAACTCAGTTCTGTTGGAAAGGGAATGCCTATGAACATTGATTTTCAAGTCTTGCAGTAGAATTAGCTCTTTAATATAAATTTGAGATTTTGACCATTCCATTCCATTGTAGTTGTGGCTCTGCTTAGGATTATTGTGCTGGGATAATTTCCACTACAGGAACCAAATTACACAACTGCAATCAAAACTCTACACTGAAAACACACCCGATAGGGAGGTATGACCTTTTGGATGGACCTTAATTAAAGGTGGAGCTTTGTAGTGGGAGGATTCTAAACATTTCTGCCTCGTTGAATATCCCCAGCATTTTTTCCATCATCTCCTGGTTTATTATATTCTGCAGGTCTTTTTTTTTTTTGTGGCAATTTTAATTTACACGATAGAATCTTTGTACTTTTTGCAAACATAACAGTTAAGCGCAGCCACCCAGGCTAAATTATTACCGTGTTTTACAGGGTTTGCATTTAAATTAATGAATTAAATCCACCAACCTTAAAATGAATTTATTAATACATTTTCAGCACCTCCATGGCTATGGAGAGAGTAACGCTGCTATCAAAGCATTTTAAAGAGATTTTAACTGGTAAAGTTAGAATATTGTTTTTATTTTTTGTGTTAGATACAGATAAAAACATTCACAACTGACCAGGTTTGTTGATTGTTTCATGGTTTTAAGTTTTAATGGAACAGACACACTGTTGCGTTGTGCGTGTGTTTGTGTGATTACTGTTCCTAAGAACAGACATCGTGAAGGACCTCGCTGTCCACAGTGAGAAGCAATTCCATGTAAAAGCCCCCTCCCTGACAGATCAAGGCTGAGCAGGGCTCTCCAAGAAGAAGTTAGGAAGGTACAGAGCACCAGGAAATCTTTGATGCTTGGTCCAGATGCGGACCAGTTCTTAAAGTAATATTCCCCCCATTATAGAGACACATAATGTGTCAGAACAGTTCTAAGAAGTTGCCTCCTGCCCAAAAGTAAACATTTGATTTGTGTTAAGAAAATATGGGCCTAACAGCATCGAGTGCATTCATTTATTTCAGTCTGTAGCCAAACTTTTCTTTTCTTTACTTTCCTTTACTTTCTTTTATCATGCCATTGCAATGTACTTTTGTCATATTGTTTTGTCACTGCAATGTACTTTTACATTATGTGAAGCACTTTCAATTGTCTTGTTACTGAAATGTGCTATACAAATAAACTTGCCTTGCCTTGCCTATGAGACACATGTTACAGACCTTAATTAGTAAATATTTTTGTGGATTATTACAAGCTTCCGAGTTAAAACTGGTTACAATTCAGTTTGAGAGCTTAACTGCTAATAAACTGTGATAAATAATGACTTTGGATGGTTCCTAATTTTTTTAATTTTTTCTAGGAGTCGGGAATGTTGCAGCTCATTTAAAATCCACTCTATCTACGTATTTCTCCACAGTTTAAGGTCACATTTGAAGATTTTTAAACTATAACTGCTATGAAACCATCTGATATTAATGCTGTATCAGTCTGATTTCATTGTTTTTAACCATATTCTGGACTCCACTGTTGTAATGGGCGGATATCTGTGTTGCCAAATCACAGCTGCACTCCTGCAGGAGCTGGGACTGCTCAGGTTCAGGGGATCCAATCTACAGATAGATAGACCAAACATAAAATGTTTGGTCTCATCTGACCGTAGCTCCTTCTTCTACGTATTTGCTTTGTCCCCTATATGGCTTGTGGCAAGCTTTGAATGAGCCTTTGCATTGTTTTAGTTCATTGGTGGCCTGATTTGTGGAGTGTGCGATTAATAGTTTTAATTCAAGTCAGTTTATTCATATAGCACAAATTCACAAAACATCTCAAGGCTCAGTGTTACTGGCAATCTGCTAGGACCAACTCTTTGAGAAGCCAATTGCCATGTCTAGGAGAAAAAACGGGTTAAACGATAAAAGAAGGGCCAAGTGTACCATCTAAAGAAAGAGAACATTAAGTTGTTGGCAGCAGTAGCCCAGCACATGCCCCTCTCTAAACAGAATGCCAGAGCAGATGTAGTTTCTAAGAAGAGAAAAAAATGAGAAAGAACATAAAGTTAAAAGCTGAAATAACAGCAAATAATGCAAAACTGGAGAGTAGTAGGCGAGTGGAACAGAGTGAGGAAAGTGGTCAGTATGTCCTCCAGCAGCCTAACCCTATGGCAGCATAACTATAAAGATAACTCATGATAACCTAAACCACTCTAACCATAAGCTTTTTCAAAAAAGGAAACTTTTAAGCCTAGTATTAAAAGTAGACAGGATGTCTGCCTCACAGACTAAAACTGGGAGTTGGTTCCACAGGAGAGGAGCTTGATAACTAAAAGATCTGCCTCCCATTCTACTTTTAAAGACTCTAGAAACCACCAGTAAACCTGCAGTCTGAAAGCAAAGCGCTGTGTTAGGAACGCATGGAACAATCAGATCTCTGAAGTATGAAGGAGCTTGATTAAGAACTTTATGTGTGAGAAGCCATTGAGGGAGGCTAAAATTAATATTTTCATCAGAACTCTTACTGCAGCAATTTGGATAAGTTGAAGACTTTTAACTGCATTTTGTGGACTTCCTGATGGTAAAGGATTACAATAATCCAACCATAAAGTAACAAATGCATTGACTACTTTTTCAGAATCACATCAGATGGAGGGACAGGAAAAGAAGGAAACCTGTTTAATATGGGATTTAAATCACTGGGATTTAAATCATATGGGATTCAAATGTCCTGATCAAAAATTACACCAAGGTTCTTTACTTTATTACCAGAGGCCAGTTTATGCCATCCACATTATTTGCCTGACTAAGTAATTTATTTTTCAAAGAATGGTCAAAAGACAATAACTTCTGTCTTATCTGAATTTAAAAGCAGAAATTTTAAAGTCATCCCGGTTTTATCTATTCAAGACATGCTTGTAGTCTATCTAACTGGTTGGATACATGATGCTTTTTGGATAAATATAGCCGAGTATCATCAGCATAACAGTGGACATTTATCCCATGCTATCAAATAATTTAAGCAATTGCAGGCATGCATATATACAGTACATATAGAATATATAGAGAGTATACAAAGAGAATTGGCCCAAGCACTGAACCATGTTGTACTCCACAAGTAACCTTGGAGTGCGAAGAAGGTTTATCATTTACATGAACAAACTGAAAACTCAGACAAATAATATTCCAACCAGCATAGCGATTTTCCCCTGATCCATACAGCATCTCATTTCTGTTTCCGCCTCTCTGCCTGCTCAGATGCTTTTCTCCTAAGCTCCCTGCTTGCTTGCATTGGTTTACTTCTAACTTTTTATCTCTTAGCCAAAATTACGGAAATATTGGACTAAAACTACTTCTTACCAGCGACTCACAAGGATTATTATTATTTTTATTTTATTTAATTTTTTTAGAAAGGATTTTGATGTTGTTATAATTGAACTCGAAAGCAGGACAAGTTGACGCCAGCTAATCAGCACAAAATGCCTCCCTTCACCAAAGAGGACTTCGACAAACTTTTACAGAAATTGGCAGTTTTGGAGATGAAAATCCATCGACTAGAAGTGAATGTGGAGGTGAATATGGGGTACAGCAATGATTCAACTCTGCCTGTGATCCCAAACAGTGACAGCCAGCTCAACGACTCAGTCGGCAATCAGAACACTGAAAATAAACCTACCGGCAGACCCCCCTGGCATGTTTTAGGCGCATGCCCAAAAAATCAAGGTGGACGACTCACTGGAAGATCTCAGCAATTAAATAAATTAGAATGGCCAGAATTACAGAGAAATGCCCCCGTTTCCCCTGGGAAAAGGAGACTTCGACAGTGAGCTGCTGTCACAACAACTGATAGGAGTGAGACAGCTGGAAATAATAGAATTCCCCTCCAAAACAGATTTGCCCCACTACAGACGGAAAACCAGAAAAATGATCCATCTTCTGAGAACAATAAAAGGTTTGAGAACAGCCTTCACTCTAAACAGTCTTCTCCTAAGCTGCCAGAGAAAATGTGTCCCACTGGACCAAGAAGAAGAAAAAGTCTCCGTGGAGAAGTGCTCCACCAGTCAGAAGTGAAAAAAAGGAATGTCGAAAAGCTGAACGCAGGTGGCGAAAGACTGGACTCCAGGTTCACTATAGTATGTATAAAGGGAGAATATACAGATATAACATACAACTGAGAAATGCAAGGGAATTTTTCTTTTCTGAGATCATCAGCAAAAACATAAACAACGCTCGTGCATTATTTGCCACGGTCGACAGGTTAACAAACCCTCCTGTTACTGTAGCATCTGAACTCCACTCTACCAGGGCCTGCAATGAATTTGCTAACTTCTTTACTGAAAAAACCCAAAAGATCTGACGGGCAGCCAGCACATCCACATCAACTCCAGTACCAATATTGTCTCCAACTAGAACTGATTTTGACAAAATTTCCCAATTTCACCAAATAAAATACAAAAACTTAGAAGAAATCGTACAGCAACTAAGCTCTTCTTCCTGCTGTCTTGATCTTTTACCCACAGCTATCCTTAAGAAAGCTTTTCCTGTAATAACATCTGATTTAACACAAGTAATAAACACATCTCTTTTGTCAGGTGTTTTCCCCCAGGCCCTAAAAACAGCAATTGTCAAACCTCTATTGAAAAAGAGCAACTTAGCTACTACAGAACTACAGGCCTATATCAAACCTCCCCTTCATCAGTAAGATTATTTAAAAAGCTGCGTTTCAGCAGTTAAACAACTTCCTAACAACGACCAACCGCTTTGATGTCTTCCAGTCAGGCTTCCGTGCTCACCACAGTACAGAGACTGCTCTTGTCAAGGTGTTCAATGACATCCGTATAAATGCAGACTGTGGAAGAAGCACAGTGCTGGTATTATTGGACCTTAGTGCAACATTCGACACTGTTGATCATTCCATTTTATTAGAGCGCCTGGAAAACTGGGTCGGCCTTTCTGGTACAGCACTCAATTGGTTTAAATCCTACTTGAAGGACAGGGACTTTTTTGTGTCAGTAGGTAACTTTACATCAGAGACCACAAAAATCACATGTGGCGTTCCCCAAGGGTCCATCTAAGGGCCCTTTCTATTCAATATCTACATGCTCCCCCTAACTCAGATTGTAATAAACAACAGCATAAGTTATCATAACTGTGCAGACGACACACAGCTATACGTCACAATGTCACCAGGTGACTATGGACCCATAGTCAAGCGCTGGGTAAATGCTTAGAAGAAATCAATGCATGGATGGGCCTACATTTTCTTCAGCTGAATCAAAACAAAACTGGAGTAATAATCTTTGGACCAAAGGAAGAGCATTTAAAAGTTAGCACACAGCTTCAGTTAATACAGCTATAAACCATCAGTCAGGCTCACAACCTGGGTGTAATGATGGACTCAGACCTGAACCTTCAGAGGCACTTGAAGACACTGAAGACAGTAACAAGGTCAGCCTTCTGTCACCTAAAGAACATCTCCAGGATTAAAGGACTAATGTCTCAGCAGGACCTTGAAAAATTAATTCATGTGTTCATCTTTAGTAGAATTGATTACTGCAACGATGTCTGCCTAAAATGTCGATCAGACAGCTGCAGTTGATCCAGAACGCTGCTGCCCGCGTCCTCACTAGAACTAAGAAAGTGGAGCACATCACCCCGGTTCTAAAGTCCCTACCCTGGCTCCCTGTGGCTCAGACTTCTGTTAGTCTATAAATCACTGAATGGCTTAGCATCAAAATACATTACAGACTTGTTGTCAGTGGATCAACCACCCAGACCTCTCAGGTCTTCTGGCTCAAATCTACTCTGCATACCCAGAACCAGAACCAAACACGGAGAAGCAGCTTTTAGTTCTTATGCTCCACTAATCTGGAATAAACTCCCAGAAAACTGTAAAAGCGTCAAAACCCTAAATTGCTTTAAATCAAGATTAAAAACGTATTTGTTTAGGGTGGCCTTTGACTGTGCCATCTAAACATTATTAGTTACGTTTTCAGTCCAATTTTCCTTTCATTTTCTTATCCATCATTCTATTCTCTTTATTTTATGTTTATTTTATTTAATTTTATTTATTTTTTTTATTATCGTTGTTGTTTGATTTTCTGTATCATTGTAATGTTTTTTCTTGTGTACAGCACCTTGAGTGCCTTGTTGCTGAAAAGCGCTATATAAATAAACTTGACTTGACTCCAAGCCTTTCTAAGAGAATATTGTGATCGACTGTATCAAATTCAGCACTGAGATCTAACAGAACAAATACAGACACAAATCCATTATCTGAGGCCATGAGAATATCATTAGTGACTTTCACTAGTGCTGTTTCAGTGCTATGATGATCCCTGAAACCTGTCTGTAATGTAATAAGTCATCTTGATCAAGAGAAGCTTTCTTAAGTAAAGGTTTAATTGCAGCTACCTAAAATGCCTGTGGTATATATCCGTTTACTGAGGATATATTAATCATGACTAAAATAGGAGTAGTAATCAAATGGAACCCTTCCTTAAATTATTTGGTTGGGAATGGGTCTAACATACAAATTGAAGTTGAGTTAATATTTTTGAAAACGAAGCTCAACTGGAACAAAACAGTCCAAACACAGATCAGATTTTACATTTACCTCCAATGCCTCACTTACTGAAGATGAAGTAATTATGTTCGAGAGTAAGCCAATTAAGTTATTTTAATGGAATCAATTTTATTTATAAAGAATTCCATAAAGCCATCACTGCTGAGAGCTGAGGAAGTAGCTGGTTCAACAGAACTATGAGTCCGGCAGCTGTCATTTTATACGACAGTAGACCTTTTTTTCCAGATTAGAAACAGGAGTAAGAAGGTGTGTGGATGTTTTGAGCAAAGCCAAAGGAATCTAGTTGTCCTACCAACAAATTCTGCTCCTCCAGAGTTACCATGTACCTCTTGGATGCTTCTCTGAATAATGCTCTCCTTGGTCTGTTTTTTAAAATACCACTAAAATGCACTAAAGCTTGTGGTTGTAACATGACAAAACATTACAAAATGTATTGAATTATTATTCAACATTACATGTGTTTGGTTTTTTTGCTTCATTTACATATTGCTCTTTACAGAATATATTTTACCACAGAATGCTATTGTGAGTATAGCATGTGATCAAATTGTTAAAATATAGAATACAGTACACAGGTGTATTAGTACAAATACAATTCTTGAGATGTGGAAAAGAGAAACAGAAATAAAACTGAAAATCAATCAAACATTTTCCTGCAGGCTCTGGACTGATACCAAGGAAAACCCACTAAGCCTTTGGTTGAGCCAAAGCTCTCTGCAAAGATTATTGCCCAACATGAAATGCTTAGATGTTTGCTGACTGAAGGGACTTTTATTCTCTAAGAACATTGCTTGTATTAGAAATGCCTGTTCTTCAGAGGGGAATATTTTCAGAAAGAGTGAAAGCATTTTAAGTTGGACACTTGGTATGAAAAAAAAACCAAAGACATATATTCTAGATGCCTTCTAATGATGTTTGTGTATGCGTACAGTATAGTGCCACATTTAACTTAAAGGGATAGACAAAAGGCTTATTTTTTTCAGTATAAAACACTAAGTCACAAGTTACTGACAGACAAAATCATTGCCAATGAATAGCAACATTCAGGTCTAAGTTTTAGGTGGTGTTGCATTAAATGGAACACTTTGCAGGGATATGAGAGAAGCGAAGTGATTAAATTCACAGCACACTGTACAAGCAAAATCTGTTGGAGGAGCAGAAATGACAGCTTTCATTAAAGCTTTTGTGGTGGCAGACAGGACGCGTATGAGAAAAAAGCCTCTCCATAATCCATTTTATGGCCCTGTCAATAATATGTTGAGCTAAAGAAGGGCAAACTTTGTGAATTATTTATAAATCTGTCTTTCTGGTGTGGGCTTTAACATCATTAAAGTGACAGCACAAAAGCCCTTAGCAGTGTTTGATATTGTATTGCTGAAAGAGAAGGATAATGGGGGAGCAGATTCAAGATGAATCTCAGGTTCACACACACACACACACACACACAAAAGAAAAGCAAAAACACAGAATGAAAGTATAAAGGAAGAGAGACTACTTCTCAAAACTCTTGGGAAGTGAATTCACAGAGGCTCCCATCCTTTGAGTCATCTTTAGATACTCATACAATACACTACATATCCTTAAGTTCAGATGTGTTTTATGTAAAATGAACATTGTGTATTTAGAAATTGTATTCTGTGAGGACCATATTCACATATGTGACTATTTGCATAAAATCTTCCAACTATTTATAGTAGGTAGGGAAAGAAAGACAAAGAGAAAACATAATTACAATTTCTAGAATGCAACAGATATGTTGGTTTGCCAAGTTTAAAATGTAGATTTAACCATGCTAACTATAACACTCAGTTGGGTAATTACAAAAAATGCTTTAAAACTGTCCTTATGACATTAAAACTACTTCATAGCAGAGATCGTACCTTTTACTTATGACCGGACCAGCATTCATCTTCATGCAACTGACATTCCGGCTCTGGACACCAACAGAACAGGAAGAAGTCCCATTCCACAAGCTAATTTCATTGAATTTAGAAGAGGCATCCTCAGTACAGAAACCCCATTCTGAGGTTTCCCAGTAAAATACAGTGCATGGATGGTCATTGCAGACTCGCCATTCCTCTAAGGCTGGGGTTGCTGGGCATGCTTTACCATCTGGAGGGGAACACAGAAACATAATACAAACATATTACACAATGTAGCATTTTAAAAAGTGCTGAATGATCTACTGTCCTCAGACACAAACCCACAGTTTCTACTGACAAGCTGGCGATAATAAACTTATTATAGTTGCTTTATCTGAGTTCAGTTCTAAAGTTAGAATCTTACATCAACAGCTAATAAACCTTCCAACTAATCACTTACATTCTGGAAGGCTTTTGACCAAAAGTGAAACATCTGCAAGAGCCAAAACAGGAAATCCATTTATCCAGTGTAGGATAAAGTTACAAGTTTTTTGTTTTTTTTTAAATATGCCATGTAGGATATTTCAAAAAAGATGAAGTGTCTTAACAATGTGTGGAAACATTTTAAACTCGAAATGCTTTGTAATCAATTACACTTGCTTAAGTGATCTTCAAAAATGGTGGGCCATCTTTACACAGCAGTTGTTTTGACATCTTAGTCTGGAGCTTTCAGGTGTGTTTAACACAATGCTAAAAAGGAAATACATTAGCAAAGCTGTTCAGAGAAGCAACTGCCAGTTAGTACAGTTAGTACACAGAATACAAAATACAGTCCACTTCTAGGGTGACTTGTTTAAAAAGGAACATTAGAAAGCATTTATGCTTTGGTTTAGGTTTGTAAACTAGCCTGTGAAATCTTGGGCAAAATGAGACCACAGTGGAGGCCCTAGGCTGTAATTGACAGCATCTACTTCAACAAAAAAACTAAGGAGGAAGCATTGCATTTCCTTAGCTATTGTTTTACCTAAGATGTATCCTTCATTTCTGCACTGTCACATTCTCATATTTTTTGACAAAATTACCACCAGCTATTTTCAGTACTAATTTTTATGGCACAAACAGTTTTGATTCTAGAGAAGGACGAATTGTTTGTTCTGGTTGTGATCTACATAAATATATATAAATATGGATTGGTTTTCCATTAAAATGCATGAGTGAGGCCTCATTAGAACCTGAGAACTGTGTCAAATCAGACTGGCGATGTTTGTTTGGTTGAGAAATTTTTGGATCAAGAGTGTGTAGTAGTAAAGAAATCCTATAGCTGTTGAATACAAAAATGGAGAAAGAATGATTTGGAGTTGTTTTAAAATCACTGGACCTGAGCCTTCTGCAGTCACTGAGTTGACTATCAACGTCTTTGTATACCAAAATATTCTGCATTCAAATATGGTAATAAAGTTCATGAGGCATGATCAAAGTCGGTCATCTAATATAGCAATTATCCTGAGCATTTCGGAAAATGTGAAAAGAATTTTCAGATAACAGTAGAATAATGAACGTCCACAAATCACAATAAAGTGAAGCAGCTTGGTAAAAAATGATGAATAAAATTTCAGAAAATTGATCTGATAGACAACTTCAAACTAAAACATGCCCCTTACTTTAGATGACAAATATGTAGCTAAGGTGGCTATGAAGCAGTTAAATTACAGAGAGCCTCTAAATTCTAACTTTCACTTATTTTCAAACAAAGTACTGAGTGTACTGTCTCATGTTCATTTGAGTTTCTGTTTTTCTCATTTCTAGACCTTGTACAAAAAACATAAACTTACATATTTTTTGTTGTTTTGCATCAATATCATATATATCTTTACAAGCCATTCAGTCCTCTTACAATAATGTCTGTAAAAAATGAACATAAGTATGAGTAGACCATACACCTCAGTAGCTATACTTAAAGGACTGCTAAATATAAACGGAGATAAAATGGTAAAAGCTGAACTACTGACATGTTAAACATGTTAACTGGGAGTGTGCTGCGGACCACAGGGAATACACAACTGACTTTGTCAGTGAACTACAACCAAGGAAATACCTGCAACTTCTGATCTGCTTTGCATTCCACGGCTATACTGCGCATTCACACAAATGTGCACTCTGACAGCCTTCTCTGCCAGCCAACAGATAGCCAGCAATGTGGTTTAAGCTGCAAGATTCTTTCATCAGCTGGTATTGCTGATATGTGTTTAGTTACAGGGATTAATGGGCAGCAGTCGCCTGCCAAGGCAGTGAAGGCTGTCTGACTTGAAAACATGAAGTATACAGAGAAACACTTGCCAGAGGAATAGTTCCTGATAATGGATGGTTGGGTCAAACCTCAAATATTTTCTGAAATGAAAAATGTCTGTATAAGACTCTTAAATCTGGGGAACCAACTGAAAAGGCTGCAATGCTGGTGAAACCACTCTGATAAAACCTTTGGCTCAATCAATCTTTATCTACTATTTGCTGAGTTTAGTTTTGAGTTAGTTCTGGAATTCTTCTTGACATTTCTAGTTACAGAATATCTTTCAGGAACTGGACTTTTACTCTCGAAAATTAATGCTATATGTTTCTTTTTCAACATCATGAGTTAATTTATTCTTTAATTGATTTTCCTTCTAAGTAGTCAATGTAAATGAGCATTGTTAAGACTATGGTACAATATACACTTGCAGACTGTGAATTGCAGCTTTATCTACCATTGCTGAACAAAAAAGAAATTCTAACAAGTTGCGGAGTAAAATGGTGGAAAGAAATACGTATTTCACACAAACGGAGTCAGAGTAATCAGAGAGATATTGGGGTTACCTTTTCCTGGAATGGCTAATACTGTACGAGTGCGGCTCTGCTTGCCCTCTGCGGTCTTCGTAGCACAGCTGTGTGAGCAGGAAGACCAGGAGGACCAGGAGTCCACCACACAGTCTGCAGAACAAGCAACATTGCAGGCCTCCTTAGTGGGTGGAGGGTCATCTACACAGTGGGTGTCAGGCATATCACCTCCTAAACATGGCGTAATAAGACATCAGAAATTAAAAACTTGGAATTGTGACTTTCAATCTAGATTAAGAGTTATGTGACATTACAGGCATCCATTTTTATGAAAAACATTGAAAGAGAGAAAAGGTTATGTTTTCAGGGTTTTTTAATTCAATGTTAATAAAACAGAAATGTTTTATGTAATATCTACGGAAAAAGAAATGTCGACCATGTGATAAACAGAAAGGCAGCTTAAAATGTGAAAATATTAATATTTCAGTCATGCTTAAAAACATAATTTAGATTTTTTATTAAGCACAATAAAGTGCTGTAATACACCATATTGTGCGTCCAGCTGTATGTGTGCAGAAAAAAAAAATGAAAACAAATTTGGAACTGTGGGTGTTACAAAAACTTAGTATTTATTTTTCAGCATCAGCATTAAGGTTGGCGTTACTAATTTTGATGCTTGGGTTGGGTGAAGGACCAAAGGGCAGACATAATTGAAGCATGTGAGGATTTATTAATGAAAAAGAAAACTTACAAAACAACATGAAACACAGGCAGGTCAATGGAGAGAATCATAGAAGTGGGAAAGAGGAATAACAGGGGAACAGGAGGATCCAGCAAAGGCGAGAAACAAGGAGAGCATGCTGTGGAAGATATTGGGAATGACAACTACAGAACATAACAAACAGGGAAATGATTCGAAAACTGATTTTAAAATTTGTTTACTGATCTGAAACATTTAAGTGTGATAAGAAAAGCAAAAACCGAAGAAATCTGTAAGGGAACAAATGCTTTTTTATTGTATGTGACAGTGTGACAACAGTCTAACTCAATTATGATTTAATACGTCAGCATTAATCATACTAGACACTAATTTTACTGTTCAATTGTTGCTAGTCAGGTTTGTTAATGAGTTGTTTTTGCTTTTTAATGCCAAACTTGTTCAGAACATAAAGAACCACCTGAAATGCTATTCTCTCTTACAAAAGATATTATCTTCAATCCAGCAGCACATGCCATCCCAAGTTTAAGCAGGCTAATGATTTTTTTTTTTTTTGTAAAATTAAAATACATTATAAACTGTTGTTTTGTTTTTGCATTGTTACATTGCAGTTACAATAGTATAACATTTACCATAACTCTATAACAGTTTCTCAGAGTGTAGGAGCTGGCAAATATCTGCAGGCAAACAGGGCTCCCTTGAAAAGCCATGGTTAAACACAGAAAGAATGTCATTTGATATAAAGAATATCCCATTGGAATTCCTTTTAGTATTCTGAGATAGTTTTAAAAGTCGTCCTTCAGCCTTCATCTTACAGGCATGTTATGAAATATGAATACCTGCTCATAATTACAACTGAGAAGCAAATTAGTCAATATAATTATGGATAAAAAAAAACAAAAACCAAACAACTGATATGTGACTATTCTTAAAGACTGCGAAAAGCAAAACCTCCCTCAAAATAATATATTTTTTACATTCTGTTATGGTCTCTCTGGCGCATAGTGAGAGAGAAATAGAAAGAAATTTGACTTGTCAAAACAATGCCATCAGCAGCTGAGGCGTCGTTTTTAGATATACACGTGCAGCACGTACTATCATTAACTTTGCTGAACTTGCTAGGGTATATGTGTTATCAATTTGTTGTTGTTGTTTTTTTTTTATTATTATTCCAAAGGATACACTCTTAGTATAGAGGATACAGTAAATGCAGAAAAAAATTAGCATTGAGATAAATGCAAAATACGCCTTCAGGGAATGTGAAAACCTTTTGCCCATAAAGTTAACGCATCTAAAACAACATCAAAATATTTGCCATGTGTGTAGCAGGAGAAGATTGTCTACTCTGAAATAATGGAGAAAAGCCAGGGGCTACTATATACAGAGATTTGGTTTTAGGACATAAGAATGTGCTCATACACTTTACACCAAACACAATACAGCAGGTGTAGAATAATAATGAAAATAAGTAAACTTTGTTTTACATAAAATCTTAGTACTGCTTCTACAAAATAAATACATTATGCTTACTGGATAACAAAATGTTTTTTTAAATAAATTCATTTGCAAAAATAATAACTAAATAAAACTTATACAACAAAACTCAACAATACTGTATATACTACAAAAACATATAACTGTAATTTCAATTACATAATTAGATAAATCAAAGAACAGATGTGGGAGAACAGGCTTGCATTTCCTCAAAAACACGTTTCCTAAGTGCACCTAACTAAGCAGTGATCTGGGGGCTGCAGCACTTGAATCGAAGCTGCATTTAACATAATTGTTTTGAACTGAGTGAGAATTTACGCTGCGTGGGAATTCATTGTCATGGTTCACTATCGTTCCCACCCAGGTAATTATTTCTGACTTGCACGCTTTATACAAAGCAAGCATGAAATAAAACATTGCATATACAAATTTCTATAGGTTAAGCCTCACATTACTGGGATAAAATGACCTACATGAAAAATGAGATGCAGCCAGAAAACATAACCAAATCTATATGGTAAAAACGAAGTAGAAAGTTTTATCCTCAATTACTTCTGCTTAGGCATGGAGATGACATGTTTAGAATAGGAAAGTCTTAAAACACACTATGGTTTCAAAAAAGGTATTGACATGATCTAATAGCTTTTTTAAGATCGAAAAGCAACAATTATACCTCATGCTACTGAAATAATATAACATTGATTTTGATATTTTACCTTATGCATAAGTATGCAATAAACACAATATTGTGTATTGTCTGGTATTTTCAACACTTAAACTTAGTAACCACTGACAGATAATCACTGTTTTATGCAAACTACTGATGTAAATACTTCTTACAATTTTGAATTTTATTATTTTGCCATTTAAGTTGTTTTACTATGCAGAGATCCAAATGTGAACTGGCAATATACTCAGACAAACTAGAAACTCTTCAAACTGAGATTGTTAATGTAAATATTAACTATTAATAGCAATGCAAACTGTGTCCAGAGAGTTCCCAGCAGAGACCCTGTCTTTACAACACCGAGTGTAGCAATTTTTTCCGGTCTGAAGGAAGGACAGTGGGACCGCATCACTGTGGCTACAGCAGTAACGTGCAGTTAAGCCTTCCCATTGTTGTGTTGAGAACTCAGCTATTTTAGTGCTAGCAGATTAGCTGCTCAGCGCATGTGCTCAGTGTTTGTGTTCTGTGTTTGTGTTTTTAAAGTTAAGACAAACTTTATTTAAAGGATGATTTTAAACACAGAAGATTGGCCATAACACGCCATCCACACTTATGCATTTTAACCCTTTTATTAGTGGTATTTTAAAGCTATGTGTTTGATTCTGATGATAAGCTACACGTTTCTTTTGTTAGCTCCAACCCCTAACAGCTAAGAACATGTGCTTGCCTACGTTGAGTCAGCTAAAGATTATTTACCCAAAAAGGTTGTTAGTTTCAATCTAGGAAATAATATTTCCCTAAATATTATTTTACTAAACTTGATCCAGAAGGTTGGTTTTATTTAGCAAATCATTCTTTAAAATATTATTTTATTAAAATAATGTTTTATCTGATCTTGCATTATGAATGGTTGTTTAAAGGTATGCCAATTATTGCCTAAGTTGGTTCTAAGACTAACTTCACTTCATTCCCAGATTCTTCAAGATAATCCTGGGTTTTCAAACATGGTAACATTGCATCACTCTTTTGGTCATGGCTTTCAACCATCTTTGATCAACTTGTTTATATTGTACATAGCCCATTAGTCTTCCTTATTCTTTCATTCTGCTTGGTAGTTTAGTTGGGTTGGCTTATTTTTGTTAATAAATTCTTGTATTTTAAGAAATTGTGTGAATTCATTCTGTATGTGTGCAGAGTTTGCTGTTCAATAATGCCAGAGCTTGGCTCATTCCTTTCAAGTGAGTCCTGCCACCACCGTCTTATTGGGCTGGTATTCACAGGACAATCCTTAACAGACCAAAATATTATTTAATAAAATATTAAAGTATTAATATTAAATATTACATGTTAACTATTATATTCATATTCATGATCACAACAAGACCATCAATATTTTCAAACAATTTTTTATTTCTTTTTAGCAGGAGACAAATTGAGGAGTTTTCCTTCAGCCATTTGATTGGCAGTGCCTAGAGAGAGATAGGGCAGGAGCAATGAGCGGCCATCAAGGACATTATTCTGAATTTGCTCTCACACACACTACTAAAATGCTACATGCTCTCACATGCACTACAGAAAACTTCTCACACGCACTACTGAAAGGCTCTCACAGACACTAGTAAAATGCTACATGCTCTCAAAGGCACTACTGAAATGTTTTCAAATTATTTCAGTGGAAACTGAAGGATGTTGAGTAAAATGTGCACACTTTTTATTTTCTCTCATCCATATGTAACCTCCAAAAATATTTCATTTCAAATAAGGTGAAGGAAGTGTCATTTAAATGTCTTCATAAAATGTACCCTGCTAAGCACTGTATGGTAAAATTTGAACGAGAGATAAATAAACTGTAACACATCTTTTTTGGTATTGCTTTCTCACACACAGGTTGATCATGAATCATATCTGTTGGATTTTTCTTCATGATGGAAAAATGTTTTATTATTGAATAAATTTTTTTAATTAAGACCCTTGATCGTTTGTTCATGTAACTGTTGTATTCTTCTGTATGCCTCAGTTGTTCGTTTGTTGTTTACTCGATATTTCAGTAGTGTGTGCTACTCCATGCTCTATCCAGCAGCAATAAACTGCAGTCACTCCAGCACTTTCTTTGTTTTCTCAAGTCAATTTAACTTTAACTGAAGGAACAGAATCACAGAGGTGTATGCATTTTCAAACCAAAATGTTTTAAAACTTTGCGATCTGGAACCAACCAATTAATTTTCTTGCTGCTTTCATTGAAATGGACCCCGTTTCTATGTCCAGCCAATTTGCCCTACACAACATGGAAATCTAATTTTCATGAGCAGGAATTTAATTGACCTGAAGGCCCTCAGATATCCAGCATGCCCTGTTATCTTGTCTGAAAGGGCACAATAAGTGAGTTTGTTTTTAGATAAAAGACATATGCAAGGTCACTTCACATGTTTACACTCAATAATATAGACTTGATAAATGTGCTGGGATGGGAAACATAAGAGCCTAAAATGTAATTTCAAGGACTCTCTATAGTAAATGTTTTATTTTTAAATGTGGTATTATTTTCTGTTCTTTAACAAACTGAATAAAAATAAGTCATTTACCAATTACTCTGTTAGAAAACAAAAGGGACTAATCAGTATATTAGCAAACAAAAAGCCACAAAACTGTGTGGAAAAATTGCCTGAGGACAAATGACATAATAGCACAAAGTTACAACTAGTGTATGTGTGCGTATGTTTGAGGGTGTACCGTTGTGCGGAGAGATGGCTGCCCCTGGGGTCCTCCTGCATTATTAATACAGGGAACTGTAGTTAGGGCTCTTACTCAGAAATAATATCACTGCCTACTGCATGCAATTTCAACATGATTTCTGCTCTGCACGCCCACCAACCAATTAATTTTTCTCATTGTTATTTTTCTGCTGCATATCCATAGAAAAATGGCATTGACTTTTCTTAAAAGACATTAATCACATCTCTTCCGCCAGGGAGCTTTTAGATGAAAGCTGCAATAAGGTGAATTGGACAAAATCCCAGTCAACATTCAAGTGGGCTGTGACAAACTGGCCTGGATGCCCAATTAGTGTCTGGGCTGCATTAGCTTGCCAAACATGTTCCTTTAGAATTTCATCTCCACTGACATCCATATGTCCATGTTTCCAGTGGCTTTTCTGGGCTTGTCATTGACTACATACTGTTGACTAGTTAGGCAGAAAGAGACAGACAGTTGGGGAAAGATACTGTTGTTGTCGTTATGGTTAGGTTCACAAATGTCAGAGAGTCTGCAGATTTTAGGTTGGTCACCATCCAATGCAGTACACAAAGTAGGAAATCAGTTATGTCAGCCATCAGTTACAAATAAACCGAGTATATTCGAGTCAGCTGCCTTTGCATTTGGTGGCATTGACTGTGCAAGGAGAGGGAGCTGAATGAGGTGTCAAAAATAACTTAACTCAGCCTTGGGCAATAAGCTGGTGGGTAAGTCATATCAGCAGTTATTTATGTTAGTTTAGAGCCCAATAACCAACCACAATATACAATATTAATATGTAAGTAAAAAAAATGTGGGACAGTTAAAATCTCATGTTTCTTGTTCTTGTCAAAACAATATTGTGTATTGTCTGGTATTTTTAACACTTAAACTTAGTAACCACTGACAGATAATAACTGTTTTATGCAAACTATTGATGTAAATACTTCTCACAATTTAGAATTTTATTATTTTGCCATTTAAGTTGTTTTACTATGCTGAAATCCAAATGTGAACTGGCAATATACTCAGACAAGTTAGAAACTCTTCAAACTGAGATTGTTAATGTAAATATTGACTATCAATAGCAAAGCTACCTCAGATAGCTCAAGAGAGGTCTTTTACCTCTCTTGATTGCTAGCGAGAGGAGGACCTGCTAGCGAGAGGAGGACCAGGTGACATTAGTAGCAGCGTCACGTTTTATGGACACAAGGTAATCAGTCCACAGATAATTACAACAAACTTCTCCATAAAAATAACAGTGATGGAAATTCAATTTCATTGGCTTGAAATGAATGGTGAGGTAAATGTTGTGTATGGAAATAAAACAACCTTGCCAATAATTCAAAACAGTAGTAAGACTGACAGACAGCTGAGTACAGTAGCACCACCAAAAAGCAGAATGCTTACGTAAATCAGAGTAAACCGACAAACAGTCCTTCCTGGAAATCTCTTAGCTCAAAACCAAAGGATAAATCCCTTCCTTTATATCTGGGAAGACGGCTAATATGAAGAACCCTGCACCTAGATGAAACAATGTGACTGGAACTGCAGAGAAACACGTCTAGTACCCCACCACCAAGGTGAAAACAGCAGCAGACTGTGGTCACAACAATTGGACCAACAAACCAAATGAAAACACAGGACTCTGACCCCCTTCTGTATGGAAGCAAATCGTTACCATATTTCAAATGAAAAAGCATTTTCAGAAATGCTTTTTCATTTTAAGAATGTGACTGCATTGTTTGACTCATAAATTAAATTAGTAATCAATAATCCTATTTGCATTTTAATTTTCTTCTTCAAGACTGCTCATTCTTTCACTGAATTAAAATGAAAATGAAAAGACATTTGAGATTTATTTTTCAAGAGGTACCCCAGCAAATAGATACCAAAATTCAATTTGAAATGTAAAATTTGAAAATGAAAAAGCATTTCCAGAAATGCTTTTTCATGTTAAGAATGTGGCTGCATTGTTTGACCCATAAATAAAATTTGTAATCAATCATCCTATTTGCATTTGCATTTTCTTCTTCACGACTGCACATTTTATGCCATAATCAAAAAGAAAACAAAGCAGACATTGCTTTTTCGTTTTTGTGGTCTGCCCGCAAAGTACTGCCCAGAACTCGAAAACGAAAAAGCATTCAGAGCGGCGGGCGCAGCAGAGTGACGTCAGAAGCCGCTCTTCCTCAGCTCCCTGCTGACCGAGCTACCCATCTTGTGCGGTAGGGGGTGCTGTGCACGTCTGCATTGCATTACATTGCAAACGTGCCGAGAAATTGATTGAATTGCAGCAGGGCCGAGCTCAATTTGTGGCAGTGGCAGGCAGAACTGGAAGTTCCGGTGGCAGCCTTATGGCCTGGGACATCCAGCGTGTTTTTAAGCATTTATTTATAATTTTCTGTGAGTGACAAAAACAGCGGCAACCGCATTGGCAAGCTTTTACGGCTGGTCTGGCACCTTCTGGCATCCTCGCGGAATCCCCTGCCACCCTGCGGCAGGCTGTGGCAGTTCCGGTGGCAGAATCGGTGGCAGGTTGTGGCGGAAAATAAATACCACTATGTGTATGTGTGACGTGTTGAAAGGATGACGAAGATTTATTGCACAAACAGCCGGTTTATTATAGAGCACGAGTGGTTATTCTGAATTGTCACTCACAGAAAATTATAAATAAATGCTTAAAAACACGCTGGATGTCCCAGGCCATAAGGCTGCCACCGGATCATCCAACAGTAAAAAAAACTCATCATAACCATATGAGCCCATGATGTTGTAAAGTAAAAAAAATGGAAATATTGAAAGAGAATATTATTCATTGCTGCACAAAGTTCAAGGTTTCAATATCAAGGTGTTTTTCAGAGGACCTGCCATGGAGATGAGGCATTCTGTAAAAAAGCATATACTGCAAAATGAACTTTGACATTTTCTAGAAACACGGGCATCTTTTCAATGCAGATGCCTTTTGCCTTATGAAATCTGGGGTGCAACCTTTCACTTCCAACTTTTAATATTCTTTGAATCAGACACCAGCAGCCTCTGCAACATACAGGAGACAACACAAAACTATACAACAAATGATAAGACGATGTTCTAACAACTGCAGCAGGTTGAAATAAGTATAAACCTTGAAGTACAGAGGACCCCCAAAGAGACTTCAACATGTTCACTAAAACAGCATCAACCAAAAGTCACCAAATTCCTCCGGCTCCTTTACTAACACAGTCTTCTCCACATATCAAGGATAAAAAGCCTGTTTGTGTTCAGGGGTTCCAGAAACAAAATTATATGTAAAGGGTCCAGGCGGTAAGATTCACAGCAGTGATTATTTCCAGCTTGGGGCCCTTGTTGGAGAATGCTGTAAAATCTCTGTGCTAATGCGTAACAGAAAAAACAAAGCTAGTTAGATAAGAAACAGTAGACAGCAATTAACCTTAAAATCTATTCCTTGTCAAGTGCAGCTTGCTACAAAAATAATACCATTGACTGAGTTCCTTAAATTGGCTTTATTAAGCATTGGATCTTTGTCAGAAAAAATGCATTTTAATCAATGACTATTACTGAGCATAATCTTAATGTTATGTTTTGAACAGACACATGGTTAAATGAAAATGGCAGGACGCCTAAACTGATGGGGTCAACGCTTCCCAGTTACAATTACAAAAATGAGTGCAGGGGAGCATAAGAGAATAACATTCAATCCGAACTTGCTTGGATAAGCTCTTCTAGAAAGAATGGCAACTGACTTGAACTTCTTCCACTTCAGAACAATCGTTTTTATGAAAATAAAAAAGATTGGAAATAATTGTCACCGATTTTGTTCATAACTTTTATGGACAGAATTTCTAGATGCAGCCAAAGTGTTGAGGGGATCCATTTTGATGACCATCGGATTGCGCCTCTGCGTTTTGGGGATGATGTGGTCCAATAGGCTTCATCAGCTCGTGATCTACAGCTATCACTGGAGTGGTTTGCAGCCAAAGGTGAAGAGGCCGGGATGAAAATCAGTGCCTCTGACTCCAAGGCCATGGTCTTGAGCCGGAAAAGGGTAGAGTGCCTTCTCCGGGTTGGGAGGAGGTCCTGCCTCAAGTGGAGGAGTTCAAGTGTCTTGGGGTCTTGTTAACAAATGAGGGAAAAATGGAGTGGGAAGTCAATAGACGGATTGGTGCTGCGTCAGCAGTGATGCGGGCGCTGTAGCGGTCTGTCATGGTGAAGAGAGAGCTGAGTCAAAAAGCAAAGCTCTTGATTTACCGTTCGATCTACGTTCCTACACTCATCTATGGTCAGGAGCTTTGGGTCATGACCGAAAGAACGAGATCCCGGATACAAGCAGCCGAAATGAGTTTCCTCTGCAGGGTGTCTGGGCACTCCCTTAGAGATAGGTTGAGCAGCTCGTTCATCCGGGAGGGACTCAGAGTAGAGCCGCTGCCTCTCCACATCGAGAGGAGCCAGTTGAGGTGGCTCGGGCATCTGGTTAGGATGCCTCCTGGACACCTCCCTGGTGAGGTGTTACAGACATGTCCCACTGGGTGGAGACCCAGAGGAAGACCCAGGACATGCTGAAGGGACTGTGCCTCTTGGCTGGCCTGGGAATGCTTTGGGATTCCCCTGGACGAGCTGGCCCAAGTGGCTGGGGAGAGGGAAGTCTGGGTCTCTCTGCTTAGGCTGCTGCCCAAGTGACCCAACCACAGATAAGCGGAAGACAACGGATGGATGGATGGATGGATGGATGGATGGATGGATGATGGATGGATGGATGGATGGATGGATGGATGGATGGATGGAAATAGTGAATATCCTTTTTCGTATCCAGACAGCTTGATTTTGACAAGCTGATTCTCAGTATAAAAAAGTCCCGACGGAAGAGAATTAGATGTACAGGGGTTGGACAATGAAAATGACACACCTGGTTTTAGACCACAATAATTTATTAGTATGGTGTAGGGCCTCCTTTTGCGGCCAACACAGCGTCAATTCGTCTTGGGAATGACATATACAAGTCCTGCACAGTGGTCAGAGGGATTTTAAGCCATTCTTCTTGCAGGCTAGTGGCCAGGTCACTACGTGATACTGGTGGAGGAAAACATTTCCTGACTCGCTCCTCCAAAACACCCCAAAGTGGCTCAATAATATTTAGATCTGGTGACTGTGCAGGCCATGGGAGATGTTCAACTTCACTTTCATGTTCATCAAACCAATCTTTCACCAGTCTTGCTGTGTGTATTGGTGCATTGTCATCCTGATACACGGCACCGCCTTCAGGATACAATGTTTGAACCATTGGATGCACATGGTCCTCAAGAATGGTACGGTAGTCCTTGACAGTGACGCGCCCATATAGCACAAGTATTGGACCAAGGGAATGCCATGATATGGCAGCCCAAACCATCACTGATCCACCCCCATGCTTCACTCTGGGCATGCAACAGTTTGGGTGGTACGCTTCTTTGGGGCTTCTCCACACCGTAACTCTCCCGGATGTGGGGAAAACAGTAAAGGTGGATTCATCAGAGAACAATACATGTTTCACATTGTCCATAGCCCAATATTTGCGCTCCTTGCACCATTGAAACCGACGTTTGGCATTGGCATGAGTGACCAAAGGTTTGGCTATAGCAGCCCGGCCGTGTATATTGACCCTGTGGAGCTCCCGACGGACAGTCCTGGTGGAAACAGGAGAGTTAAGGTGCACATTTAATTCTGCCGTGATTTGGGCAGCCGTGCTTTTATGTTTTTAAACAAAACCCTAAAGACATGACCTACACCATTAAACATAATGGGAGCATCATGCTTGCATGCTTACATGACAAGCTTCTACTATTGGAAAACAAATATACACAAGTATATCTGAAAGTATCACATTATTTTTGTCTCTGGATGAGAGCAAGTAAGTTTATTACTAACAGTCTTTCATATAATATTTATGTAACTCTCTCTTTCTTTCTCATTTAGTCAGAGAAAAGATGATAGAAGCCAAGACAGCTGTGGGTATATGTGCAGGTAAGCATTGCAGTCAGTCAAAAATATGTCAGCTTCACAACACCCATTCCTTTCTCTATTAAACTGTGAAAGATCTATAAATTATTATAGGAAGACATTTATATTTAAGAACGCAGCAATATAATTTCACTGGTAATCTTACCATGGTTCAATGAGAACTAACTAATTGCTGCTTCCAGTCTTCCAGACAAAAAAGGTTCCTCTATCAACCTCAGGAACATCAAGTCAACAGGAATCAGAGGTAGAAGAATACACGAGACTTACTGACATATCTAGTTCTATTTTGAAATAGTTTTGTGTAAAAATGTTGTTTCATCTTTAATATCCACAACCCCTTATAGATGTACCAGTAGTAGGAGCTTTAAGAAATCCCTGACTCTAAAATATACTGTAAATTAAATTATTCCAGCATCTTTGTGACAATTTATTTACATTTATTTTTTATAACATTCGTCTGAGGACCAAGTATGCTTCTTTACCTTCCTCTCTACTAACAAAGTGTCTATCATCCTTATTTGTGCAGCACTAGAGAGAGGGACCTTCACTATATTGAATCAGAATGTGCTGTCAGAGTGGCAATTAGCAGCTGCTTTCTCCAATGTCTACAAAATACATTTATTTTTTTCGAGTGCAACAGCACAATAGCCAAAAGCATCTTCTTTCTGAAGGGAAACATGACCTTGATCAAAGGAGATTTTGAAGGTATGTCTGCAAAACTCAAGTCAGTCTATTTAACTCTTTTTTATACCACCTGTTTCCTGTTTTTATTAGTTTGACAAAAGTAGCACAGTATTAAGTTCCTTTTTTCTGAATGCAGCTAGTGTAAAACATAGAGACATGGATAACAGGAGGTTCATCTTCATTCTCTGTCATGTTTTTATCAGAGGCAAATATGGCACATCTAATAAATAAAAACATGTGGTCAATATGGAAACCGGCTCAAAAAGTGTATGTTTTAGCACTGTTGATGAATGAGTGTAAATATTCAACTCATTGTACTTTCAGGTCAACCAATTTTGCTAAGATAATTCAGGAAATAAAAAAATGCCCTGGGAAAAAAAAAAACATCCTTAGTTTAGAGACAACCTTGTTTTTCCAGTGAAGAGATTTTAGTAGAGTGTTAGTGAGGGATACCTTTGCTTCTTTGGGACCTTGAGGACTTGCTATAATTGATAGAACCAAAAACTGCGCTTTCTACTAGAAAATCCTGAAGAATGTCTGACTATGAGTTAACTTGTGTTTTTCAGCATTGCAGTGATCAAAAGCACACCCTAAAGTCCACCTTTGAGTGATTTAAAAACGCCAAATGAAGATCGTGGAATGGCCTAGTCAAAGTCCTGCCTTAAATCTGATTGAGATGCTGTGACATGTCTTTAAACAGAATTTTCATGATAGAAACCCTCCAATTTGACTGAGTTAAGACAATTCTACAAAGAAGAGTTGGCTAAAATTCCTTCACATCAATAAACTACAGATTGTCAATTATTGCAAATGTCTAATTGCAGTTATAAACCATCAATTGAAAACTGCATTTGATGTTATCTTTATCTGATATTAAAAGTTGCTTTATGATCGTAAGAAACGTAAGTGTCACAAAAAAGAAGAAATTATTGCTTAACTCTGTGTTAAAACAGCTTATTAATGCTGCTTCAACACAGAGTTGGATCTTAGGATAGCCACTATAATATTAACGCTTTACTGCATGCAGTAAGTTCAGTTAGGACAAAATATCAGTGACTATCAAGAAAATACAGACAGATAAGGCTGCAGCAGCCTGAAAGTTATTAGTAAGTGAGTTGGGTGTTAAGCAATCACAATATCTATGTAGAGTAACACTGTACAGTACTACACATTGCTAGTCTGGATATTAGTATATTAGTAAAACTACATTCCCCACAAACATTCAAGCTGAAATAAAAACTCAGTATGTGACACTACTATGGTAAAATTTAATACCCCAAAGAATTCAAATGATAAGTCCAATAAAAAAAACAAGCTGTACAGATCAATCATTCACGAACACTAAATCCACCCCATATAATTTTATGAGTCTTTTTCCACCAACTTTCACAACCTTATATTCTTACTTGGCCCGTCAAAACTCATTAGACTCTCAGGCAGGCTAATGTATTTGGACTTTCATCTGGATTCGTGACAAACATACACGCAATCCATCGTGACAGAGTAATAAAACATGGACAAAAAAGGCTCCAATTAGGCCCATAATCAATGGAGATGAGCAATTAATGCTTGGCGGGAAGCAGGGATTCTGACTTTTAATCAGGCCTGTCTTTTCTGTGCCCATAAAGCCGACAGTGGTCCATAATGAATAATGCATGCTCCGTTAATGATAATGTTCCTATCACCCACCTTGATGATATGGCTGAGCACAACGGATCACATGACACTTGGTGGTTCAGTCATCACAATAAAATTGATGGTACATCACAGCATTGATGGCACTACTGTAACCTTAATGAATTTTGGAGTTCCTTATGCATTTCAATTTTAAGGATTAGCTATATGAGGTTCTCAAAAGCATGGTTTCATTTAAATAGAAATTACTTAGTCCATGCTAGGCTGTTTAAAATAAACTGTGTACACAAATATTCTTAGAATTATGTCATAAATGTACCACAAAGTTGTTGAAGGCATGTCTTGACATTTTTTAATATGAGGTGATTCATTATCTCACCTTCTTCTGGGTAAAAAATGGGGAATGTGCAACTTAACTTCAGCAAATTTTACTGAGGTTTATCAGTTTTGCTCCTGACTAATAACTAATAACAGTGATGCACATTTTCCCACCTTTATAGTGCATTCTGAAAGTATTCACAACCCTGAAACTTTTTAAAATTTTGTTCTGTTAGAATTATATACCTCAGTGAGTTTTATTAGCATTTTATTCAATAGGCCAACAAAAAGTAAAGCATAATTGTAAAGTGGAATGAAAAATGTTACATGGTTTTAAAACATTTTACAAATAAAAATCTGCAAAGTGTGGCTTGGATTTATATTGCCCTGTTTGATCTTAAGCCCCTAAATAAAATCCAGTTTAACTAGATTCCTTCAGTAATCACCCAAGTAGTCAATGCAGTCCTTTTGTTTAAAATATAATAATTAATTTAGTCCTAGCAAACATTAATAAACAAACACCATCATGAAGACCAAGGAACACAGCAGAAATGTCCCAGATGCAATTTTGTTGGAGATTTAAAGCAGGATAAAGTAAAAAAAAATATTTCAAGCAGACGACTGTTCCTTGTTACAAATACAACATACTAAGTCATGATAGGCTAAACTGACAGGCTGGTAACCATGGTAACACTGAAGGAGTGACAGTGATCTACACCATAGGTTAAAGACGCTGTTGACAGAACAACTAGTAGTCACTATGCACTCCTCAGTCATGACCTTTATGGAACAGTGACAAGGAGAAAGTCAATGCAAGTCATAAGAACTCCTTTTTATGGTTTGCCATACACCACAGAGGGGACACAACAAACATGTAGAGGAAGGGCCTCTAGTCAACTGAGATCCATGTTAAACATTTTTAAACAAATGCAACTGTGTGTGAAGGAAAATTAGCATTGCACCACACCCCAAACACACCATCCCTACAGTAAAACATGGTGGCCACAGCATCTTGCTGTGGAGAAGCTGTTCTTCAGTAAGGAGAGGGAAATTGGTTTCAGTTTAAAGGGAAGACATATGTTACTAAATGCAGGGTTATCATGGAAGAAATAATCTTGGAATTTGGCAAAGGTTTAACTTTCAACAGGATATCAAAACTAAACATAAAGTCATAGCTACAATGAAATACTTTAGATTAAAGTACATTAATACATTAGAAGGATCAAATCAAAGTCATGATGTAAATACTATGGAGAATTTGGGAGACTAAACATTGCTGTTCTCAGATGCTCTCCATTCAGTGTATGGAATATGGAGGACCGATCCTGACAAAATAAAAAAAGCAGAAATATATATATTTTGTTTTTCCTTTTCCTTACACAGGCATTTTCATCAAGAAATTTGAATATTTTATTTTTCCTTTTCCTTACACATGCCTTTGTTCTTTTTACATTTCCTCGTCGCTCTTGTTCCTTTACCGTATGCATTTCTGCTTCATTATGCAAATGAGGAGGGCTGCCTTCTTCTCTCCAGCTCCTCTACTATTGGTCAATTAACAGGAAGAAGGAGGATCCATGTGCAGGCCGAGGGTGTGTTCCAATTCAGGGGCTGGATCCTTCCAAGTGCGCACTTGCGGGCCAATTAAGTCACAGCACCGGGCGGAAGGTCTGTCAAGTGCTGCCGACAAATGTGTCCTTCTTCTGCCCGATTTGAAGGATGAGTTGTGTGTATCGTTCGCGGCCCATTTTTTCCCATGATTCATTGCGGGTCGAAGCGGTTTGGTCAAACAGGGGCAGCCATGGCGGACCACTGTGGCAAAAGCTGTGAGTAAATTGTGAAAAATTACACTTTCTGTGACACAAATGAACTTTTACAATGTTTTTAGTGCGGGAATATAACTGTGTAGACATGAAAAATCTGCTTGATTTATCAAGACATCGCTTAATTTCAAATGTGCTCCGACGTGTTCGGAGTTTTCCGCTCCAACCGTAGTAACTGCCGGCTTGCCTCGCCAGCCCTACCGGCGGTGGGGCGAGCTAGCCCGGTAGAGATCGGACCGGACTATCGGCACTGAGCTCCCGCTGCCAGTCATCACTGTGAACGTTAAACACAAGCAATTTCCAACGGTTTATGTTAGTATTATTTTAATGTATTGTGTCATATGTTCATGTGAGTCGATTTGACATTGCAGGTGATATTAAAGTTAACCTGAATAAATGGACAATTTTATGTAATCTTACTATATCGCTGGAGAGTGTGATTGAGAATAAATACGCTTTTAAATATTCATTTTTGATGAAGAAATGTGCTATATGTGTTTTTAAAAGTGTCTTTATAATTCAGCTAGCATTATAATTTGTGATTCCAGGTACAGCTGAAGAAAAATACACTTTCAAATGCAAGCAAATCTCAGTAAAGAAGTGAAAAGTTTGAAAGAGCTTGTTTTAGGCATTTGCATAGAAATATTTTAAGATGTTCTGCAAATTAAGACAAATGTAAAATTAAAAAAGGCTTTTTTTACACTGATATTAAGCAAGATGGGTTTTTTTGTTTTGTTTTTGTTGTTTAGGGACAAAGGAGCAGACGGGCCAGTTTATTAAGCTCAGGGGTGAGAATGACCACCTTTTTACTGGAGCTAAAAACTCAGCCACCGTGGCTTGGAGGTACAATAACAACATTCTTTGCAGTCAGTTTCTGTCCAGTTTCCAAAACTCCTATCTTTCTAACTTTCACAAATATCCATCTAGTGATTAGCATACTTATTTTGGTTTTCCCTCTTTCCTTTTGCTTGTTTAGGACAATTCTGGAGAAGATGGACCAACAGGGGAAGGTCACCCCCTTGCAGGCCCCAAACAAAGTGGGACAATATGAACAGGAAACATAAAGTATGTTCAGAAGTTCTCATGTCACACACAAAAAATTTTCTAAAAGTCTTATTGGTTTCTCTGTTTAGTCAACTCTTTTTTTCTTCCTTCTAACTTTAGGATTGCAAGTATCCAGGGTCAGGAGAGGGAGTCAGTGAAAAGCCCACTGCTGCTACTTGGCGCTGGTTTGTCCTTATGGATGAGGTGTTGGGACAGATGTCTTCCACAACACCTCCTGTCCTAATTGCCTCCATCCCTGAGGACACTCCAGGGCCAAGCGGTGCGGTGGGCAACCAGATGGAGAAGGAAAACAGTGAGCCAGCAGAAAGAGGGACAGAGATGATGGAGTTGATCAGGGAGGGCACAGAAAATGGACAGACTATTTTCCATCTTAGAAAGAATGGTACTGAAATAAGGTGCTATATAAGAAATAAATACATATGTTTGTTCAGATAGTTTCTTAAAGTTTTAAGCTGTTCTAATACATTTCTAAATTGTTTTTGTCACCAATGTATTTTATTTCCATTTGACCTAACAATACATCAACTTCATTTAAATTTCTAAACAGTTTATTTTGAAAATTACAAATAGCATTTTAAAGAGAATGTGGAAAAAAAGAACATTCAAACAGATCAAGATTACAAGACAAAAGGCATAAAATAAAACTGTGTACAAGTATTTACAATGGCAACGGCAGGATCAACCTGAGTGACCGGTTCCTGGTACACCTCTTCAACAGAACAAAGAGGCAGATGTCTTTCTGAACAGAAAGTCTGGAGGTGTGGCTAAATCTCTCGCAAGGTCAGAGACTTGGATGGGATGCTGCAACTGAGACCTGTGGTTTGTCTTTCTGGATGGTGAGCAAAGCATCACACAGGTGGTCTGCAGATGTTTGTGATGCCTCTTTCATCCATCAAGTTTAAAGGGCTGGCTGGACCACATCACTAATTAGGAATACGGAGAATTAGTAGATGGTGCTCACAAAATATGACAATTAGTTATACCCCTCAAACATTAATCACATCTATTATATTATACTTGCCTGCATACAGTATTCATGTTCTGGTGGTGTGTGTATATATATATATATATATATATATATACATATATATATGTATATATATATGTATATATATATATATATATATATACAGTGCCTTGCAAAAGTATTCGGCCCCCTTGAACTTTTCAACCTCTTGCCACATTTCAGGCTTCAAACATAGAGATATAAAATTCAAATTTTTTTGGAAGAATCAACAACAAGTGGGACACAATCGTGAAGTGGATTGAAATTTATTGGATGTGTCAAACTTTTTTAACAAATAAAAAACGGAAAAGTGGGGCGTGCAATATTATTCAGCCCCCTTGCGTTAATACTTTGTAGCGCCACCCTTTGCTGCAATTACAGCTGTAAGTCGCTTGGGGTATGTCTCTATCAGTCTTGCACATTGAGAGACGGAAATTCTTGCCCATTCTTCCTTGCAAAACAGCTGGAGCTCAGTGAGGTTGGATGGAGAGCGTTCCTGAACAGCAGTCTTCAGCTCTTTCCACAGATTCTCGATTGGATTCAGGACTGGACTTTGACTTGGCCATTCCAACACCTGAATACGTTTATTTGTGAACCATTCCATTGTAGATGTGGCTTTATGTTTTGGATCACTGTCTTGTTGGAAGATAAATCTCCGTCCCAGTCTCAGGTCTCTTGCAGACTCCAACAGGTTTTCTTCCAGAATGGTCCTGTATTTGGCCCCATCCATCTTCCCATCAATTTTTACCATCTTCCCTGTCCCTGCTGATGAAAAGCAGGCCCAAACCATGATGCTGCCACCACCATGTTTGACAGTGCGGATGGTGTGTTCAGGGTGATGAGCTGTGTTGCTTTTACGCCAAACATATCGTTTTGCATTGCGGCGATTTTGGTTTCATCTGACCAGAGCACCTTCTTCCACATGTTTGGTGTGTCTCCCAGGTGGCTTGTGGCAAACTTTAAACAAGACTTTTTATGGATATCTTTGAGAAATGGCTATCTTCTTGCCACTCTTCCATAAAGGCCAGATATGTGCAGTCTACGACTAATGGTTGTCCTATGGACAGACTCTCCCACCTCAGCTGTAGATCTCTGCAGTTCATCCAAAGTGATCATGGGCCTCTTGGCTGCATCTCTGATCAGTGTTCTCCATGTTCGTGATGAAAGTTTAGAGGGACGGCCAGGTCTTGGTAGATTTGCAGTGGTCTGATACTCCTTCCATTTCAATATGATTGCTTGCACAGTGCTCCTTGGGATGTTTAAAGCTTGGGAAATCTTTTTGTATCCAAATCTGGCTTTAAACTTCTCCACAACACTATCTCAGACCTGCCTGGTGTGTTCCTTGGTCTTCATGATGCTCTCTGCGCTTTGAACAGAACCCTGAGACTATCACAGAGCAGGAGCATTTATACGGAGTCTTGATTACACACAGGTGGATTCTATTTATCATCATCAGTCATTTGGGACAACATTGGATCATTCAGAGATCCTCACTGAACGTCTGGAGTGAGTTTGCTGTACTGAAAGTAAAGGGGCCGAATAATATTGCACGCCCCACTTTTCAGTTTTTTATTTGTTAAAAAGGTTTGACTCCTCCAATAAATTTCAATCCACTTCACGATTGTGTCCCACTTGTTGTTGATTCTTCACAAAGAATTAGAATTTTATATCTTTATGTTTGAAGCCTGAAATGTGGAAAATAGTTGAAAAGTTCAAGGGGGCCGAATACTTTCACAAGGCAATGTATATATATATATATATATATATATATACACACCACCAGAACATGACTACTGTATGCAGGCAAGTATAATATAATAGATGTGATTAATGTTTGAGGGGTATAACTAATTGTCATATTTTGTGAGCACCATCTACTAATTCTCCGTATTCCTAATTAGTGATGTGGTCCAGCCAGCCCTTTAAACTTGATGGATGAAAGAGGCATCACAAACATCTGCAGACCACCTGTGTGATGCTTTGCTCACCATCCAGAAAGACAAACCACAGGTCTCAGTTGCAGCATCCCATCCAAGTCTCTGACCTTGCGAGAGATTTAGCCACACCTCCAGACTTTCTGTTCAGAAAGATATCTGCCTCTTTGTTCTGTTGAAGAGGTGTACCAGGAACCGGTCACTCAGGTTGATCCTGCCGTTGCCATTGTAAATACTTGTACATAGTTTTATTTTATGCCTTTTGTTTTGTAATCTTGATCTGTTTGAATGTTCTTTTTTTCCACATTCTCTTTAAAATGCTATTTGTAATTTTCAAAATAAACTGTTTAGAAATTTAAATGAAGTTGATGTATTGTTAGGTCAAATGGAAATAAAATACATTGGTGACAAAAACAATTTAGAAATTTATTAGAACAGCTCAAAACTTTAAGAAACTATCTGAACAAAACATATTATTTATTTATTATGTAGCACCTTATTTTGGTGCCATTCTTAGGAAAACAGTCTGTCCATTTTCTATAGCCTTATGTCCTCCCTGATCAACTCCATCATCTCCTCATCTCTGTCCCTCTTTCTTTTCTGACCCCTTCCTGTCTTCCTTCTCCATCTGGTTGTCCACCGCTCCGCTTAGCCCTGGGGTGTGCTCAGGGATGGAGGCAATTAGGACACGAGGTGTTGTGGAACTCCTCTGTCCCAACACCTCATCCATAAGGACAAACCAGCGCCAAGTAGCAACACTGGGCTTTTCACTGACTCCCTCTCCTGACCCTGGATACTTGCAATCCTAAAGTTAGAAGGAAGAAAAAAAGAGTTGACTAAACAGAGAAACCAATAAGACTTTTAGAAATATTTTTTTATTTGTGTTTGACATGAGAACTTCTGAACATACTTTATATTTCCTTTTCATATTGTCCCACCTTTTTTTGGGCCTACAAGGGGGTGACCTTCCCCTGTTGGCCCATCTTCTCCAGAATTGTCCTAAACAAGCAAAAGGAATGTCTTGATAAATCAAGCAGATTTTTCATGTCTACACAGTTATATTCCCGCACTAAAAACATTGTAAAAGTTCATTTGTGTCACAGAAAGTGTAATTTTTCACAATTTACTCACAGCTTTTGCCACAGTGGTCCGCCATGGCTGCCCCTGTTTGACCAAACTGCTTCGACCCGCAATGAATCATGGGAAAAAATGGACCGCGAATGATACACACAACTCATCCTTCAAATCGGGCAGAAGAAGGACACATTTGTCGGCAGCATTTGACAGACCTTCCGCCCATCGCTGTGACGTAATCGGCCCGCAAATACGGACTTGGAAGGATCCAGCCCCTGAATTGGGACACACCCTCGGCCTGCACATGTATCCTCCTTCTTCCTGTTTATTGACCAATAGGAGAGGAGCTGGAGAGAAGAAGGCAGCCCTCCTCATTTGCATAATGAAGCAGAAATGCATACGGTAAAGGAAAAGAGTGACGAGGAAATGTAAAAAGAACAAAGGCATTTGTAAGGAAAAGGAAAAAGAAAATATTTACATTTCTTGATGAAAACACATGTTTAAGGAAAAGGAAAAAGAAAATATATATACATTTCTTGATGAAAACGCATGTGTAAGGAAAAGGAAAAACAAAATATATATATTTCTGCTTTTATTTTTATTTTTAATTTTGTCAGGATCGGTCCTCCATACCAGTGTGCCAAGGAAGAATAAAATACACTATAAAAATCGGTTCATGGATTACAAACACTTTTGCTAGGAACTGTATTATTAATTAAAGCATATCATAAAAGACCTCACCCCACTTACAATAAAATTGTAAGTGGTGTCTATACACTAATCTTTAAAATTTAACTGATAGCAAAAGGTTTAGTCAAAAGAAAAAAAATTTAATTTTTGATTGGGATATAGCGAATTCTTTATGGATCTTGAGGATTACCTTCAGTGTTGACACAGGTCACATTCTGTACTGCAGTTCCAGGACCACAGGAGCTATTGGTGGAAATGCATTTTTCCTTTTGCTGGATTTGCCACAGGTAGCAGGCAGGATCCTCACAGGGGATGAACTCCATTAGATGAGGGCAAGTCCCCAGAGTGTTACTGGACTCCCACAACACCTCTCTCTTCCTTTGTCTGAAACCTGACGGAAAGCAGACGGGTAGGAAAGGTGCAGAAAATGTGAGAGGAATGACAGACTCTTCTGTGCACAGAATTGCCTTTCATAGAGATCAAGTATAACCTCCTTTAAACAAAGGTGTACCAAGATAGTTAACAAGAATTTCCTATTATTTCACAGTACTACGTTTTATGTAGAATAGATTGTTTGCTTCAGTCTATGCTAAATGTGAAGCAGGAATCATAGCTGTCATGTTACTCATAAAAAACAAAAGTGAATACAAAATAGGAGTTTCAAAGGAGAGAGGGCAGAGAAGCATTTTTGTTTCCCCTGAATGCCAGTACAGGTTTATTTGCTCCAAAACAAAAACACTGAAGTTCTGTTCAGATCACATTAGGTTCAACAATTCTTTGGAAATAATCAAATAAAACAAATGTATCATTCTCGCATCTGTTAACTTCCTCACCTTTCTTCGGGAGCCATGTTAGCAGAGCATAAGAGATTGTGTTATGGAGATGAAAGTGCTACATCTATTTATCATCACTCAGACGGTGGAGCTCTTTAATCAGTAAACTATACAAAAAGAAAGGAGTTCAGAAAAACGCAGAGGACAGACAGACAGACAGAGATAGAGATAGAGATAGAGATAGAGATAGAGATAGAGATAGAGATAGAGATAGAGATAGATAGATAGATAGATAGATAGATAGATAGATAGATAGATAGATAGATAGATAGATAGATAGATAGATAGATAGATAGATAGATAGATAGATAGATAGATAGATAGATAGATAGATAGGTAGGTAAATATGTAGGTAGGTAGGTAGATAGATAATGTCATTAACACCAAAACAGATGACAATAATCACAACCCCATATACTGTCATTTCATGACTGCTCGGATTCAACAGTTTTTTTTATTTACAGAAATGAAAAAAATAGAAAGTGATGTTGATGTTCAATGAAATGTTTTTTTTTTCAGTAAAGAGACAGTGTTCATTGAAAGACAGCAGAAGCAGTATGTCCAAGGTGAGAGGGTGGATGATGGTGAAAATAATAACACAACAGAGGCGAAGGTGTGATAAAAACGAAGAAGCAGGTTGAAGTTTGAGTGATATTTTTAACAATGACATCCTGCCTTCCCAATTACAGTCATACTCTATGCTGGCAATATTTTTGTAACCAATTGTGATGGTCCTTTTATGCAGTAAATCTACTGTACATTCAGTATCTAACTAGCTAAGGAGTTACTTAAATTTGTTGAATTGAAATAAAATTAAGCAGAATGCTATAATGTCTGTTTAACTTTGCTTTATAGAATATTTTCATATTTCTCACAGTTAATGTTCTCTGAATGCCTCAAAACTCTTTTGAGGCATTCAGAGAACAGTTGAATTTATACTGAGTAATAGACACACAGAAGAACCCTATTTTTATATAAAGTGACAAAAAACAACATGCAGCATTTTTTTTCAAACTCACAATTATGACCGACATTTAGTTTTTTTCTAGCATAGTAAAATCCTACTGCATATATTGAAGTTTGTGGCAGTAGCATGATAAAATGTGAAGAAAGTTCAAAAGGTACAAAGACTTTATATATATATATATATATATATATATATATATATATATTAACAATATTATTAACAATATTATTGACATTGTCTTGTTGGTCCAGATCACTTTTTGTCAGTTACAACTATGTCTGTGACAACTTGTCATTGATGTCACAGTCTCAACAACAAATTAGTTCAGCAGTATTTTTTTCTTGTGATTTTTAGCTCTGCCGCCTTTCTTTTGTTTTAGTGCCAAAACATCTGAGAGAGAATCTGAAAAATATGAATGAGCAAAAAATGGATTGTTGGTGCTTGAAGAATGGCAAGCAGATAATAAAGACGGGACGAACAAGAAAATGGTATACAAATTATTGAATGACACAAACATTTTGACATTATGAGTCATTATCTTTATGCCACTTACCTAGTCATCCACATCACCTTAGTGTCCCGTATTGTCATTCATATTCTTCACTCTACAATATTGATTTTCTTAAAGATGGATTGTTCATAAAATATAAATTATTCAATGAAAAGGTCTCTATTGATTGGACATGTTCACATTTATAGTTTGAATTGACTTCTAAGCTTTTCCAATTCCCTAATGACAGTACAATGTTCTTGCTGGTAGAAAGCTGACGGATGAAATTGCTATTTCTAAACCCTAGTCTCTCCCTTAGTGACACTTGAGCAGCAGAAAGGAGAATGTCTTTTTGAGGCATTCTTATTTTATTTTACTCTGACACCGGCCACTGGTAAAATAGCCCCAAATTCTTTTACTCAGCTCAATTTAACCCTTGGAATCCTACTCTGCAAATTACATACATCTGTCTACCATGTACTGGGGTGAAGCATAGGTTTAGTAGCCTGATCTGAGCGAAGCTGCCTCTCGAACACCAAAGACATTCTGGATCGATTGCAGAATTGCCCAGAGCACTTACTGCTACTCGGATCCAAGCCACAAGAAACGATTTGGCTAGGATATTAATAATTAAAAGCTTTCTTTGCCATACCAAGTTTATTTCAGGAGAACAAGGGCCGAAACAGTGATTTTACACACTCGTGTTAAGAAATATACCTCCCCTTCAGCTATTCAAGTACTGGTAGAAACATTGTTGAAAATATCATCCGGTAACATCCCATTTTCAATTGATTTCACAGTACAGCTGCAAATACGATAGGCCAAGATAACATGAAAACACATGGAGTTGCAGCAAGGTAATCTAAACTTGCAACTTTCCCATGAGCAAAGCTGCTTGGCTCTTTTACTCAGAAACAGGCATATAACAGGACATTTGGGTAGAGACGGATCAGTTTACTCTTAAACATAAAAGCAGTCCAATCAGATATTTTCATGCAAGAAATTCTCTGAAGCTCCAGGGCTACAAGCGAATGGATCATAGCAATACTCAACTACTCAATACCTGATCAGTGTATCGCAGGCAACACTATGAATGACTCTGTGTTGTTTTGTACTCTGGCTGCCGTGTGTTCTGAGTCTTTATGAATGCCATTAACAGACAGCTTGCCACAGGAGAGCCCCCAATAAAACAGCAGATGCCTCTTTGTTTTTACTGCTCGAAATATATTAATGGCACTAACTGTGACAGGACCCGGTTCATCTGATAGAGATCCGGTGTTTTGAGACTGCCACCACTGACCCGAACAATCCGCACTGCTTTTCCTTTCCAGGGTGCTTTCATGCACATTTATTCACTGTGGTCATGGTGCCTTTCTAACACAGCCCTAACACACTAATGGCTCAAGCCATTGCACACACACTGCCTCCCACAGTGGTCAGATACAACATGTTTAACAACATGATTTCACCTGTGTACAAAGACAGGTAGACTGAGTGTTCTCTTTCTTTTTCATTGCTTCAGTAATTGAGGTACAGGGCCATTTGAAAATATTCATATCATTTGATTCTTCCAAATTTTTTCAAAGTACCTGAGGATTTCATGTACTATAGACCTTTTCTTTCAGAATCACCCTGTATTTAAGTTCATCTATCTTCCCATCAACTTTTAACAGCTGTCCTGTCCCTATGGAAGAAAGTGTTTTTGTTTCCTTTGCACCAGACCGTTTTCTTCCACAGACTGTACTTTATTTCCTGCAGCCCCCACAGGTTAGCTAAGTACAAACTTAAGAACCAAACCTTTCTTTAAATTCCTCCGCCATTTCATCCCTGATAGAGCTCCCTCTTTGTCTGTCAGATGTGTTCCTTGGTCTTCCTGTTGCAGTTTGTTCACTAACATTCACATACAAATCTCTAAAGACTTCACAGAACAGCTGTATTTCCACTGGGAATAAATTACCCAAAGGTGGAGTACATTTAACAGCCAGGTGACGTCTGAGGCAATTCATTGCATTGGAATTTATTTAGGGAAGTCAGATTAAAGAAAGCTGTATAAATATACACCCAACTCATTTCCAATTTTTGTTTGTAAGTCATATGTTGTTTTCCATACACTTCACAATTATGAAACACTTTGTGTTCATCTGTCACATATGATTCAAATAAATCTTTTCATACTAGGTTACAACTGCAGAGTTCAATCTAATTTAAATGGTACAAATGCTTTGGTATGTGGTGCCATCTTCCAACAGTTATTTTCTACTCCCTCTGAAATGTGTTTAAAATTCTGACCAAGAGGTTTATGTACCCTTTTCTGATAAAATTGGTCCATCTGGCTGAAATTCTACCTCATAACCTCTGTCAGAAAAACATATTCCCTCACCCGACAGGTTCAGCACTGCCAAACCAATCGAAAAAAATCACGCATAAGTAACAGCTTTCGGGTAGTGCAGTCCCATGTTGATCATGCTGGAATTGCTTAGGTAACAGTTTTCATTGATTGTACATACTGTCTGCAATAGAATGCCAAGTTAATTGTTGCTGACTGAGGGTTTGGGATTTTCACCTCAGGTCCATCTGTTCAAATAACAACTTGAATTTTAGGGAATGTAGCAGCTGTTCGAAAATGTCTTTTGGGATGTTTTACCAACCTTTCTATATCCGCCTGTTAGTCAACATGGTTCTGTGAAAGAATAACTAGTCCTGCGTGTGCAAATGTGGACAAAGTCTTACATTCAAATTTTATTTTGGTAGTATAATCTCAAAGTGAAAAAATAAAAAAAAGCCATTTTCTAACTTGTGCACAGTCATTCAATGGGGAAAAAAATCAGATATTGAGAAACAATTACTTTTAACAAAATCATCTGTGGCACAATTACTCATGTCTCTAACAACAATTTTAAAATGAATGTAACTGAAATGTTTCTTTTTTATTTGTACTTTGCCTTTTTCAGGATAATCAGAGTTTCTACAAACTTCTAATTAATAATCCATGACTATCTATATTATTGGATTGTAATTACATTTATTTGATTATGTATTTTTGGAATGTGTACTGTTTTTCAAAGTTTCTGATATTACCTGTGAACTGGCTTTATAGAAACTGAACCAAATTGAATTACCTGTGGGGAAAATTATGAGATCGAAAGGACTGTTTCATTGCCACAAACTCTTTGTTAGAGAATTGCAGCAAACAGTTCTCTCTTTGGTTTCTCTAACAACCATTAAAAACTACCTGTATGAATGCAAGTTATTAGAGAGAAAGGTAAACATATAAAGTTATTTAAACACTATTCAGTTTTTAACTGTAAATTTGTGCTTTTGTCTAATAAGACTAAGACTGAGCTTTTCAGGAGCAAAACCTCCAGAGGGTTTGGTGTAATACAATCTAATCTAATCTAATGTGATATAATGCCCAATGTTAAATAAGGTACAGGATCTATGATGTTGTGCTCCAGTTTCTCTTCCTTTTACAAGTGACAATGACCAAAACATTGAACTTCTGGAATGGGTGGGCTAGTCTCTCCTTAACCTTAACAACCCTCTCACTATTTGCTCTTACTAAAGCTTTACCGCCTACCGGCTTTAGCTGTTAAATAATATTGAAGTTTGTCATAATTAGTAGTATAGTGATCTGTGGTAGTAGATCAAACACTAGCATTTTCAAATGTCATCTTTAAGAAATGATCATTTCATTAAAATTTTGCCTCAGTCATGAAATACTGTAAATTAGATAGAAAATTATAGTTAGTAGATCTATCTATCTATCTATCTATCTATCTATCTATCTATCTATCTATCTATCTATCTATCTATCTATCTATCTATCTATCTATCTATCTATCTATCTATCTATCTATCTATCTATCTATCTATCTATCTATCTATCTATCTATCTATCTATCTATCTATCTATCTATCTATCTATCTATCTATCTATCTATCTATCTATCTATCTATCTATCTATCTATCTATCTATCTATCTATCTATCTATCTATCTATCTATCTATCTATCTATCTATCTATCTATCTATCTATCTATCTATCTATCTATCTATCTATCTATCTATCTATCTATTGTCTGGCCACCCTGCTCCCCTCACCTCTATCTATAGGAAATCTCTGGGACATCATGTTTAGGTCCATGCCACTAGGTTGCACCTCAGACTGTCCAGAAACTCAGTGATGCCATGGTCAGGATCTGGGACGAGATATCCCAGGAAACCATCCGTCCATCCCATAAGGAGCATGCCCCGACATTATCAGGTGGGTATATAAGTACATAGGGACTATCCAAACTACTGAGTACCAATTTAAGTTGCTGCAATGACATTTCAGCAAATTAAACTAGCCTGCCGCATCAGTTTTTCGGTTTACATTTCTCAGGGACTTCAGATTAAGCCCTCTATGTGTTGATAATTTTCATTTTCATCAAATGACACATTACCCATTCCATATCAGCATGGATATCCAGCAAGATTTTTTTTTTTCAATTGAGATCTGATGTGTTTTCAAAGTATTCCAATAAGTTTTCGAGCAGTGTATTATGAAACAATTGTACGCAACCAGAAACAGCAAGGGAATGTCCAGACATCATATTGTTCAGGAGGTCCTCTGTCTGTGTCCCAGAGATAAATGTGTTTTGTTGTAAAACACGTGCTTCAACCCCAGAACTCAAGCAAAAAACTTTCATGAAGATGCTGGCTGAAGCTGGTAGGATTACAGTTTTGCAAATGCACACAGGGACAAAAATATGTCCTGTGTCTGATGAAACAAAAATGTGTTTGGATACGACAACCATTGTTACATTTAGAGGTAAAAGGGGGACACTTGGAAGCCTGAGAACTCCATCACAACTGGTAAGTACAGAGGTTGTTGCATTACATTGTGGGGGTGTTTTGCAATAGCGGGACTGGTGCACTTCACAATACAGAATTGCATCATGAGTGAAGAACATTATGTGGAAGTACTGACGCAACATCTCAAGACATCATTCAGGACGTTTGGCACAAATGGGTCTTCCGAATAGACGATCTAAAGCATAGCGCCAAATTAGTTACAAAGTGGCTTAGGGATAAAGAAGCCAGTGATTTGGAGTGGCTTTACAAAGCTCTGATCTCACTCCGATTGGAAATTTGTGGACATAGCAAGGCAAATTACAAACCTGACTCAGATACACCAGTTGTGTAAAGACACTATTCCACACAGACCATGAATAATACGAATGACCAAGAATTGCAAAATTTTTGTATTCATGAGGATTTGTGGAATCTTGCAAAATTTCTGTTACAATTTGTGATGCCCCAAAATTCAGTTATGACTCAGGTATGATGGCTGCAGATAAATCATGAGATTTGCATAAATATTGTCAAGAATTCAGCATAATTTACAAGAATCTATTAAGAATACTGCATGAATGTCAGAATCAGTTAACGATATGCCAAATGCATTTAAAAATCAGGTACAATTAAATTAGAATTCCTTACTATTCTTGACAATGTTTTGGATTTTTCACCAAGATATAATGAAAAGTAATGAGAGACTAACAGGAGTTAATGTTATTTGAGTGATGACTGTTCATATTTAAAGGTTAAAATGTTTTGAGTAAAGTGATTGTTTTTGCCAATAAAATGTAAAAACTAAAAAGCTTTTTTGGACATAAAATGTTGTAAGAAACTAAATAAAAGAAATGTATTTTACTTTGTTTTATGTTTCTTATTTATGTAAAAATATGTTTATTATTTTGTTTTAGTTTTTAATTTTTAATAAATTATTTCCCTTATTTCTTATTTTTTTTCAAAGAGATATTTAGGCAGGTTCAGGTGGTACAATGTCCCCGAGTGGTCAAGACAATGTTTCATGAATTTGAGTTAAGAATACATAGAAATGCTAATAATTCAAGTAGGAATAAATTACATTACCCTAAAATGAACCAGGAATGTGTTACGAATCAACTGAGGTATTTTGGCTTCGGGAGTTCGCCACCAAGATTTGAACAACTCAAAATGTTTGGGACAATTCCAAATGGCCCAAGAATTGCAGGAACTGACTAAGAATAAAATGTGAATCAGTTACAATTTCAGGAACTTATCATTCAACTAAGAATCCTGAAATTTGGCAATTCTTGGCGATTCATATTATTCGTTGGTTGTTTGGAATAAGGAGAAATGGGGCAATATTTTTGCAAATTATGGCAAGAAGCCAAAATATTTCACTCAAGCAAAGTTTAAATGCCATGCCACCCAATACTAATACAATATATGTAAATGTCTGACTTTGAAAAAAGTAAAAAAAAAAAAATCTCTCTCTCGTCATTCTGGTATTTAACAAATAGAAATAATTTTGGTAATCCTAACAGACCTAAAACATAAAATGTTAATGTTGATTCAATGTCAGGCACAGAAAAAAGGTTATGTGTTTTTAAAGACAATGACCTTATCTGATTTTACTAGTAATAAACAAATTTCTAGAAACATGCATTTTTAGTGATGCTGTGTAAAATGCATGTTTACTGTCTGGACTAGCTGGACCTCAACCATTTTTTAAAAATAATTATTTGACAATCATTTAGTTGGTGATACTGAAACAAACAACACCCACATGTAAGAACATTAAAGTACCATCAGCTGTATGTTTTCCAAATCTTTGAAATGCAAAACCTTGTTTGTTTTCTATCATACCTTTCCTTCCTTGACGTTCTTTGCAGTTTTCATGGAGGCAGGCACTCCAGAGCGACCACTGGGACAGCAAGCACTGGTGCTGGCAACGAATGGAGCAGTTCTGAACAGCCAATGGAGGATCATCTCCATCACACAGCCAGGCATTCACAGGCCTGGACACTGAACAAACAAACACAAACAAAAAAACACAGAGAAGGATAAACCGATTTGAAGTAAAACCATACACATTCAGCTGTGTAAAGTGTGTGTGTGTGTGTGTGTGTGTGTGTGTGTGTGTGTGTGTGTGAGGGATAGAAATTGCTGCCAGGTAATATATTTAGAATTGGACTCCTAACAGGCGTTTGGGCCAGGTGATGCGGATAGAGAGGAAGATCAAGAAGCCTTGCTGCTGTCAGATTGCAAAGTATTGATTTAATTCAGTTCTGACTTGGAAGACAGGATAGCATTTATTGTTAAAGGCTACCACTTCAAACTTTGCACGCTCTGGATAGAAGTTTAGCCAAGCTTATTAGAGAGTAACAAGTGGAAAGGCCAGAGGGGATCGCTCATCTGATGACAGACTCAAGAGAACATAAAATATAGGGCAGTTGGCAGCTGAAGGGAAACTAGGAGGTGTTAATCAAGACACAGTGAAACCAGTTTATGACTAAGCATGGCTGACATCCTCTGAAGATCACAGACAGCTGAGCCACCTGTAATGAGCACTGACACGGGTCTCTCTTGCAGCGTAAAAGAGTATTTTTTGACTGTCCAAAACAGAGAGATTTCAATCTAATGCTCCATGTTGATGCAGCTTCAAACATCGTTGAGAGGCAAATTTCCATTTAAATGAGAGCCCATAGAAAAATTACTAAATGTCCGCTGAGCATTTTGTCATTTTACCCACAGTAATTTACATGGTGTTTGATCTTCTGTCAAAATGAGATGCTTGTTTAAACACAGAGATAAAGTGCAGTACAGATCTTTCCACTTTGTTCCACAAATTGTTTTTATCTAAATTGAGCAGTAGAAAAAGCCCAGATAGCAGAAATTTCATATAACAGTACATGCAATGCAGCCTTGTGTGCTATCTTTAGCCAAATTAGCTTGTTGTAACAAACCCGTCATTTAAGATTTTCAGATTTTTCCCCAACGTTGTTAAAAAGCATAGGTTCAATCAAACACTAGGTCAAAATATGGATGTCTAAATCAGTATGCTTTCAACTGACAAATGGTTTTATTCATTATGCATTATGAAGAGTGTAATTTGCAAAAAGAATAAAGATTTCTTTTTTTTTTTTTTTTCAGTTGGTAGTCATTAAAAGGGGCCCACTGTGCTTAATTAAAATGACAAATGGTTAATACTTTTTATGCCACAGCATGTCTCTTCTTTTATTAATTAATATTTTGTGTCTTAATTTATGGTGATGCATACTGTAAGGCAACTTCCTGAATCTATAATTTAGTTTTGTGCACTCTTTTTGATGTATTTATTCCTTTATAAGCCATAGAATTTTATATGTGTGTTATATCTGTAATTAAATAATAACAACCAGAGGGTTATTCTTACGGTAATCTGTCCACTGTGCAGCCAATGCTTACAGTGGACACGCTAATTCAATAAAACTAATTTGGTGTAAACACCATTTATGCTAACAGCATAAATTAATAAATTGTAATTGTTGCCAGAAATTGTCAGACTGTAATTTACTTTGCATATTTACTTAAATCCAAACTAATAACTGCTTTTTTATTTTATCTTTGCTGTATTAACATTTCATGATGAATAATACAAAAACATTTTCTTCTAAAAATCTCCAAATATTTAATTTACAATATATAAAGATAAGAAGCCAACTAGTAAGCCATTTAATATTTGAAATAATTGTCACAAAACTCAATATTTTACAATTTGAACAGTTTTTTTCGATGCATTTAACAAAACCAAAAGTTTTATGGGGAAAAATAATCTGAAAATACATGATGCCCTTCAACAGAATTTGGATTGTACATTCGATACATCAGTTTTCTGAAAAACAAGCACAAAAAATGTTTGGAGGAAAAGGGTTAATGTAGTTGAAAAGGTTTCAGAAAATTACCCTGTACGGTGGCAGTAACTTCTTTTTATCCACATATAAAAAGCATTTACCTTTTGCTTGACTACAGCACTTCAGAGGCATTGCTAAATCTACTACTGTTTAAGACCTAAATTCACTTACTTAAAGGAATCTTGTAAGAGGCGTTATATTCGTTAAATCTTTATTTTTTCTCTTATGTTTTATGACTCTTACTTAGCGAAATATTTTTTAATACGTTCTAAGGTTTGGGAATTATATCGTCAGAGGTAGAATGAGCTATTTTATATGCAGAGCAGAGATCCCCTGTTGTTCAAAGTCTTCACTATGGTCAGAGTGAATCACACAATGAATAAATTGAAGATACTGCACACTTGCATTAGAACATACTTTTCCTACTGTTAAGCAGAATACATGTTTTTATCCACATAACCAACACATACAATGTTCTACTTCTAGAATTCACTTTAATAATACAGATCACAGCTTTAGGTTTGCCTAAAATATATGAACATTATATCCACATTTAATGACACTGAATAGTTCTAGCCAATATGGGCTTCTGGGCAGCTCTGAGTCAAACACGAAGTTATTTCGCTCACCTTCCTTCCTATAATGTGGTGCTGAATCATCGGAAATTTGAACGCAGTAGGTCTTCCTGGTCTGGACCCCACCTCCACACAGCATACTAATGTTAGTCCGCCGTTGATCCTGCTGGCTCAGTAAGGGTCGGATGCGGCATTCACCCCAGTCAGTGGTCCTCCACATGTACCTTAGTAAACACACCGGTATGGAAATACAATGTAATGCAAAAGTATTCCCATCTCTTGAACCTTTTCATATTTATTCACACTATAACCACGAACCTCAAGATATATCCAATATCCAACACAGAGTAGTGTCTAATTGTTAAGTTTTTAACATTTTTTAAAAATGTCAGATTGGATATTTTTTTTAAAACTGTTTTAAAAAGTCTTGCCACAGATTCCTAATTGAGTGCAAGTCTGGATTTTGACTAGGACATGAATATGCTGTGAGCTAAACAATTCTATTGTAGCTTTGAATGCCCCAGTTTCAAGTCTTGTCCAGACTCAAACAGGCTTTCTTCGAGGACTACCCAATATTTAGCTCGTCAATCTTCCTATCAGTTCTGACCAGCCTTCCAACCCTACTTAAGAAAAGCATCCCGACAGTTGGATGCTGTCAATTTCTTCACAGTGACACAAAATAGTTGTGCATGTATACCACAAAGTAAAGTTGTATCCCCATTTAATCATGTCGGCTTCTTCATCATTTTTTCTCTGTTCCTATCTGGCCTTTGACATACTTTAACCAGGATTTCTTGTCCCTTTCTTTAAATAATGGAAGTTTTCTTACTACTTTTCCATAAACGCCAGATTTGTGAAGTGCACAAGTAAGAGTCCAGTCAGCAGTCTCCCACCTAATCTGTCTGTCTCTGCAGCTCCTCCAGAGTTACCATGGATCTCTTGGCTGCCCCTGCTCTTTGTCAAAATGTGAAAAACATATATTGTTTTCTTTTCACTTCACAATTCTGATCTACATTGTGTTGATCTTTTACACAAATTCCTAAAAATTACATTAATGTATCTGACAGAAAAGAAACAAAATATGAAAAGGTTAAACTGTTACAAATTGTTTTTTAAAACACTGTTTAAGCATCTCATGAAGTTTACACCAGACATGTTTTAGATGCAGGTCTTTCAAAAGTAAATCTGCCATCTAAAGAGTAAACAATGATTTAAATGAATGTCAATTAGAATAAATCATTATGGAGAATTAACAATCAGTGTACTTACTTTTGTTTGCAACTGCTTTCAAAAAGTCAAAGATAAATTATTATGTTTATTCTGTGGCACAGGCTTCTTTCAGTGAGTCAGAAGGAGGGTGTGATGATTATTTTGATTTCAGAACTTCTAAATAATGTTTGGTTTCAACTACAAAATATGCAACGATGCAGAATGCAATAATATTTCAGGAGATTACTGCAACAACAGCCCCTGGTAATCTATCAAATGCTTAATTTACGTAATGAGTTTTCCCCTAATCATGTAAATCCCCTGCTCTCAGCCACTAAATGTAAATTTAAATGGAGAAAAAAAACTAACTAGCAGAGAATGTAATTCTCCACTGAGTTCTTTGTTCAGTGCTTGTTTTATGAGCTAAAACCTATCCTAACTTCAGTCCAACGATGGTCTGGCATCTTTTTCCACCTAGGTCAAAACAACTCATCAGGTTAGTTCTGAACAGAATCATTAAGTTTTCTTGCTGGTTATAGTGATAAATGAAAAATACTCTGATAAAGAAGTCAGAGTGATCAAACTATAAAATGATATATTTGTTTCCTTTGAGGTTTCTGTCATCAAACCCACATACAGAGCAGTCAAATTAATAACAGTTATTTGGTCTAAAAATTATGACCACACGCTTGTAGATGAAAATAAGTCTGGTTTCTGAGCACTGAGCCTGAAAAAAGAAACACTATATAAAGATTATATGAATACCTGGGACATTTTGAAAGTAAATCGCCAATGATGTTGCAGGCTTCCTTTTCCTCAAGATAAGGACATTGTTTTCCTCCTCCATTTGGGATTTGTGTTATGATCCGTGTCCGGACGCGATACCCAGGAGACAGATCGGTGGATCGGCAGGTCTTTGAGCAGTAACTCCACGATGACCAGTCAGAGATTTGACAGTCTTTGGGCATCACACATGCCTGGAAGGTCAGCGGGGAGTTGTCCTTCATACATAGACTGAAGATTGAGAAGATTTTATTACCAAGTCAGACACCTCAAAGAGAATTTGTTTTACGACATAAAACTACTGTAGCTTACATTATGGACTATGGTGGATAGTGAAACGGATTTATGACAATGATCTTTGCAGCTTTTTTCTTTTCGTTTAAGTAAAGTTGAAGGCTTGAACAAATATTCTTACATGCTCTCAAGTGAATTTGATGTGAATTTATAGTTTAAATAAAAAAGATAAAAACTATTTTAAAATCAAATTTATTTTTTCTTTAACCCAGATTCTGTGTTTATGCTGTTGGGAAAGAGGCTAGGTATTTTATTATTAAACACTGGCTCAAAAATTGTGACCCAATTTGTTGGGTTAAGGAATAGACTAGAAAGAGCCTGGTTATTGTTTACAGGCCGCCATTTTTAACTATATAACAACCTTATCAAACTTCAATGAAAATCCTCCACATGATAAATTAAGAAATTATAGGATTGTTAACTACTCAGAATGGGATTGACTTTACATTTTTTATCAATTAAGCAAGTTTTCAGTAATAGTAATTTTAATACCAAGTACCTAAAAAAATTGACTAAAACGACTAACATTCATATTGATGGACTATACTATGTACTATAATGATGTACTATTTAAATATCTGTCTGATTTCTGTCAGTCATGTAAAAAGAGGTGTTTATTTTAATTCCTTCAAGGATTGTTCACAGAGGTTAGAATAAAAATATCAAGAATCATGAATTCTAGTGCACATGTAGCATGGGTTTTGCACTGTATGTTTGCACAGGCCCTTGCAGCATTTTTCCTATGGGCCTGCTAGTTACATTGAACTTTAATTATAGTGCAGGCCCCAGGTGTAGTTGGGATTTAAATGGATTAGTGGACAAATCTCATTAAGTAACATTTAAATATCAGATGCCTAGAGAATCTACTGGATCTTCTAGTTATGTTTAGCCCCATAAAGAACAAATAAACGTTGCCTCATTTACTTCTGGATAAAAAATCTGTTCTTTGAAAATTTTTGTTAAGAAAGAAGTAGTCCAGATTTTATAAGTGCTACAATGAACTAATTTGCTTTTAAATTCGTGAAAGGAGTTCATTTGTTGTTTATTTCATTTCCAGTTGTTTAATTGGGCAATACAAATAATGAGGTCATTACGAGCACACACCACAGCACATTTAATTTTATATTTTAGAATTAGACTCAAGAGAAAGTAAAATAAGACCAGATTAATTTAGAAAAAATACAACTTCGAAAGCTACAATTTTATCTAATAGCAAACCAAGTTAATTTAAGTACTGCACTGCAAATGGTACCTTTGCCTTAAGCCCATAAAGCCACTTAACCATTGAAGAGGATGACCTATAATTTTAAAATATATAACAAGGTGCATGAAATCCACACCTATGTTTAATTCCCTGTTCCCAAAAAGGCACGGAATACTAAACACTTGTCACTGCTCATAAATGTCTAACAATAGCTAGCATCATTCAATCACAATTCAACTAAAGGTTGTTTCTGATATGCTGGCCTCTTTGGATGGTAGTCTAATATTGAGTTTAACAGCCGTATAATGGTGTCACTATACACCAAGAGGATGGTATTTAGTGGCATTTAGACAATACACTACAACAGAGACGCAATGATTTTCCTCCCCCAGTGATGAAAGCACAGTTCTGTGTTTGTGTGTGTGTGTGCATGTGAATGTGTGTCCCATTTGTTCGTTTGAACGTGTGGCAAAATCCATTCTTATCAAATCCAAATACCAGGTTCAGCTCAAAAGCAGTGACTGAGGGGAGCACCACTTGACATTTAACACAATAATACCTCACCTCCCTGGCAAAATGCTGTTGAAACAACGGCTCTCACATAATCTAGTTATAATGGAATAAATAACCAACATCTGTAAAAAGCATTTTATGTCACTGAATCCACCTCTACATGAACAAATCAGCCTTTTGGAGACCATAGGGGGATCACATGTCTTCCACATGACAAAAACAAATAACTTAGTAAGGAAGTGAGTAAGTATGTACAGAGGTAAGTACAGTAAGTAAATGAGTAGATAAGTAAATGTGTACAACAGAGAATAAGTAAAAAAGTAAGTAAATAAAGAGGTAAGTAAATAAGTAAATAAACAAAAATGTGAGCAAAATGCTGAATATTTAAATAATTAAAAGGATAATTCAGTAAGTAAATAAATAAATAGGTAAGTAATAAAAGTAGCCAGTAAGTAAGCCTGTAATATATAATTAAGTACTTTACTTACTTTGTTTAGTGAACCAGAAACACATCAAGCTTTGTTTCTTAATTAATTTAATTGTTTTCTTCCCCAGATATTTTGTTTGAAGCAAGGAATGACCAATTTCAACTGAGCACACACCTTCTTAAACAAACAACTAACAACTTTAACATATTCTAAATTGTAAATGATTCTTCATAATGAGGTGACAAATAAACATAAAGTGTTATCTTTTACTGAAGCATGTGTTGTCTTATGACATCCCTGCATAGACTTGGGCACTGTCAGTCACATATTTGGCTGGGATTGGAAAATCGCAGTATGGAAGACTCAAAATAACCAAAAAGGTAATGCTTTGCTTTCTATTTGTTTGTAAATAAATTAATCTCAAAAAATTTTTGCAAAAGCTGTGGTGTCATCACTAAAGCATAAGCTGTGATTCATTATCAGGGGAGGACAAGCTTGTTCGTTTCTATCATATCATTAAAATACATCATCTTAACATGTTACTTTCCTATATTTAATATGCTGTGATCATGCTCATGTAGACATGCTGAAATTCAAAGTGAACATCAGAATAGGAAACAAAGAGAACTTAGGAGTCTTCGAGCATGGCACGGTTATTGGTGCCAGGTGGGCTGATTGGACAATTTCAGATGGTGATAATGATAGGAAGGCCAAAATAGCTCAAACAACCACTCAGTACCAACAAAGTATGTGGAAAAGTATTTCTAAATGTACATGTCAATCCTTGAAGCAGATGAGCTACAGGACCAGAAGACAACCTGGTCAGCTAAGAAAAGGAAAATGAGGCTAAAATTCACACAGGTTCACCAAAATTAGACAATAACAGATTGAACAAATGTTTTATAGTCTGATGGATCTAGATTTCAGCAACATTCAGATTTTAGGGTCGGAATTTTGAAAAAGCAAGATGAAAGCATTGATCCATCCTGCCCTGCCTCAACGGTACAGGTTGGTGGGGATATAATGATCTGAGGGCTTATTTTTCAGCATTTGTTTGCCCCCTTACTAAACATTGAGCACCATTAAAACTCCACAACCTACCTGAGTATTGCTGCTCACTAAAGCCATTACTTTATGACCACAGTGTACCCATCTTCTGATGGTTACCTCCAGCAGGATAATGCACCCTGTCACAAAGCTCACATAATCTCTATCGGTTTACTGAATGAGTTCACTGTACTGTAATGTGAAGGCTGAAGTAGTCCAACTCAGAACTAGCAAGGTGTACCTAAGAAAGTAGCCAGTGAGTATCTTTTTTAAAACATGCGTTAAAGGTACATTTATGACAAAGAACATGCAATCCTCTTACCTCAGCATGACATTCTTGCCATCATTTCTTGCACAGCGTACATGTCGTGTCTGGTATCCCACTTCAAGTTCCCATGTCATGGGGTATCTTACATGAGCATGAGCATGATGGTGGTAATGATGGAAGTGGTGATGAGAATCCGATGTGTGTAGCGTGATAGAATTGTTCTCACTGGAGCTAGCACCAAAGTCCACTGTGGTCCTTCCACTTAAGAGAACATCCTTGTTGTGGGGTAGTCGGCACTTACTCCAGGCCCCTACTTTAAGGCTGTACTGGTACTCACTCTCTGACACAGGGCAGTCAACAGAGTTAGTACAAGTCCTGGTCTCGGTTAAATTAGGACAGTTAGCTCCTCCATACATTGGTGTGGCAAGGACGTGTCTAGTCCGATGCTGCAGACCAGCACTGCAGGTTTTACTGCAACTTGACCATGAGGTAAAGTCTGAAACCACACAGTCCTGAGGGCAGGGGATGAGACACGCCTGTTCCACAGGTGGTTTCTGGGAAAAGAACTCACATATCCTTATGTTGACGGTGCTTCGATTGGAAGTGCGAATACAGTGGATATTGCGCCTCTGAATGCCATGCTGTGCTGTAATGCAATCAGTCGTCCTCACCTTGAGTTCATTGGAAAAGAAAGGAACAAGAACACAGCCTCCCCAGTCAGAAATCTCCCATTCAAAGAGATCTTGGTGCCCGTCGCAGACCTTAAAGCATTGCCTTTTGCTTTCTGGCTTTTCCACCTGCTGGCAGTGCGAGTGATGGGTGGTCCAGCCCTCTAAGTGGATGCACCATATCGTCCTTGTCTGGACCCCACCAGAACCACACACCTCACTGAAACACTGACCCCACGCTCCTATAAAAAAAGAAGGCACACAAAGACAGCATCATTACAATGTGTGAGGAAAAAAAAACAATTATTTAAATTGAAGCTATCTGGAGGCTTGCAATCAAGCCCAAATCAAGGCCATTCACTTAACCTCTATGATTGCTTTATTCATGAACTAAGAAAGAAAGGAACAAAGGAACACAAAGTAATCAAACCAGTGGCACACATCAATACAAAAATACAAGGTCAGTCTCTGAGTCAGAAGGACTTATTTTACTGGATCAATATTTTAAGCTATCAAAGCTGTCCGACCAGCTTTTTTTTCATGTCTTCTTTTTTATAATCTCAAATGAAAAAATATATTTGCAATACTATTATATTAAATGTATAACATGAAACTTAGTGGGTGTTGTGCTTGCAAAATGAGTAATTACACACTTGAGAACAGTGGCATTCCATGAAAGTGTGGTCATATTTCTGCATTCTCTCTCTAAAATGGTTTAGAGCACACCATTTGTGATTACTGTTGCACAAAAATAATGAAACCTATGCAACATAAAGTGGGCAGGTATTCTTTCACCTTCTCAACTTTTTAACATTTTGTCATGTTACAGCCACAAAGCTTAATTCACTTTAATTTTATAGGATAGACCAATAAATGTTTTGCTTCTATTCAGACAAGACAGAAGTTGTCGTCTTTGGACCGGAGTCCTTAAAAAAGAAACTGCTTAGTCAATCACTTAACCTGGATGGCATTAAATTGACCTCCGGTAATAAAGTAAAAAACCTTGGTGTTATTTTTGACCAGGACATGTCATTTAAATCCCATATTAAACAGGTTTCTAGGATTTCCTTCTTTCATCTCCAGAACATTGCCAAGATTAGAAATATCCTATCCAGGAGTGATGCTGAAAAACTAGTCCATGCATTTGTTACTTCAAGGCTGGACTATTGTAATTCTTTACTATCAGGATGTCCACAAAATGCAGTTAAAAGCCTTCAGCTGATTCAAAATGCTGCAGCAAGAGTTCTGATGAAAATTAAAAAGATAGATCATATTTCTCCTATTTTAGCGTCCCTTCATTGGCTCCCTGTTAAATCCAGAATAGAATTTAAAATTCTCCTCCTCACATATAAAGCCCTTAATGATCTAGCTCCATGATACAACAGAGATCTGATGGTTCCATATGTTCCTAAAAGGGCACTTCGTTCTCAGACTGCAGGTTTACTGGTGGTTCCTAGAGTCTCTAGAAGTAGAAGGGGAGGCAGATCCTTTAGTTATCAGGCTCCTCTCCTGTGGAACCAGCTCCCAGTTTTAGTCCGTGAGGCAGACACCCTGTCTACTTTTAAGGCTAGGCTTAAAACTTTCCTTTTTGATAAAGCTTATAGTTAGAGTGGCTTAGTTTATCAGGGAGGGAGCCTTCCTCTCTCCCTGTTGGTTGGAGTAAGGGGGAGTCAGGTTTAGCCTAAACTATCTCAGTTATGGTTGAGGTGCAAACACACCCTCCATTTCTGCTACCTGTATGACCCCTTCTCTTTTCGAATGGTTATAATCAGTCTGACAGAGGGAGGTATCCCAATCCTTGTGGTTTTTAGTATAACAATGACCATCAGTGGGACCCTTTGTGGGGTGCCTTGAGATGACATTGTTGTAAATAAGCGCCATTTAACTAAACAATCTGAACTGAAACTATCTGTGTAGTTATGCTGCTATAGGCTTATGCTGCTGGAGGACATAATGACCACTTTCACCCTCTTCGCTACATTCTCACACTACTCTCCAATTTTGCATTGTTTGCTGTTATTTCAGCTTTTAACCTTGTTCTCTCTTTTCTCTTCCTAGAAGCTACACCTGGCCTGGCTCTGTGTCTACCTGTGACACCTTTCTGGAGAGGGGAATCGTCCGAGCTTCTGCTGGCAACAACTTAATGCTCAGCCTCTACCGATGATCCACATAGCCCTGTCCTTTAGTGTTTAACCCTTTCTCTCTCCTAGACATGGAAATTGACTGAGCTTTTACTGTAACTAATTATATGTGCTCTCTTTCAGACTCTAACCTGGAAAACTGGCTCAGAGGTTGTCTGTTCTTTCTTTCTAGGTGAAATGACTAAAGGAGCTACATCCATTAACATTTACTTTTCCTTCCCATAGAAAGTACTCCTGGATCAGTGCTTCTGTCTTCTTTTTGTGTCTCTGCTCTGTTCTCTCAAACCTCCAGTCGGTCGTGGCAGATGGCCGCTCACACTGAGCCTGGTTCTGCTGGAGGTTTCTTCCTGCTAAAAGGGAGTTTTTCCTCTCCGCTGTCGCTACATGCATGCTCAGTATGAGGGATTGCTTCAAAGTCAACGCCAGTGACTGTCCACTGTCTCTACATGCTCATCCGGGAGGAGGGAATGCTGCAAGTCACTGACTGGATGCAATCTGCTGGGTTTCCTTAGATAGAAAAACTTTTTATCCAATTTGAATAAAAACTAACTCCGACTGCACTGTTCAATGGTTAGGATTAATTGGAATGTATGTACCTGACTGTTGTGAAGTGCCTTGAGACAACATGTGTTGTGAATTGGCGCTATATAAATAAAACTGAATTGAATTGAATTGAAATTGGTGCCCAATTGCCAAGTGGAAGCTCAATGACATATGACTTCTATTTTGTTTTACAAATACAATTTTGAAAAATATAGAGTGGATGTCCAGTCATTCTCCCTCAATACAATCTACAACCACATTTTTGTTTAGGTTTTCTTCCAGCACTTTCCTGTATTTAGCTCTGAAGAAAACCATTCTCACAGCATGATGGATATAGTTCTGGATAATGTGCAAAGAAGATTTTGCATAAAGGCCTGAAAGTTATGTTTTTGTCTAATCTGACCACATGTTTCTCTCTTAATTATCTGTTATTAATATTACTTTATTTAAAGTCTTAGCTTTCCGTCAACTGTGACATGTATCAATGAAAGGAAAATTACTACATTGTTAACAAAGAAGACATGAGAAAATAATTTATCAATTTCATTTTACAGGATTTGGATGAACCAAAAAAACAAATAAATTCTATAACGGCAGTTTTATTATTGTCTGTGCAAACACAATGGAAAGCATTAATGTCCAGGGATCTGCGTAGACTTCGACAGGAGGCAGTTGGCATGCTACATAATTTTCTGAAGCAAGATATATCTTATTCAAACTTTCTGCAAATTTTACACTCACAATGAAAAAAAAAATATTATTACAAAATATAAACAGATATAACATTGTTATATTTCTATATATGCATGTAAATATTGCAATCACACATTTAGTATTATGATCTATGTTTTTACATATATTGCTCTTCAGTTCCAATTCCCATATTCCAATTGGCTTTTTTCAAAGTGGAAATGGATCAGCATGGACTGCTATGCATGTGCAACAAACTGTGTTGCACTGTGCATTTTGACACCTTTCTCTCATAAACAGCTCTAACCTTTTTACCAAGTAGGCTACAGTTGCTCACACCACGTGCAGCAATGAGCCATGGCCACCCATGACTCTGTCAAAAGGTCATCACTGTACCTTCCTTAGATCACCTTTGACAGATACTTACCCCTGCAGGCTGGAAACACCCCATTACAGCTGCAATTTTGGAGATACACTGACCCATCACAATGCGGCTTGTGTCAAACTCAATCCAATCCTGCACTTGCCTAGTGTTCTCTCATCTAACACATCAAATTTGATGACAGAATATTCACTTGCTGAGCAATATATCCCAATTAGTAAAAGGTGCAGTGGTAAAAAGATAATCTGTCCTATTCACTGCACCATTCATAACCCTGATCAGTGTAATGGTACCTCCTGAATAAGAACATTCCCACAATCATGGTCAGTAGTGTTTTCCATAAAATTAAGCCCTATCATACCCATAGTCAAGAAGGAACAATAATATGGCCACATAAAGACAAAACCAGATTTGGGCTGAAAGCTAGAAAACAACAAAAGTGGTGTCAATGATTCAGCTGCCAACTGAGTTGGAAGGATTTAATCGACAACTTAGCATAACAAAAAGCTGAATGCAAATGCGGGGAAAAATAAACTTTTGTTTTGGCAAAGCCATATACAACCTTGTCCTGCAAAGCCATGAACCTTGTATTATTGAGTGCAGGTGATATCACATATGATTTTATCATGCAATGTAAGCAGTCTCTTTACCTACAGGTTTCTATGGTGCTAAATCCAGGGGATTCAGCTTTTCCTTAGTGTCACTGTCAAGTTAATCCAACAAATCTGACAGGTTTGAATGGTTTACTATCTCCATGCAACTGGAGTGCACTCTACAACGAATCAAGCGCACCCATCCCTGTCATTGCTCTATCTCTTTTGGCAAATCTATAAGGTAATTCTGTTCACCTGTGCTCAGATCGAATTCTATTCAGAGAAAGAACTTCAGCTGAAAGCTTCTCCAAAGACACCACTGGTAGGAACTGGACAATATTATTTGAAGTACATAATACATATTTAATTCAAAAAACTAAAACTGTACTGAAATTTGCTGATTGTTTGTGGTTGGATACATATTAGTATGCATGCTTTCAACATAGTTTGTTTACCTTTTTCATTCACTGTTAAGTTAAAAGTAAATTATTAAAAGGATTAATTAAGAAACTAGTTAAATATGAAAAGTCAAAGTGAACGTTGTTGTTTCTGATGTTTAATGTTTATCTCATCTGTTTGTAGGTTATCAACCTACTTATGTCCTACGAATGTTGCACTGCTGTTAAGATCCATCTAAAAAGAAAGGATGAATAAACAAATGTGACTGAGTTGAGTTGTTCCTGCATCTCTTTGGAGGAAGCAAGCCTTTTCAAGTTTGGGAAAATGCTGAAGTGACTTCAGATGGAGAAAAAACTTGACGGTCACAAAGTTGCCTACCTTCGCTCATTCTCTTCTAAATTACTGCCAGTTTAAGCTGCATGTTGCACAAATCAAAAACTGCTGTATGACTACGTTTAAAATACACTCGCATATAAAAACACTTCTTTAAGTAAAATGCACACACCGTTCCTTTATAACTTACCATTGCAACTTTAGTTTTAGGCATTTCCCATCATATTTGGCTGATGATGTGGTTGCGGTAAAATACTATTGGACTTGCCATTTGCTGCTCAGTTGCATCAGCTTTTACGTGACAAGGGTCTGGTAATTTCATTTTTTAAAAATCTGCTGTATAGAGGAAAGCAAAATGTGGGCAGAGAGGAAACAAGTGCTGATACCTTTTCTGAAAAGGCTTCTGCCAGCTTTGAACTGAATGTGCTTATTACACGACTTGAAGCTGACCACAGACGTTCACAGAATGTGGAAACTGTTGAATATTTTACAGCCAAATGGAAGACAAGTTATGAGCAGAAAATGTGAACAAAAACAGGTAAGCTCAGCTACAATAATTTATATTTTAGCAACAGGGTTTGGTCCCTAAAGTAAGAATAAAACTTTACAGCAACTGTCATAGTAGCACCACTTAGAGAAACCCTCTTTTGCAATTATTTTATTGCAATAATTATAATAGACTGAGCTCACTAAATGATCGCACAGACAAGACCTATCGAATACTAATGGTAATTTTTGTACCTCTGAGTCTCTGGGTCAAATTCATGGATTGCAGCATGCCCTTGTATTAAGTTAAATATGTGCCTAATGTGAATCTTAATATTTCAAAAAGGGGCAATTCATTTTACATGTTATTCTACATTAATTTGAAAAACAACTTTCAATTAACTTTTTTAATTTAGATGTTTGACCTTTTTGTCATTGTCTTCAAAAGAACTACACCAATCGATATTTGAGAAAAAAGGTAATCAATTTGCCGATATATAATGTAGTTGTATACATCAGTCATGTTCATTTCTCAGCCACTTATTTTGCAGCATGCTGTGAAAAAGATAATTTGATTCATTTCTTCTAATTGGAATCAAATTGGTGCAATAATAGGATCCTACTGCCTCGTAAATTGCTTTTAAATGACAACACAGTGGAACTGCTCGGTGACTTTTGTGTACCACAGAAATCTGTAAACACTTTGTTTCCAAGCTGCAAATAACAAAACAGCTTGTTGCTGAGAGATTCAACAGAGATGACTTATTGCACAAGTTCATTAAGGCATGCAGGCTTTGCAATATTAATGAGACTAACACAACAACTTTAATACACTCTTGGGGCAAATTAAACAGTGATGATTGGGGTTGACATTTTCTTTTAAAGGGTTACAACATACATACACTTGCCGTCAACCTTATTAGGTACACCTCTTCAATTGCATGCCAACACAAATAGCCAATGACACTGCAAAAACCTCATGTATTCAGGCATCTGGACATGGTGAAGATAAATTGCTAAAGTTCAAATTGAGCATCAAAATAGAGAAGAAAGATTAATTAAGTGACTTAGAACATAATGTTTGTTGGGACAACAGTTACCTTAGTATTTTTGCTGACCATGTCAATCCCTTTATGGTCACAGTGTACCAGTCTTCAGATGGCTACTTCCAGCAGCGCAATCTACCATGCCACAAAGCACAAATCATCTCCGACTCTTTTAATGAAAAGGACCTCCCTGCACTCTAATGGCCCCCACAGTCACCAGATCTCAATCCAATAGAGAACCTCTCAGATGTGGTGGAAAAGAAGTTTCAAATCATAGATGCGCAGCTGACAAAACTGCAGCAACTGTGGGATGCTGTTATGTCAATATGTGCAAGTATGGCAGTGCAAGTAAAGCAGGAGTCCAAGCTGAGCGTTAATGTAACGCATAGAGTTACAGGTTACAAGTGTCCTGTCAGCAAAAAGGGGGGGGGGGGGGGAAGGGAGAATGTCAGGGTGGTTTCCGGGCTTTGTTAACAAGGCTGGTGGCAGATGGGAAAAAACTGTTCTTGTGGCGTGAGGTTTTGGTCCGGATGGACCGCAGCCTCCTGCCAGAGGGGAGAGTTTCAAAGAGTCTGTGACCAGGGTGGGAGGGATCAGCCAGAATTTTCCCTGCCCGCTTCAGGGTCCTGGAGGTGTACAGTTCCTGGAGCGACAGTAGACTGCAGCCAATCACCTTCTCAGCAGACCGAATGACACGCTGCAGCCTGCCCTTATCCTTGGCTGTAGCAGCGGCGTACCAGATGGTGATGGAGGAGGTGAGGATGGACTCAATGATGGCTGTGTAGAAGTGCATCATCATAGTCTTTGGCAGGTTGAATTTCTTCAGCTGCCGCAGGAAGAACATCCTCTGCTGGGCTTTCTTGATGAGGGAGCTGATGTTTGGCTCCCACTTGAGATCCTGGGAGATGATGGTTCCCAGGAAGCGGAAAGATTCCACAGTGTCAATTGTGGAGTCACAGAGGGTGATGGGGGCAGGTGGGGCTGGGTTCTGCCTGAAGTCCACAACCATCTCCACTGTCTTTAGAGCGTTGAGCTCAAGGTTGTTCTGGCTGCACCAGTACAACAGATGGTCCACCTCCCATCTGTACGCGGACTCGTCACCATCAGAGATGAGTCCGATCAGGGTGGTGTCGTCCGCAAACTTCAGAAGCTTGACAGACTGGTGACTGGAGGTGCAGCTGTTGGTGTACAGGGAGAAGAGCAGAGGAGAGAGAACACAGCCTTGGGGGGAATGGGGGGAACCGGTGCTGATGGTCATGGAGTCAGAGACGTGCTTCCCCAGCCTCACGCGCTGCTTCCTGTAAGACAGGAAGTCAGTTATCCACCTACAGGTGGAGTCGGGCACACTCAGCTGGGAGAGCTTCTCCTGGAGCAGAGCTGGGACGATGGTGTTGAAGGCAGAGCTGAAATCCACAAACAGGATCCTGGCATAGGTTTCTGTGGAGTCCAGGTGCCGGAGGATGAAGTGAAGGGCTAGGTTGACTGCATCATCTACAGACCTGTTGGCTCTGTAGGCAAACTGCAGGGGGTCCAGGAGGGGGTAGGTGATGTCTTTTAGGTGTGAGAGCACAAGGCGCTCAAAGGACTTCATCACCACAGAGGTCAGGGCGACGGGTCTGAAGTCATTAAGCCCTGTGGTCCTTGGCTTCTTGGGAACAGGGACGATGGTGGAGGACTTGAAGCAGGCTGGCACATGACATGTCTCCAGTGAGGTGTTAAAAATGTCTGTGAAGACTGGAAACAGCTGATCAGCGCAGTGCTTCAGGCTGGCTGGTGAGACAGAATCCGGACCAGAAGCTTTCCGGGGGTTCTGTCTCCTGAAGAGTTTGTTGACGTCCCTCTCCTGGATGGAAAGAGCCGTCCTCGGCGTGGGTAGGGGGCTGGTGGGGGGGGAACTTCAGGGTGGGGGTTGGAGGTGCCAAGGCCCCTCTTGAGGTTGGAGAGATGGGGGTGGTGGATTGTGGCTGCAGCTGTTGGGGGGCGTCATGGGGGATGGTTGCAGGACTGTCCCTTTGTCTTTCAAAGCGGCAGTAGAACTCGTTCAGGTTGTTGGCAAGGCGTCGGTCGTTGATGGAGTGGGGGGTTTTCAGCTTGTAGTTGGTGATTTGCTTGAGCCCTTTCCAGACAGACGCAGAGTCGTTGGCTGAGAACTGGTTTTGGAGCTTCTCAGAGTACAGTTGTTTGGCCTCTTTCACTGCCTTGCCAAACTTGTACTTCGTCTCTCTGTATATGTCTTTGTCCCCACTCCTGAAGGCCTTTTCCTTATCCAGTCTTAACCTTCTGAGTTTAGCTGTGAACCAGGGTTTGTCGTTGTTGTAACTCACCCTGGTGCATGATGGTACGCAGCTGTCCTCACAGAAGCTGATGTAGGAAGTCACAGCCTCTGTGTACTCGTCCAGACTGTTGGTAGTAGTCCTGAACACATCCCAGTCTGTACAGCCTATACACGCCTGGAGATTCTCCACAGCCTCACTGCTCCACTTCCTTGTCGTCCTCACAACAGGTTTGCAGAGCTTTAGTTTCTGCCTGTATGCAGGAATCAGGTGGACCATGATGTGGTCGGATTGGCCCAGTGCAGCACGTGGGACGGCGTGATAAGCGTCTCTGATGGTGGTGTAACAGTGATCCAGAATGTTGTCCTCTCTGGTCGGACATTTTATAAACTGTCTATATTTGGGGAATTCGTGGGTCAGATTACCTTTGTTAAAGTCACCAGCGACGATTACTAAGGAGTCCGGGTTGGTCCGCTCCACACTCAGTATCTGGTCGGCGAGCATGCGCTGTGCGACCTGCAGGTTAGCTTGCGGCGGGATGTAAACACCGACCAGGATGAACGAAGCGAACTCACGGGGGGAATAGAAAGGCTTACAGTTAATTATAATTATAATTTCGAATCTTTACCCCCGTGGAGTTACTGAGAGGGATGATAGTGATTTGGCCATGCATTCTACATGTGATTTGTAGATCTTCAGAAGGCTTACAATCATGTCCCCCAAGGCATCTTGTAGGGGTGCTGCAGGAGTATGGGGTGGGGGTGTTAAGTGAACCCTTGGACATAATCTGGAGTAAAGTTCTAAATTTAGTGGTCTGTCGAAGATTTCAACCCTGACCTATGATCAGTATATATAAATCATGACCAACAATGTACTAGAACCTGATTAGAAGCAGATTAAATTATCTTCATCTGTAGCTTGGCCTTTGTCTTAGAGGTAGGGTAATGAGGTCCATAGACCGAAAAGAGCTTAAAGTAGAGCTGCTGTGTCTTCACACAGAAATCAGAATCAGCTTTATTGCCAAGTTCGTATATACAAACAAGGAATTTGACTCCGGTACACTTTGCTCTCTGGTTTTAGTTTTTTGTTTTTTGCATTAAAGAATATACATATATACAATATACAAATATACACATATATAAATAAAAAGGTATGCTGTATGCTATTGTTTGGTACTCTATTAAATGTTCAACAGAGAAACAGCCTGGGGGAAGAAACTGTCTCTGTGGCGGCTGGTTTTAGTGAACAGGGCTCTGTAGTGGCGGCCAGAAGGTAACAACTCTAAACAGTTTATGTGCAGGGTGTGTGGGGTCTGCAGAGATTTTTTCAGCTCTTTTCCTGACCCTTGACCTGTATAAGTCCTGGATGGAGGGAAGGTCAGCCCTGATTATTCTCTCTGCAGTCCTGATTATCCGTTGCAGTCTGCACCTGTCCTGTTTTGTGAAAGAGCCAAACCACACTGAGATGGATGGAAACAGGACAGACTGAATGATGGCAGTGTAGAAGATGACCAGCAGCTCCTGTGGAAGGTTGAACTTCTTGAGTTGCCTCAGGAAGTACAATCTCTGCTGGGCCTTCTTTCGAACAGTGTCTATGTGTGAAGACCAACTCAGGTCCTCAGAGATGGTGGTTCCTAGGAACCTGAAGCGGTCCACAGCCGACACAGTGTTGTTGAGGATGGTGAAGGGGGTTTATGGGGGTGGTGTTCTCCGAAAGTCCATCACCTTTCCACAGTCTTGAGTGGGCTGAGTTCAAGGTAGTTCTGACTACACCGGTGTATCAGCCGATCCACCTGCTGTCTGTATGCAGATTCATCACTGTCTTGGATCAGACCAATGACAGTGGTGCCATCTGCAAACTTAAGGAATTTCACGGACAAGTCCAGTGAGGTGCAGTCATTTGTGCACAGGGAGAAGAGGAGTGAGGATAGAACACACCCCTGGGGGGCACCAGTACGTATTGATCTGGATCGGGAGAAGATGCTCCCCAGTCTCACCTGCTGCTGTCGGTCGGTCAGGAAGCTGTTGATCCACTCACAGGTTGAGGCTGGGACGTTGAGCTGGGTGAGCTTCTGGTGGAGGATGTCTGGTATGATGGTGCTGAAGTCCAAACAGGATCCTGGCGTACGTCCCTGGGTGGTCGAGGTGTTGCAGGATGAAGTGTAGACCTAAGTTAACAGCATCATCTGCCGACCTGTTTGCTCGGTAAGCAAACTGCAGGGGGTCCAGCAGGGGGCCTGTGATGTCTTTCAGGTGCTTCAACACCAGCCGCTCAAAGGATTTCATGACCACAGACGTCAGGGCAACAAGGCTGTAGTCATTTAATCCTAGGATGGTGGGTTTCTTGGGCACCGGGATGATGGTGGATCGTTTGAGGCAGGAGGGGACCTCACACGTCTCCAGTGACTTGTTGGAGAAGAGTGGCGCAAGTTGATTTGCACAGGCTTTCAGGCATGATGGGGAGACGTTATCAGGTCCTCCAGCTTTCTTTGTTTTCATGCGCTGAAAGAGCCTATTTACATCTTCCTCGGAGATCTTCAGCACAGGCAGAGGATCTGAAGGTAGGGGGTTGGTAGCTTTGTGGGAAGAACTTGTTCCTGAATGGGATGTGGAGGAGATGATTTGAGGTGTGAACGGCTTCCTGTCATGTCTGCAGTAGAAGCCATTCAGACGGTTGGCCAGGCGAGGATTCTGTTCATATAGCCGAAGTATCAAGTAGAAAGGCTGTTCTTCAGCTTCTCACTGTAGCTTCTCTTGGCTGCTTTGATCTCCTTTGTTAGTTTGTTCCTGGCCTGCCTGTACCACGCCCAATCTCCGCTGCTGTGAGCTTCTTCCTTGTCCTTGCGCAGATTCCTGAGATGTGGAGTAAACCATGGCTTATTGTTCCCAAAGGTGCAGATTGTCTTGGTCTGCACACACATGTCCTCACAGAAACTGATGTATGATGTCACCACATCAGTTAGTTGGTTTAAGTCAGTGGCTGAGGTTTCAAAAACAATCCAGTCTGTGCATTCAGAGCAGGCCTGTAGCATCTTCTTTGATTCCTCAGTCCACTCCTTAACAGTGTGAACCTTGGGTTTGGAAGCTCTTAGTCTCTGTCTGTAGGTTGGGATGTGGTGGATAAGAGAATGATCCGAAAAACCCAGAGCAGCCCTGGTAACTAAGGAGTCAGTTGTGATGGTTCAGACACCTGATCACTTTGAATCCAGGGTGCCTCCATCTAGTTTTTCAGACATGTCCCACTGGGAAAGGAACCAGAACTAACTTGAAGAACTATGCATCCCTAATAGCCAGGAAATGCCTCTAGACCCCCCAGAATTAGCTGGAGAGTGTCAGTGAAGAGATTTCCTTCTTGGACCTGTTGTGACCTCTTGTAAACAACATAAGTATCTTTAATCAGATATGTTCAACAAAGTGCTTTGAGCAACTGCCAGCACAATAAAACCTTAATATACAAGAACAAACCCATACCAGTAATTAAATATAATGTCACAAAAACAGACCACTTAGGTCATTTAATATTATTAATAAAATATATTTTCAAAAATTCTTCTTAGTTTAGTTTTTTTTTTGGGGGGGGGGGGGGGGGGGCTAGAAGTCAACTCCGAGGTGAGATAGCTTTAAAATACAGTACATGAGATAAGAGTAAGCGCTATATAAATAAAAGAAGAAAAGTACTTAAAAGTCGTTGGTAGTGTCTCGCCGTAAGGAGAAAGCAATTGGGTAGGTTTTATTTCGCCGCAAGGAAATTGCGATACATTTAGGTAGGATCTCGCCGCAAAGAGATTAGAATGACTAGGTGGTTCCGCCATAAAGTGAACTGGATAATTTAATTTAGTTGGTAGCATTTCGCCGCAGAGAAATGAAATTAAATGTTGAATAATAAGGGAGCTCATAAACTAAGCTAGATCGACCACACATATTGCTGAAGGGACATAAATATGTTAAAATACTAACTGTGTGAGTGCTGTTGTGTGTGTTTGGAGGACTAAGCATTTTGGAAGAATCATAGCAAGATTCTGCTGGTCCTGTGTTTTCTTTTGCCCAGAATAGAAAGACGTATTTGTGATTCTTGGAGATAAAGGTCGGGTTTAATCCCAGATAATTAACACCGCTGCGGAATAGTAGCAGTAGAAGGGCGTGTTATTGTCCTCTCCTTGAATCTCATACCAGTGAACTTCTATCTGGGACATTTATAGTATTGTGAACTAAAATTAAACATTATGGGGAAGAAACAAAGTAAACTAATTAACTTAGAAGGGGATGTAAAGTTTATGGAGAACTATGTAGAAGGAGCAGGTATGATCTGTCATAGATGGAATAAAAAACATGGTTTCTTGGGTAAACTAAATATTAACAATATCTTAAAATTAAAAGGGGATTTAAAATTAGAAATATTGAAAACCAACCCGCAATCTGCTGGGCTGGTTGAACGAACAAATGGAACAATAAAAAATAGATTAAGGAAAACAATGGAAGAAACAGGGAGGCCATGGCCCGAATGCCTATCCGTGGTTAAATTATGGATGAGAATAACTCCAAATCAAACTGGTCTCACTCCATTTGAAATAGTACATGGCAGACCTTTTCCATTGCCATCAGAAATGGATGACATAGGAAAAGCACACCAGGAAACATCATTAGCTGAATGGATGAATAAAGTGTTACAAACAAAAGAAGTACAGTTGTCCAGTAGTCTGCCAGTAAATTCTGCTCCAATTTCACAGAACAACCTGAGGCCTGGTCCTGATTAAGACATTCCACAGAAATGACTGGAGCACCCCCTGCTGGACAGGGCCATACCGTGTTCTCCTGACCACACCGACATCTCTGAAAATCGCAGAGAGACCATCCTGGATCCACAAGAGCCACTGTAAGCTAATATCACCGTTACAGGAGCCAAACCAACCGACGGGGTATCAGGGGAAGACCGCGTACAAAGGGGTTGGTGTCCCATAGGGCCCAGCATCTCAAACCGGTGAAGAAAACAACTGACCTGTGCCCAATTTAGCATGGCTTTTTGTAACATGTGGACAGGACTGATAAGCCTGAGCCTAATTCTGGTAGCAGGGCTCTTTCTCTGTTTAAGGCAGGAGCCACAGGATGCAACATCACACGAGAAGAGATGGACACCGGACGGCTCTCATCTCAGACCCCTAAAGGAAGGAGGAGGACACCTGTTTCTGCAAAATTATTGGTATCGTTACATGTATGAAACAGCTAAAGCACAAAACAAAACAGACTGTTATGTATGTTCTATCATGCCAGTCCATTCCCAGGGCCCTACAGTGTATGTGAGAAAAATGAATTTCACAGAAGCAGCATGTGCCTTTTCAATAGGACTCTGGGGGTATATGAAGCGTACATATTTTATTGTTCCTGGTCAGAAACTGACGAGAGGAGAAGGCATCCAAATGGTTGGTAAGAACAACACCTGTTGCACATATATCCCAGATAATATACATTTCTCAAATATAACAGGAGCACTGAATAACCTGCGTAACCTGCAAAATGTTATGGCACACGACCACCCGACTCCCAGCTCCTCTTGGCTAGACTGGATGCTCCGAGGGGGGTGGATGGATTGGGTTAAGATTTTCTTATTTGCCATAGCAGCATTCCTGATCATCCTGTGCACCTTGTCAATATGTATTATCCCAGGTTGCAAATGCATGGTAAAAAGGATAGTAACTCAATCAGTCACAGTCGCATATGCAGCATTGATTCAAGTTGACACAACACTGGACCCAAAAGCAGATGACTATGATGACATGTTGTGAATGAATATATCTTCAATGCCTGAGTGTATTCATAATTGTACTTCATAAAATGACCTTATAGCAGAAAGTCGAAAGAAGTTGCTGTTTAAGTGAAATGAGAAAAAGTGCAATGATGATATGAACAAGGCTTGTTTTAATTATTTTACTTTTATTACATTTTGTTTTCTTTGTTTTATTATATTGTTTTACTCTCCCATGATTGGTGGTCGCCTGGGCGGAGGGACCGTGTGAGTGTTTCCCACAATATCATCTGCTTTCCGTCCGTGGGTTTGTGCTCACACAGAGTGTTTTCTTTTACATGTATTTGATCATGACTTATTCGTGATAAAAAAGGGGGGACTGTTAGGGTTTGAAAACTTTTGTATTGTTTATCACTCATGTCTGCTCTAAGTGCCTTTCCCTCCTTACATGCCACAGGAAGGGAGATGGGGACAAGAGTGAGTTATGCTTTTATCAGCAACATCTAGGGACTGGTACCAGTCCTCATTCCCTCTCTCTGTTTAAGATCAAGACACATTAACCCTGATCTTTCTGACCCCCCCCCCCCCCCCACACACACACACACACACACACACACAGCCTGAATGTTTGTTGAACTGTGTGTGAACCAGCATGTATAAATAAAGAAAGAGGAGTGCCAACACTTTGTAGTCTGTACTGCAGAGCTACCCTTGCCGCAAGTAAAAACTGACTCTGTGTCGTTCCTTACCTCTGAGTTGATTAAATAATACCTAACAGAAGACTTGGCTGTTAAAGGAAAGACTGGTTTGTCATCTGAATAACTTCATTAAAAGTGAGTTCAAAGAAAAATATAAACAGTTTCATGGTAAACTAGACCACTATACCATTGGATTCCATTCTGATACTGCTTGTAAGGACATAGTTGTTCAAGTCAGAAATTTACATACACATCTGGTTGGATATCTAACAATACTTCTCTACAGAAAATTCAGAGCTTATTTAGGTTGCATTTTGATTTATTGGTTGCTGGGACTGACAGTCCATGATTTATTCGAAAGGTTTGGAGCCAGGTCTCCAAGGCCACTTCAGACACTAGTCTGACATATTTTATTTAAAACAGTTCCAATGTGTGTTTGGCTGCCTGTGTACTCTAGAGTTAATTTCAAAGCCCTTCTGTTTGCTTTTAAGGTTTTACACAGCCTTACCCCAACTAAGCTTCCCTGCCACTACTTTCCCGCTTGGTCACTTAGGTCCACTGACCAGCTGCTCCTGGTCATTCCCAGTTTGAAGTGGAAGCTTAGAGGGGATAGGACCTTCTCCATTGAGGCCCCTATGGAATGCCTTTACCTCTGCACATTCGACAGGCCCCTCCACTGTCCGTTTTTAAAACTCATTTAAAAACATAATATTACTCATTGTCCTTCAACCTAACTGAGAGTTGATTTTACTCAACTTTTATTGGCATTGATTTTATCTCTTTTATTGTTTGGTTTTTAGTATGTTTTGTATTGAGTTTTTGAGTTATTTAGTATTTACATTTTTGTGTCTTTAGCTTTGTTATTTGTTTTTTATGTTTTTGTTTTCTTATTTTATTTGTACCCGATGTTCAGCACATTTTTTTTAGCCTTGGCTAGAGTTAAAGTGCTTTAACAAATTGTAAGAGTTTGCACATAATATATGTATACGGCCTCCTTTCTTTGACCTGGTTTTTATTCTGTATTTATTCTTTTATTGTTCGTTTATATTCTTTATAGTTTATCCAACTGTTTCTGTTGTGACCTAAACATTTATAGTAATTTTGTTCTGCAGTGCATCGCTGATGTTATGGTGAATGAAAATAAAGATATTCTGAATCTGAATCTTTCTAAATAAAGTTGATGGTGATAATGATGACCAAAGGAATCAGTGAATTATAAATACAAACAGACTAATACAGACATGAAAAGCTGTTCATCAAAATAAGATGTTGTAAATTATAGTGTAGCTAAAAGCCTCTTTCAGCCCAGTAGCAAAGAATTTATGGTCATTGTTTCCTAATAAACACTCTTTCATCATCAGGAACACCTTTGTGTTGTTGCTGGTTTCAAACTGTGCCAAATATGAGTGTGTGATTTATAGAGGTGTGATTTGGAATGATTCTACTCCCAGGGGAGCCAGTAAACACAAGCACTAGAGAATCTCTGAATAATCATTCTCTTGATCTGTCGGCATCAGCATCTGTCGACCCCTCAGGAGGAACCAGTCGCCCACATCTCCTTCATTTCTGCCCTACGTTCACTTCAGGGGGTCTCCAGCACCCATCAGAGAGCTTCTGTGAAATATACTATTTATTTTAGATTCGCAAAGCAGAATTTAAATGAGAGGGCAAGAGGCTGTGCAGACCTCACCACAAAACAGGAAAAGGCTGAAATTAAACTTGGTTGCTGTAGCGTGACTAAACACAAATTTGCCTTTTCAGTGAGGTTCGGCTGAACATTTAAGCTGGACAAATTACACAAAAAAGCTGTAAAATAACAGCAAGTAGCACAACAAAAGCAATCTCTACTCTGCATTAAAACTAGATAGATGGATGCAAACAAAAGAAGAGTAAACTTTCAGAAAGCGGTGCGGCATCAAATAAAACCTCTCTCAGCACTGTTAAATCTTATGCCTCTCTGATCCATTTAATTACATTTGTGAAAGCATCACTGAGTCAAGTCAGTAAATGATTTTGCGGATTTCTGGGTTTTCATTCAACTGCTTATGCTTCATGAGACTTCTGCACTTACACATTTTATTGTCAGTTGAAAATAACACAATAGCAGTTCTGTCAATACATACATATTAATGCATAAAATATTAAAAATGGGCTGGTGACCTGTCCAGGGAGTACCCTTTCCGAATGAGAGCTGGGGATAGGCACCAACCCCCTTGCAACGATAAGCGGGTTTAGAAAAATAGACATTAAAAATATATGAATGTTTTAAAAGCAAATAAAATTCCTCTGCAACTTATCAAGATGTTCTATTTATAATCATACTGTCATAAAAAAGTGGAACCATAAGCTCATGCTCTCCCTTTAAACAGACAGACTGTGCAAGGAGAGCAAAAATCTGAGCAACAGCCACAAGGCCACAGTAACCCTGGAGGAGCTGCAGAGAACCACAGCTCAAGTGAGAGAATCTGTTGACAAGATCTTTATTAGTCATGCACTCCCCAAAGCTGATAAATTTACCCCAAAAGACCTGAATTAGCATACGATTATACCATCTGTTCCACCATGGGAAGATGGCATGGGAAGGCTTGGAAACTTTGAGTCGACCATCTATGAGGATGTTATATTGGAAAAAGGTATTCCCAGATGTGTGCAATCCTGCCTCATTTAGCAGGATAACGCACCCTGCCACAAAGCAAAAAACATTCAGGAAGGACTTAAGGAGCACAGCAATGGGTTTCAGGTGTTGACTTGGCAACAAATTTTCCAAATTAAAATCCAAACAGGCAGCTGTAGGATGTTCTAAACACAGAAGTTAAATTCATGGAGGCAACAGATACCATAAAACACCAGAGGTCTGGTTATGTCTATGCCTCAGTGGGTCAGGACTGTTTTGGTATAAACCTAATATAATATATATTTAATATAATAAGTTATCACATAATTAATATAAGCCTAATTTCCTAAAGAAAAAAAAAACAAAAAACATTTACATCATATTTAAGTGACTGTCACTCCATGCTCACCCAGGAGGATTGAATGCTGCAAGTCACTCACTCAATGCAATCTACTGGGTTTCCTTGAAAACGTTTTTAATCTATTTGAATAATAAACTGAATTAGTCTGCACTATTTGATAACTAGGATCAATTGGAATGCATGTACTTCACTTGGAATCTGTATGATTAGATTGAATTGGCTTTGTTAAGTGCCTTGATATGACATGTTGTGAATTGGTGCTATATAAATAAACAGAACTGAATCAAATCAGAATAACCTCTCTTTATAGTCACCTTCATCATGTGCTTGTGATAACAAGAGCTCACCACTTTTAATGGCTTTCATTCATATTGTTTCTGTTAGCGGAATTTACATCACTGTTTCTGCATTTCTCACACACTCATCTAAATTTACCCAACATCCACCCTCACCTTGTCCCCATGAGCTAGAATATTTGGATACATGTGTCCTTTGTCACAACAGCTTTTAATTAAATGATACGTGTGCCGCCGAGGTCTAATTATACACAGAGCCCTCTCCTATGCCACACACCCTCAGCTGTAATTTATGAGCGATGAGGTGAATCGTCAATTACATGTTTATGTTTGCAAAGGTTCATGACAGTATCATCAGGCAGTCAATCCATCTCCAAAAGGCCTGAATCAGCTCATTCAGAGCAACATCTTACGTGGCCTGTCAAAAAATTTTAAATGAGAAAAAAAAAAACATCAGAAAATAAAAGATACAGATAAACCCAGAGTGGTCAGATGAAAATAAACAACTTAAAAAAAACGAACAAAACAGGAGTAGGTTAGCGTGGCTGAGTTTCACTATCCAAGCTGAAGAAAAGCATGCCGACAACTTGTTTTTACTATGGATATGGTGAGTTTATAGTGATATGCAGTGTTGGTTCCATACCTCACATGATATGCAGTGTTAGTTGTCACCCACACACAGGGTTTTTCATATAGGCCAAAAAGTTAATCTTTTATCTCGTCTAGCCAGAGTAATTTCTCATACATTTGCTACGATCCCTATGGCAGCCTTTCATAAGCGACTTTGTCCTTGCAACATTTCCTTAAAGGACAGATTTGTGGAGTTTACAGCATCTTATATGTTGTAATAATTCTTTTAAATAAAGGTATTTATAGCCTTCTTGTAACTAATGTTAAACAGTATATAAAAGCATAGCCCAAGGTAAGCAAAAATGATTAAAACTGCAGTTTAATCTTGTCTTTGTTGAGCAGTTTATGGTATTTTTCTCTTCACTGTCAAAATTGGTTAGATATTAAGAGGTTTGTACGTTGTCAGCATCAGCACATTAAAAATCTCAAGTCCTGCTATGTTTGAAACAGTTTCAGCTTTTTGAGTAAACAGCTGCTGATAATCCATGTACCACTGATGTGGTTCAAACTTCACAGAAGCATGGCCTGAAGGAACAGTGTTTCTAAGAATATTCACACTGGCTGATGAACAACAACATTGTTCTTGGAACAATGTTGTTTGTTTTGCAATGGTGGAAGAAGATCCACTGAGGGCATTACTTACAATATTTAATTATTTCTTTGGAAATGTGATGTGGTTCCTTATAAAGAATTAAACAAGCAATATTCTTTTGCTTAATTATTTGATTGGTATGCATTTAATTTTGTCCTTGCATTTAGATTAGTCAGTCAGTCAGTCAGTTTCTAATGCTTCTTCCATAGTGGACTTTTAAAATAATTTATCAAGAATTTTGATCCTTATGATCCAATGAAACATTGACTTACTATAATTTGAATAGGACATTGTGAATTGTGTTTATTCTACATGAGAGGTGCCTCTTTCCTTTCACAATAACATGTACAGTGCAAAGAAAAATATCCATACCCCTAAACATTTTGTTACTTCAAAATCACAAATTTTGGACAACTCAAGAAGCATTGTTCAATCCATCTTCTGAAAATGGATGGAGCATTGCCAGGGACAGAGAATTAATCAGAAGCAGCCAATATGCCTATGGTAACTCTGGAAGAGCTGCAGAGATTCACACCTTATGTGAGAGAATCTGTTAACAGGGATGTAAGTGATGTAGTCCACAAATCTGGTCTTTACCATAAATCAAAGTTTTTAGCCTACATGGAAAACCTTATGTGTGAGTGAAACTATCTTCATCCTGCACAAACCATCCCCACCATGAAACATGTCCAGACAACAGGGAATCTGTGGCAAGACCTAAACACTGCTGTTTACAGATGCTCATCACTTACTCTGATTGAGTTTGGGCTACTGTATTTTGCAAAGAGTCATGGGAAACATTTACAGGCACTAGATATAAAACACTGACAGTAAGGACTTTTATTTATATAAAAAAAAATCTAAACCATGAATGATTTTCCCTCACAAATATGAAGTACTTTGTATTGGTTCATAACATAAAATTCCGGAAAAAACAAATATTGAAATTTATGGTTGTAACCTGACAAGCAGAAAAAGATTACTTTAGTAGGCCTAAAGTAAAATGTTTATCCAGCTTATACTCTGGTTTCTGTTGTCTTGGTTAAGATTTTTTTATTCAAGAAATCTTTGACTCCACATGTTTAATTTAAAAGTTTCTTATTTTGCTAGACATTTTCACATTGTCTATGCTTAAGTCCCATTTTTCTTTGGATGTTTACTCTCAAAATGTAACTTTTGACACAGCAGTGAGCTGTCAAATGTTTCAATTGGGGACTACTGAAAACACTGGTTCCTTTCTGTTAAGTCAACAAAACAAACAAGTGAAGGCAGGTATAAAAATGTTTCTGCAGCAGGCATGAACATTATTTCCCTGAGTTTCCAGGGCTCTGTGACCAACATTTTGGACTAACTTACTCCTGGTAGCTGACTTGAATTTTAATGAGTGAGCTAATCGCGTCATCATGAGGGCAATATTTTATTGCTTGCTGATAGATTTTGCCAAGGACTTTCAAATCAATTTATTGATCATGATTGGAGAGGACTAGAACTGAAATGTACTGAAATATAGATCCAGTTCAAAGTGTACATCCACTCATGATTAGCATGAATGTCATTAATTTTTAGCTTTTAATGATCTTAGATTTCAAAAGACCAAACCAAAAGTTTAATGTCAACCTGCTTTATCCATTCCAAAACCAGTTTTAATTTGGAACTGGAATCAGTGGAACACCCAATTGTGTCCAGTTGACTAGGGTCCAGTGGGTAGATTGGTCTTGCAATTGGAAAGTTGTGGGTTTTATTCCAGCTTCCTTGTGCTACATGTGCCTTGCATCTCTAAGAGCTTGAAATGCAAGGCACTTAACCTCACATTCCCTACAATTCTATGGATGTATATACTGGGTGTGTTTGTGAGTGAGACTAGTTAAATTTGGATCTGTTCTAAAGCACTTGGCTGGTATGACTAGAAAAGTGCAAAATAATTTCATTTCATTTAGCATTTACTGAACTGGCTTGGTGTATATAATGTTAAACAAAACTGCTTATGATGTTCAAGAACAGTCCAGGAACCACCAAGACTCAAGCTTACCATGAACTGGAACCTGCTGGGACACTGGTATCAATGAACAAGATGGAGAGTCTGCTCCAAAAACGACACCTTCAAGCTCCACCAAAATATGGAGCTCTCCACACTGATAAGTCCAACACCTTTTGTAGAAAAGGTTTATGATCACTTTGACTAAGGTTGAGTAATTTGGCAGAATTGACCACAATTATGGCAGAAGGTGATGCTTTCAAACCTACAAAAAACATGCCAATCATGGCAGTGGCAGCATTATGCTGTGGTGTTGTTTTACTCCCTTTTATACTGTTGCATTGCAAAAAGTGGGTGAAATTATGAAAGCAGAGCAGTACCTCAACTTTCTTCACTTTCAGCTCTAATCAGCAGCTGGACAGGGGGAACTTTGATACAACTGGTCTTTGACTACACTAGACAAACACTACTGAAGCTACATCTTGTATTTCCTGCCATTATTAATAAGAAGTGGTCAAATAAATCATTAAAAGCCCCCAAATCAATATGACATTTCTGTAAACGTCTGACTGAAACTGCACTTGGTTCATAAACGTTGTTAGGGTTTTTTTGTTTTCTGAGAGCCTCTTAACATCTTTCATTTTATCAAAACTGAAAAACAGCATTGTCAAAGCAATGGAGAACTTTTACCAATATTAATTCAGTTATGTGCCAAATTAAATCAGCAGGGAGATGGCTCTTTTATAGTCAAAGTCAGCAGTTACTTAACATTTTTTAAACGTTTTTGAGCTGAAATATCCTCGTGGTCAAACTTAGAATAGACTCACAACAAACGTAAAACAAAAGTAAAAGACACAACTATGTTCTCCTTCTATCTAGTAGCATTGATGTGGAGCATAGATTGGATTTCCTTTAAGATCCAGTTTTGATACTTCAACCCGACTATGAATGTATGTTGGTAAAGGGCTTAAGGAATCTTAAAAAAGGATCCGTTAATACTTTATGAAATTCTAAGACATAAAAAGGTAGAGAGGGACAGTCAGCGGTGTGATATGGCTCTGCAGTGAACAGAAACTTTTTTCAGCGTAATTACTTGTCTCATGTGGTCTTCTCAAGTCTCTACAACACTATATGCTGGGGTGACAAGTAATTGGATGGGATGTCATTCACTTCGATGTTTCATTCCCTTCTGCTGACGTGGGATTTCACTTCTGTAAGCACGGGAGCAGACCTAATGGCCATACCTGCAGGCAGCAACCTTAGGGGGAAGACCCTGGTGTTTCGAGTTTGCGGGTGACCGGGCCATTACAGGACAGAGACAAAGTGAATGTGCAACATGAACAGTGCAATATAACTGACTGTTATTCTGATAATAGTTGTTGAATTCAGCAGTGCATCCATGGCAACTGTCTAAATGTGTATCCAAAGGGGGAATTGTATTATTCACTTGACAAAACCAACAGATTAAATATTAAAAACTAATTTAGGCACTGGCATGCACATGGGGTGAAGAGGCTGTAGTCCTCAACTCAGCCGTCACGGGTCCGAGTCCTGGCTTGTTGACCTTCGCTGCATGTCTTTCCCCATCTCTTTCTCCACCCCATTTCCTGTCAGTCAACTTACAAAATAAAGGCCACAAAATTAAGAAAGAAACAAATTTTGTTTATTTGCTTTTTTAACAACAGACCTACAGAATCTGGCAAAACTATTATTATTAATAATCCTGTATTCAGCTCCATCTATCTCTCCATAAATTCTAAGCAGCTTCTCAGTACTGCTGGAGAAAATGATCTTGCAGCATAATATTGCCACCACTATGGTTACTGTTGGAGGTGGTGTGTACAAGGTTTTGTTTCCACCAAACATAATAATTAATTTATAAATTTCAGCCTTCTTTAACAAACCTCGGAAGTCTTCATGTAGAAGTCACATTAGTGCTGAGATGAAATGACACTGATTAACTACCTAACCAACCTCTCAAGGCAATCGGAGGTACTGGATTTTATTTCCTGCCACTTCACAATAACGCACTGCTTTGTGTTGGTCGGTCACATAAAATCGATACAAAACATTTAAGTTTGTGGTTTCAACATGACAAAACATGAAAAACTTAATGTAGTGTGATTTTTTGCAAAGCACTACAACTGCAGTGTTTGTTGAGTGTGAAAATATGGTAGGAGAATTTTAGTGGAAAATAAATTAGATTGGTGTGAATAGCAGGAGGAGGGACTGGAAATAAACGGATTATTATGAAGGGGCACTGATGGGACTAAGCTGGACATTATAACCAGTGAAATTGTGGAGAAAGTCATGTTCAGTCTGTCAATACACACAGGCTTACATTCTCATGAAAACAGAACCAGTTGGCTTGCTCAAAAAAAACTGAGAGGCTGCATGCCCTTGAGGTTGGCAAGTTGCTTAGTAAAACATAACAGAAACTTCTTTAAATTTTCGCTATTCTGCTTTATTTAGATTGTTTTAATCAGCTAGGCTACAAATACTTTTTAGCAGACAATTAAATGAACTAAAATGTCCTATGAATGGAAATATTATTTTTATTGCACAATAGGGCAGAACGTCCATTAAGTCTAAATGCCACCATTTTCAGTTTATTTTAGAATTTGTGCAAAATGTAGAGGAAAAAGCGCAAAGCAATATTCTTCTTGTCAGACAGTGTTTCTCATTGTTATTTCATATTTTTGATATATTCGCACTCACAAAATCATTTAGAATATTGGCACAAGATTGCAACAGAGTAATTTGTGATGCTCCAGGGGGCATCTGTGAAGTGATCACGGGCCAGAAATTCAGCTCTACAAGGGCCTTAAAGACAAGCGAGCCCCCCTGGCAGAGTGATTGCCCCATTCAGGTCGCCTGGAGAGCTGAACCTGAAAAGGATAAATACTTTACCTGTTCTGCATCTGTCATTGGCATTCCCTTTGTCCCTCAGTAATTAATCAGTCACATGTTCACTTTATTGTGATCTGCAAGAGGTACAATTTTAAAATAGCTTGAAGAGTTGCCACTTTTAACATATCTGTTACAAGTTGACTATACTTTGCTGAGTCATTCAAAGCAATAGATCTGAGTGCTATATTCTCCCATACCTCAAAACAAAATAATGGCTTCCACTGGGATCCTGAAAGGTTGTGGAAGAGACTCCTTAAAGCTATTTTACTGTGTAATGGTACTTAACCATAAAAGACAGCTAAACAATACTTGCTTTGTTTGTCAAAAATGGTGGCTCTTGGAGTGTTGGGGGTTATGATTATTGATTGATTAATCTTGATCAATAATTATAATTACAAATCATAATCTGACAAAATCAATTTCTTAACCAAAATCCTCATTTATGAATCGAGACCAGATATGTTTCTGGTGTTGTAATTGCGGCTCAACGCCTTTACAGCACAGCTCCGATTGTACTCAGTGATGTCCTGATCATAAAACTTCCCCCCAACTCCTGAGCACAAAGGATTCTAACTTTTGGCGGCAAGCTAGCACAGTGAGGTTGAAGACAAAGGAAAATGGTAAAATTCACCACGAGGTTATTTTAACAGTCCAGTCTTGGGTTGCGTTGACTCTCAGATGGTGAAAACACAAGCAGATCAAGGAACGCGGCGGCTCCAGATATCAACATATCACATCAAAGTTTCAATAAGCAAGGTTACATGCACTTATCATTCAGAACACATGAGATCCTAACCAGCGATTCTGATCGCTCTACACCTCTGACCCTGCCCAGGCCTTCTAATAAAGAAATAAAAGATTAAATAAAAGATGGGCTTTACTTGGTGAAGCTTCCTTCTGGGTCAGCGAGTGAGAGGGAAAACGGGGGGGGTGAAGCGTTGTGCGCGTCCGCAGTTACACTCCAAGAGAGCGGTCAGTCCCGTCCTTTGGTCTTCTTGACAAAAAGGAAAAAATAGGATCTGACCATCAGCAGTCGACTAGGGGTGAAACACAATGGCGGTTCGTTTCCTCGAACTCCGTGTTTTTAGTTACGTGTTAAACTCACGTCTTCGATCGGCAAAGTGAAATTTCTGGCCTTCCTAGTCCAGAAACCTCAGTTATGAATTGTTCGTTGGCCAACGAGAGAGAGAAATAAATGAAGACTCCACGTGGGATCTCTCCTTCTCCAGAGGATGCTCCAGTTGCGTGGTAACCTTGTCAAGATTCCCAGCTGAAAGCGAGTTTTGAAAATGTCCGCCTTCCTATATAGCGTCTTGTGACGTCAGACTTGGGACGCCCCGTCATAACAGTCGTGATGCTTGATGGGATATGGAGGAGCGGACTGTCCTGGATACAAAATGGCCGCAAGCATCAGGAGGCCTGGTGTCTGTGCAAGTAGTCCAATATTCAGCAACAAGTGGTCCAACAGGAGTAGGACCCAAATGCAGACAGGTGGGCTGAAGGAGTGTGGTAAGTAAAGAAAGAGGTTTTAATAAATAACAAAAAGGAAAACTCACACCAGGCAGGATGTAACAGATGCAGGTATTGAATGAATAGCTTGGTATGGAAACAGTCAAGGACATGAAAACATGAAAACAGAACAGACGAGTATACGTGGAGCATGGAAAAGGTGAAAACAGTGAGACTGATTGGCATAGGTAGACCGGATGAAGCTGATTACTATAGCAGAGACAAAGAGTAAAAATAAAACATGACTGGAACTAGATAGAAATCCAAGGACCCAATTTAACAAAAGAAAATTCTTACAAAAGTAACAACATAAAATGCACAATAAACAGAACAAGTAAGAAATAAAACCTAAAGGAATAAACTAAAGCATCACCTGGGAAACATAAACAACAATGATCAGAGGCATGACCCAAAATAAAACTCAAAAACCTTCAAAAGATGACATTGTTTTTGTAAGAGATCAAATCAAAACCACAAGTTGTTGTTGCTATCAAAGAGGATGTTGGAGATGTACGGACTCAAACCTTATCCTTAATCTGGGGTTTTTAACCACGGTATCACTCAAAACTGTGAGGCATTTTGTTTAGACGTTTCATCATACTGATAATTTTTGCAAAGTGCTGCCTAAAAGCTGTGCAATGATGTTTAACAATAACTATGCCAATCTATTGTGTGGTTTGTGGAAATAAAAATGCCTTATTATTAGTAGTGTGGAAATATAAATGCATTATTATTAGTAGCTAAGACTAAGATATATTTGGGACTTTGCTGTTTGTAGATTGATTTTTATTAGGAGTTTTAGTTATGCTTTTGATAGTTAGAAAAAACCTTAACATTAGCCTCTAGTTATAACACAATGAGTGTTCATTGTTCAAGGTTAAGGCTTGCAGGTGTTTTCTGTCTGTATCGTGAGAAGCCGGCAGTGCATTGGGGATGCATGGTACTCCTCTCTGTGCTGACCGAAACTTCTGATAACTATTCCACCCTGAAACTTCCTGAAGACGTGTGGGATGTTATGATTTGGGGTTGTTTGGTTTTTTCTCATGTTTTTCACAGTTAAGATTTTGAATCATGCTTCTGTTTATCATTTTTCTGGTCATGTTTTAGTCTTGTTCATGTTTTTGTCAAGTTTGGTTTTGTTTGTATATCAGAGTCTCAGTTTTTGCTGCAGCCACGTTTTTGTTCTGTCTGTCAATTAAGTTTATTCGGTTCACCTCCTCCAAGTTAATCTGTCTCCTTGCTCCACCTGGTTTTCACTCCATATATACACACCTGTTCTGTCATTCATTGGGGAAACATTTCTCAAACCAAGTCTTGTTTTTTTGATCATGCCATGCCTGTCTCTCCTGCCTGTTTGTTGTTTTGTTCCTGCCACCTCCTGTGAGTGAGGTTTTTGTTATTAAATATCTTTTGCACTTACCATCACGCTGCCTGCTTGTCTGCATTCTGGGGTCCTATATCTCACAAACCATAACAGTGGGAAACAATTCTTTAATTAAATGATGAAATGTATCTCTGTTTTTTGATACTGTTGCTGGGGAGACATCCACATATTGTGTATGTGTACTGCATAGCAGCGTGGGGTATAAAATGTAATGTAACACAGCCCCCAGTGAGACGGCACACAAACGTTTCCAGGTACCCATGTAAGTGTGATGTCTCCCCCTCTGAATTCAGATTGGTTTTAAAAAAACTTGTGGAAATGACTGAGGATTGTCCTTTGGGGTGAAAATAAAAAGAGTCGATGAGAGGTGAGGAGTAATGCAAGAGTTAACGGACGGCCAGTAAACTAATGGATAATTAATTGACTACAAGGCGGATGTCGTTCTACAACACCACAGGGTCGACCCAAAACAAAAGGTAAGAGATCTATATTTATTCTCCTTTTGCCTGCTAATAGTGTAGGTGGTGTTGTGGAATAGATATCTGTTTTCTCTTAAATTTACAGTTCTGATCAGTTTTGGGTAAAAATATTTGTTGGTTGAAATAATGTATTAAGGTAAAGAAATTATGTATTGAGTAAAATATTTGTTGTAACATACTTTTTGGTTGAGACACTTGAATGGTGAGACTGGGAAAGTAAAGAGGTTCCGGATTTGGCAATCAAAACTCAGTCCTGATGGGGACTGGGGTATTTAGGCTGGGGTTAGTAAGAGCCTCCCCGAGGGACTGAGGACCCCTCTAAGTAGCAAGGGATATGACCCTGAGACCCTGAATTGGCAGGTGAGGGAAGGCAGTCGAGATACTTTAATGGTGAGACTGTAAGAATAAAATTAAGTAAAAGGAATTCCAGGGAGTCAACGGAGGGTTGATTCCTAGGTGTCAAACCGGGTTTGGCATCACAGCAGTCGGATGAGGAGAGATTGAAAAAGAGAGTCCCGCTGAGTGGAAAGGATTGAGACCCTCCGTGCGCGCAAGCTATATATCCTAATTGTTGTATTTGTCCAACTGGATTTACTGTTCATATGAGTGAGAAGAGAATAAAATTGAGTGGCTGCGAATGGCTGCATTTGAATGTGAGTGATTGCAGAAACTGTAATTATATTATAAACTGTACTGCCATAGGAGTGACAAAAAAAAGGGGAAAACAAGCATAACATAGTGTAATAAGGCAACAGTTGAGCAACATAGAAGGAGAAATTGATGGGAGTGATGATGGATGAGGAAGAGGTCCCTGACTATCGTTGTCAGATTAGGTAACTGTGCTGGCAGGATTTATGGAAAAACATGAGAAAAAGTCAAAGAAGGAAGTTCAGAAAACTATAGAAAAGATCAAGGAGGTGATTGTTGAAGGAGGAGGAGGAATGGATGACAGGGAACCGTTAGGTAGATGGTTGAACCGAGAATATAAGAGGCATCTGAAGGACAAAGACTGTTGGTTGATTAAAGCTGATGAGAAAGGATGACTTGGTGGAATAAAGTGTAAAGTTGAAGCAAAAGACGCAGGGAAAACAGAGACAGAATGGGGTCAGTTGTTGGTTTGGTGGCAGGGATTGATCCATTGCAGTAAAGAAAGAACACAAAAAAGCAGTCAGAAAAAACAGCAGTACCGCCACCGAGGGTCCCTCCGCCCTATAGTCTCACACATGGTATATATCCAGTGATAGATGTGCAAAATGGAGAAATATATATTAGAGGAGAAACAGAATCAGGCCAGTTACGTGCGCATTACCACCCGTTTGTCCCTGAACCGTCAAAAGTATACACACCACAAGTGGGAGGACCTGCCTGTTATGAGCCCTTCTCTGACCGAATAGAGAGAGCTGCAGAGGCCCCAACACACCATTCTCCCCCTCAGCATTCTACCCCATGCGTGAACCCGCCTACAGGAGTGAGCCAGACCCTCCTGGGGAATTTTAAAGAGGAATTAAGTGTTTTGAAAGTGTCCGGTGAAGACGGAGCATGCGGCTCTGACTCACAATCTAGACAGAAAACGCACCAGAGGCACCCAGCTCTGAGCCTGATGGCTTCCAGTCTGGTGACGGGCAGACAGCGGGAACTCCTGTAAAGGTGGAGATATCTTTGAAAGGCAATTAGATTAATTAGAGCCAGAAGTATCAGAGGAGGAAAAAAGTGTTGAGCAGAGTAGGGTGGCTTCTGGCAGTGATTGGTTGAGTAAAAGAGCTGAAGTAGGACCTGAGACAGAAGCACAGGAAATGCTTAGACTTTTAAGAGGGGTTACACAATTGGAATCAAAAGTGCATGAATTATATGAGAAAGCTTCTCAACAGATGATGGAAAAACAGTTTAAAGATTCTGGGAGAACACACATCATGACTACTTGTAGCCAGAGTGGTCCATCCAGATTTCAATGTCCGTTGTTGACCTCATCAGCTGGAATGACAAAACATGTCCATTTTTCATTGGGAGATGTACAGGTATTAGTGGATAAGTTGCCACCTATTGCAGAATGTGGACGTGTCTGGTTACAGGAATTAGATACATTGACTAAAGGCATGACACTGGCCTTAGGTGACTTTAGAGCAATTTTGGGACGATCTGTGCGTCCCTCAGTTGCTAGAGAAATAGAACAGAATGCTGATTGCAGTAAGGACCCTGATGACACACCCTGACACGTGTAATGACAGCCCTAGGGAAGACCATAAGAAATCGGTATCCACCCACCGCCCCCGTTGTAGTCCCTCAATTTGATTGGGTCCCTAATCAACATCCTAAAGAGCACATTAGTGCTGCAGTGGACATGTGGATGAGACACACAGAAGTTAATCCCAAGGGTGACAGGACAGGAATGGGAGAGCTGTTTAGAGAAGCCATATTAAAAGGAGTTCCTGTTGAGGTGTGTCAAAAGATGAAAAATAATCCTGATTTGCAGGGAACAGACTTCACAAAGTGGGAAAAACATTTAATTTACCATTTACATACAGCTCAGGAGGCAGAGAAAAAGAAAAAAAGAGGAGAAAGAGCACCTACAGAACGAGCTCCTTGAATTGCAGCTGCAGGAGGCCAAAGAGAAATTAAGTAAGAGAAAAATTGATAAAACTGAAAATGTAATGTTAGCTGCAGCTCAACCTGTTCCTCCTGCTGCACACACCCCTATGTCTATGTCACCACCTGTGACTGATCAGTGGCAAGGAGGGGGATTTCTCCTCCCTCCACCCTATCTACAGGTCCTTCTCAAAATATTAGCATATTGTGATAAAGTTCATTATTTTCCATAATGTCATGATGAAAATTTAACGTTCATATATTTTAGATTCATTGCACACTAACTGAAATATTTCAGGTCTTTTATTGTCTTAATACGGATGATTTTGGCATACAGCTCATGAAAACCCAAAATTTCTATCTCACAAAATTAGCATATTTCATCCAACCAATAAAAGAAAAGTGTTTTTAATACAAAAAACGTCAACCTTCAAATAATCATGTACAGTTATGCACTCAATACTTGGTCGGGAGTCCTTTTGCAGAAATGACTGCTTCAATGCGGCGTGGCATGGAGGCAATCAGTCTGTGGCACTGCTGAGGTCTTATGGAGGCCCAGGATGCTTCGATAGCAGCCTTTAGCTCATCCAGAGTGTTGGGTCTTGAGTCTCTCAACGTTCTCTTCACAATATCCCACAGATTCTCTATGGGGTTCAGGTCAGGAGAGTTGGCAGGCCAATTGAGCACAGTGATACCATGGTCAGTAAACCATTTACCAGTGGTTTTGGCACTGTGAGCAGGTGCCAGGTCGTGCTGAAAAATGAAATCTTCATCTCCATAAAGCTTTTCAGCAGATGGAAGCATGAAGTGCTCCAAAATCTCCTGATAGCTAGCTGCATTGACCCTGCCCTTGATAAAACACAGTGGACCAACACCAGCAGCTGACACGGCACCCCAGACCATCACTGACTGTGGGTACTTGACACTGGACTTCTGGCATTTTGGCATTTCCTTCTCCCCAGTCTTCCTCCAGACTCTGGCACCTTGATTTCCGAATGACATGCAGAATTTGCTTTCTTCTGAAAAAAGTACTTTGGACCACTGAGCAACAGTCCAGTGCTGCTTCTCTGTAGCCCAGGTCAGGCGCATCTGCCGCTGTTTCTGGTTCAAAAGTGGCTTGACCTGGGGAATGTGGCACCTGTAGCCCATTTCCTGCACACGCCTGTGCACGGTGGCTCTGGATGTTTCTACTCCAGACTCAGTCCACTGCTTCCGCAGGTCCCCCAAGGTCTGGAATCGGCCCTTCTCCACAATCTTCCTCAGGGTCCGGTCACCTCTTCTCGTTGTGCAACGTTTTCTGCCACACTTTTTCCTTCCCACAGACTTCCCACTGAGGTGCCTTGGTACAGCACTCTGGGAACAGCCTATTCGTTCAGAAATTTCTTTCTGTGTCTTACCCTCTTGCTTGAGGGTGTCAATAGTGGCCTTCTGGACAGCAGTCAGGTCGGCAGTCTTATCCATGATTGGGGTTTTGAGTGATGAACCAGGCTGGGAGTTTTAAAGGCCTCAGGAATCTTTTGCAGGTGTTTAGAGTTAACTCGTTGATTCAGATGATTAGGTTCATAGCTCATTTAGAGACCCTTTTAATGATATGCTAATTTTGTGAGATAGGAATTTTGGGTTTTCATGAACTGTATGCCAAAATCATCCGTATTAAGACAATAAAAGACCTGAAATATTTCAGTTAGTGTGCAATGAATCTAAAATATATGAATGTTAAATTTTCATCATGACATTATGGAAAATAATGAACTTTATCACAATATGCTAATATTTTGAGAAGGACCTGTATTTTATAATTACAGGTACAGTGGCCCTGGTCGCGGAGGCGGATGGCATGTTGGTGGTCAGCGTGGTCGTGGTGGATGGCGTGGAGCACCCAGAGGAAGGGGTGGAGCCAGCAGGGCACTGGGAGATGTGTGCTACAACTGCGGTCAGTCTGGACATTGGGCACGCGCCTGCCCCAACTGGGGGTCACAGTAGGGAGGACTAGGACTTACAGTCCCTCCTAATGCAGATATGGCACCTCCCCCACTCCTGCAGGGCCAGTATCCACAGATGGGTGGACACCTGTCTTACAGTCCATAATGACACACCCCTGAGGAGGACCAAGGCAGCGTGGGCATGGCAGACCCCATGTTGCCTGCAAAGGTGGGAGAGAACTGTCTGAATTTTTTAGTGGACACTGGAGCAACTTATTCCACCATAACACACCAACCTCCTAAACCACTGCTCTCTACCAAGACTGTTTCTGTGATGGGCTTCTCAGGGGCTGCACAAATTCTGCCTGTGACTGTACCACTTCCTGTTCAGGTTGGGACTCAGAGAGTAACTCACCCTTTTGTGTTTTCACCCAGTACACCTGTTAATTTGCTGGGCAGAGACTTATTAGTGAAGCTGGGAGCATCAGTGTTGTGTGGTACTGATGGGTTAACAGTAAAGTTTCCAGATGGTTCCTCTTTGGCATGTGGACAAATGCTTCAGCATGGACAATATCTTTTACAGCCAGTTGCGGAGGAATAAGCTGACATTTACTGGGGACCGCTGACCGCACCTTCTTCTCCAAGCGGCATCTTCTCTGTGTATCAGCTGTGGAATCCCTGGATTCAAAGTCTCTGCCCTACACCTCTCCGCCTGACCCGCCCCATGTCACTTTGTTCTACGACCGTTGTCACACTGAATGGTATCAGATTTGTTTAATGAAACAGTAGAAGGTAGGACATGGTTTATTTCATCCAAAAATACTTATGTGGTTCCCGAGGGGGTGGCTGCAACAGTTGATTTAACATCTGAACAAGCAGAATGGTATTTAATGTCAGATGAAGCTGTTCCTCATGTTTCTCTTTCTTTGCATACTGAGCACCAAGCTAAGGAATTGGGAGGAGTGGTAAAGCACTCTCTGGTGGCTGGGGACTGACAGGACACCTCAGTCACCAACTTAAGGTATTCTAAAAGCACAGACACATACTGTATAAAATGTACAGCTACTGATGAAGTCCTGTTGCAGCATGGGATGCTAACACGTCATCATGGAAGAGAAAAAACAGATCATCCTGAAGCTGCGGCTTTTGCAACACCTCCCTTCTCAATTGTGGGCTGAAGGGCGCCCCAGTCTCTTTTCAGGTTGCATCTCCCTCGCCTATTTGGGTTCCACAGTATCCACACAAACAACAGGCTCAGGAAGGCATCAAAGACACCATTGAAGGCCTGAAGGCTGCAGGTGTGTTAGAACACTCAGCCTCATCATGGAATACACCCATCCTTCCTGTACAGAAAAAAGGTACTGGAAAATACCGCATGGCACATGATTTAAGAGCAATAAATTCAGCTCTGGTGACTCCTACTGTTCCTGTCCCAAATTCCTGTGTTGCTCTCTCCAACCTTGAACCTTTACAGCAGTGGTACACATGTATTGATCTAGCTAATGCCTTTTTCTGTTTGCCATTAGCAGAAGAGCGCAGAGACATTTTTTCTTTCACCTGTTGTGGGGAGCAGTTGCGCTACACCCGTCTGCCACAAGGCGTCGCCCTTTCCCCAGGTTTATTTAACCAGATTTTGAAGGATGTGTTACAGACTTGCCCCCTACCACAGAAAGTGACTCTCATTCAGTACGTGGATGACGTCCTACTGGGAGCATCTACAGCGGAGCTCTGTTTGCAATCTACAGAACTCGTGCTGAGACATCTGCATAAACATGGATTCAAGGTCAGTAAAAATAAACTTCAAATAGCAAGGAAGCAAGTTTCCTTCCTGGGCAGAGTTATTACCGCAGGAAGCACGAGCATGCCAGGTTCACATAAGCAAAGCATTTTAACACACCCTAAACTTCTTAGGGTGAAAGACATGCTGTCATTTTTGGGCCTTACAGGCTACAGCCGTAACTACACCCCAGGTTACACCAATCTCACACAGCCCCTCAGAGACCTAATCAGAGAACAGGGCATGCACAATCTCAATAATGTCCTTAATTGGACACAGGAAGCAAAGGAATCCTTTATTGCGTTAAAGCAGCTTCTCTCCAACGCGGCGGAGCTTACGCTCCCTGACTACACCACACCATTTTATTTGGATGTTTCTGTAACAAAACCGGCAGTAAATGGAGTTTTGTTTCAGAAAAAAGGGGGAGAGAGGAGAGTGCTGATGTACGTTTCAGTAATGATGGATAATATGGAAAAACGCCACCCACAATGCACACAACATGCAACAGGGTTGGCAAAATTAATTCAAAAAACAGCTCACTTATTGATGGGACACCCTCTGAATGTTTTAACAACTCACAGTGTGGTGGCATATGTGAACTCTCAAAGTTTTACAATGACAGCTCTGAGACAACACAGGCTCAGCAAAATCTTGGAGACACCCAACATAACCTACACTCATGAGGGAATCAACATGGCGGATGGAATAACACAGGGGGAACCACATCAATGTGAAGAGCTGGTTAGCAGGATAGAAAAGGTAAGACCAGACTTAGAAGCCAGCCCCCTTGAGGGACCACAGGTGAGACAGCTGTTCACAGATGGTTGTTGTTTCCAGCATGAAACAAAAGGACTTAAAGCTGCTAATGCTGTGGTAGAACAGACAGAATCAGGACTGACAACAGTGGAAGCAAGAAGGTTGGAAGGACCCCAATCAGCACAGAGAGCAGAAGTTATGGCAGTAATAGCGGTACTCAGACTGACAGAGGGGCAGGAAGTGAATGTGTCCACAGACTCAGCCTACTCAGCATGAGCCGTTCATGTGGAACTCTGTCAGTGGTTGAGAGCAGGATTTTTGACATCTGGAGGAAAACCTATAAAACATGAAGCAGAAATGAAAGAGCTAACAGAAGCCTTGTTATTACCTGCAAAAGTAGCAGTGATCAAATGTAAAGGACATGACAAGATGACAAGGGGCAGAATAATCCCCTGAGCTGTGTCAAACAACTAGGCAGTCTACCATAGTTGTTGAAGAAAGAAGACCAACAGACACCAGCGCACAAGATGTCACCTGTATAAGGGAGCAACGAACAGCAAGACTGCGCCACCTGGAGGACGAAAGGACGAGATAAGACAAGGAAAAATAAATTTAAATAAAATTTTCAATTTATGCTTTTTACTTAACAAAAGTTATATTTTATATGTTATTGCATTTTGCTCTTTTTTTATATTCATCTATTGTTGTGCTTACTGTTCAGGGGCTGTTTTTAATGAAGAAACACAGAAAATTAATAGGACTGAGAAGACATCCTCCACTTAGAAGGGGTCAAGACATCCCTGCTGAGGATCAGAAGGTTTTAAGCACCCTGAGACTACAGAAGCAGGAAATGCAATAGTCCTCAGGCAAAAGGTGAGGCAGAGGCAGCAGGGCCTAAAGCATAGTTAATGTAAAAGAATCCTTCTGTCCCCTCTGGAATAAGAGGTGTATATTGATATTGCTTTAATTCATTTTATCTTCTCTCTGAAAGGATTAATTAAAGTTCACAGGATGATTAAATTTCAGCGAGTTCCATTGCATTGTCGGTTCCAGGCATGCTTAATTACAGTACTAGCGGCTGCACTAATAACCAAAATGGAGGGCACCGGTGGGAGCACCGAAACTAAACAGCCCCCTCCTATAGTTATGCGCTGACCCTTATGGCGCCAAATTTACCATTTATGCTAATACTAAAGGAATCACGGTAGCACAACTTGACTTTTGTAACATTATTAATTGTGGAACCAACCAGGTGGGTTGGCGTGGTTACGTCTGTGGGTTGACGTCTGTATGTGTGTGTTGAGAGGCCACCCCAGTGAATTGTCTCAGAATCCACGTGGAGGTTGGGATCAGATATTGTGGAACAATGGACCAGGCAGTTACACTCATCATTATGACCACAGGTACAACTTAGGACAGCTGCAAAAGAATATATCCTTGATTAGAGCCACACCAACACCTGGTGGACCTGCGAACCCCCTCATATTCACCGCTCGATATCTGACACATGTCCAACTCACCCCACGATCTGTTAAGACAAGTAATGGGTATTATTTTGTCATAGGTGTCGACAAATCAGGAAAAGACCCTAAAGGCATTATTAAGGTACAACTAGTAAAAGCTTCTGCCTCCCCTCAGCAAACAGTATCTAAGGACACGGCATCACCTACTCCCGGTCCTTGGCCTCTCTTGTCCATTATGTAGATGTACATACTGTGAAAGACCTTATAACATTGGAAACAGAATTTACTGAAGCTAACTTATGGCTAGAATAGATGGCTGAGACTGCGCAAGAAAATCATATGTCTAAATGTGTAGCCTGTGCAGCTGCGAGACCCTCCCTTTACACTGAACCTGCTCCTCTGTACCCCTCTGATACTTGGGGCTATAACTGTATGCTAAATCTAACCAAGGCAGCTACACCCACTAACTGTACCACACTGGCTACTATTTTTCCGCCCATTAACAATAAAACTCTAGCTGGACCATTTACCCCTTATAAAGGCAATGGAAGCTACACATGTTTCAATTTTACCTCTCCAAATGCTATTGTGCTAAGACACAAGGTAAATGAATGTATTGGATCTTCTTGGCAACCAAATCAAGAGAATGTTGTAAATCCTTTATGTGCATGTCTATTTGAGCTCATTCTATATCTCTAAATAAAATCCAGTGCAAGCATTTTCCTTCATAAATAACCTAGCTGTTAAAAGACTCCAAATGTACTTACTTTAATTCGGTATAAACATACAGGTGTTCTGTCAAAGCTTTTTCTTCAGCACATGAAGCTTATTATGGTTGATGGGAGGACAGATGGAGCTAAATATAGGGCAATCCTGGAAGAAAACCTTTTAAGGGGTGCAAAAGAGTTTAGATTGGGGGAGAGTTCCACATTTCAGAAGGACAAATATAAAAAAATGCAGCTAGGTAATTCCTTGGAATTTTTAGAAGTTGATTTTTCATACCCACACACACTAACCTCTAATAAATTATCTGTATACAAGACATGAACACCATGAAGGCATATATACATTCTCCTCTACTTCCAATAATGAGCTCAGGTCATTAGGAAGGCAAACACACTGAGTCCCTATATCCCTTTGCCATTCCGTATGCATAATAACGATACCTATAAGGTATATTGCTATTTTACACATGCTATCAACGTTTATTAAAACAAGATAACAGCATTCAAAATACAGGTTCAAAAGTGATACATGACACTGTTATTGTATGTGCTTATCCCAAAGTTGGCAAATAATTTTGAAACAGTTTCATGTAGAAATAAATTAAGATTTAGGATAGTCTGCAAATGATTATATATCTCAGAAGCTCTTAAATTGTACAATTCTTTTTGTATTATTTCAGCATTTATTTTGAAAGTGCTTTATTTGTTTGATGGGGTTCATGTGAAATAAAATAAAAATAAAATAAAGAAAAATAAATATAAAAAGATATGGGTTCTCTCCAGGTATTGTGGCTTCCTCTCTGGTCAAAAAACATGAATGTGAGGTTAAACTGTCACTCTAAACTGCTCTTCGGAGTAAGTGTGAAAATGCGTTGTCTGTTCTGTATCCTGTGTTTCCCATTGTGATGGACTGGCAACCTGTCCAGAGTGCACCTCACCTCCCACCCCAACCAATGCTAGAGGTTTGCACTAGCCACAACTCCCCTGTATCCACAACCCCCCTGCCGCAACAATGAATGGATGGATGAAGATTTAAAATAAAATCTGCAAAAATAAATATTTCATTGAAAGCATATACGTTTGTTACATGATGCCATTAGAGAGTAAACTTTTAAGATGAGTACAGTTTCCCTGTTTGGCAGTAAGCAATCCCAATTTATGCATTAGGCAGGACTGGGCCAGCTTATTGGATTGCAAAGATAAATCCGTTTTACCTGACAAACTAACACTCATTAAAAAGAATCTGTTCATTCTGTTGACAATATAGGGTAGACTGAACATTAATCAGGATCATTTCCAGGTTGGTTAATAAGCAAAATATTTTTTTTTTTAATCGCTGACCAATTTTCCCAGCCAGCTTTATAGAATGAAATGATCGTGCTTAGTCCCTGCACTTTTTTGAAACCTGTCAAAATGAGTCTGTTAAGAACTGAATTAAAAAGTCTCAAAAATAAATTACCTATTTAAAGAACCACGAAAGAAAACATTATCAATATTCAGTGTCAACAGTAATTAGTCCACTAATATAACAAAGAAAAGAATTAAACAAATATAACTTAAGTTATTAATTAGTAAAGGTGCAAAAAGCTGCTTCTGGATATGATTAACTTGAAAAAGAAAAATCCTAGGTAAGTCATTACTTTTACTATATATATATATTTTGTTTTTAAAGCAAAATCACAGAGTCCATATTTTTAATCTTTGCTGTAGCAGGTCAGGACGAATATTGAAAATATGGGAGGTTATAATTTGGTTGGCCTCAAGGTGAATGCATCAAGCTTACTGCCCCCTTTCAGTAATGTGCACATTCATGTTCAAAGTTTAACATTCACAAAAAGTCAGAAGCAATGAAATTAATCTGGTATAATAAAAGATCAAACGTCATTCCCCAGATCCTAATTAGAAGTTGACCTGGCTTCTATCATGATGATTAAGCACTAGGCGTTTCAGGCACTAAAATGATGCATGGCATATCCCACTATTTTAATTACTAGGCAGGGTTCTATCAGAATTTGATCCAGCAAGACCTAAACTTCCACCCACCTTTCATAGTGAAATACCGACAAAATCTGAAACAGTAAAATGTTTAAAACACGTCTGCTCATTAGTTATCTAACTAAGAAAAAGCATTGCATTACTAGGTTTTTGTCTGGGACTGTACTCTAATGAAAGTAATATGATAACTTGAGTAACTACAAAATGATGTTTTCAAATTATTATTTTATTAATTAAGGGAAAAAAACTGGCCCTATGTGAGACTCATATTACCCCTCACCCCTTTCCAGTTAAATTTCACTAGCCACATGCCTGATTACGCAGAACTGATTACCTGCAGAATTAGCAAATCACTTGAATAGAACCCATCGGACAACATGAAGTAGGCTACATTAGGCCCAATCTGAAGATATTAAAGAGCAGAGGAGAAACAAAGTCATTTACATCCATTAGTTTGGAAAAAGGTTACAAATATATTTGTAGGCTTTGGGACTCAATAAAACCACAATGAGAGTCATTAATCACAAATGGAGAACACATGGAGCAGTGGTGAACCTAAGAGTGGTGGTCAGGGGCTGCTTTGTTGCTTTAGAACCCGGTCAACTTGCTACAAATGACTGAACAATGAATTCTACTCTAACAGAAATTCCTGAAGGAGAATGTATGGCCATTAGTCTGTGACTCTAGCGAACTAATCAGGACATAATGATTCAAAGCACGTCTGCAAGTGTACCTCGGAATGGCTGAAAAAAGGTTTTGATATGGCCTACAAAAATGACCAGACACTAAATCTAATTGATAGGATTTCATCCTTGAAAACCCTGCAGTGTACCTTATTTAAACAGTTTGCCAAAGAACAGTTGGCCAATATTTATCCACAGTGATATACTGTAAAAGACTGATTATCAGATATTGCAAACATTTATAGAAGTTATTGCTATGAAGAGTTGCACAAATTATTTGTTTTAAAAAAAAAAACTTTTCCACATAGGGAAAGGTTTTCGATTTGTTTTTCCCTTAATAAATGAAATCATCATTTAAAAACTGCATTTTGTATTTACTTAGGCTATCTTTGTCTGAAAACCATAAACAATTAAAAACCAAATCAAAAACAGATCTGTAAGGGGACTAAGACATTTTTCCGTTTTAACTATCCTTGCACTGTCTTGTGTTTCTACAAAAAAAGTGTTATTTCTTCCAATGCTGAAAAAACTGAGAATTTAACAAGGTCATTTGTTTCAGCTTTATAATGAGCTTAGCTTGTTGCTTTAGCACATTGTGCATCTACATGGTCATCTAATTACAAGCATTCTGTGACATGGTGTCAAACTCGTATGACCAGTTTCTGAATGCTGTGCTTGATAAGATGATTGTCTGATGCAAATATAATTTTAGTTATGGCTGTAAGCCATAGCAAAATTTTATTAGATCACAGATATTACATTTTTAAAGCTTCTTTTAAAGTTTTTAAATATTACTATATCACTGTCTTAGATATAATCAGGTTCATCAGTTTTATTAAAGCTTTTTCATTTACTTGTGTAAAACCGTGAGCAAAAGCCAACTTTGATTACAAAGTGTTCCTTATTTGTCACAGCTTGAATTGCCTCTTCAGCATGTGGAGAGTTAGGTCAGTTTTTAATTTGTCTTGTAAAAGGCTGCTCTACTCACGGATCCATTCATGTCAATAAATTTAGATTGGCAGTGTTTAAGGTCAGAAATGAGACCCTTTGTTGGTTTAGATTACATCTTGCTAACACACAGACAAAACTAAACACAAATACTTAATAAAAGTTTTAACAAAAAAATCTACCTTCTCATCTTTGGATTTATAAGATCAAAACAAATCATCCCCTCTGCTTTGGAAGAACAATGCTTTGTGCAAATGAAGGTATACAACTCTAATAATTAAACATGGCCTAATTGTCTTTGAAAAGGTATCCATCAGTGGGAAAGGACAGGCATTTTTGTTCCAGTACTTCAGTTCACTGTCTTTCAAGTATCATACAGTTAAATTATGAATAATTTTTCTGTCAGTAGAGCAGGAAATGTCATGAAGGCTAATTTAAAAAAATTCTTATGTTACTACCTGGAGCAGTAACAACAATTAGGCCTCTTTGTTATCTTTTTAATTAAAAACAAATATATATATATATATATATATATATATATATATATAAACCCTCCTTCATAGCAGCAGCCTGCCTACGCAAAGAAATTTCATCAGTCAACATGGGTTATGTTTACCACAGGGTGAGAGGGACAAAAGTAACTGTGGCTGAACATACTGAACTACTCAAAATATTAATTTGATAAAAACTGTTAATATGAAGCAAACTAAAATATGAAGCAAACTAAATTGTAATTCACCATACTGAAATTTTATATTCACACACATTTTTTGTATTTCACTAGAGTCATGGAACCCATGGAGCAGTGTCAAACTGAATGCTAGCTTTAGTGGTCATATACACAATAAACACAGCTAATAGCGAACAGCAAAGATATTAGTTATTAAAATATGTTGTGATTAGTGACACTGTCCGCTACCCAATCACTGACCGACAGTCTTCTGACAGGGCATCTCAAGAACTACTTCCTTATTTCAAAATAAGATTCTTACACTTACAGCATTAGCTAGTTTGAAGCACCCACCTTCATATGCAGGGCATATGATAATAGCTTAGCATTGCTGCAACTTTATTTCACCAAATTACGTGTAACATACTTTGTTACACCCCTACAAGCCACTACTGCATTTCCTAACCTAGTTGTAAACCTAGAACTTTCATGGAAAACCATGTTGCATCTAAGTGAATTAACTCAGATGCATTACTGTTGGTTTCTCTCAATAGCGCTTGTAACCCTGCTTGTTAAAGTTTACATACCATGTAATTACAGAGTACAAACATATGTTCAGGATAGTTACCATCTCTCTGAACAAAAGAGACAAACTGAAGCTTGCACTGCCACACATTATGGTAACAGCCGTGCTGAGCTGCAGATCAAAACAGCTGAAATTTATGTCCATCTGCAAAAATATAAGTGCAAAAATATAGAATATGACATTGTTTGTTAACTTGTAAGTTTCTGCCAGAACAGATTATTTGTGTATCACTTCATTTGCAAATGGAGGTATATTTAAACATACTTAGTTTGTCATTGAGTTTCTTCTCATGCACAGGTCTCGTAAAGCCAAAAAAGACTTTCTGACAGCGAATCCTTCCTGATCAAGGGAACCCCCCCAAGCTTCCCTACAGCAAAGCCCAACAGCACCCATTTCCCACCATTGTCTGTTTCTCATTGCACGTTTGTTTTCTCCATTAGTTACATCTTATTGAAACGCCTCTATGCGAAGGTCTCATTTAAATTTCCCCTGAGTGCTTTATATATTTCTACATATTTAATATGATCTTGAATTTGATGGCTGAGATGCAGTCCTGTTGTAAGCCACTTATTTGGTACTGAATATGCACAAAATTCCTTATGGACCTACAGCAGATTTGTAATATGGTGTAATTTTTTCCCAATTCCCAATTCAGAAGTAAGCTTTTGCAGATGGTTTTCCTTTTATATAAGCATGCTTTTCAAAGCAAAAATCATCTAAATAATGTTTTGTTACTAATACTTGAACCTATATGATTCCAGTGTTTTGGGTCATTTTTTGAGCATAGAAATAAAGTGCTAGTTAGAAGTTTACATACACTCATTTTTCTTTTGAGATTTTAATGATGCATTTATACAAGGTGAAACTGTGATGAATTTTAAAAAGTAAATGGCCTGCACCAGTATAGCTCTTTATCAAGTCCGAGGACTCCTAAGCGCTTTACACTACAATCAGTCATACACACATTCACACACTGACAGTGGTAAGCTACATTATAGCCACAGCTGCTCTGGGGTAGACTGACCGAAGAATGACTGTCATGCAATCAGTGCCACCGGGAGCCTTTGACCACCATAAGCAGGCAAAGCAGGTGAACTGTCTTGCCCAAGGATACAATGACAGAGACGGATGAAGTGGGGCTTCAAACCTGCAACCCACCAGGGACTGGACGAACCCCTACCACCTGAACCACCAATTGTGTGATCAATTATTATTATTTTTAAATATAATAATTGACCATTCAAATTTCAGTTAATTGAGTTTTTTTCTATGAACACAAATTCTAAGTTCTACATACAAACACAAATATATGCGTATACCCACACAGTTGCTTTAATTTTCCTTACCAGTCTGTTTTTTAAAGCCATCAACAGCCTTCTAACATTCCTAATATATCTGACTAAATATTTTCTTGGCAGAATTAGTTGGTTGGTTTCCTGCATGAACCCAGCTTTAGGTCCATGTATCTGGTATAGTTAAGAGCAGGGCTTTCTAGAAGTTTAGTTAAGGACAGGCCTTTCCAGAAGCTTGATCATAGATTGCTTTTTCTATTCCAAAACCTGTTCTGATGTGAGTTTCGGATCATTATCCTGGTGGAACTCTTAATTATGTCCAAGTTTGCATAATATTGCGGTAAATTTGTGGCGAATTTAACAATGTCTTCTTTAATATTCCATTTACGTTTGCAATGTAACAGCACCACTGGCACTGAAACAGACCCTCAGCATGAGAGGATCATCACCATGACAGTTAGTACAGTGTTCTTTGGTTTGAAGGTCCTACATTGATTACTTTGAGCACACTTATTGTCACTGTGGCCAAAGATTTCAACTGTTGTCTCATGTAACCATAAAACATTTGTCTTGTTAATTCAGATGGCTACACATTTCAGTCATGCTTCAGGGTGTTGATCCTTATGCTAGGGCTACGTTTCTTGGGATGCACCATATAAGTCCATGTGGATGTTAAACTCACTTTGTGGTAGTTAGTCACACTGGTTTTTAAGTATTTCCTAGTTTATGATAGGTTAAAACCTTTTTGGTTCATGTTCCGTCCCTCATAACTCTAACTAATTTTCATCAATCAGTTTTCACCTCAGGGAGAAAGTTATGATCAGACTGTACACTGGACACAATGAGGTATCCAAAAAGTGAAGTGACACACTTAAGAAATGGTTTAATGTAATAGTTAAAGATAGTAACAATAAGCTTCTAGAAAGTCCTACCCTCCATTATATGTAGGGTAGGACTTTTTAGAAGCTCATCAAAATCACGATGATTATACTGTAAGTAAACCTCTTACCTGCAAAGTATCTCAACACTTGTTCCTCTAGTTCTAATGATATTTGGAAGTAATTCAAATGTGTGATTTTTGATTTTTTTTAAAGCGCAATCAATTTGAAATTTCATTGACATTATCACAACTTTAGCAAATCTGTTCCACGTAGTGCAAACATTGTTAGATCAATATTTCTGTCATAGACTGCAACATAACAGAAATGTACACTATTCACACTATATCTTTGTGTCAATTTTTCACAAAAAATCTTTGAGGTAAAGTTCACATGTAGCACTTGCAGTAAAAGCATACATAAACTAGCAGCATAATGCATGTTCTCCTTTATTTTTTATAGCAGCTCCATTAAGAAACCATTCCCAAATTTATTTATTTATTTGTCAAAATAAAACATATGTTATGGTCAAATGTAGGTAACTATGCACACAAACATATCATTTATGATAAAAATGTATTTGCCTAAAATGTTTAGCTAAACTTTGATTTACTCTTTATTTCACCAGAAAAGGGAAATAAATAAGATCTAATTAAGTTGCTTAGTTGTACCCGGTGAATCAATAAGTTGATGTGGCTCTTCCACTGCTTTTAACAACAAATAATTATCTAGCTGCTTGTCCCCAGACAAGCGGAATACAAATGAATGAAAATAAATGACATGTTGCAGAGACATGATTGGATTATAGCCAAACAAAAGTTTATTGCAAGTTAAACAATGCTGACACACCAGTCAGCAATAGAAAAGTTATTCCATAAGCCATTTATGAAAGCATTATAATTATTACATTAATCTGAACTTTTTCATATTGATACAATTTAACAGGTAAAGAAAATCCATTGAAACCTGGCTACTGCCATTATTTCTTCTTCTTTTTTTTTTTTTACCATTTGATAAATAATAAAAAAAACAATATAAGCTCAATAACAGTGACTAATTCTTTTTTTTCTCTTTTGAACATAAATGCATATTCATATTTTGTAATGAGGGAAAATGCCATTTCTTATCAATTTTTGAATCAATTTAATTAAATTAAATTCAATTCAGTTTTATTTATATAGCGCCAATTCACAACACATGTTGTCTCAAGGCACTTCACAACAATCAGGTACATACATTCCAATTAATCCTAACAATTGAACAGTGCAGTTGGAGTTAGCTTTTTATTCAAATTGGATAAAAAGTTTTTCTATCTAAGGAAACCCAGCAGATTGCATCCAGTCAGTGACTTGCAGCATTCCCTCCTCCCGGATGAGCATGTAGAGACAGTGGACAGTTTCTGGCGTTGACTTTGCAGCAATCCCTCATACTGAGCATGCATGTAGCAACAGCAGAGAGGAAAAACTCCCTTTTAACAGGAAGAAACCTCCAGCAGAACCAGGCTCAGTGTGAGCGGCCATCTGCCACGACCGACTGGGGGTTTGATTTACTGCTTTTTAAAACAGTATTTGCATGGTTAGCATTTTTCAAGCCCTGACATTGTCACAATCCTGAAGTGTTGGGTTTTAATTTTCTTTTGTGTATGTGCTTTGACTATTTCTTTGTTGCTTATTATGTTTTTTAGGTTTTGCTGTAGTTATTACATTTTGCTTATGGCTGTTGCGTGTTTTCCTTATTAGTTCATTCTTTTTTGTTTTAGTGTTCTTTATATACATAACAGGTTTTTTTTCCTGTGAGATTTCTGATAGATACTTCGTTGGGTTTGTCTGTGTTTCTGCTCCATTCATAGGAATTAGTCTCTCTCCTTCAGCTGCTCTGCCTTTCTTTCTCTGCCTCAGTTGCAACTCATTTCCTCTGGTTAGTTCATCTGGTTTGCCTGTCATTTCTCTACCCTTCCTTAGTATATATGCTCTTTGGATCGCTCTGTTCTTTGCTAGCTTCCTCTCTTGACTGCATGTTTCTTGTCACTCTGCTTCCCTGCCGGTTTCTGCCATGCTGGTGCACGTCCTGTTTCCTCTGTGCCAACATTGTACGTTTTCCTTATTTACTGATTAAGGATACCTCACTTAATCACACTGACTATGGTTTGCCTGCATTTGAGGCCTTCATTAAACAGAAACATGACAGACACGGGCTTGAATAATTAGTTGTGAACACTTGTGTCAAATTATGGTGCACCATATAGAGTCTGGAGGCTTTTCTTCCCCTTACTCTGCAATGGAGGATTTGAAAAATTACTAGGAAACAATGTATTAAATCTGCATTAAAAATCTTTGTCAAGTCTAAACAGTAAACATGTTTCAAGGTCTGCTATGAATGACAAAATAAAGTCAATAAATAGAGTATGGTGCCATAGATACGATTTCATAGGTAAATTAAAAGTATGATGTTCAGAAACCCTGAAATAATTACAGAGTTCCATTTGCCATCATTAGTATGAAGTTGTAACTAACATAAAGAAAATGTTTTGACATGCAAATCAAACCCACCTGTTTACAGAACAATATGACCATTCATGTCAGAGCTGTGGTATGTGGTTTATTTTCTGGCTGAATTTCACCAAATTACATTAGAACAATAATATATACAGGACTTGGCTCCCACATCTCCACAGACAGTCACATGTCTATGGAACCCCAGTCTGAGCCAAGTCCAGAATCTCTAGAGCCCCAATATTTTGAGCCCAACTCCAACTCAAGTCTCAAATCTTAGAACCCAAGTCTGAGTCAAATTTGAAGTACTTCAAGCACAAGTATAAATCAAGTCTCCAGTTTATACAGCTGAGTCTGATTCGAGTCTAGGGTTGTCACAAGTTAGAGTGAAGTGTAGAGTCTGTAGAGCCCCTATCTGAGACAAGTCTCCACTTTTTAGAGTCCAAGCCAAGGTGAACTCTGAAGTCTTTGTCTGCATCTCTAGATTTCACCATTTTTTTTAAAGGTCAGCAATGTAATGTGCTTTGATCATATTCTAAAAATAGACACATTTATAATAATGACTATCAAGACAAGTTGTGCAACATCAACATTTTTAAAGAATTCCTGTAGGGCTAACAGAAATTAAAATTCTGAAAAAAAAAAAAATTCTTTAGAGGAAAAATAGATTTTAACTTCAGCATAAGACTTTCACATTTGAGGTTGAATATCTGAAAGAACGAAACACATAAAGAAATAAATTAATCAACGGGAGCTGTCATGTCGCAAACAAACATATTCAAAGGTTTGCATTACCAAGATATCTTCACAGTAGTGAAACAGTATGTGTGAGCAGTTCTAAAGAGGTTTAAAACAACTATTTGTTTTTTTATTCATTCATTCATTCATTCATTCATTCAAATAACTCCGTATTCCTGCTATAGGTACAAAAATCAAGAACTCTTTTATGAACCATTTTTAGCTCCCTCTTTGCTGCTAAATGAGTGATGTATGCCATTATTCAAACATTTACAGTTTTTCACTAATCTTGGCAGGGTAATCCCACATCAGTTACTCTCTTTTTTTAATTGGATTTCACTGCAGAGTCTCTGCAGGTGTTTCCCAATGGGTCAAATGAGCAGTAAACAAACTAAGCTATTTTAACGGGTCTCAGAAGAGGCTTCCTTTCAAACACAGAAAACATAATTAACTCTTTTCTTTGTCTGTGTTTTGTTCTCTTACCACATTCTCTTATCATATTTACTGAGTTCCCATTCTCCATAATTATGAAAAGATCTATTAATGGAAATGAGACTGCCACTTCAAAAAACTTGATTTTTGGCATTAATTAACAAAAATACAGGTACATTTGGAGTAAATCCGAAAAAGAAATCACAAATCTTAGATGGTAACCTATTTTCTTATTGTTCTATCTGCAATGGTGTGTAATTGCACTTGTGCTGACAAAGACAGAGCACTTCAGAATGGAGAGGAAGCTTGTCAGGAAACTGTGCCATGAAGAATATGAACACAAAGGAAGTATGGGGCTTCCAGCTCCCTTGTATATACTGCAGTTTATCCCTGCACTAATGCTGCTTCAATCAGGCTCAAACGTTTAGGTTTTTTTTTTTTTTTGTAAAGCTAGGAGGAGTTCATCTAATTACAGCAACTGCAATTACAACACGCATGCTGAGCAGGAAAAGATGGAAATACCTTTATTTTTTATAAATCTGAAACACTTTTCTCAATAAAGAACATAAAAACATTGGCAAAAATAAGGAGTATGATGAAGATGTAATGATGCTAAAGCTTAATTTATTTTTGCGTCGTACAGTGGAGTGTCAGAGGCTCTGTCCGTTCATTTCTTGCAAAGACAATTTGCTTTTATGTTCTTTTTATGTGTTTGACCTTTTCAGACTTTCAACCCACAAAGCACAAGGACAGTTACATAGGTCTGAAACCTTTATGCTCTGCAGTTCTAGTAAGGCATCAAAGAAATGGACGCACTCCCATCTTACTGCTGATTTACTGAATACTTTAAGCTTCAGCAAGTTTTAAGCAGTGGAACGGAAAAGCCCCCTGTCAGCAGGTTTACTTCATTTACATTAAAACATCTTAAGATGTTGTCTCCCCAGTCACTGTTCCAGTCAGAGGTTTACAACTAGCCATCCTGGGCATGTTATATTAATTTGGTGTTTTTAGTTATTTATTTGAACTAATATTTTTTGGAAGTGGTCTAATAACAGCATAAAACTTAAACAAATTCAATTTAAGGTGGATTTTCCTCCATTCATACAGAGTCGAATTTATACATGCAACTTCACTAATATTTCATAAAATAAATGTCTTTTAGTAAGTTGCAGAGACACCCCAGGCTGTTTGTAGCCAAGCTTCTCGAATAATTGTGACCTGACAATTGACTGCTTGTTCTAGAATTGGTAGGGTACATTTAAATTGTTTGGTTTCCTGGCAAGATCTCATCTTTCAAGCATAGTACACTAAGTTTAAATAGGCATAAGCTGCTTCAATAACCTTTAGCCCTTGCAATGCTTAAGGGTAGTCTTAAGGTTAGTCTTTATCCTTTAAAACCCAATTTTGATCCATGTTTGGTATCATTATCCTGCTGGAAAATCCAGCTGTCGATTTTAACCTTCTAGCTTTTGACTTGAGATTAAGTAAAACAATTTGGAGGTATTTATACTCCTCTGTTCCTTCTGCTTTGTACCACAACCAGCTAAACAGACCAGCAGCATGATGATACTATCACCATGCTTGTGAGCTGGTTGTGTGTTCTTAGGTTTGAGTTTGCTTAATATTTACTTCAGAAACTACTTCTGTGTTTGCTTTCATTTTTGCAAAAATGGTTGACCTAGAGTTCTCAAAATCTGACTTGTCAGATTCAATACATGTTGTAAGCAAACCTTTTTTTGCATTTTTTGTGTAATCATTAAAAACAGAGATAACAGATTTGCTTCGAACCATTAATTTAAATCAACAAGCTACCATAGCTGCTCTGTCTTCACAAATACTGTTGAGTTATCTACAATATGCTATGTTGCGGCTTTGGTCAGAACAGAATCCAGAAATGCCTTTCATGTATGTTAGCCCCAGGAGCCATTCAGTACCAAGATGGCTTTCTATTTTAGATTCCCTTCATTTATACAAAGGAACCCTTAGTCCAAAAATGTCAGTGGTAACACAAAGTAATTGTAACTACCTATGTCTCCAATTACAAAACAGTGTCATTTCATTCCCAATTCCAACTGTGTGAGATGTGTCCAGAACTGAAACATTTTCCAAAAGGGTGATGTGAACAACCTCTGCCGTTTGAAAGGAATGTCTGAGCACTAGCTGTGAAAGCTAACTTTTCAGTTGGATAAAAAAATCTGAGAAATCTTTTGCCATGTAGCTTTCATGAAGCTAGGCCACAGCTTTTATGACAGGCTGAATCAGTTTTCAGTCTGAAACTAGGCTGCAGGTTTGAAATGAAATGTCAACTGAACAATCATTAGGGCTTTTAAAGCTGAAAATCAGTTTTTCAAGGTTTCTTTTACAGATAAAAGTTTAAATAGGACAGAGGAGAAAATTGGTTTGTAATCTTCAAAATGTATTAAGGTGCTTTGTTAATGATTGTTCACGTTCTAGGATATAATGAAGTATTTAAGGTTGATTTAAAACTTTTTTACCTTTGGAACTTATGAATCTTAATGGTAATGATGTTATGTCCAACAGAGATGCATGAAAACATACCAAACAGATGTATGTTAAAGCATGACAGAACAGATTTAGTGCACATTTCTGAACTGTTATGAAAAGGCAAATAAATTATCAAAAACTGAGTAAGGTTAGGCTTTCCACAGCCAGAGCTACATCACATATCACCGAAAATTAATATAAAAATATAGTGAGATTCTGTTGAGGATCACATTGTAGGGAAGGTTGAATACACAAATCACTTTGCTTGTCCTCTTATCCCTGTAAAAACAGAAGTAAAATTACCAGTCTAAATTATAAATACAGCTTTACTCATCAGTCAGAGTTTCTAAAGGTGTTTCTGATCTCTGATCAGTATTTACAAGTGGTGCAGAAATAAATTGATTCCTAGCAATTCATGTACAGGGGTTGGACAATGAAATGGTTTGAAGAGAGCTCCATATTTTTAGTAGGGCAAGCGCTTTTGGCAGAACAAACAGAAAAAAAAATATTTTTAGCAAGCACAAGTACCATTTAACACTGGAACACATCTGCTTGAAAAAAAGGGCAAAAAAAAAAAAAAAACAGTCACCCTATGATTTTCAAAGTAAATATTTTTTTTTTTACTTTATATGTATGTGAAATCTGGCATTGGAGATTCAGTTGTAAACAAGGAAACAAACCCCTGGCCATAATTCATTATAATATTTTTATGACATGTATTTTATCTTTAAATCTAAATATTGTTAGGAATGTCCTTTCTTATTATTACTTTTAGATGAGCTTTCATTTCAACCTGGACAGACTCCTAAAGAGAAGACAGGGATGCAGTTAGAAAGGTTTATTGATGAATGTTTATTTCTTTGGTGCTCAGACCCCAGTGGAAGACGTGAATGCTGAGAATGACATCCGCTTGAATGAACATCTTAAGGTTAGATTTAGAGATGTCTTCTCCCCTAGGATCCAATCCTGGTGGTGGAGTCGAGGCCTGAGGAGATTTGGAAAGAGTTTGGAAGCCAAATGGTGGAGATGGGGTGGGGGAGGGTCAAAGTTCAGCTGCAGAACGGAGGGTTCCGTGGATGAAGATCTTTCAAAGCGGACCCTTGAAGGATGATTGGCTGGGGGAGAAATGCAGACTTGATGCTGATTGGTGGAGCAGAGCCACATTGAGGAGTAATTAGACATAGCTGGAGGTGATGGTGAGTCTTCCATGTAAGATTTTCGTTTAAACTCCATAAACACACCATAATGATAAGTGGTATAAATTTTTATGTTTTCCCTTTTATTTTACGATATGGATAAGAATCCTCACTGATATACAGTGGAGAGAACACGTATTTCATACACTGGTGATTTTGCAGGTTTTCCTACTTGTAGTGCATGTAGAAGTCTTTAATTTGTATCATAGGTACCCTTCAACTCCAGAAAATCACATTGTGTGATTTTTAAGAAATTAATTTGCATTTATTGCATCACACAAGTATTTGATCAACTAACAACCAGTAAGAATCCTGGGTCTCACAGGCCTGTTAGTTCTTCTTTATGAAGCCCTCCTGTTCTCCATTCATTAACTGTATTAACTGCACTTCTTGAAACTCTTTGAATTGTTTGAACATCCTTATCTGTACAAAAGACACCTGCGCACACACTCAATCAAACAAACTCCAACCTCTCCACAATGGCCAAGACCAGAGAGCTATGTAAGGACATTAGGGATGAAATAGCAGACCTGTATAAGGCTGGGATGGGCTCCAGGAAAATAGCCAAGTAGCTTGGTGAGAATGGATGGACCTTGACGCACAGACACTAGGCTAGCGGAAGTAGCATATGGAGGACACGTTAAAGTGGCGGACCTTGACTAACAGATGCTAAGCTAGCGGAAGTAGCATATGAAGGACACGTTACACTGACGGACCTTGACTGGCAGACGCTATGCTAACGGACAGTGGCTCACTGAATAAACTCTACTGTGAATAAGCTTTGATGTCTGAGAGATAATGAAATAAGTTCTTATTTGGACCAGGAAACTGTGCTCTACCTTCTGGTTGGCCAGAGTGTATGGAAGTGTGTGTGTAAAGTGAAAGAATGACTGAGATATCACAAAAGAATGAGTTTCCTGCCTAGCAAGCATGTGATTAATTTAAGCAATTTAAATTCAATTGTAAAATACTTTATTAAACTCCAAAATGAAATTAAATCTTGTTGTTGTAATACAGGTTTCTTCTTCTGTGTTGTGCAAGTTTCCTCTTATGTAATAAATTTAGTTAATTTTTTTTAAGTCAGACCATTTTTATATCAGTTTGCCTGGGTATAGTTGGGAAAAGAAGATACTTTACCTTTGAATTATATAATAATTAATAAGTATTATGCTAAGCATTCCAATAAAGGCCTCTTACTATTCAACAGACAATGGATAGCTAGGAGAAGTTGGATGCAGAAGGTTTTGTCCTTGGAAGTGCAGTCATAACCCGGAGCTCTACAAGTGTGTTTGAAATTTAATGCTGCGCAAAGTTATTCACAATTTCAGCCAACCTTTAAAAAACCTTCTGGCTTTATAATTGTTTAAACATAGAGGAAAATAAAAGTCAAACAATATGATAAATACAAGAAATATGAATAATTCAGATCAAATCAGGATTCCGTTCAGACCATTTTTTAATGATCAGTATCAAAGTATCTGACAAAACGTAACTCCTGATACTTGTGGTTGGCCTAAGGTATTTGATTTTATCACCCACACTGAGGAAGTCACATGCATTTTGCACATTGGTTTCCCCTTGTTTTTACAATAACGTTAATAGTGAGAGAGACTGTATCTGCTACAGCTCACCATCTATTTCTGTCATGTTTAATTTACTTAAGACTGTAGTTGCATGTGTTAAATCAGATACAAATGATACACCTTTGCACATTTTAGGTGATGCATTGTCAAAACAGTGTTGGACTTATCTAAAAGCATATTAAGGGTGTCTTGCAAGGACTCAAATTAGAACAAAAGACTTGCCAATATCAACAAAAACAGAAAAAAGGTCCTGAATGTCATTTTTGAGAGTATGTCTAATACGAATGAAATCTGGTGCTTTTTCACTGCAATTTAAAGCTGTGTGGTTTTCCGACATTTATAAGATTTGTACTGCTCATGAAATATTAAATTCTGACTCTGAATTGGAAAATGGCAAATCTTAAAATGATTTGGATGGGTTTCTGGGATAACAAAATTCCAATCAGGCCTAATCAGTGAGATTGACAGCATAATATTATGAATACAACCATAGCACAAACAAGCAGGGTGGAACATGACAGTTGCGATGAAGGTGGGTCAATTCGCAGCATTCTGAGTGTTTTGTAAAAGCACAATATATCTGCTGTTACACATTGGGGTGTACTAAATCTGCTTGTCTAATCTGAAAGTATCATGTTTAAAATGACCAAAGTAAGAAATTAGTTTACATGAACTAGAGTAGTGGGTATATATTACAAGTTTTTCTTCCTTAAAAAATGATTCATTTGGAATTTCAGATTTACTCTAATCAAATTCTTTTCATTTTGCTCAGTACAGCCAGTCTTCATGATATTCATGGTTAATTGGCTACATTCATTTTGTTCTCCTTAACTAGTCTACATAATTTTACAGCCTATTTGATTCAGCTGCTTCTCAAAACAATTTTGTTTAGATAATAAAAATGTATGAAGGAAAGGGCTGTTTTTATGTCATGTATTTAATTATTTTATTCATAACAAAACGACAGAAGTTATTAAAAGTCTTGCCACCAAACTCAAAACTCAGACCCCATCCTTAGGCTGTCAACGGAAGCTGCCCACTTTTCATCAACCTGACTACTGGAGCCTTAATTAGGCACCACATTGCATTTATTAGCATATGACCTTTACATGTGGTTGTCTTTAGTATGTTCATTAATCCTTGAAATCAAACCGTGTTTTGAGTTTTAAGAAGTCAGGAATACATAGAAGGATGAAATAATGAGACAAATGTTATGCTTGTGGTCTCTCAAATAACGTTTATTATAAGAATGGTATCAATGTAGTAAATTAGTGCTAAGGCAAAAATCTGAAGCAGGAACATTTAAATCAAACGTTAGACAGAGACATAAATATAGAATATTAAATGTGCCTGAATAAGCGAGTGTTCAAGGTCAAACTGAAGGTTCCATTTTATCTTTTCTCTGCAAGCATTTTGCCACCATCAGTCTGAAGTCAGATCATGGAGGTAATCAGGTTACACAGGGTCATGTAAACAGATTTTCAAACTTTCAAGAACATCCAATGTTTTTTCTAAAGCATTTATTTGTTATTTACAACTTAGAATTCTCACCAAATGCCCTCCATTCATTGGAACCTCTGGTAAAAATATGTAAAAATAGTAAAAATATGTAAAAGTAAATGTATCTTTTTCAAGTGGAATAATCTCATGCTGAATACAGCATGAATACAGAAAAATCCAACCTTACATTTCTGTACATTTATTCAATTAGGAAAAATATAGTTAAAACATATGCTACATAAAAACAACTACCCATGCCACAATTATTAGCTACCATCACAAATGATAGAACTCTTTGAAGACACTTGTATAATAAGTTAGAATTAAATTTTCCTTTGGGATTATTAAAGTATTTTAAAACTTAAATTGAATTGAATTTGAAATAAAGTCAGAAACTGTTGCACAGCTAAATAATAAGTTATACATATACAGGGGTTAGACAATGAAGCTGAAACACCTCTCATTTTAGTGTGGGAGGTTTCAAGGCTAAATTGGACCAGCCTGGTAGCCAGTCTTCATTGATTGCACATTGCACCAGTAAGAACAGAGTGTGAAGGTTCAATTTGCAGGGTAAGAGCACAGTTTTGCTCAAAATATTGAAATGCACACAACATTATGGGTGACATACCAGAGTTCAAAAGAGGAGAAATTGTTGGTGCACGTCTTGCTGGCGCATCTTTGACCAAGACAGCAAGTCTTTGTGATGTATCAAGAGCCACGGTATCCAGGGTAATGTCAGTATACCGCCAAGAAGGACGAACCACATCCAACAGGATTAACTGTGGACGCAAGAGGAAGCTGTCTGAAAGGGATGTTCGGGTGCTAACCCGGATTGTATCCAAAAAACATAAAACCACGGCTGCCCATATCACGGCAGAAATAAATGTGCACCTCAACTCTCCTGTTTCCACCAGAACTGTCCGTCGGGAGCTCCACAGGGTCAATATACATGGCCGGGCTGCTATAGTCAAACCTTTGGTCACTCATGCCAATGCCAAACGTCAGTTTCAATGGTGCAAGGGGCGCAAATCTTGGGCTGTGGACAATGTGAAACATGTATTGTTCTCTGATGAGTCCACCTTTATTGTTTTCCCCACATCCGGGAGAGTTACGGTGTGGGGAAGCCCCAAAGAAGCGTACCACCCAGACTGTTGCATGCCCAGAGTGAAGCGAGGGGGTGGATCAGTGATGGTTTGGGCTGCCATATCATGGCATTCCCTTGGCCCAATACTTGTGCTAGATGGGCGCGTCACTGCCAAGGACTACCGAACCATTCTTGAGGACCATGTGCATCCAATGGTTCAAACATTGTATCCTGAAGGCGGTGCACCAATACACACAGCAAGACAGGTGAAAGATTGGTTTGATGAACATGAAAGTGACCCCAAGACCTGCACAATCACCAGATCTAAATATTATTGAGCCACTTTGGGGTGTTTTGGAGGAGCGAGTCAGGAAACGTTTTCCTCCACCAGTATCACGTAGTGACCTGGCCACTATCCTGCAAGAAGAATGGCTTAAAATCCCTCTGACCACTGTGCAGGACTTGTATATGTCATTCCCAAGACGAATTGATGCTGTATTGGCCGCAAAAGGAGGCCCTACACCATACTAATAAATTATTGTGGTCTAAAACCAGGTGTTTCAGTTTCATTGTCCAACCCCTGTATTTCAATCAACAAACTCTTTATTATGCTAAAACAATTCAACTAAACTACCAAGCAGAATTAAAGAATTAGGAAGACTAATGGGCTATGTACAATATAAACAAGTTGATTAAAGATGATTGGAAATCATGACCAAAAAGAGTAATGCAACATTACCATGCAATGTTTATGTTTGAGAACCAATGATTATCTTGAAGAATCTGGAAATGAAATTAAGTTAATCTTGCAACCAACTTAGGCAATAATCAGCATACCTTTAGACAATCATTCACCATGCAAGATCAGATAAAATATTATTTTAATAAAACAATGTTTTAAAGAATGATCTGCTGAATAAAAGCAACCTTCTGGATGACTGATTCTCAACGGTGTCTCATTAGCTGCCTTCATTTATTGAAATAATATTTAAAGAAATATTATTAAGGAAATGTCTTAACTTTAAAAACACACAAACACAGAACACAAAACTGAGCACGAGTTCAACAAAACCACACTTCATAAAATGAAAACGTGCAGATCATTTCATCCTAAATCTCGCTGTCGGGCAACCAAGCTGCACGTTACCACGGTGATGTGGTCTCTGTTGTCCCCCTTGAGACCGGGAAACTGCTCCACTCCTTGTTCTCCACTCTCCCCAAATTCTTCCTAGTATGGAGACAATCCCCCATCACTATGCTGTCAATTTCAACATTTCAAGTGAGGATTGTGGTGCTAAAGTTAGGTGCCAAAGGTGCCAAAGGCTGCTGGTCCAATGGCATCATTTAAGATTCCTGAGGTAGTGCGCAAAACAACTGTGTAGAATCATGGGATGCATGTTCAAGTACCACAACTGTGAAATACCACCTCTGTGGTGCCATTGCCTAAGACCACACATCCAAAGGACCTCAGCAGCTACATACCCTTGAAAGGTGGTCCTCAACCATCTTTGCCCACTGGTGAGATCTTCGTTGGATCTGCTGCAGTTTGCCTACCAGCCTTGCATTGGGGTGGATGATGCCATCATCTACCTCCTGCTCAGAGATCTTACACACCTAGAGAAGCCTGGAAGCACTGTGAGGATCGTGTTCTTTGATTTCTCCAGTGCTTTTGATTACATCCAGCTTGGACTTCTGAGGGACAGGTTGGAACTGTCAGGAGTGGAACACCAACATGCCTAATGGATACTGGACTATCACACTTGCCGCAGTATGTGAGTAAACAGGGCTGTGTATCTGTCAGGCTAGTCTGCAGCACAGGGACCCCGCAGGGAACTGAGCTGGCACCATTTCTCTTCACCCTCTACACTGCAGACTTCTCCATCAACTCCCCTGGCTGCCATCTTCAGAAGATATCTGTTGACTCTCAGATAGTGTGCCTCATTACAGGTGAGGACAGCTTAAAGTACAGACAGTTGACACAAGGCTTTGAGGACTGGTGCCAGCGGAAACACCTCCTGATCAACGCAAGGAAAACTAAGTAGCTGGTGGTGGATTTCCGCAAGCGCAGACCCGCAACCTGATGCCAGTGAACATTCAGGGAAATAACATTGAGATGCTGGACACTAGGTATACCTAGGTGTTCACTGGACAGGAGCCACAACACTGATGCTCTTTACAGGTCAGAACAAACTCTACTGCTACGGAGACTAATTTCCTTTTTGACTATTTGGTGACATCAACCATTTTCTATTGTGTAGTATGTTGAAGCAGCAGTTTATCTACATCTGAGAGTAAGTGGTTAGATAAGCTCATTAGGAAGGCCAGTTATGTCCTTGGATGCCCCATGGGCACAGTGTAGGTGGTGGGAGACATAACCACTCTAGCAAAAATAACATCACTATTGGGCAATGTCTCCAATCAATGCATGAAGCTGGTGCACACCTGGAGAACTCCTTTAGTAAGTATTGTTGCACCAAAGGTGCACAAAAGAGCGTTATTACAGGTCCTTCCTCCTAGCAGCTATTAGATTTTATAACCATCACTGCTGCCAACAAACCGAAGTGTTCTGTTCACCCCTGTTATTTGTCTTTTTACCATTTTTTGTAAATAGTCTGAAAATGTCCCACTGTGAGGCAATAAAAACATGATTCTGTTTTTTTATTATTTCTATTCGTTGACCATTCCCTGCAAAAAGGCCCATTAAATGGCACTGTTAGCATGTAATATTGTAATTTGAAGTTACAACTTTTTAGAACATTTTGACAGCAATTCACACCAAATAAAGTCAGTTGACAGAAAGCTTCAAAAAATCACCATTATGATTTAAAGTTAATTTTGCACCAAGCACGATCTTCTCTAAGCAGTCTGTAATTGTAAATCTTGTACAATTGAAGGTATGGGCAAAGGTTGGAGCAATGTATCTGACAGCGCCTTCGTAGTTTACTCATATTTGCTTATGCAACAAACAAAAAACAACACTAAATGTTTAAGTAAAGTGTTCTGGATTTTCTAAATATGACTATGGGCTTCTTTAATCTTAACATGGCAAGAAATTCAAAAAATAATTTCACTAAATTGAGCCTATCTACTGTCAGAGCAATAAGTAAAAGGTTTTAAACTACTGGGACTGTGGCAATCAAGGCTGGACAATTTTTATCTTTCCACCACAGATGATGGTGGTAAGATAATGGAGGAGGATGATATGGGAGGTAAAAAACTCTTCTAATGCTTGCTGCAGTGGAAGGTGTGTTATACATATTTGCCATCAATGATAAACTGTGAGAGGAGCGGTATATATTTTAATGTAGTATGTTATTAACGAGAAACATTTTACAAATTTATGCATTTCCTGCTCTGTACTGTTTCTATCATGAAGTGAAATATTCAAATTGTCCCACCCACATCAGGGTACATCTTTCAATTCCCTTTATAAAACAATTTTGTTATTAAAAGGTTTTACATTTACAACAGCGTATTAACTTAAAGGGCAACAGAAAAATAATATGAATGTAATTTCATATTGTCTGTCTCCAACAGCTTATTCTATGATGTTAACCTCCTCAAAGTAGATTTGCCTAATGTAATTTTTTTTCTTTGTCATCATAAATAAAACAGATCCCTCTCTAAATTATTCAGTGGTATTTGGTTAAAATTGAATTCCTCCTAGGCTTGATCCCTGCACACTGCCTTTCGTCAAGCTTATTTAAGGAACAACAGAAGCTCAAGCAGCACTCATGTTTGATTTTAGCTTTGATGGTGCAACAGTGTAGCGGTATTTCAAATAAATACACTCCAGCACTGAAACGCATTGTGAATGTTGCCTGACTGTATCAAAAGACTTATGTGAGAGTTTGATATATCACCATTACAATATATATAGTAGATATGTTATAAGTGGTAATATTTACTTTAACAAAGAATTAAGAAATTTTGTGCAAATCGTGATTTTTATAATAAGTCCTAATCAATAAGCTTTAATACCTTTGGGTGCAAGAAAGTAAGAAAAGAATAATGAAAACGTGCAAACTCCACGCAAAAGAGCCTCCACATTCAACACCACACCACAGCTGTGGCACTAGTTAAAACAAGAGTTATCTGAACAAATTAGCTAAACTGATACGATTTAGGTCAGCTTGTCAAGACAGCAGGGAAGAATTTATTAGGTGAACACATTATAAATTACATACAGTAAGGTCCTAAGTCTGGTTAACTTTCAGAAGCTCTGTGAGTAATCCACCAGATGCTAAGAGGCCTCTAATTAAGGGAAACTTCTATTGATTTCTCAATCTTTTGCAAATTATTTTCACTCAGCTAAATCTTGCAGTTGAATGTTCCCATATAGCTTAATTATTCATTTATTCTGCACAAGACTTCTGGCCAGAATAGATAAAATGTGACTTTTTTATAGTTAAAAAAGGCAAATTGTACTGGCACAGTAAAAGTAAAAACGTTTAATGGCTAAATAAAAAAAATGCCTGCTTTTGATGATAATGCTTACATTTGTACATAATTTTCTGTGAATTTTAAAAACCATAAAAAGTTAGCAAGCTTTGGGTTCCTTTTTCACAGGAAAAAAATAAGCATGAATAAAGCTCTTTGGAAAAAGGGCTTTGAAATATATGTATGAAAGCACTTCTTTTCCTGCTTTCTAAACTGAACTTTGTAACCACACTATAACCAAGTTCTGAGAAGTGAATCTTATAAAGGGGAATAAACATGGGTGCTGTTGAGATATCCTATTATGTCAGTTGTGAATTCTCTGGGTTATATGGTTTGAGGAGATAAGCCAAATATTGTCACTTATTTGGATTGGCATCTAAGTAATATCAAGGCTTTCTCAATACCTTTGGCTATGTGTCATATTTGTCAAACTCTCCTTGTTAATTTATGTTGAACGTTTTACTTAAGTGGGGTATGCTGAGTATGCTTGATTAACAATACTGTTTGAGCAACATCTCGTCAGGGATGGTTTTTGGGGGCGGATTGTCTATGTTTATGTCAGGCATAGCCATAGGCAATCTACACCCGAGGTCCTCCAAGTGAATAAGAAAAAGAAATTGTCCACCCCCATATTGATTAGTAGTTTTTTTTCTATTTAATAAATGCACGACTGTGTTCTTGGCTATCCATTGTAAGGCGCAGAACTGTTTTACCCTTTATGATTCTTATGTCATTATGGCAGTAGTACATGGCTTTTCTGTCTCTCTGTAGAGAAAAAGTCAGCTTGCTGAGAAATAAAAATGATACATAACCCCCAAAACAGGTACCACTGGTGTGTATTTACAACAAATGGACTCCAAGGTTATGTTTATGTTAATGCAAAGCAGGATACAAATGAGGTTATAACACTGCGATTAATGTCTTTGCTAACACAAGCTACTTAGAAGGAAGACCGCTTGTTATGTTTTGTCACAGGTGACAGAATAAAAGCAGATTGCAGGCATAGAGGTGTTTGGACCCCAGACATAGGTTACAACAAAGGCTGGTATAAACTTTTCTACACCTTTCAGTGTCACACTAACTGTTAAAAGGGAGTTTGTCCTCTCCACTGTCGCTACATGCATACTCAGTATGAGGGATTGCTGCAAAGTCAACGCCAGGGACTGTCCACTGTCTCTACATGCTCATCCAGGAGGAGTGAATGCTACAAATCTCTGACTCGATGCAATCTGCTGGGTTTCCTTAGACAGAAAAACGTTTTATCCAATTTGAATAAATAACTGAATCTGACTGCACTGTTCAATGGTTAGGATTAATTGGAATGTATGTACCTGACTTTTGTGAAGTGCCTTGAGACAACATGTGTTGTGAATTGGTGCTATATAAATAAACTGAATTGAATTGAATTATGGTCTAAGCTAGTTCCAGGACTTACTTGATGCCATTTCCAGATTCCTCAAGAAAATCTTTGCTTCTCAAACATAAATTACTCTTTAGGTTTTTAACCATCTTTGATTCATTTGTTCATATTATATATAGTTCATTGGTCTTCCCTATTCTTTTATTTTGCTTGGTAGTTTTAGTTAGTATAGTAAAGAGTTTGTTGAATGAAATATGTGTGAGTTTGAGTTGACTTACTTTTTATTAATACATTATTGTATTCTAACAAATTGTGTGTATTTATTCCATGTGTGTGCAGAGTTTTGTTTTTTCAGTAATGCCAGAACTTGTTTTTACCCTTCTCTCTATTATCCCAATACCACCACCTTATTGGGCTGTTATTCATAATAACAATAATATTTATTACAACTGACGGAAATTCAGTTCAATTCAGTTTTATTTATATAGCACCAATTTACAACACATGTCGTCTCAAGGTACTTCACAAAGGGTTTGAAATGGTGCGGGGTTGTTAGGGAGGTTAGATTAAACTACTGAGTGTTAGAGTTTGGCCATTTTAGAATGGGCTATGTGTAGAGGTACCAGGTAAAATAATAAACTGATAAAGTTTGTCCATTTAGAGCCCACCGGTGGCCATTGTTATACTAAAAACCACAGGGATTTGGGGTGCCTCCCTCTGTCAGACTGATTATAACCATTGGAAAAGAGAAGGGGTTGCACAGGTAGCAGAAATGGATGGTGTGTTTGCACCTCAACCGTAACTGAGCCCATTTAAGCTAAACCTGACTCCCCCTTGCTCCACCCAACAGGGAGGGAGGAAGGCAGAGGTGAAAATAATTGCTGAGTGTTGTTTCCTGTTGTTCCATAGTGTTTTATATATTGTATGACAAACTGTCTTTCCTTTCAAGTTGAAGACATGTTCAGCATTGATGAGCAACAACAATAAAAACAATCACAAAGTAGCGAACATGACCCCTCTCCATGCTGCAGGGAAGGTTTTAATGGGGTATCTGAATGGTGACCACCAATAATATTCCTTAACAGGCAGCCTTAACATTTTTTTTGTTGCTGCCTTGTAATACTCTCTGTGCTGTCAGAACCTAAAAGAGGCTAGTAAGCCTGTTTAAAAGAGAATTTCGGTGAGCAGGTATCATAAAGAGTTAAATAATAGGCCCATTAGGCACAGCGTTTCAGTGCTCTATTCTGTGCTTAAAGACACTGATGAAGGTCAAGGAGAAATGGCTCTTGCTCCCTGTATGAGCCGTAGAGTCGTAGCTTAGCTACAGCTCTGGGAACTGGCTTACATAAAAGAGTCAGCCAACAATGCTGCTGGCCTAGATAGGCAGTGCAAACACAATGGTGTGGCTGTGCTAATTTGGAGCAGATCAAATTTTAGGCTATTGCATATTAAAGAAAGGCTGCTTAAGAGCTCCAAATACAATGTGCTTGTCATGATAATATTAGATTTCAATGTTGTCTTGTGAATTAAATTCGTTTTTTACCTACTTTTTTTTACCTTGCTTTTGTTGCTTCGCTTTCAGCAGAAACTTTATTTTTCATTCATACTAAATATATTAAAATCTCCTCCTGCAGTTGCTTGAGCCACTTCTCATGGATCTTCTCAACACAGCATAATCAACAGTGCTGTCATGCTAAATAAAAAGGCTGCTATCTCCTGTATGGTATGTTATCTACTGTTACTGGATTTATACATAAGGTGTAAATTTGGTGTTATAAGTGTTCTGTGGATAGGTGTGGCAAAAGTGGTACGTTCTAGAAATTAAACTTACAGAACATTTGAGAAACTTTTTATCATTTTGATTGTCAAACTCAGAGTTGCTGTATTTGTTTAGGACCTCGGTTATTTGAGTTAATGGAACATAGCATTTGTTTTACCTGAGAATCCAGAGACCTTATGAAGCAGGGCAATGGCCCGAAGCTCACCAGCAAGTCAGCCCCTGACTTGTTAAAAACAAAATGACGATTCTGGACAAAAATCTGATTGAGATGCTGTGACATTACTTTCAATAAGCCATTCATGCTCTGAAACGATTCAGTTTGATTGAATCTAGACAAATCTTTAAAGAAGAGTGGGCTTTTTGCCATGATAATTAAAATTATCTTGCATTATGCATTTACTGCAGTTTGCTTTAACCTGTTGTTTTCGGGAGATATTACAATTTGTTTGATGATCTGAAATAGTCCAACAAAAAAAGCAAAAACAGAAGAAATAAATTAGAGGGCAAATACTTTTTCATAGCACTGTAAATGATGAGGGTTTGAACTGTATCGTTGTATTCATAGAAGGGTTGTCAGTATACAAACATTTCTAACTCGATACTGATACCAAGGAAAATACTTGATACTGTTTTCGACACCACAGCAACAATTTCCGAAGGCACAGGGTTCTTTGTAATTAAGATAAAAAAACATATAAGTTACAATATGACTTTTTTTTTTACTTTCTTTATTGGGGGAAACAAGTAAGTATGAAACAATTCAACTCTTATTTAGAAAATTACTTAATTTGAATGTCACTTTCTTGTTTGGCCAAACAGACAAAATAACACTTAGTATACGTTTGCTTTGTGGAAGTGTGTACCTTTGATTTAGTCATGCAATTAATTCATTTAATTACAACGGCTTATCTTTAGTGTGCCACTGTATGCTTCCAAATGCCTGTTAATTTGATGTTGATACAAATACATTTTACTACTGAGGGCCAAATAAAGGATCATTCTGTTCTAAAATGAATTGTGTTTTTAAAAAAAAACTTGGCGCATACAAAACATATTGTATATAGAGTAAACCAGGATCTAATCCATGCAGAAGTGGGCAGCAGCAGGAGCCAATTTCTGTCTTTATGCTAATTTAGTATAATGTTTTCTTTAGTGATTAGTTAGAGCTGCAGGGTAGTTTACAACAAGTCTTTGGCTCTAGTTGTCAGCTTTAGTCTGGCTACACCATAACCTGTGTCATTACATAGCCGACAGAGTCGTCAGCTGATTAACATTTTCCTGCGTTGACTCTGTGTTTTCATGGAATACCGCAGTAGAACGCAGCACTACGTGATTAGAACAGAGTGTTGAGTCAATCTTTGTGGAAAATATCTGCTAGGACAAAGTCTGGCTTTCATAACAAAAGTTCTGTTTGACAAACAACATAAAGGATGCTTCTTTTAAAAAGCTTCATAAATTCTATCCAACTAACCACTACCTTCCGAGACTTAAAGGTGATATTATATGGAGCTAAATTGGGGCCATAAAGTTTGTTCAAACAAAAAAAATTTTAACCTGAAAAATTATTTTGAACCTCCCCCCAAAAAATTTGAAAACTGGAAAAAAAGTTTTGCAACTGAAAAAAAAACCACATGTGAAACTGGAAAAAAACAAGTTCAAAACTACTTTTCAGATTCAAGTTTTTTTTTTCACATTTTGTTCACATTTTTTTACGGTTTCAAACTTTTGGCCCTGTTTTGGAGTGGGGGGCGGGGCCTCAGATCACGGGGGTGCGGATTCATGACTGACAGCTCAACACAGCGGCTGAGCAACATATTCCCAGCTGTTGCATTCAGGGACCGTGGGAACTGAAATTATCTGTAATACATCATCAATATTCTATATATATGTGATTGGTTTTGAAAGATAACAGGCTGGACCGATAGAAGCAGCTTACGTGAATACAAGACGTGCATCTCAGAGGAGAAAATATGATCTTGACAGATTTGCACAGCATTTTAAGTCTGTGTTGGAGATTTCCCATGCTCTCAACATCAAGCAAAAGAACCACCAGACTAAGCGGCGGTATGAAACCAGATGCAAAACGAGCCAGTATTTTCCGAATATCCTTGCATAATTAAGCATGGACTTGTTTTCATATCGACTGGACTCGGGTTTCGGTTTCTGGTGCATTTTTGATTAAAATGTGTTTGGTCTCCTTTTAGTGAAGTGACTCACAGCCAGCGGCAAACTGGCATACGGGGCAAGTGGGGAAATCCCCGGTGGACCGCTGGCTTAGGCATTTCTTATTTTGTGAATGTTTAGTTTTTAATGACCGCCATTCACAGACGCAGGGTGCTGGACCGGTGGTTCACTTCAATTTCATAGAATTACCTATTTATATAAAGCATTATATTTTCTTAGTAATGGACAGCAAGGCCAAATAAGCTTTAAAAAACAAGTCATCTTTTTAAACATTTTCATATCATTCTTTAATTTTGAGTGTTAGGGTGATTTGAAACCCTGACATTTTGGGTTTATGGCAAACGCAAGTTGTGTCCTCTTCGTTTATTTCCTTCGCTTCTGTAACTGCGGCACTGCTGCTGGAAGAACAAGGCGACAATTTGGGCAAAAACAGAATGGCTCAATTTATGTCAATTTTAACACAAACTAGTATGTTTGAATAATTTGTTTTTTTTTAATAATAATTATATTGGGTTTTTTAAATATTTTAACCCTGTTTTATAGTATGTGGTGTTCATGTTTTTTGTTTTTTGTTTTTTTTAAGTACACATACATTCAACTTTTTTAAGAAAAAAAAACATTAAGATAATTGTGCAGTTCAATCAATATTTGCTTGCATAATGTGAAAAATGGTGAAAAGTCATTGTACTTGGGAATGTTTGTTCATTAAAAAATAATTTTGTGGAATTTTATTCAAAAAAGTATTGTATCGTCTTGTAACACCACACCAGCTAACCGCATTACACCATATGACTGAAGTTTTTTTAGGATTTGACTTCAAGAAATTTTGATATTATTCGTTCCATTCTCACAGCTTCCCTGCAGGCAAACAGACACAAGTGGGATACCAACTTTCTCTTTCTTGATTCTAAATTGATTTTCTTTTTCCAGTCAAGAAACAACTCATAAGTCATCTTAGCGCTGCAAGGATGTCAAATCCTCACCTTTGGTGTCCCGGTTACATCCCTTTTGAACATAAGCGCTTTCAAGTGAAATTAATCAATTTCTTTATCACACGGGCAGTGTCATTAACAAACCACAGAGTGGAAAATGAAAGCGCTAATCGCACAGCAAGTGGAGCCTTTGTTTGGGAAAGCCAAGTTTTCTCGCTCAGACAGCTTTGCAAATGTGTGTTCAATTGAGTTTTTTCAGGCGAGGAGAGACTGAATTGAGAACTTACTTTAAAATTATTTGTAAAGAAAACTGAAGAATGACAGCACCTTTGAATTTGGTTCTCCAAAAATGTATATCTTTGCACATGAACAAAAAGCTACACACATACTGTTTTGCTTATGCACTTGTAATAAAAACAGTGACTCTATAGTGTACATTTACTCTGTGTATTGACACATGTCCCAACAAAAATAACAACAGGGTGAAACCGCTTCTCAGCAGATATCAACAGATAATGACTTTGTGTGCACAGATGTGCCTGAAGCTGCACCTCAGTGTATATGTTTGCTATTTCAGCAATTTTTACCTTGCTTGTCACTTATATGGTAGTGTAGCTGAACAGTCAGTCAGAGAAAAGTATGATTTTACTAACCATCGAGGCGTACGAACCTGCAGGCTCGATGATGTCGAGCAGACTAAGATTTATGCAACCCGCATGAGTCAGAAAGAGAAGGGTTACTCTTCTCCATAGAAAGGGTTACTCTGAAAATAAAAGCACTTTTTCTGTTTGCTGAATGCATGGCATCTTTGTTTTCTAGAAGTAGTAATGCCTTTTCAGGCTAATTACTATCTGTAATGGGTGATTGTATATGTTGAAATATGCAGCTTAACTCTTTTTGTGAGTCTCGCCATACGAAAAGAGGAATATGTTTTTTTGGTAAATACTAAGTCTAAGATTTGATAAATATATAAATATATTTCACCATATAATAACCTAATCCAACAGCATATAGGACAGATAATAAACAGTGCCCTGCTAGTATTTTCAGACTTGAACAATTTCACGTTTTGTCATCACATCCACAATCTTCTGTATTTTTAGTGGAGTCTTATGCAACAGACCAACCCAATGCAGTGCACAATTGTAAGGTTGCAAGGAGAGGATATAAATTAGATTTTTACTGTGTTCTGAGTACGACTCTGAAAAGTGTGGTATGCATTTATATTCAGACACTCTGATACCACTAAATAAAATCCAGAACAGCCAATTGCCTTTTGAAGTCATTAGTTTGCATTTGGCTTTAATTTCAACAAATAACATCATAAACAGTCATTCAAAATAAGCATTTGGGTTTGTGAAAACTATAACAAAACTTGGTTTTCTTAAAAAGTTAAATAATTAATTTTTTTGTGCACATAGAATGTGGCAATGATGCAAACACTATGCCTAGTAAAACCCAGGAAAACACCAACTGGACTAAGGTTCTGGAGAAGTTTAAAGCATGGTTAGGCTATAAAACTATACAGTTCTGATCAAAATTGTAAGACCAGTTAAAAAATTGCAAGATTTGTTTCAACTTGGATCTTAAGAAGGTTCTAACTAGAGCTTCACAATGCTAAAAGAGTAAATGGGAGCAAGAGACAAAACATTTTGAGCAGACAACTTACTGACAACCACATTTATACTCAAACATGCATTTGTCAGTGATCAAATGTTTAAGACCACAGCCTTTAATGGTCAAACTCTACATATAATTTGGACTTCCATATTACATTTACACTGTCAGGTCCTTCTGTCAGGACCTCCTGATGGCAAATGCAAACAAGCTTACTGTCCTTGAACTTCGTAGAATTATCAGGCTGCATAAGCAAGGCCTCTCACAACTTGCCATGACTGCTGGTTGGACACAGTGATTTTCTTAAAAGATCTCGGTGGGTTATGGAACAAAAAAGTCTATTGGTAGACCCAAAGAAATTTCACTGGCCCTGAGATGCAGGATCTGATTGGCTTTCCATCAAGACACAGGACGATCCTCTGCCCATATTAAGTCTACTGGTGCTGACTGCAGCCCAATAACCATCAGACGCCATCTGTGAGAGAAGGGTTTTAAAAAAAAAAAATAGGCCACGTCTTCAAAGGCCACGTCTACTTCAATGCAAAACAATTGCCCATTTGGACTTTGCATCGATGCACCAAACACATGACATTGAAACGTGGAAAAGTTTTATTCTCTGATAAGACATGGTGCTAATGACTTCCAACATTACTGGCATGACAAGAAAATCCCACCTGAGGTGAGCAATGAAGCTTCAGGTTATGATTGAGGGCCCTCATGCTTGAGGGCCCTCATCTGTGTGGTATTGACTGAGTTTTTAAACAGGAAAATGCTGCAGTTCACAATGCCCGCCTAACAGAGAACTTCTTCCAGGTAAATAATGTCACTCTTTTCAACCATCCTGCGTGTTCCTCTGATCTAAAACCGATTGAGAACATTTGGGGATGGATTGCATGGGAAGTTTACAGAAATGGACATCAGTTCCAGACAGTTGATGCGCTTCGTGACGCCACCTTCAACATTTGGAGCAATGTTCCTACTAGCCTCCTGCAAACATCAAGCATGCCTAAACAACTGTTTGAAGTGATAAACAAGAATGCTGGAACTACTCATTGCTGAGTCCTTCTTTAACACCTTTTGTTTCTGTTTTGAGGGAGTTTAACAAAGTGTTAACAAAGTGCACACCACTCTTTTTAAATATGTATTTCCAATAAAATGCAATAAATTCTATGTGTTTTATATGAGCAAATGTAAAACAATTATGGGGGAATGAACACATTTTCGGAATATTAGGACTTTTTATTAACTGAACTAGCTGCTTTTCCTCCATAGAAGAAAGTAATTATGAGTGTTAAAACAGCCAGATGGTACAAATATTTGCAAGTTTCTAACAATGGTCATTTTCAAAAGGTTTTACCTGCTTTCCATGAGAAATGATGTGCTTTGGGAAGCACAATGTCCGAGTGGGCTGGAATGGAACAGAGACACAAGAAGAGGAGGAAGAGGCTGAGGAAGTTCCCAGTGTGCCGTGTCCAGGCGCTGACCCCAAAGTCATCTTTCAGAATCATGATCCAGCCCATTGCTGCCACTCTTACTCCTGTGAGAATAAAATGAAATTCATCACTATCTTAATAAGAAATATACCCAGAAACCTGGGCCAGAGAAACCAGATGAGGGAAGGGACTGATCATACGTGAAAAGATGAGAATGTCACTCAGACTATCTGCTGTATGGAAATAAAACTGACACTGAAACCTTGAGCTCAGGAACATAATATGCAGTGTCACCCTCCAAAATGAGGTACATTTGTTTGCCCACTGGCAACAGAGTTTATTTCCAATTTCAATTTGCATATAGCAGGTGGGAGAATATACATGCTTCTTTTGCTACAAGGAACACAAAAACCAATCAATCAGTCATATCATGGACAGGTAGACAGATAGACCTGCAGACAGAGACCTAAAGGAAGGGAAAGCTATGAATTTGCAGAATTACAGGGTATTTGTACATTTGTCTTGCAACTCATTGTCTTTCCTGCTACGTTTAATCATCAGTATGTTTGGGATTATTCTGTGATCCAAAATTGTGCTGCACCAACAGCAGCAGCACCTGATGCTCTGAAGGACTCATGTCACTGTGCTTGTACTGCACTGCTTCTTTCTCCAAGAACAAATTTTGTTGTACTGTAGCGCTTCAGTATTGTGAAATTTGTTATTATTGACTTGGTTTTCAACAGAGCCTTCCTAGCTGTTTTTTTTTTTTTTCCACTTTTCTCTGCTGAAGCCCAACACAAAAGCACTTTGAATGCACAGTAGAAGAAACTCGTTTCTCACAAAAACTAAAGACAACACATAAAAGACACAAAGTCAATATTGTTATTTCTTACAGAAACTAAAATATATTTTATCTATAAATCAATTTGTTTACTGTTTTATGCATAATATGGTGTATATATTTTAATCAAAAAAGTTTTATCTTACAATTCTGAGCTTGTTAATAAAGTGCATCATTACAACATGGAAGTCTGCTTGAATGGTATTTGTTTTCAGTTTTGCAGATCCCTATACAATAATGAGTTAATTAAGCTTTTTCTCAGTTTTCAGAAATCACAGAGAGGATCTAAGGGTGGATTAACTGCCAAATAAAAGAAGCATTTGATATTTTAGATTTTTTGTTTTTGTGATGTCTGTGACAGTCCAGAGCTTTGAGTTACTGTTGCTTACTCTTGTTTGCAGAGATTAAATTTTTTTCTTTGGTGTTTTTTTCTGTGTTTTGATGGTGTTGAAATGTGCTTTATGAAAAAATATGCAAAGATGAAGATGGCTTGATGCCTGGAAATGGGCAGCCAGATGCACAGTTGTTGATGGACGGTCCAATTTTTTTCAAGCCTTGGTGTATTATTCTAAAGTCATTTTTAAAAGAAATTCAGCATAAACACAAATTTAGAATTTGGCAATCCAACATTTTTATTAGCCTAAATAAGCTGCCAAACCTCACTGTTCCGCCAGCTCTGTAGGTCTTTATTTTAAAGATTTCATCTATATTGACTGAAATTGAAGTAATTGAAGTAAGCTGCCTTTGTCTCACATTTTTATAGCCAGAACGTGTTCTCTGATCGGTTGACTGAACAACCCACCCTGACTCTTGCTCAGCCATATGCCAATTAGACACCTCTAGTTGCTGATTACTAGCCTTTCTTTCTTGTGGCAGTGTTTGGAAAGCATACCTGACTGCTCCTAGATTACATCCTCCCTCCAACCAGTCTAATTTAACTATTCACGGGACAGGTAGCTCTCTCTTTCAGGCTAATGGAAAACATTAGGACTACTTAGAATACATGATCTTGAACAGAAATGAGCAATGAAAAGAGGCATGCCAATGTCGATTTTCAGAGTTCACAGAGATAGATATTTAAATCAACCCTGGGGTGAGATATTTTTGACAATGTTTATCTGCAAAATTGTTCTCATAAAGCTCTGGCTCAGATTTATTCAATCAAAGCATCCTACATACAGCGACTTGCAAAAGTACTCTTTAAAATAGCTCCAGCTCAGTCAGACTGGATGTACTGTGTCTTTTAACTATATCAGCAGCACAGGAGCACCACAGGGGACTGTACTCTCACCATTCCTTTTCACTCTGTACACATCAGACTTCCAGTACAAGACAGACTCCTGTCATCTGCAGAAAAAATCGGATGATTCTGCAGTCGTGGGGTGGATTAGAGATGGACAAGAAGCTGAGTACAGGAAGGTGGTGGACCGCTTTGTGGCATGGTGTGGAAACAATCATCTCATTTTGAACATGACTAAAACAAAGGAGATAATTGTAGATTTTAAGAGAAACAGGAATAAGTCAAAAACTATTTCCATCATGGGAGAAGAAGTGGAGGAGGTGGAGGAGTATAAATACCTCAGTGTTCACCTGGACAACAGACTAGAGTGGAGATGCAACTGTGAAGCCATATACAAGAAGGGACAGAGCAGACTGAACTTCTTGAGGAAGCTTAGGTCCTTTGGTGTTTGCAGCAAGATGCTGCATTTCTTCTATAAGTCTGTTGTGGAGAGTGTGATCTCTTCTACCATCATCTACTGGGGAAGCAGCATCAGAGCCAGGGACTAAAAAAGCTCAACAAACTGATAACGAAGGCTGGCTCTGTTCTGGGGACTCCTCTGGAACCTCTGGAGATCATTGTGGAAAGACAGATTCTTCATAAAATGAAGAACATTATGGAGAACCCTGAGCATCCTCTTCATGAGACTGTCCTACAACAACAGAATGTCTTCAGTCAGAGGCTTCTTCAGATCTGCTGTAAGACGGAGCGCTACAGGAGATCCTTCCTGCCCACAGCCATCAGCATCTACAACGGCTCTTTGAGGAAACCTTCATAATATGAGCTATAACAACATTTAATTTCCCTTTGGGATTAATAAAGTATTTTTGAATTGAATTTGAATTGAATTGAACTGGACTTTTGAAGTCTTGCCTCTGATTCTTGATTGGTTTTAGGCCTGGCTCTTGCCAGGCTTTTCTTACACATAAAGGTGCTTTAATCTAAACAATTCCATTGTAACTCTGGTTGTATATTTAGGGCCATTGTCCTGCTGAATATGAACTTCTGCTCCAGTCTCCAATCTTTTGCAACGTCTAATGGGATTTTCTCTGGGACTGCCCTAAATTTAGCTTGATCCATCTTCCCATCAACTCAGACTAGCTTTCCTGTCCCTGCTGAAGAAGCCCGTCCCCACAGAATAATGCTGCTATCACCATGTTTCACAGTGGGAATGTTGTGTTCATGGTGATGTTCAGCATTGGTTTTCTGCCACATATAACATTATCCATGCAAAATAGAAAGTTAAATTTAGTTCTCATCTTATCAGAGCTCATTCTTGCAGATGTTTGCGGTGTCCCTTACTGGTTTTATGGTAAATTGCTTATGGGAGTTATCAAAAGATTATTTTAACCATAGTTTTCATTTTGCTTCTTTTTGGCAAATTTCTGATTTATGGAGTGTAAGACTAATAGTTATCCTATTGACATGTTATTTCACCTGTGCTGTGGATCACTTGGCTGCTCTTCAATTTAATGCCGTCTTGCTTTTGCGGGAGTTTTTTTCGAGGATAGAGTTAAGGAGGCTGAGTACAATTACACACCACTCCTTATTTGTCAAAGAAATTGAAAACTCTGCATCTTTTTCTTTCCATTTCTCATTTGCAGACCACTTTCTTCCATAATAAAATTATGTTTTAGGGGGTATTTTCTCTTCCCTAAAAAATAGCTTTAACTGTATGGTTCTAATGTGGTAAAATGATAGAATAAAAAAATTCCAGGGGTACAAATACTTTGCAAGCACTGTAAAGAGGAAGACAAGCTAAAGGGGATTTTTATTTTTGCTGAAAAACCAGCTCGTAAGCAGCTAAGTATCTGGGTCAAAGGCACCCTTCCAGGCTCTTATTGGATGCAGAAAACCTGGAGATCAGCAGCATGGCTCAAATCATGCAGTGCATCCTATTGGAAACGCCATGATCTGATGGAATGCAATCGGTCGCCCTGTCTCCTGTGGTCCTAGTTGGTGCCCACTCACTGGACTCAGTCAGCAAGAATTCTACAGTTATCGTAAGGGAACAGATGAGCAGAACTCTAAAACCTTCAGTTTCACAGGTGGTCATATTAGAGTTTGGTTAGATATTTCAAAATAAAAGGAAAAAGCTCATTTGTTTGGCCATGGTTCTAAACAATCAACATGTGATCTGCCAGCCTTTTTAAACAAGCCAAATACTCTGTTCTGTTCATGCGGAAACAAACACATTTGACTCCAGCCTGTATGCCAGAGATGCAACCTTCTTCTCTGGATATCCACAAAATTATTTAGCCAACCAGCTCTTCCTGTCCTTACAATCTCCGTTAATATTCACGCTTCCATCCCAGTGTTGTCTTTGTGCTCTGCATTCAGCACAGGTTAGTTAACAAGGCTGTAAGAATTGTTCCACATTGTTGTGCATGTAATTGTTTTTGATTGCTGGCAATAAAAACACAGAAATTCATTTTACTCCATCCCCCATCTTTTCTTTACAGATGCATTCACCGAAAGGAAAAACCATAAAAGAACAGAATGAACAATGATGCAAAATGCTTTGCCATTTTTGGGGGGTGGTGGTGGGTGGGTGTCAGGCTGTTGTGGTCGTCAGGTTTTGTTATATTCAGCTCTATAATTTTTCTGTTTATGACTTCTGTGTTCTATAGCATTGTCTGAGTTTGGGTCTTCCTAACCACCAGTATACACATGATTGCATGCCATGCAGGTCAAACAGTTAAAGTTTAATAATAATAATATCACGTTTAAGACCAGAAAACAAAGTTTAACATCTAGTTTAGCAAGATTTAGAAGTTGATACTACAGATGTCCTGAGTTGATCTGAAGTACTCTATCAGAGCTTTGATCAGCATTTTAAAATGATCCTGAATAAAATCACGTCCTGATACCTCTGTTGTTGTTTTGACTTGCTTTTTTACATCAGCTGTACCCATGGTTTGCCAAAGAGATATATGATGAAGAGGTGGAGGTGGTGGAGGAGTATAGATACCTCGGTGTTCACCTGGACAACAGACTGGAGTGGAGATGCAACTGTGAAGCCATCTTCAAGAAGGGAGAGAGCAGACTGTACTTTTTGAGGAAGCTTAGGTCCTTTGGTGTTTGCAGCAACATGCTGCATATCTTCTATAAGTCTGTTGTGGAGAGTGTGATCTCTTCTGCCATCATCTGATGGGGTACAGCATCAGAGCCAGGGACTTAAAATAGCTCAACAAGCTGATTAAAAAAAGGCTGGCTCTGTTCTGGGGACTCCTCTGGAACCTCTGGAGATCATTGTGGAAAGACAGATTCTTCATAAAATGAAGAACATTATGGAGAACTCTGAGCATCCTCTTCATGAGACTGTCGTACAACAACAGAGTGTCTTCAGTCAGAGGCTTCTTCAGATCTGCTGTAAGATGGAGCGCTACAGGAGATCCTTCCTGCCCACAGCCATCAGCATCTACAACGGCTCTTTGAAGACACCTTCATAATGAGCTACAACAACATTTAATTTCCCTTTGAGATTAATAAAGTATTTTTGAATTTTGAATTGAATTGAATTTTGCTTAGTCAAAATGTGAAAATCAACAGTCATTTTCATGTGCACGTCTTGCAAACCTGTTATTAGCTCCACACAGAGAAGCCGAAAAACTTATAACAACAATTGAAGATGTTCAAAGAATAGCACTGAGCTTATGAAGTAGGTGAACAGCCTTTTTATGTACTCAATTAACTGGAACCATGTTGAAATATGTCAAGAGCTGATGTCACATCAAAACAGAGAGTAATGTTAGTCCGGCACTTTAGCAAATTTCACACGGAAACATCATCAACTGAGAAAGACTTGAGTTTATTGACAATTGCAGCCTTTTTTCTCTATATATCTTTCAACATGTCTTTAGAAACAAGAGATGAAGCTGTGCATGCTTCAAGGGTCCATTGTTATAACATCATAACAACTTTCTTAACCTAGTTAAGTTATATTGTAAGGTCATATTATAACCCACCTGCAAACGCTACAGTTAGGACACAATGTTGCTGTTAAGAGAAACAGATACTGCAGTGTCACTGGTAAATGGTAAGGGACCGGTGACACTCAAACAACAATCAATGTACTACTGAAGACAATGGAATACTGATGTAACACAGTATGTCATTTTACTGTTTCTCCATGAGATTTTAACAACATATCAGACTGGAATTGATAATATTAAAGACCTATTTGTAACTGAGTCAAATCAATATTAACATCTCTAATTCATAGTTCCCCCACATTGTTCTTTTCTAGTCAGTTATAGAGGAAAATCTCAGTGTAGCGATCCTGTTGGTTGAGCTAATGTCTCACATTTAAAGTATACCTTTCACCATTTCTACAACACCCCCTTGATCCACAGCTCCAGTTTCCATTTACACAAGTCAGTCGATGCAGACTTGTGACTATTTCGCTTGCCGAGTAAAGGGCATCACAGAGATGGGCTAAGTTCTACACCCCTGGTCACATCACTCCTTTTACAGAACACACTGAGAGAGCTAAAAGGTAAAAGAAGTGTTCAGAAAAGTGTTTATTTTTCAACCAGAATAAATACAAATTTTACTTATTTTATATTTTTATATTTTATACAAGACAAATCATTTAATTATGCACGTTTCCCTCTTTCAGCTCTCAGTTAAACACATTGAATTTATCCAGCACCTTGACGTTAAAACCACGACATCTGCAATTAAAAAGCATTCAGACTGGGATCAGTCAGAGCCACAATCCCAGTCGCTGTCCTGACATTTTTACATGATTCCAAGAATTTGTTTGTGTGCCCTTAGGTTAGTGAGATGGAAATAAGATTACATTATGATGTGATACTGTTTAAAAACAGATATTCACAGTAAAATGAGGATTATGTAATTAATCAATATAGATATAGCATCTAGTGCTTAGTCGAAGACTGTATTGATTGCTGGGTTGTCTAATTTCTTTGTATAGCCTGCTATTTGCAAATATTGTCTGTCTGCTATATTAACAACTTGTATTTTATTCACAACTTAAACAAAGAAACTTAACAAACTAAAAAAATTTTAGGCGACCATCTTAACAAACTAAAAATTGGGCCCATGATGTGGGCCAATCCGACCACATCATGGTCCACCTGATTCCTGCATACAGGCAGAAACTAAAGCTCTGCAAACCTGTTGTGAGGACGACAAGGAAGTGGAGCAGTGAGGCTGTGGAGAATCTCCAGGCGTGTTTAGGCTGTACAGACTGGGATGTGTTCAGGACTACTACCAACAGTCTGGACGAGTACACAGAGGCTGTGACTTCCTACATCAGCTTCTGTGAGGACAGCTGTGTACCATCATGCACCAGGGTGAGTTACAACAACGACAAACCCTGGTTCACAGCTAAACTCAGAAGGTTAAGACTGGATAAGGAAGAGGCCTTCAGGAGTGGGGACAAAGACATATACAGAGAGGCGAAGTACAAGTTTGGCAAGGCAGTGAAAGAGGCCAAACGACTGTACTCTGAGAAGCTCCAAAACCAGTTCTCAGCCAACGACTCTGCGTCTGTCTGGAAAGGGCTCAAGCAAATCACCAACTACAAGCCGAAAGCCCCCCACTCCATCAACGACCGACGCCTCGCCAACGACCTGAACAAGTTCTACTGCCGCTTTGAAAGACAAAGGGACAGTCCTGCAACCATCCCCCACGACGCCCCCCAACAGCTGCAGCCACAATCCACCACCCCCATCTCTCCAACCTCAAGAGGGGCCTTGGCACCTCCAACCACCACCCTGAAGTTCCCCCCCACCAGCCCCCTACCCACGCCGAGGACGGCTCTTTCCATCCAGGAGAGGGACGTAAACAAACACTTCAGGAGACAGAACCCCCGGAAAGCTGCTGGTCCGGATTCTGTCTCACCAGCCAGCCTGAAGCACTGCGCTGATCAGCTGTCTCCAGTCTTCACAGATATTTTTAACACCTCACTGGAGACATGTCATGTGCCAGCCTGCTTCAAGTCCTCCACCATCGTCCTTGTTCCCAAGAAGCCAAGGACCACAGGGCTTAATGACTTCAGACCGTCGCCCTGACCTCTGTGGTGATGAAGTCCTTTGAGCGCCTTGTGCTCTCACACCTAAAAGACATCACCGACCCCCTCCTGGACCCCCTGCAGTTTGCCTACAGAGCCAACAGGTCTGTAGATGATGCAGTCAACATAGCCCTTCACTTCATCCTCCGGCACCTGGACTCCACAGGAACCTATGCCAGGATCCTGTTTGTGGATTTCAGCTCTGCCTTCAACACCATCGTCCCAGTTCTGCTACAGGAGAAGCTCTCCCAGCTGAGTGTGCCCGACTCCACCTGCAGGTGGATCACTGACTTCCTGTCTGACAGGAAGCTGCGCGTGAGGCTGGGGAAGCACGTTTCTGACTCCCTGACCATCAGCACCGGTTCCCCCCAAGGCTGTGTTCTCTCTCCTCTGCTCTTCTCCCTGTACACCAACAGCTGCACCTCCAGTCACCACTCTGTCAAGCTTCTGAGGTTTGCGGACGACACCACCCTGATCGGACTCATCTCTGATGGTGACGAGTCCGCGTACAGATGGGAGGTGGACCATCTGTTGGACTGGTGCAGCCAGAACAACTTTGAGCTCAACGCTCTAAAGACAGTGGAGATGGTTGTGGACTTCAGGCAGAACCCAGCCCCACCTGCCCCCATCACCCTCTGTGACTCCACAATTGACACTGTGGAATATTTCCGCTTCCTGGGAACCATCATCTCCCAGGATCTCAAGTGGGAGCCAAACATCAGCTCCCTCATCAAGAAAGCCCAGCAGAGGATGTTCTTCCTGCGGCAGCTGAAGAAATTCAACCTGCCAAAGATTATGATGGTGCACTTCTACACAGCCATCATTGAGTCCATCCTCACCTCCTCCATCACCATCTGGTACGCTGCTGCTGCAGCCAAGGATAAGGGCAGGCTGCAGCGTGTCATTCGGTCTGCTGAGAAGGTGATTGGCTGCAGTCTACTGTCGCTCCAGGAACTGTACACCTCCAGGACCCTGAAGCGGGCAGGGAAGATTCTGGCTGATCCCTCCCACCCCGGTCACAGACTCTTTGAAACTTTCCCCTCTGGCAGGAGGCTGCGGTCCATCCGGACCAAAACCTCACGCCACAAGAACAGTTTTTTCCCATCTGCCCGGAAACCACCCCCCCCCTTTTTTTTGCTGACAGGACACTTGTAACCTGTAACTCTATGCGTTACATTAACGCTCAGCTTGGACTCCTGCTTTACTTGCACTGCCATACTTGCACAATGATCACCTGCACTGTTGTATTGCTCTTGCATCTTATACTGCTCTATACTTACTCTCACTCACTTAAAACTGTGCACATATATTTATATTATATTGTAGATATGTTTATACTGTTTAATTTGTATTGTATTGCACTGACTACGCCAAAACAAATTCCTTGTATGTCCAAAAACGTACTTGGCAATAAAGCTTTTCTGATTCTGATTCTGATTCTGATTCTGATGATCACGTATTTAAAATGAGTTTGAGTATGCAAAGGCTACCTTTTACTTATAAAATGTTATTTTTCTCTCATGACTCTCACTTAAAATGGATAAGGTCAGGATATTTACAGAATGATGAAAAAACCACTTAAACAACTTTAGGCCCCGTTGAAAACGTTCATTGCATTACTGTTTAGATTTTACTGTGCATGATGCCTCTTGCCCAGTGCTGGTTACAGGGACCAGCCAACTCTGGAACAATGCATATTATGTAAAACACGCTGCACCTGTGTAGGGTGATTTCCAGTCATCCCTCTGGGTGATATTGTTAGTAGAGTTGCAGAAGACTCTGGGCAGTCCTATCCAAGAAGATTTTAGCCGAGCAGAGAGAAGACGTCTGAAGATGTTAAGTCTGGCAGAGGTGGTAAATCGCCTGTGCCAAGCCTTCTGCTTGCAGCATCATGCAATAGCTTAATCTGGTACAAATCAATGTGTGGTGAGCTGGGTCTATGTCACACCTCCTGCAGCAGTGAGCACCTTCGAGGTGCAAACTCTGTCAAGCGCCCACTCGCTCAAGTACCGACTGGGGATGGTCCAACCAGCATTGGCAGCTGTAAAGGGTCTGAGGAGAACAAAAACAGAGAAGAAATAAAAAAGATATAAACGTCTGACCAGAGAGTATTAAAAGTGTTGACATAAACTTGTTTTAGGATAGTTGCAAAGCTACAAGCATCAAAAAAGAAGAAAAATGGATTGTAGATGCTCAAGACCCTGAATTCAGTGTCTTTTATTTTGCACACCGTCAGTAGAAACTGGCCAAAAACTATGAAATGATTTGCACTTCACTCGTCTGGTTTTCTCATTCAATATAACTCTTCATCTTAGTGTGCTGCAAACTGAGATAGTGCTTGCGCATAAAAATACGTTTTAATATTATGCCTTCAGGTTTCAGACTCCGTGCAGCACTACAGGAGACAAATCATTTCACTTGTGCAACATATTAATGAAGCAGTGGGTGCTGTTTTTGAATCTTTTCTTTTATTTATTCCTTGAGACACATTCTAATTTTCAAAGACAGGAGTTAAAGCTTTGGATTTTTGCTCTTCTATGTTATTCTGTGCTTAACTGTTGGCCCTGCCGCCAAGGCTGTTCATCGAGCTCACCCACAAGAAACTGATTCTATTAACCCCCTACGCCTTTCAGCAGCTCCACAGTCTGCCTTCAACTGACCTGACTGTTCATGGCCGTGAGATCCCCAGATCCCATTGACCCAGAATGTATTACTTAAGGCTTTTTCCCTTTCATTCATTTCTTGTTCAAATTAGCTTGCTTCTGCAGCTTCACTTCTCTGCTTCCAGCTGGCTAATAAACAAAATGAATGAAAGCTACTATTGTGAATGGATCAGGTGGAAACAATCATTTCAACTGTGGACAAATATAGTTAATGTATTCTAACTTTGTGTATCACAGTCAAGCTCTATTCATCTCTCACTATTTTGTTAAAACTCTACCTCATAAATAGCCTATTTTTAAACTACATTTGTAATTCATGTATATGATGACAGTGGGCAGTATTTATTACAAATTGAAGCAAAGACAAAAATTATTTCACAATTGTGGATATTATTAGGCTGTGACAAGGTGTTGTGATATTAAAACAGCTAAATATTTCTCATCTAACTGTTCATTTGCTGTCAAAATGTGATGACTGGTGCTTAGGGGTAACGGTGGTAGAGGTTTGTCTTGTAACCGGTGGGTTTTCGGTTTGAACCTCAGCTCGCTCCGTCTCAGTCGTTGTGTGTAAGTAGAAATGTAGTAAATATATATGCTTTAAAATGTAGGAAAACTTTGACCCAAGGTAGAAACATTTACAATCCTGAAAATACTGTGAAGAGACTACTGATATAATTAGCAGCGCTAAATGCGTTAATGGTGCTAATGACTAATAAAAGTGGTGAAAAACAGTTCTTAATATTATTCTTTTCTTTCTTCTTTTACTAAAATACTAAACACTCCTGATTTGATAATGGGAGTGTTTAATTTGACCTCTCTTAATCTCTCATATGTTGCCTCTGCTTGTGAATAATCTGTGACTGTTCATGGCAGAAAGGGTCATTTAAGCCAATTATTAGTAATTAACAGTGTCACTGGATGTATAGGTCCTTCTCAAAATATTAGCATATTGTGATAAAGTTCATTATTTTCCATAATGTCATGATGAAAATTTAACATTCATATATTTTAGATTCATTGCACACTAACTGAAATATTTCAGGTCTTTTATTGTCTTAATACGGATGATTGTGGCATACAGCTCATGAAAACCCAAAGTTCCTATCTCACAAAATTAGCATATTTCATCCAAACAATAAAAGAAAAGTGTTTTTAATACAAAAAACGACAACCTTCAAATAATCATGTACTGTTATGCACTCAATACTTGGTCGGGAATCCTTTGGCAGAAATGACTACTTCAATGCGGCGTGGCATGGAGACAATCAGCCTGTGGCACTGCTGAGGTCTTATGGAGGCCCAGGATGCTTCGATAGCGGCCTTTAGCTCATCCAGAGTGTTGGGTCTTGAGTCTCTCAACGTTCTCTTCACAATATCCCACAGATTCTCTATGGGGTTCAGGTCAGGAGAGTTGGCAGGCCAATTGAGCACAGTGATACCATGGTCAGTAAACCATTTACCAGTGGTTTTGGCACTGTTAGCAGGTGCCAGGTCGTGCTGAAAAATGAAATCTTCATCTCCATAAAGCTTTTCAGCAGATGGAAGCATGAAGTGCTCCAAAATCTCCTGATAGCTAGCTGCATTGACCCTGCCCTTGATAAAACACAGTGGACAAACACCAGCAGCTGACACGGCACCCCAGACCATCACTGACTGTGGGTACTTGACACTGGACTTCTGGCATTTTGGCATTTCCTTCTCCCCAGTCTTCCTCCAGACTCTGGCACCTTGATTTCCGAATGACATGCAGAATTTGCTTTCATCCGAAAAAAGTACTTTGGACCACTGAGCAACAGTCCAGTGCTGCTTCTCTGTAGCCCAGGTCAGGCGCTTCTGCCGCTGTTTCTGGTTCAAAAGTGGCTTGACCTGGGGAATGCGGCACTTGTAGCCCATTTCCTGCACACGCCTGTGCACGGTGGCTCTGGATGTTTCTACTCCAGACTCAGTCCACTGCTTCCGCAGGTCCCCCAAGGTCTGGAATTGGCCCTTCTCCACAATCTTCCTCAGGGTCTGGTCACCTCTTCTCGTTGTGCAGCGTTTTCTGCCACACTTTTCCTTCCCACAGACTTCCCACTGAGGTGCCTTGATACAGCACTCTGGGAACAGCCTATTCGTTCAGAAATTTATTTCTGTGTCTTACCCTCTTGCTTGAGGGTGTCAATAGTGGCCTTCTGGACAGCAGTCAGGTCGGCAGTCTTACCCATGATTGGGGTTTTGAGTGATGAACCAGGCTGGGAGTTTTAAAGGCCTCAGGAATCTTTTGCAGGTGTTTAGAGTTAACTCGTTGTTTCAGATGATTAGGTTCATAGCTCGTTTAGAGACCCTTTTAATGATATGCTAATTTTGTGTGATAGGAATTTTGGGTTTTCATGAGCTGTATGCCAAAATCATCTGTATTAAGACAATAAAAGACCTGAAATATGTCAGTTAGTGTGCAATGAATCTAAAATATATGAATGTTAAATTTTCATCTTGACATTATGGAAAATAATGAACTTTATCACAATATGCTAATATTTTGAGAAGGACCTGTAGCTGCTTTTCAGGTCATTTTACCCCTAGTGCCCCTCCACCCACCAAATAAGTCACAAAAATGATTTAAGTAGTATTTTTGAAGCCAGCTTCATTTTGATAAAATCTATTGTGCCCCTTTACCACTCCATCTCAACACTCTGTATTCAGAATTAGTAGCTTTGCAGCTGACAAGAATGAAAATATAAGCATCAAAGTCTGACACTATTTCAATTCTAAATCTTGTAATTATAAATGCAGCTGAAGATAAGGACAAGCATTGCAGGAGGATAACAGACAGTGCCTATTTGGTTTATTTATTTAACCGTATGCTTCACCTTGACCAAAGTAATTTTTAAACGTTTAGGTAAAAGCCTTTTGGAATGGCAAATATCCACACCAAAAACCTGAGTTGAAGCATCTCTGCTTTATTTTCTGTATGGCTTCTTTTAAACTAAACTCTGACCTCACCCTGTAGTCTGAAGTGCAAGAGTTAAAATCTGTCTTTACTTAATGATAGATCTTTTGCTTTTGCAATATCTTGGATGTTTTCAATGTCACCACATTGTGTGTATGTTTTTAGCAAAGCCCATCAGTTTCTCACAGTGTCTTTCAATGCATGTGTGATGCAGTTACAAAATATTAATTCTGTTTCTGTTACAGCTTCCAACTTAGTACACAAGAAGCTGACAAAATATTCCCACTGACAAGCTTAGATCCTTATTTTCAAATATGACAAGCTGTAAAGACACAGTAAAGTGAAGCAGGTTTTTCAATAACCTGCATCACTCTGGGAAATAAAGACCTAGATGTCTTGCTGAATTAAGCACACATTGGTAACATAGAATTTCAAAACATTAGAACTTTATGCTTATGTAAACAGATATCAAGGTTGCCCATTCATTCATTTTGAGTTTTGATTAAAAAAGCTTCTGTTTTAGAGGTAAGGAGTATTATTTAAAAATAAAGCCAGTATGCCTGTAGAAAATTAGAAATTCAGAATGCATCTTTAAAAAATGTCTTTACAAATGCACAAATGAGACTCAGCTGCAATGCTTTGCCAAAAACCCACATGTAGTTAATGCAGGCCATTTTTTGCAGTTCTTTCAGATAATGAAAATCATTTTACTAGGCTGTTGAGATGTTGCATGTGGCACTATCTGGAAGGAGTAGGTATCTCAACCCTACCAGTTACTCGAACCGTCTGCCTTCCGAAAGCAGCTGCTCCTGAAGCTGGGGTTATCAACTCAATCAGCTGCATATTTATCGCTGTTTTGAAGATACTAAGCTTCTTTCCCCCTACTTCCCTTTGCTGCAGGTGCAGGGCTATGGCTAGTTAAGCAAGCAGACAGAATAACATGATTGATACCAACAGGAAAGAATTTGAAATAAGCTGCACACATTCAGGCTCACCACACAAAGACCACTTAAATTAAATGAAACTCACAAAACTGGGTGGTTTTGTGAAAAATTTGAAATTCTACTTACTATCTCTGCACTGTATTTCTTATTTTCCAGCTACCTTTACATTGGACTTTGCATTAAAAAAATTCATCAATTAAATTTAACACTTACAGCAAATGAAAACACAAAATTTAAGATTGGAATATTACATCAAACCAATAAAAACATTTGAATGCAAAAATGTGGGCTTAATGAAAGGTTTGTTTAATACCTACCGAAATGCTGTTGTTTTCAAAAGGTACTTTTAATCTGACAAACAAAACCTCATTGGAAGGCATATTCCAATTTAATGAATGTGAGTGCATATAACAACAAAACTGGCATAATTGATTCCTTTTCCCAGTTTTTATTTTTTAATAATTGATCTTACAAATTTAAAGAGTGTAATCTCTTCTGTTAATTGTATTATGCTATTGTATTAGATGTACCTTGACACAACTGAAACACATGGTTTTCCCTCAATATGCTTTCCGATGATTAAATAATAAACAAATAAAATAAATTACTTGAAAATTGGGCTGCATGGTGGCGCAGTTGGTAGCACTGTTACCTTGCAGCGAGAAGGTCCTGGGTTCAATTCCCAGCCTGGGGTCTTTCTGCATGGAGTTTGCATGTTCTCTCCGTGCATGCGTGGGTTCTCACCGGGTACTCCGGCTTCCTCCCACAGTCCAAAGACATGCCTGTTAGGTTAATTGGTCACTCTAAATTTCCCTTAGGTGTATGAATGAGTGTGTGGTTGTATGTGTGTTGCCCTGTGATGGACTGGCGACCTGTCCAGGGTGTACCCTGCCTCTCGCCCATAGACAGCTGGAGATAGGCACCAGCTCCCCCGCGACCCACTATGGAACAAGCGGTAGAAAATGACTGACTGACTACTTGAAAATTGGATTTTAGTCCTCTTTACAGGTAACTGTACCAATTCTGTACCTGTCAATCAAATTTGCCATAAACTAAACTTCATTATGCTGACACCACAGTTGAAGCACTACAATGCTGGCAGTTCCAGAGTATGCAGATTGTTAAAGATTTTTCCTTTAGAGCAGATCTTGGCATTTTATGGCCCACGGGACACATCTCACCATTTAGATGCCCATGGCTAGCCTGCGTGCGGAGTGGAAATCAAACATGCATAAGGTGTTAAATCGGTTTGCATGTCTAAATATGTTGCATTCACTTTGACACCCCGGGTTTTATTTTAAAAGTAAAGTTTTTCGTTTTCTAATAAACACCCAAATCTTTCAACAGTGTGCCATTGTAAGCAAAGTGTGCACCCTGAGAGATAGATGCAAATCTCAGTTTATGCTAAAAGAAAAAAAAAGATTGATCCCGGGTTGCAAACTTTACATTGGGGCTTGAAAGGGATGTTGTTTTTAAGTTGGATGCTTTTTTTCATACTTCAAAATACAAGTATCAAACTTGGATATGAGGTGTCAAGTGTAAAGAACTCCCCTTAACATCCAGGGCTCATGATATTTCATGAGACTGATACAACTAGATATTGCAAGACAAACCCATCACTTCAAAGAAAAATGCTTTTCCATTTTAAAATTGCCAAATGTCACAAGATGTCCTCTGTTAAATACTTATGCCCTCTGTCAAATATATGCATGGACCAAAAACAACCATGTATAATAGTACACATATATTGGATCTACCATATATATATATACACAGTACAGACAAAAAGTTTGGACACACCTTCTCATTCAAAGAGTTTTCTTTATTTTCATGACTATGAATATTGTAGCTTCACACTGAAGGCATCAAAACTATGAATGAACACATGTGGAATTATGTACTGAACAATAAAGTGTGAAACAACTGAAAATATGTCTTATATTCTAGGTTCTTCAAGGTTCTTTGATTACTGCTCCACACACTCTTGGCATTCTGTTGATGAGCTTCAAGAGGTAGTCACCTGAAATGGTTTTCCAACAGTCTTGAAGGAGTTCCCAGAGATGCTTAGCACTTTTTGGCCCTTTTGCCTTCACTCTGCGGTCCAGCTCACCCCAAACTATCTCGATTGGGTTCAGGTCCGGTGACTGTGGAGGCCAGGTCATCTGGCACAGCACCCCATCACTCTCCTTCTTGGTCAAATAGCCCTTACACAGCCTGGAAGTGTGTTTGGGGTCATTGTCCTGTTGAAAAATAAATGATGGTCCAACTAAACGCAAACAGGATGGAATAGCATGCCGCTGCAAGATGCTGTGGTAGCCATGCTGGTTCAGTATGCCTTCAATTTTGAATAAATCCCCAACAGTGTCACCAGCAAAGCACCCCCACACCATCACACCTCCTCCTCCATTCTTCACGGTGTGAACCAGGCGTGTAGAGTCCATTCGTTCACCTCTTCTGCGCCGCACAAAGATACAGTGGTTGGAACCAAAGATCTCAAACTTGGACTCATCAGACCAAAGCACAGATTTCCACTGGTCTAATGTCCATTCCTTGTGTTCTTTAGCCCAAACAAGTCTCTTCTGCTTGTTGCCTTTCCTCAGCAGTGGTTTCCTAGCAGCTATTTTACCATGAAGGCCTGATTCACACAGTCTCCTCTTAACAGTTGTTCTAGAGATGTGTCTGCTGCTAGAACTCTGTGTGGCATTGACCTGTTTGCTAATCTGAGCTGCTGTTAACCTGCGATTTCTGAGGCTGGTGACTCGGATGAACTTATCGTCAGCAGCAAAGGTGACTATTGGTCTTCCTTTCCTGGGGCAGTCCTCATGTGAGCCAGTTTCTTTGTAGCGCTTGATGGTTTTTGCGACTGCACTTGAGGACACTTTCAAAGTTTTCCCAATTGTTCGGACTGACTGACCTTCATTTCTTAAAGTAATGATGGCCACTCGTTTTTCTTTAATTAGCTGCTTTTTTCTTGCCATAATACAAATTTTAACAGTCTATTCAGTAGGACTATCAGTTGTGTACTGTATGCACCTCCTGCACAACACAACTGATGGTCCCAACCCCATTTATAAGGCTTGAAATCCCACTTATTAAACCTGACAGGGCACACATGTGAAGTGAAAACCATTTCAGGTGACTACCTCTTGAAGCTCATCAACAGAATGCCAAGAGTGTGCAGAGCAGTAATCAAAGCAAAAGGTGGTACTTTGAAGAACCTAGAATATTGCATATTTTCAGTTGTTTCAAACTTTTTTGTTCAGTATATAATTCCACATGTGTTAATTCATAGTTTTGATGCCTTCAGTGTGAAGCTACAATATTCATAGTCATGAAAATAAAGACAACTCTTTGAATGAGAAGGTGTGTCCAAACTTTTGGTCTGTACTGTATATTTTATTTTGCTCTAGGCTGTTTGATTAAATGGTAAATGACACACTCAAAATAATAAATGGTTTCCAAATCCCTGAAGAACCATCCTGGTCTTTAGATGAGGTGGGCTGGATGAGATATTGGACATTTTAAAAGCATTACAGCCATATAGTTTCACCCCCACACACAGCGTGGGCTCTGGAACCCATCTCCTCGAGAGGGGCTGGATTCTCTTCTACTCTGGAGAGGCGGCGGGCTGGGGTGGGTTTTCTTGTTGCCCCCCAGCTCAGCCGTCTCGTGTTGGGGTTTACCCCAGTGGATGAGAGCGTCGCATCCCTGCACCTTTGGGTTGGGGACGAGTCTCTGACTGTCGTTTCGGCCTACGGGCCGAGCGGTAGTGCGGAGTACCTGGGGGACTTCAATACCCAAGTGGGAAACGACAGTGACACCAGGAGAGGCGTGATTGGGAGGAATGGTCTCCCTGATCTGAATCCGAGTGTTGCTTTGTTATTGGAGTTCTGTGCTAGTCACGGGTTGTCCATATTGAACACTATGTTCAAACTTAAGGGTGTCCATCAGTGCACTTGGCACCAGGACACCCTAGGCAAGAGGTCAATAATCGACTTTGTTGTCGTATCATCAGACCTTCGGCCCCATGTTTTGGACACTCGGGTGAAGAGAGGGGCTGAGCTGTCCACTGATCAACACCTGGCAGTGAGTTGGATCCGCTGGAGGAGGAGAAAGCCGGACAGAGTTGGCAGGCCCAAGCGCATAGTTAGGGCTGGGAACGTCTGGCGGAGGCCTCGACCAGGGATGAATTCAACTCCCACCTCCGGGAGAGCTTTGACCAGATTCCGGGGGACAGAGTCCGAGTGGACCATGTTCTCCGCATCTATTGTCGATGCTGCTGCCCGTAGCTGCGGCCGTAATGTCTGCGGTGCCTGTCGCGACGGCAATCCCCGAACCCGGCGCCTCAGGAGGGGGAAGCAACGCTTCGCCAACACTGTTTACAGTGGAGGTGGGAGGCTGCTGACCTCGACTGGGGACATTATCGGGCAGTGGAAGGAGTACTTTGAGGATCTCCTCAATCTTGCCATCACGCATTTCCTGGTGGAAACAAAGGCTGGGGACTCGGGGTTGGACTCTTTCATCACCCAGGCTGAAGTTCGACGGTGTCCCTCGTGATGCCCTGTGGGGGGTGCTCTAGGAGAATCGGGGGCCCTTTATTAGGGGCCATCCAGTCCCTGTACAAGCAGAGCAGGAGTTTGGTCCGCATTGCCGGCAGTAAGTCGCACCTGTTCCCGGTGCATGTTGGACTCCGGCAGGGCTGCCCTTTGTTACTGGTCCTGTTCATAACTTTAACTGGACAGGATTTCTAGGCACAGCCAAGGTCCAGAGGGGATCTGGTTTGGGGACCAGTGGATTTCATCTTTTCTTTTTGCAGATGACGTGGTCCTGCTGGCCCCCTCTAAGACCTACAGCATGCACTGGGGCGGTTCGCAGCCGAGTGTGAAGCGGCTGGGATGAAGATCAGCTCCTCCAAGTAAGTTTTAGTAATACAAGCAGTATTACTAACCAGCCAACTACAGACTGGTTACCAGTGAAGATAGTCTGACTAATTAACCAGCTCAGGTTGTTATACCTGTGTAACACAAGAAAAGAACAAAAATGTACAGTATTCTGTATTAAAAGCACATTTACTAAATGTATGAATCAGAATCAAAAAACAGTAAAACAATTTTCAAGTATGTTATATTATTTGCAGCAGTATTAAATCATAAATATTTTTCTGCTTTAAATTAAAACAATTAGCTCAAGTGTTGAATTTTTAATAATAATATTTTGTGTCATTTCTGTGATACTGTGGTATTTGTGCTCACTGTTATCATATATGAAAATCCTGACCCATGCCTTCTAAACACAAACAGTTTCACTGTTCGCATTTAGAATCACATTAGTCATATCATATATAATAACACGAAGAATGTATTTACGCCTTGATGCCTAAATACACATTTTAATAAGTCTTACTATCTCTTGGTCAGTCTTGGTGTTTGACTTGAGATGGAGACAAATAAACGAAGCAAAACTGTGTTAAAATTCTATCCATTCTGCTCCACTATTCAAATTCAGACATGTGGAAAAAAAGGAATAACTGCCCAGAATGACTAATCTCAGCTCAGCCTCATATCTTTATAAAAAAAGAAACCCAGAGACTCAGACACAGTCATGCGTTTAAAGATATGTTGATGTACTTTAATGTTAATAGACCGTCATGATTTGTGGGTGTTTTTGGGTTCTTCTTCTTATTATTATTATTATTGATAGGTTTTGAATCATGCTTCTGTTATTTTCCTGGTCATGCTTTAGTTTTTGTCTTCCAGTTCATGTTTTGTCAAGTTAGGTTTTTTGGATCTGGTTATGCTTTAGTTTTATGGTTTATTAGTTTTGTTTAAGTTTGTATTCAAGAGTCTCTGTTTTGCTCCAGCCACGTTTTGTTCTCTCCTGTCTGACAATTAACTTTATTCAGTTCACCTGCACCTAGCATTCAGTCTCCTCGTTTCACCTGGGTCTTGTTCTATATATACACATCTATTCTGTTCATTCTGTGCGGAAACATTTTGGATCATTCACTCTCTCTGTTCATGTCTTGTCCTTTTGCTCATGCCAAGCCTGTCTTGCCAGCCTGCCCATGTCAGTTTTTGCCATCATCCTCTGAAGTACGTTTTTTGTTCATTAAATCATTTCACCTACTGTCATGCTGCCTGTCCGTCTGCATTCCAGGGTCCTCCGCTACACAAGCCGTGACACAGACATAGATATTTAAAAGAGAAAACTACCTTGATGCAACAAAGCTGCTTCAGGCATATGAAAGGTGTTAAATTACACAGCTAGATAGTCACGCACAATTTCTTCTCATACACACTTTTGCCGCTCAATGCAGGTAAACAATCCAATGGCCTTTGGAGAAATCTGATGCTAATTGATGCAATGGGTAAAACAAAGTCAGAGAGCACTGTCTCGTTACCTACATGATTTGTGCTGAATATTTTTCTCACCATAAATTTTTCATGAAAGACAGAAAAGATCTGGAAGGTTAAATTAGTGTGGAACAATTGCAGCACAAAAGCTGCACAATAAGAAATCCGTCTGTGTTTTGAGGATTACACTGCCTGGCAAAAGTACTCATAGCCCATCAACCTTTTCTACATTTTGTCACGTAAAAAGAACAAACATTTACATATTTAATTAAGTGCTTTTTCATAGATATCACAAAGTAATGCATTACTGTGATGCAGTTTTCATGCAAATGTTGCCATCACTGTGTCTCACAGTGGCCTTCATAGAAGGGCTGCATGCTGTAATGACAAATATGTAATTTCTAATAGAAGTATTTCTTTTGTTTCTACCTCTTCAACAATGGTTGTGCTTTTTGCAAAACCATGCTGTAATGTGTAATGATGCAAGATATATTTTACTCATTCTTTGCAAAAACTGCAACATGCAAGGAAAAAAAACATTGTTTTTTGTCATAATTACATAATCACAAGAGTCTTAATTAATCCGAAAAAATTGAAAATCAGGTAATCTTTCTTTTTTTGCTAGAAGCAGCCAGTAAACATAATTATTAAAAATATGCATTTTTTGACAATTATTTCTTTAATCTAGCTCTAAAGGGCTAAAGTCTACATAGGTAAACTCTACTAATTAGTTGTCTTTTAAAGGATAATGGCTGCACCTGTTTTTATTTAGGAGTATAAGAATACAATTTCAAGCTATGCTTTTGAGATTTGTTTTTGTAAAAAATTAAAAACCATTTATCAGTTTTTTTCCGCTTTAGAAAAATGCTTTACTTTTTGTTGGTCTGTGAAATAAAATACACTGAACTTTATGTTTGTAATGTCAAAATGAAAAAATATTAAACAGTCAGTCAGTAATTTTCTACCGCTTATTTCATAGTTGGTCGCGGGGGAGCTGGTGCCTATCTCCAGCAGTCTATGGGCAAGATGCAGGGTACACCCTGGACAGGTCGCCAGTCAAAATATTAAACAATTAATGGTATTTATAGTTTTACAAAACTGCACAGAATTCCTCCAAGAGATAGACTGGAAGTCTGTCTAGCTTCCACCCTTCTGACCTCGAACAAAATGAAGTGGGTGAGAGACATAAGGAAATGAATGAAAAAGGTAATAGTGCTACAAAAAAGAAGAGAACTGGGGAAAAGGAAAGGTTACAAGAGAATCAAATCTGTCCCAGATAACCACATTTGCATTGTGCAGCTGTTCCACCTGGTGTCCCTGTCCCAGCCACCCCGCCCATTAAAAAAGCTCATAATTACCATAGAACTGGTTGTAATCCTGGTCACTCTGTCTCCCTCTTTTCAACTGATAGGCTTCTCTCATGGGACTAGAGTATGCAGGTAAGTGTATCTAAGTCCCAACTGCCTTAGATTCAAAAGGGATTGTTGCCCAGAGGGTGAGCCATCAGTGCGAGCAAAGAGGAGCAGCGTGACGGCGTCAGGATTAATTTTTGAGGAGGCCTGCTTGCTGAGGCTGGCAGATAACATGGGGCAGTTGCAAAGACACCTGGACCCTGAAGCCATGGTGGTCCCTCTGGAAAATAATTGTTAAATCACCATGGGTGGATGGTGGTATGTATTTACTCGTGAGTTTGTCTGTGCATTCTCATGTGTGTGGGCAGGCTGGAGGAGGAGCTGGTACTTGCTTAGCCTGCGGAGAATATCTAGAGATGGCTGAAACCTGGAAAACGTCAATATGCAGAGTAAAAAAAAAGGTAAGGAAGAAGGGAATCCTAGGTGAAATTAAAACCCTGCTACAAGTGATAAGTAGCTGTGACGGGAAGTATCTTTATTTATTCAAAAGCAAGAAACTCAGGTGGTTTTAAAGGTCCGAAAGGTTCCACCATGTTGGAGCAAGACAATGTGACATGCATATGAGGGAACTTAACTCCTGGCTTTATTATTTAATGAAAGAGTGTGCTGCAGCATCAGTTTTTCTTAATGAAGTTCAAATTGTTACATCAACCATCTTATAATTTTGATTTGGAATTACCTAACCATATTAAGTCCTGAATACGCATTACAGCTTTCACACATATGGAGAGGTTTTCTTTTGCAAAATGACAATGATTTTGTAAAGGAAACTCCGAAGAAAGTGTTTACTTTGGATTATACATATAGAGAAAATGTGTTTGTATTGTAAAATAGCATTTTTTTTTTACATTAAGGAATAGAAGAGGCCATAATAAATTAGGCAACACATCTTAATGCGCCATTAAAAAATGCAAAAAAGAAGAAACAGATTAGTTAGAAAATAGGATATAAGTACATTGAAAAAGAGGTTTCTTAGACGATGATTTAGCTTTTCTTTTGAATATGTTTGTCATGATCTCTCGTGCTTTGTGAAAAATATATTATTCACAGCTCCATTTAGTACAAAGGGAGGGTGTTGGTGTTGTTTTCTTCACTGATGTATGGAGGATGGTGAACGGCTTGTTGTGGAGGAGGAGCTGCACTGCCAGCTGCCAATGGATCAGACTGCCTACCAGAGCTAGCCGAATAAGAATTATCAAAGAATTATTACAGAATCATTGTTTATTTTTGATTGTGCAATCACAGTGTAAAGTTCAAAGCACGAATGCCAAATCCCATCTGGTCTGAAAGAATGGTAGCAAGCAATAGCACTTAGGAAAAAAAACATTTTAAAGGCAAAAATATCAAATAAATTGTAGAGAGAAGGTTATTTCTCTAACTTAATCATTTGGCCTCTCATTTTTGCCTGGTGAAAGGTGTTTTATTACACACCTGATAGACCTCAGGAATCTTTTGCAGGTGTTTAGAGTTAACTCGTTGATTCAGATGATTAGGTTCATAGCTCGTTTAGAGACCCTTTTAATGATATGCTAATTTTGTGAGATAGGAATTTTGGGTTTTCATGAGCTGTATGCCAAAATCATCCGTATTAAGACAATAAAAGACCTGAAATATTTCAGTTAGTGTGCAATGAATCTAAAATATATGAATGTTAAATTTTCATCATGACATTATGGAAAATAATGAACTTTATCACAATATGCTAATTTTTTGAGAAGGACCTGTATTTGGGAGCTTCACCATGAAGTGCCTTAAAAGTTAAAACCAAAATTTTAAAATGAGTCCTAAAGTGCACAGGGAGCCAATGCAGAGAGGCCAGAACAGGAGTTATGTGAACTGTTCTGTGGGTCTTAGTTAAAAGCCTGGCTGCAGTGTTTTGCACAGACTGAAGGCGAGCCATGAAGGATTTACTTAGACCCGCTAAAAGGCTGTTACAGTAGCCTAAATAGTCATGAACTATTGTGTTTTAAAGGGTGCTGGTCATTTTGCCTCTTGGCTATTCCCTAACTTTGTAGTTAAAGTTATGCTATCCTCAGCAGTTGTGGGCGCACAATGCAGTTATCTGCAACTGAATGTTTTGTACCAACCATTGCTAAATTCAACCACCACCTGCTTTGACAACTTACAATTTAAAGTAATTTTCTAAAAGCTGGTTCTAGTCTGCTGTAGGAAAATGTGGTAATGTGACTCCAAAACATCTACCAGCAGGTCAGTTTTGTTGATCGGGTGTCATAATTGCTCATATCTCATAAGAGTTGAGTGTTCCAAACAAGTTCAGAACCATAATCGGAGAAAATCCCGTCTTCAGAGAACAATATGTAATAAAATTTAATTTTGTTTGAGTTTTAGACATTTTATGACTATTTATCCTGGTAATTTATAAAAATACTTACTGTAACTACAACTAAACAAACTGACAGGTAATGGTTTAAGTACATGGGGTTCAATGGAAATTCATGGAAACTAACTGGAGATACAAGGGGGCAAGTTAACCTGGAGTTCATGTTCAAGGGCCAATTCCCTCAGTTAATTAAAAAGGAAACGGATGGAAACTGTTAACATAGTCCAACATACAGACTGACCACTGTGTCTATTAGATAGAAGTCCAAAGAAACCATTAAGAATGAAACAACAAACAGACTACATGTCAGATTCAATTTTTACAAACACGCAATGTTTGAAATTGCCACCTTACAACATGGAATTAGTCTGACGTCTCCCGTTTATATTTTCAGTGACTGAGGGCAAGCACAGTGCGGCTCTGTGTTTTAGGGATTTAGTGGAGTCTGGATATATATTTGTGCCAAGAGATAAGGTATCTGGACACTAAAGCAGCGTTACCTGAGAGACTGAATGCTGAGTTTTTTGTTTTAATGATTATCAAAGTGGAGTCCTTGGATGTGAAGGAAATGGCTGGTTTAGCTCCTTTTATTGAAATATATGGTTTCTGTCAGAAAACAAACACTACAATGAACAGCATGAATTAACTGATAAATGCATAAGGGCTCACACTTTAACCTTTGTGATCTAGTTCACTTTTAGAAAATAGTTCCAAAAGGTTTTTATGCAAGTCAGAAGAGAGTTACCTAAAACCTACAGACTGATATTGCCAGTTAAATGCAAATAAAATGAGGGGACTAATTTAAAATAATGAGAAATCCTAAAATACCACAAATGGTCTGGCTTGTACCACAGCAAAATTAAATGTGCATTTTTTTAAAGCAGTGTCTGACCCAGATGTAACTGGCAGATGGATATGCAAAATAAAAATAAAAAGGTATCACTGCAAATGTCTCATAACTCACAAGTGTCAGTGTCATCTGACGCTGATGAGCAGAAAATGGAGAAGATAGAAACCAATTTGTCACTCACTATATGGTTGCTTATGTAAGGGGGTTGGATGAAGGAGAATAAGTGCTCTGTTTTGGCAATGACAATTATGCTCTTTTTGTGTGAGCAGATTCCACCGAACAGTATTCAATTCTCGAACTTGACAATATTACAATGATTGCAACAAATTCTTCATATCTCACATGACTTAAAAAAAAGCTGGCTACAAGCTTTAGTTGGAACACCCACCTGCACATATTATAAATAAATTCATTTCAAGAAAAATGGATTTTAATGTTTTTCATTTATTTATTTATTTTTATTTATGCTTTAATTGGAATGCCAGAGGAAGCTAAAGTGCTGGTGATTAGATGTTTGGAGGAAAGGCATGCACTACTTTGTGTGTTTTATGTAAAAACCCCAAAAAATATGTATTTCAAATGAAGATGGAAATATATAGTACAAAAAGAAAAAAAACAACGAGGCCGTCTCATTAAATTACTCTGAGACAAGAACAAAATCTCCAACACTGTCTTGAAATGTTATCTATTGATCTGTGGCCTGGGGCATGCCAGACGGGTACCAGACATCTTGCATCCTTACCTTCTTCATTACATCCAGAATTGTTTTTCTCATGCATAGTACTGTGCAATGGTCTCAGGTTCTGTGCTACCTCTCTGTGAAAAAAAGGACTAGTTTTAACAAGTACAATAGATGGAGTTTGAATGTGGCACAGCTGTCATACAGAAGATTCCAGTTCATCTCCAATCTGTCACTAAAACAGTGTGGGTAGACCTAAAATCTTTACATTGGCATAGCAATATTTTTCTTATCTACAGGTACCCAGCCCTTATCTTTTAAACAAGCAAATATAGTGTAGTTCTTAAAAGAATCTAGATAGACACCAATGCATGGTCACAATCACACATAAGGTGCAATTTAGAGTCGCCTACTAATCTAATATGTGGGTTTTTGGACTGTGGCCAGAATAAAGGGAATCCATATTTTGCAATTCTGTTGCACACACTATTTTTTTACAATTTCTTAACATTATTCACAGAGCAGATAGCACAAATAAACGCAGATGCAAAACTACCATTTGTCAGGATCTGGAGTCATCTGCTGCCTGCTGCTAACACCTTTCCAATACTAGGTGCCGCCAGTAGGAGAGTCCTGAGGCGACAGGTGTTGCGCATCTATTCATCAGCTGAGAAGCATAAAGAGTGTTTTGCCTCCGTGGTAATATTCTGGCCTGCTCTGAAAAACTTTGCAAGAATTGCTGTGAAGGATTTTTTGAAGTATTTTCTCTGTGTGAAATTTAACTTCCCTTGTTACCTGTTCCAGGAGCGATTTCTGCCTGACCTGTCCCAGTCCTCCATTGTGGTACTAGCTATTTCCTGGAATTGGACTGAACCTGGCAAGCGGGGCTTCTTTCCTGACTCTTATCCTCTCCCTGGCGGTTTCCCTGGAGAATGTTTCAGTTGGGTCATGTTCTGAAGTTCAGCCACTAATCATTTCTCTTTGTGTTCTTTCAGTGACGGGAGATTAGATTCGCCGCTTCTGTTGTGCTTGACCAAGTTTTCAATAAACTTCTTTATTTAACAAGTTCTCTGAGTGTCTCTGCATGTGGGTTAAGTCGGCTGTAAAAATCATGACACCATTAATCCAGCAGATCAGAGCAATTTGCACTTTTGTATCGGGTTGCAATTCTGTATTCAGCTACAAACAGAGAGAATCTAGTGAACTGATAAAAGAGATTTTAATATTAACAAAACCTGATCTGACCTGTCAAAGGTTTTCTCCAAATTTTGAGAACAATATTTTTAAATTAGTAAGGTTGCAGGGGAGAACCATCTCTTTAATAGCCTCATTAACAGATAAAAAGCATTGACTGAAGTTAAAATGTATCACATGTAATTATTGCCTGTAGTCTAGCACAATAACTTGTATTTATGTCAATATAAATAAGAAACAGTTGTACACAATTACATCTAAATGTTTTTGTAATGAAAAATGGTATTTCTCTTCTGCGCTCACGTCCCCACCCCAAACCCACGTCACCCAACTAACTGTGCAGTCCTGATCTCTCCATCAGTGCACCACTAACTGGGAGTAAAAATTCTACCTTCTGTGACATCTCGAGCATTTTGAACCTCAGGTAGATATTTTTTTTTTCCTATAGTGTGTCAAAATTCCCACCAGCTCTCAGCAAATTGTTTTTATTTTACACAAACTAGGTAACACAAACATCTCTGGTCTTTCAGAATGTGAATCTATTTTCTCTGGCTGTAATTTACATAAATATGCATAAATATAGGCAGCCATTCCCATAATACACAATATCTAAATTAAATGCCTGAACTGCAATGTGGAAAGACACTATTCACCCAGTGTAGCTACTCTACGTACAGATCTGTCCTTAGTTTATGTTGCAGAAATAGGAGACTCAAACTCCAGGTGGGCATTCATGTGCTCAGGACATTTGACTTAAAAAGGTTCAAATTATCTACTTTATATGCGCTCCTGAACTTTTACAGCAACACATTTTGTATTCAGCTTTTAAGAAGGACCCAGTTCATGAGATACAGGATGTTTCCCGCCAGTTTTTAGAAGCTATAACCAGATTTCAAGGTGGCGAAATGAATTAGTAAGACATAATTAACACTGCACACACCTCTTTATTTGGGTTCTCGCTATGTTATTGATTTATATCAAAGTGAAAAAACAAAGAATAAATACAAAATACATGCATGATAGTAATTATAATTTTAAAATGCAACAGATTGCTGTTTATGACCACTGATTTGGAGTAGAACAGGTAATCAAAGAGTAACAGTCTTGATATGCCAGCTATTGGTCTCTATAATTTTGATCCAGAGGTTTTTTATGTTAAAAGAAAATCTATTCATCGAACCCTCTTCACAAAATGGTAGATTGAAGCTATTTACTAAGGAAAGGAATAATACATCTTGCTGCTAATTTGCCAAAAGGGTATTTAAAGACATTCACAGCCCATGAGGGAAATTTTCAGTTAAAGCCCATATTATTTGACACATTAAAACATCTTGTGATTAAAATCTTTTTCTTTTTTGAGCAAATAAAAAACAACTACAGACTGAGAGTATAAAAGACAAATTTAAGACTTTAATGGGTTTGCACACTTCCTATCTTTACTGAAAGTACACTCATGTCCGGCAGCCGTTAATATACAGATACGGATTGCTAAAACGTTTTAACTGGGTTGTTTTGAAGTTCAACAGCTATTTACACAGCAAAATGTGTGTTGTCGATATGAGATTTTGTTTAACATTCAATTAGTTCTCCATTATTTAATTCAAGGTAGATGCAACTGAGAAAAATGATGTGTGTCAGCGTGATACAACCGGTGAATCCAATGGAAGCTCTCTCATGTTCTGTTTCAGTTTTTCAGCTAAACATCAGATTTAAAAAAGAATAAATATAGAAAAATTCACTTGTTAGCATATATCATGAGTCACTCCTTCCTTTATTGTATTTAATCTTGCACCCTGTCCAATCTTGTTGATGACAGATTTCCAGGCAGCTGACCCCTGCATACGGGTGTGTGTGCTTTAAGCTTAAACTTCCATTGTAACGCAGTTGAGAATAAAAATTAACACCACTGATCTAGTGTGAAGAAAATGTATTTGTATGTTGGTATTGTGATCAAACACTTGCATCCTTATTAGATTGTTCAGACCATAAAACTAAACTACAGCACAATTTAGATTAATCATGCTTTAATTTTGATCATTGCAGCCAACAGCTTTTCGAACTGAACTGATTGCAGTTTAAGTGTCAGGGATTTTCAATTACACTTAAAATGGCAACAGGTGGATATGCAATTAACTTTAAATTATCTGTGACCTTTGTAAGGTGAAGGTACAATAGAAAAGATGGGTATGTTTAGAAAAAGGCCTGCCATCGCTGGGTTCCATATACCTATTAAAAACTTCGGATCGCTATGCTTTTTTTAAAGAAGCAACTGGAAATAATTTATTTGGTTCACAGAGTCAGTTCAGCTCTGGGATTATGCTGCTGGCACTGTTGCTGTTTGGAGAAGACTGTGTAGTGTTGGAAAAGGATAACACTGAAGCAGGAGGTTGTCTTAAAAAAACAATCACACTGAAAGTTTTGGAAGCAGAGGAAAAGATTATTGACAAATTTATGCAAAAGGGCATTTTATTTGTTAAAATGTTCACTGTAGAGTTTTCATGCATTTTTATTAACTATGCATGAGTTGACTACATTTTTCACACTTATACAAGTTAAAAGTGTGTCATTATATTTGGTTAAAATAAAAAAACAAAAAACAGGTAAGATCCTATCCTAAGGTATTTTCACCATTTACAGTGAATCGGAGACTTCGCTTTTTGTCTGTCTATGCATCAAGGCCTGGTTTACTCTGTGCTCAAACACAGAAAGCTCTCAGTGTAGAAGAAAGAGGTGTACAGGGAGCAACTGAAACACTAATAATTCATTGTATGATATTCCAAGTAAAGTGCTATGTGTATAACATAGAATAACAACTTTTTCTGTATTATGAGATTGTTTTTCACACAATTAAGTGGAAGCACTTTAAAATAGGTTATGAGGCAAATGACTAAACATGCTAACTTCTGCCTTATATGAAAATCCTGCCAACAGAAGCAAAAGGGTGTTAGAGACTGTAACCGACTGGTGTTAGGGAGGAAACAATCCTGATCAGGAATCAATCCATCCATCTATCCATCCATCCACTCTGATAAAGTTGACAATGAAACTGGAAGAGTGTTGTGATTGAGAAGTTTGCAACTGGATAACATAATTTCAACATACATATCAGTTGACCTGTGGTGCATATTTAGATTCTACATTGTGCCTTTTTCTCCTGTAAAGTACAGCTTATGTTTTGCTATTATGTTTGCTGTCAAAAGCTGAAAGCCCATCATTCACTAAACAGAACAAATTATTTAATCTCTAATTAAAACAAGTAATTGTTTTTCTATCTGTTTTGTTTGCTAACAAAATAGCACGCTATATGTACTGTATTGCAGAGCTTTACAAAGGGAGAAGAAAAGACAAAAAGGATTTTGCTTCCTAAAATGTTAATCCAATATTCTGTTTACTGAGAGCATTATGAACAGAAACGGACTCTGCTGCAAATTAAGCCTCATAAGTACAGCAGCATGCAACAATGGCACATCAAATACGCATTATTTAACTTACAAACAAATGTAAGTTTCTTTTATTGGGTATTGTAGTGTTAATCCTACTTTAGGCAATGTTGTTTTGCAATATTCACACATTGTGGAAAGTTAATTTGAGACATTTATAGGATGCCAACATGATAAGTAAAAAGCATATCTGTATCTTCTTGAATTTATTTACTAATAAAATTGTTTAAATCAGTTACCGGACATAACAGCTTAACATCCACACAGGTCAGAGTCAGTGTCTTGCAAGTATATCTGAACTTTTTAAAATGTTGTTGCATTACAACCTCACACTTTGATGTCTTTATTTAGAATTTGAACGACCAACCAATAGCACATAACTGTGAAGTGAAAATAACCTAATACATAGTTTTGAAGAGTTTATACTAATAAATATCATACATGTGGCATGCATTTACTAAGTTACATTTACTGTGATACCCCTAAATGAAATTTAGTACAGCCAACTGCCTTCAGCATTAATTTAATCAGTAGATTCGACCTGTGTTAGTTTTATTCTCACAATAAGTACTGTATATTCTAGTTTGTGAAGTTCTCAGAGGTTTGTTAGAGAATATTAGTGAACAAAGAACAAGGAACACTGCATCGGGATAAAGTTGCATATATATTTAAAGCATGCTTAGGTTACAAAATATCCCAAGCTCTTGACAACACACAGAGCACAGTTTATTCCATCATCCAAAAATGGAAAGGGTGTGGCATAATTGCGAACCCACCAAGACAAGGGAGTCTACCTAACCTGACTGGCCAAATAATCAGAGAATCAGCCAAGAGGTCCATGCTCTAGTGGAGCTGTAGAGATTCACAACTTTGGCTGGACTATCTGTCAATAGGCCATACAAACTGTGTGGCGGCAAACCAAAGCACCACATCACCCTCAACACACAGTCTTCACGGTAAAATGTGGTGGATGCAGCATTATGCTTTTGCGGTGTTTTTTTTTTTTTTAAAGAACATGGAGCATGAACGGAAATAAAGGGAACCAATGGAAGAACACCTGTTAGACACTGAAAGACTTGAGAGTAAGGCAGAGGTTCACCTTGTAGCAGGACAAAGACTTTAAACAATAATCCAGAGCCACAGTGAAATGGTTTAGATCAAAGCCTTTGTTTGGTGACAGAGTCAAAGTCTGGATTGAGAATTAGGGTCAAGACTTGAAATTTTATGTTTACAGATGCTCTACAAGTACATTCAAACCGACTGACTGACAGTTTAACTGTTTTTAAATGAAAAATGGACAGAAAGTTCAGTTTTTACATGTGCAGAAATCATGTCCCAAAAGAGTAAGAAAGGAGTACAGCCTTGGAGGGGCTAAAGCCAAATGCACACAAACTTTTCTGGCCATATATTAACAATATGGTAAGGAAATAGTATAAATAGGGTTTGTTTTCATTTTATTTTCATTTAATTCTGTAAATAATTGTTCCGTATCAACATTAGTACAGACACATGATAATTATAACATTTATCACTGCAATTTACCTAATACTAAAGTATTTCACACTAGATCTTTAAGAATGTTTGTACCATCTGCTGGTGATATAGTTTCCTGTGATAAAGAGCCAGGAGGGCATTGGTAGAAGATGTCTTACATATAAATTACTTCTGTTGACATAAATGTTTGAGCTGGGTCATGATGCTCATGCTTTTAAAATCATACTTAGTATTCAGGCAGATGGGAAAAGTAGGATTCCTACATCAGACTTGGATAAGACATCATGGTGATCCAACAGCATAGATTACAGCAAAATATGGAACAAGCGTGCATAATCTACATCTCTAATTCAGCATTCATCATTTCTTCAACAGCATTTTGCTCTCAGTATAAACCAGATTTTCAACTGATCTTTTTCAAGAATGCAAGAAATGCCCATAATGCCAGTTGTAGAAAACAGAATCTGTTTCAGCAAGCCAAACAATGCCAGCATTGAGTTTATTGTGTTCAGAAGCAGCGTGGTTCTCTGATTCATGAGACTAACTTTCTGATCTCCTGCCAGTGAACCATGAAATCTTCTTGGATCCCACAATTGAAAGTGAAGCTCAGAGAATAATCACTTTAAGGTGTTAGCATTAAGATAGAAAATGGTGCTGGAGCTGGAAGCACGTGATAATTCTGAATTACAGTATGTAGAAAAGAATCTATAAATACAAATCTTTAAAAGTTTTTATCATGTGGAAAAATATGGCACATTTTTAGTAAGAATTGTGTCAGATCATCAATGTTTAAATATCTAATTTGAAGATACAGGGGTTGGACAATGAAACTGAAACACCTGACATTTTAGTGTGGGAGGTTTCATGACTAAATTGGACCAGCCTGGTAGCCAGTCTTCATTGATTGCACATTGCACCAGTAAGAGCAGAGTGTGAAGGTTCAATTAGCAGGGTAAGAGCACAGTTTTGCTCAAATTATTGAAATGCACACAACATTATGGGTGACATACCAGAGTTCAAAAGAGGACAAATTGTTGGTGCACGTCTTGCTGGTGCATCTGTGACCAAGACAGCAAGTCTTTGTGATGTATCAAGAGCCACGGTATCCAGGGTAATGTCAGCATACCACCAAGAAGGTCGAACCACATCCAACAGGATTAACTGTGGACGCAAGAGGAAGCTGTCTGAAAGGGATGTTCGGGTGCTAACCTGGATTGTATCCAAAAAACATAAAACCACGGCTGCCCAAATCACGGCAGAATTAAATGTGCACCTCAACTCTCCTGTTTCCACCAGAACTGTCCGTCGGGAGCTCCACAGGGTCAATATGCACGGCCGGGCTGCTATAGCCAAACCTTTGGTCACTCATGGCAATGCCAAAAGTCGGTTTCAATGGTGCAAGGAGTGCAGATCTTGGGCTGTGGACAATGTGAAACATGTATTGTTCTTTGATGAGTCCACCTTTACTGTTTTCCCCACATCCGAGAGAGTTACGGTGTGGAGAAGCCCCAAAGAATCGTACCACCCAGATTGTTGCATGCCCAGAGTGAAGCGAGGGGGTGGATCAGTGATGGTTTGGGCTGCCATATCATGGCATTCCCTTGGCCCAATACTTGTGCTAGATGGGCGCGTCACTGTCAAGGACTACCGAACCATTCTTGAGGACCATGTGCATCCAATGGTTCAAACATTGTATCTTGAAGGCGGTGCCGTGTATCAGGATGACAATGCACCAATACACACAGCAAGACTGGTGAAAGATTGGTTTGATGAACATGAAAGTGAAGTTGAACATCTCCCATGGCCTGCACAGTCACCAGATCTAAATATTATTGAGCCACTTTGGGGTGTTTTGGAGGAGCGAGTCAGGAAACGTTTTCCTCCACCAGTATCATGTAGTGACCTGGCCACTATCCTGCAAGAAGAATGGCTTAAAATCCCTCTGACCACTGTGCAGGACTTGTATATGTCATTCCCAAGACGAATTGACGCTGTATTGGCCGCAAAAGGAGGCCCTACACCATACTAATAAATTATTATGGTCTAAAACCAGGTGTTTCAGTTTCATTGTCCAACCCCTGTACATTAACATTACATACAGTAATAAAAAAGCAAAGTTCATAGTTCATCATGTTGGCTATCAAGAGCACACAGATTTATTAGTTTAAAGACAAAACATTCTTCAATACATTGCTATAATGACAATGGTCAAATATTGTACAAAGCAAAACAATAAGCTGGTCCGAGAAAAATATATATTAAAAAAAATACATTCAGGAATGTGCATGGCAGTATGTGAAGTAAATGGTCTAACAATATGGAGGAGGATTTAAGAAGATGTACAAATGTAAATCAGTTTGGCAAAAATATATAAAAGAACCGACTAAATTAGCATGAATAATACCCATGAGGGGACATTTGTGTTGCTCACTGTTGGGTTGTATGTATGCCTACAATTTACATTGATTATGATTATATGAGTATACTTAGCACAAAAATAGCAGTTCTGACCTCAGTTCCACAGAATATCTGTGGGATAAGCAGTTCTTCACAAATTGACCAACACAACCACACTGGATGACTAGTGAAAAATGCAAGTTGAAGAATGGTAGTAATGTGTTACCAAGCTGATGACCAGCATGAGGAGGAGGTGACAGGCTTTAGCGACTGTGTACGGTTCTGCTACACACTACTGAGGAACCTGTTTGTTACCACAATAAATTGTTAACAAGTAAATGACAAAGGTGTAAGCAATTATTCACAATGTAGACTGTTAACCCTTGATGCCTTGGAGGAGATAACTATGTAGTTATCCACATTTAAATAAAGCGTATACCTGTGAGAGTATAAGTTAAGAATAAACAGGAATTAATGAGTATTTACTTCCTCTTACTGCTTTTGTGAACAGAAAAGGGTTACATCTTATTTTTATTACTGCTTTTTTGTGTCGTTTAATCTCTGTTATGGTTCCTAACTGATATGGCTTCTTTGTCACACTATTATGATGGTTCCACTGTATTGTAGGTTTTTTGTTTTTATTAGCTTGTGTGTTTGTAAGAAGACATTGAATGAATGATTGATTGATTGATACATTCATCCATTCATACATTCATTCATTCACAAGTTTCTGCTATTTGATTTTGCCAGTATTTGGTACAAAGGAGAAGGATGAAGGTGCAAACTCCTTTAGTAACCTCCCATTCCCATGCATGTCATAGCAGAATCTATGGCTCCGAACACGGTTCTGAAATATCAGTAACCTAACTGGGTTGTACACTGAGAACTTTATGTTGATGTCCATGGTGCTAATTTGGCAGGTATCTTTGTTATTGTGCCTTCTCTCACTTCCAGTGTTTATGAGTCTCAGTTCTGATCCTATTCTCTGAACTACATACTGTATATGTCTTTTGCTAGATCAAAACCCAGAAGTGATGCTGCATACAGCTATGTAATTAATAAGAATGGCCTGATCTAATCCCAAGGGGCCTGTTCAAGCAATGTTTAAATGATTGGTATCCCTGAGTCCCTGACTCCACTCATATTCATAAAATTAGAATATGTGTTCTGTTGAGGCTTGCTTGTCAGAGTAAAAGTACCTTTCAAAAATAATAACCTTTAAGCAGGTATGGAACTTGCATTGACTTTTTTTTTTTTATTCTTCAATGTGGATGTTTTTATAAAATATAAGAGGAAAATCATAATTAATAGAAATAAAGGCTTGTCAACATATCTCTGTGTGTAATTTTATTAATATATATATATATATATATTTTTTTTTTTTTTTTTGTGTAAACTTTGTGATGGAGTTACAGAATTATTATTATTTATTATTAAATCATTTAGAAAACAAATGTCAACAGTTATCAGACAATTTTCAGCATTACCAGTCATGACCTGTGACGAGCTGGTCAGAAATCAAAAATAGTTAAGCGCACTTTACTAAGTGCTAATATTTGACAACACTCTTGGGTGTAGAAGTTATTACTGTGACTGAAAGCTAACTAGTTTCACTATTAGTTTAGTTTTAAAAATTATGTTAGAGGAAATAAAGAGAAGAAGGAAGCTTTGTAAAATGAAAATCTATTTTTTATGACATGTTGAGACATGTCAACCACATGTCTATGGTTCATTGAACTGTGGAACAGTGAGACTTAGCAGATAACAAAAATGCTGAAAATAGTTCCTTTGTTTTATCATTTTGAATTTTCTACCAATATCTCCCAACATGCTGACTTTAGATATGTTGGCAGTATTTTTAAAATCTTAGAGATAACGTAACAATCTACATTCTCTGGAATATGCTGCTGTTTTTATAATTGTAATTTTGCTAATATTGGCTGCTCAACATGGCTTAAAATGTAACCGCTGTAAACATGTTATCTTAGTTTTAATATATTAGTTAAACCTTAATTTGTCACAACTAGTTTCACAGTAGTGAACAAACCCCAGTACAATTATTGGGAGCTGAATTGAGGAAGACAGGAAAAATATATTTTGAATGGGAATAATTGTTGTTTTTTTTAAAGAAATCTGAAAAGGCAAACATCTGAATGCAGATTAAAGCTTTGCAAAAACCAAACACTAAAAATATTCCACAAAAGTCTGATTGGTGTATCTGTACTTCTGTGCACAACTCATAAATAATGTTGTATATGTATAACGTATAACAGGCCATGGACATTTTTTATCAGTCTAATGAAAATGGGTGTTTCTTCACAATCTACAGTAGGTGTTTCTCACTCAAGACATGACATTTACAATGAGAGACATACTGCACTAGCTGCTGCACCTACTTGCACTTTAAAACTACTACGGTTTCAAGCACATGACATTGATTTTATAACAGTAAATGAAGTATCAGGAAATTTCCAGTATTTAAAATTGCAAGTAAAACACCTAGACTACTTTTAGCAATAGAGCCATCTGTCTAGTTTTGAAAAAGTCTAGACAGCATTACTATCAAATGACATTTAAACTTATGGCCATTATTGCTGAATTGGAGACCATCCTTAAAACATCACGCTTTCTTGAATTTGATCAAAATCCACCATAACCAAAAACAGCCATATAGCACCAGTATTGTTGCAGTTGAAGACATTGTCAATGCAATGGAAAAACAGACACATTCAAAGGATCACCAGACAGCTAGATAGATGCTTGGAGAGAACAGCTTCCACTACAGCTGTTCTTTGGTCTGTCCCTGCGGTCTGTAATTTATCACAGAAGGTAAAAACATCCTTGCCTCCCTCAGCAGTCTGCACAGTTGGGCAGATTTACTCTGCCAAACTAGCCAGACTGGACTGACAGCTAACTTTCACAGAAGGTGAACAAATCATCTTTGCAGTGATAAAAATGGGACAAGGACAGAGTTTGCCAAAGGTGTCCAAGGTTTGAAAATATTGTTGGGAAAGAGAAATAATTTGGTCAGTTTAGTTGTCAATTACAGCCTATCCAAGTAAAAATACAAAACAATGCAAACCTCCCACAGTATTTCTTTTTGATAAGCTTATGCTGATGTCAAAGATTTCCCTTTGAATTTTGGTCGCATGATTTAAGACATTGCTTCCTTTTTCTAAGACTACAAAAAAAGTAAGGCTCTCCATACTTTGCATGCTTATGCTTGACAAGACCACTTTTTATGTTCTTCTTGTACAGTAATGGTAAAAGCAAAATGTTTCAATAGTCCAGATGATAAGAAATTAAAATGCAGATCACTCAATGCAAAATGTTTTCCAGTAAAGTGGAATCCATCAGTAGAACCCATTTCCAACACAGCTGCAGAGAAACCTATACAGTGTTGCATCTTGGGATTTTTCTGAATCATGCCATCCTCCCCGCGGTTTAGAATGTGCAGTCTTTTAGATTAGAGTTTGCACTTACGCAGGTTGAGAGAGAGATTTGCTGAAGCATTTTTGAAAATTAAGTGTTATGAAAAAGAGTTTCACAGCCATTTGAAATTTCTCTGATTTTGCTTTTTTGGGTGTGGCCCAAATACTTTTAAAATATCAAACAAGTTTTAATATCAAAGGTAACCTGAGGAAGTAAAAAAGCCCATTTCCAATGATGATCTAATGATTTCATTAATAAAGGGGACCAGAAATTATCCAAACCGACCTGGACTGATGCAAAAATATAAACACCTTCCTTATTAACTTATTAATAATAATAATATTTTTTGGTGGTGGCAGTGTGATGGTCTGCTTTGCTTCGTTTAGACCTAGAAGACTTGTGGTAAATAAAAAAAAAAACATGAATCCTGTTCTCTACCAGAAAACTTTGAAGTAACCCATTGGTTTATGACCTGAACTCAAGCACATTTGGGTTATACAGCAGGACAATGATCACCAGCAATGCCATCCCCGAGGGGCTGGAAATAATATGAAACAAGGATTTGGAGTGGTCAAAGTCTTAACTTAGGTACAATTGAGATGCTGATTTCGTTGTATGTTCATATTCGAAAACCTTGGAACATGGCTAGTATAACATTACTTCAGAGAATGTAAAAGCAATGCAGGTATTGCAAACACTTGATGGTAATTGATGCACAGCCAGTTAATAGGTGGGGGGGGGACAATTTCTATTTTTGAAAATACTTTGTGGAACTAGTGACTTTCATTCACAGTTATCAGACAGAAAATGGCAGAGAGATGTGGCAAACATATGCAGCAAAGGTCTTAAGATTGGGTTTCAAACCCTGACCAACTGCATCAAGGACAGTGGGCTCTCTATATGGTGGCCCTTTCTACTGCTACACAATGTAAAAAACTTTAAAACAGAAGAATTGTGTAAGAGGGTAAATACTTTTCATGGCACTGTATTTTCATAGCAAGATGGGAGTTAGCAAAATGATATATATATATATATCATTTCTAGTCACCGTGAGTAAAATTAAACTGACATAAAATGGATTTTTGGATCAGCTGTTAGCTCTAACATACCAGTATATCCAAGAAACCACCATGAAACCTGTTTTTGAATTTAATTCCTAATGCACAATCTTGTAAGTTAGAGATAGAACATCTTGTTTTAAACCAACCCACTTGTGAAAAAGCTCTGAGATGTGAAAATGTAGTGGAACTGTTCTGTGAAATCAGTTTCAGCCTTGCAGCCTAACCTCAGAGGGGAGCTGAAAAGTTTCCAAGTGTATCGTATATAGGAACACACAGGCTGTGCATCAACAGAGTGCTCAATCTGACCTTCCCTGCTGTTGAGCCCATTACACTTCAATTAACGACAGCATCCTGCTGTGACCAGAAGGAACAGCTGGGCAGCCCACATGGTGGTAATTCAATGAGAGCTACAGACAGGGGGACATAAAACTTGATCTACCAATCAGACACACCTATACACAAGGGGAAACAAATTTACTCTGCTGCACTGAGCTTTTAGAGGGAGGGGTGAAAAGCATGGCTCAGACACTAAGATACTCCAACAGTACAGAAGACTGCGTCAGACATAATGCTGAGCTACGCCATATCAGTAATTCAATTTCACATGCCACAAAAAAATCTGATTAGCGGCTACATGCTTACCTAATGGATCCTAACAGTTCACGTTAACTTCAGAGGGGTTGTCTATTATTGATGCAGGAATTGCTGACTATAATCTTATTTTTCAACACACTCAGATCTATCTACTTTTACCACTGCAATATGATTTATTAAACCAGAAAAGTATGCAATGAAATGGGACAAAAGGAGTATACGGTTTGTTTAACAGAAGATTCATCCAGTGTGTTTGCATCTGCATGCAAACAATACTGGTTTGTTAGTATTAATATAGGCTATATGGAAAATATAGACTAAATAGCAGTCCAAAATGATAATTGTCATAAATCACATGACTCATTGCAGTTAATCATGATTAGTTGTGATTTATATGCAGCTTTGGTAACATTTGTTTCTGATTTGTTGTGTCATTCACCCAGATTTCTCATTCTAAAATTTCAGATTTGCACATTTTCATTCAGCTTTGTTTTTATTCATTTATTATAAGTATAAACGCTTAATGAAAATGCACAACTGGGACTGTGCACATAATGTAGACAAATGTAAAAAAAAAAAAGGAAAAAAAAGGAATTTGCTTTTTGAATTAGTTCTTTTGTCCTAATTACAGGGCTCATTACACCAGTGCATTTATTCAACAAACTATGTTCACCATTAGAATAAAATAGAAAAAGCCTACTTTTCCTTGGGGCTGAACATAGAGGTGAATGGCAGGTTTGTGACATTTTTAACTAAGCTGGCTAAAGTGGACTTTTCTACTGTTTGAACAATTTATTTTGATATTTATCTTAAAAATCCCAATTAAACATATCAGAATCAGAATCACAATCAGAATCAGCTTTATTGCCAAGTTCGTACATACTAACAAGGAATTTGACTCTGGTACACTTTGCTCTTTTGTTCTGTTTTTGCATTACAGAATATACATATTTACAATTTACAATGTACAATATATACATATATAATAAAAAGGTGCATTTGCAACATCTGTATGCTGTTGTTTTGTACTTTATTGAATGTTCATCAGAGAAACAGCCTGGGGGAAGAAACTGTCTCTGTGGCGGCTGGTTTTAGTGAACAGTGCTCTGTGGCGGCGGCCTGAAGGTAAAGCTCTGAACAGTTTATGTGCAGGGTGTGTGGGGTCTGCAGAGATTTTAGCAGCTCTTTTCCTGACCCTAGACCTGTATAAGTCCTGGATGGAGGAAAGGTCAGCCCTGATTATTCTCTCTGCATATAAAGGTTGTAATGTGACAGAATGGGGAAAAATTCAACAATCGAAGGCACTAGAGTTTCTCATAGTTTAGTCATTTGTTTTGTTTATTTTATTTACCATGTCCTGTCTAGCAGAGTAGCAATGATAATTGTTGTCTGAGTGCCAAGAAGAGGCCCAACAGATTTACTTTCACAAGTGGAGCATTTGAGCATCTGAGCCACAGACACCCAAAGGCTCCCCAGAGCACGGGAACCACCGCCGGAACAACCGCAAACCCCTGTGAAGAGCAGTGGAGAGCCCCAGGAGAACCACCTTGTAGCCACAGTGGAGAAGCCCCAGGGAGCTGCAGCGACGAGCCCAAAGGCCCCACCAACAGCGGTCTATGCTGGAGTAGATCCAGCCATGGACCTGAGACCCCAGGGCACATCATTCCCCAAGCAGAGGCCTGACACACCAAAGCACTCAGTTCGGACACCGAGAACCACTAATACACCAGCAGGCAGACACCAGCCACCATCTGCGGTGAACACAGGCAGTCAGCTCTTTATCAATGGCACAATGGCCCCTAGATTTGAATAAAGTCAAGTCTAGTTTTGTGTCAAGTATGCAAGATCAGCTACTTTTTTGCATCTCATCACAGGAAAAATGCTTAACCTCAAGTTGCCAGCAGACTCAAAAATCCTGCACTGCAGACTTTAACTGAACACCAAAACCCCTGCAATCCATCAACTACAAGTTACCATAGTGATTAAAATCTGTCTAATTCCTTCAGTTGCCTGCCTGCTGCCATCCCTGATCTTGTACTTGAGTCAGTATCTCTCCCTTGTAAAAAATTCATTATTTCATAAAAGCAATAAAATCCAAATAGAAAGCACTGAAATCTATTGTATTATTTTATTCATTGATTATTCAAGAAATATCAAACTGTTATGACTGGGGTTGTAAGGTGCTGTTTGTTTGTCTTTTTAAAAGCCAATTTCAGTGTGCAGGTGTCTATCCATGATTGGTGGATTTGGAAGACTGATGAACACGGATTGTTTACCTGAATGCAGATGACACATGAAATGATGCTGCTATGGCCTGGCCATCATTCATCCTCTGCTCATCCAAACCAGCCACACCTTTGTCTGTGCACCTGTGTACCCATGTGAATACTTTGAATATTTGTTGTATTGAGGATTGTGTAGGGATGAGCTGTCCTTTTAGTTTGCTCTCGGTTTTCTCCAGTTTATTTTAGTTAGGGAAGTAAATAATTGTCATTTTGTTAATTTATTGTAATTAGCTCAGGTTGGGTTAATTATGGAGCTAAATTTGGGCCATAAAGTTTGTTCAAAAGAAAACAAATTGAACTTGAAAAATAAAAGTTTGTTCAAAAGAAAAAAATTTGAACCTGAAAAATTATTTTGAACCTCCCCCCATAAAATGAAAACTGAAAAAAAAAATTGTTTCACACTTGCCGATTGTACTTTTTCGACTTCAAACTTCTGGCCCTGTTTTGGCATGGGGGGGTGGGGCCTCAGATTATGGGGATGTGGAATCAGACATATATATAATCCACTATCTAGGTTTTGTGTAATATCCCTCATATCATGTCATGACACATATCATTCTATTAAACAACTATGACCCCATTTGGTATTCATGACATCAGCAATGACATGGTTCAATCTGTAAATATTTATAATAATAATATAATTTACAATATATGGGCGTTGGACCATCCAACATGAAGTTAAATTTAAACTACCTTCGTTTTTATTCAGAAAATTCAGCGTATTGCAGTGACATGGTCCATGTCATGCTGTTTCTTTAAACTGCTCAAGTATCAACAGTGAATGTTTCTCTCTCTCTCTCTCTCTCTGAAACACCTGGTTTTAGACCACAATAATTTATTAGTATGATGTAGGGCCTCCTTTTGCAGCCAATACAACATCGATTCGTCTTGAAAATGACATATACAAGTCCTGCACAGTGGTCAGAGGGATTTTAAGCCATTCTTCTTGCAGGATAGTGGCCAGGTCACTACGTGATACTGGTGGAGGAAAACGTTTCCTGACTCGCTCTTCCAAAACACCCAAAAGTGGCTCAATAATATTTAGATATGGTGACTGTGCAGGCCATGGGAGATGTTCAACTTCACTTTCATGTTCATCAAATCAATCTTTCACCTGTCTTGCTGTGTGTATTGGTGCACCGCCTTCAGGATACAATGTTTGAACCATTGGATGCACATGGTCCTCAAGAATGGTTCAGTAGTCCTTGGCAGTGATGCGCCCATCTAGCACAAGTATTGGGCCAAGGGAATGCCATGATATGGCAGCCCAAACCATCACTGATCCGCCCCCTCGCTTCACTCTGGGCATGCAACAGTCTGGGTGGTACGCTTCTTTGGGGCTTCCCCACACCGTAACTCTCCCGGATGTGGGGAAAACAATAAAGGTGGACTCATCAGAGAACAATACATGTTTCACATTGTCCACAGCCCAAGATTTGCGCCCCTTGCACCATTGAAACTGACGTTTGGCATTGGCATGAGTGACCAAAGGTTTGACTATAGCAGCCCGGCCATGTATATTGACCCTGTGGAGCTCCCGACGGACAGTTCTGGTGGAAACAGGAGAGTTGAGGTGCACATTTATTTCTGCCGTGATATGGGCAGCCGTGGTTTTATGTTTTTTGGATACAATCCGGGTTAGCACCCGAACATCCCTTTCAGACAGCTTCCTCTTGCGTCCACAGTTAATCCTGTTGGATGTGGTTCGTCCTTCTTGGCGGTATACTGACATTACCCTGGATAACGTGGCTCTTGATACATCACAAAGACTTGCTGTCTTGGTCAAAGATGCGCCAGCAAGACGTGCACCAACAATTTGTCCTCTTTTGAACTCTGGTATGTCACCCATAATGTTGTGTGCATTTCAAAATTTTGAGCAAAACTGTGCTCTTACCCTGCTAATTGAACCTTCACACTCTGCTCTTACTGGTGCAATGTGCAATCAATGAAGACTGGCTACCAGGCTGGTCCAATTTAGCCATGAAACCTCCCACACTAAAATGACAGGTGTTTCAGTTTTATTGTCCAACCCCTGTATATATATATATATATATATATATATATATAGACAACCAGCCTTTTTATTATTACCTGATCACTGCTAGCGCCCGCAGATGAAGGCGAGACTATGGCGACTAGAGCTCTGGTCGAATACTACTGCCGGTCAGTCTGGGGGTTCTTCTGCATTACATTGAGAGCATGGGAAATCTCCAACATGCACTTAAAATGATGTGCAAATCTGTCAAGATCATATTTTCTCCTCTGAGATTCGCACCGTGTATTCACGCAAGCTGCTTCTATCAGTGAGGCATGTTATCTTTCAAAACCAATCACATACATATAAAATATCGATGATGTGTTACAGATAATTCCAGTTCCCACGGTCCCTGAATGCAATAGCTGGCAATATGTTGTTCAGCCACTGTGTTGATCTGTCAGTCATGATTCCACACCCCCATGATCCTAAACCCCACGCAAAAACAGGGCCAGAAGTTTGAAGCCAAAAAAATAAAATCTGCAAGTGCGAAAAAAAAAAACTTGAATCTGAAAAGTAGTTTTGAACTTGTTTTTTTCCAGTTTCACATCTTTTTTTTTTCAGTTGTAAAGCTTTTTTTCTTTTGAACAACTTTATGGCCCCAATTTAGTTCCATTGTTAATATTTAAGATAGTTTTCTTTTGTTTGTTGTTTTGGCCTGAAACTCACTGTGAAGTTAAACCCAGCTTCTTCTCTTTATGTAAAAAACCTTAAACAAAATAATGTTTGTAAATAAATCCTTCTAAACTGTTCAACTTTGTCCTCTAGCTGCTTAAGGTCTGCCGAAGATGAATCACCTTCTTGTTGTGGTCTGGCCACCACTAAACAGGTCATAACACAAACACTTCAATACTTGTACCCTAAGTGTCAGGAATCCAGGGCTGTGCTGTTTGTGCTTACTCGGTCTCGCTGAGTAACAGGTTCAGTTAGTTGGAAGGCAGAGCCATGCTGCTGTAGTGATTGCACCTGTTATTCATCAGGCTCATTTGGTGGAGCTTAAAGGGAGCTGGCTGCCGGACATTCAATGCCTGATTGTCGACCTTAGTGGTACCTCAAGCCCTCAGTGTTAGCTCTTTGTGTGCTAACCTTGTTTTTGAGAAACCTTACTCAGACCTCTGCTCCTTTTTCCTAAGGCAACCTCCTGGGAACTTCCTGGTTCAGGTTCTTCCACAAAGCTCTTGCAACCTGGCTCAGCATCAGCGGGAAATACCCCTTGTTCACTATTTCTATGTCTGGCTTCCCCAGCTTTCTGTTGGCTTCACTCCCAAGTAAAGACCTGTCTGTCCTCAAATGAACCGCATAGCCCTGCCACTCTGACTGCCACACTGGAATCCATTACTCCACTCAAAGCCTGGATCATCTCCTTCCGTAGTAAGTTCAGCTACCCATTCAATTTCAGAAGTGAGGTCTTGAATGGGGAGGCAGATTCAGGCATACGGATCCAAAGGTTAGGCAGAGAGGGTCAGGAGGCAGAAGCAAAGTCGTTTGTCCAGAAAGCAGAAGCCAATGAAGTTTTCGACATGGGCAAGACAGAGCAGGGAAATCCATGAATCAAAACGAGATCAGATCAGACAGACAGGCTAGGAAGGAACGCTGGATACTACTCACACAAAAGCTTTTGAAAATCAGGCTCTGGCTGTCTGTGAGAGAGCTGTATAAAAAGGCAAGAGCACAGGTGGAGCAGATGAGGAGTAATTAGGGAGCTGGCTGGGAAGGAGCAGGTGAAACCAATCCTCCTAAAAGCTGCAGACAGACAGAGGTGATACAGACAACCAGTGCAGAATCATAAACAATGATGTTGGCAACCGTGAACTCCTGGTCATCAAACTGGCCTTTGAAAAATGGCATCATTGGCCATAGGGTACTGAACTTCCGGTGCTGTTTGGACTGACCATAGAAACCTTTTCTTATCTTCAAACCGCCAAACATCTCAATCTTTGACAGTCTCACTGGTCATTTTCTTCTCTCTCTTTAACTTCAACATCATCTACCAACCAGGCTCGAAGAGCATCAAATCAGATTCTTTGTCTTGACAGTTCTCTAAAGAGGAAGGCTCACCACAACCCATATAAGGGAGATTGTAGACCTTGTCATAAAAGCCCTTTTTATCTGAACCTGACCCTGGTACTGGCCCATCTAAATGCACCTCCATCCTTACCTCTGCTCGGTCCAAGGTCATCCATTGGTTTTAAACCGCCAAGTTCACTTGTCATCACAAGCTGCACTTTTGCACTCATGAAACAAAAATTCTGGTGGCCCTTCCTACCTCATGATGTCCGAAGTTACGTTCTCGCCTGTACCATCAGAAACTTCTTGGCCCAGGTTGTCCCACAAAGCTCTTGCACCCTGGCTCAGCCTCAGCAGAAAATAATCCCTGGATCACCATTTTCTACATTCAGCCTAACTCCCCAGTAAAATGACTGCCACTCCATCCTGAACCCCCAGAAAATGATTCTGATTTAAATTAACCATAAAAACTTACATGGACTCTTGACTTTTTCTGCATGTGGGTCGGAAAACTTCAAAAAACTATGACACTAAGCTTATTTGCTCGGCTTTTATTACTTACTTAATTAATTATTAAATTGGATTAAAAAAAGGAGAACACTAGCTGCCATAGCATATCCATTTTGGAGCATCTGCACTGTCTGTGGATGCTGAAACAGCCATGCTGGTACCTCTTTTCAGTGGCTCACATTTCTCACCAAAGGAAAAAAAAGCATTTTTGTTGTTTTTGTGGAGGGGCATGTTTGTCCTTTCACTTGCATCATTGGCAATATTGCTTTTCGTTTTTATTTTTCCAATGCCAGAAATTGCTTTAGCTACAATCAACCAATTAATTTGCAATATAATGTTTTAAGTTTCTCCTATATATTAAAGTTACAAATGTTTGTTATATCCAAAACCTCAACAATGGTAGGACCTGTCATGAAGATACTATTTATGAGGTAATAATGTATGATATTTTATCACTGTATGAAATTATTAAAATATATAGGCTCGGCAAAGTATTAAACATAAGATATGAAGATTTATCACACCTGGCTTTAACACATTTTTTTTGTAATCCATAAAGTCACCTTGAAACCTTATGCTCACTGATGAGAAACTACACCAAATCCTGACAATGCAATTAACATGAAAAATGTGAAACAGTATGTTTGTATAGACAAGGTTTCCCTAAGACCCCAAACAATGCCTACACCTTATCTGTAGCTTCACCAAGATGCTTAGAGGAGAGTGTAATTACAACAACATCCTCCAGCCTGGCACAGCACTAAAGGCCTGATTGAATCTCACCTTGACTTGACCTCTTCAACCTGGGGTGACTGCAACAACTCCCTACATGGCAACGAAGAACAATGCATTAGTTAATCAACTGATAAAGCTCCAGATAAAAGTGTCCAGATCCCATTAGTGCTGGAAATAACTCTCCACTATTGGCGGACAGTTTTGCTGTTGGTAAAGATGTAGTGTTGAATTCTATAGAGCCAGTAGCAGTTAGGTTCTTGATGAATAATTTTTTTCAATGAAGACTTTGCAGAACAAGTTCAGATGGCAGATTAAAAAACAGAAACTTTCTTCTTTGATTTTCTTATCTGTTTTTGTTGCAGTTATATAGCATTCTTCAACAAATGGATCTCATTCTGATATTCCTTAAAAAATTTATCTGTAAAACATAATATGGAGATTAATATTGTTCTTTGAAGATGGTTTTATACTTATGAACTTGCCACATCTGTTTTAGTTGTATATTAAAATTTTATATGATAAAGATTTTAACATAACGTGGATTTGTAACTAAGAGCTATTTAGAGCAGGACCCATACAAAAGTGACACAAAGTGACTTTTAGAACTTAATCCACTCCTTAATGTTGCATCAGCTTTGTTTTGTTGCTATTTGGCTACCCAAGCAGCACATGTTGCTATGAGTATCAAAGTGTGTGCTGAGCTTCTTTCTCGGTTTTTGAACACAACTAGACCAAAGAACACAGAACTATGTGTACAAAAATGGATGTCTTTTATGAACACTCTTATAAATAGTTTACAGTTTGTCAGTTTTGCAGCTTTGGCCAGGTTTCCATGGAGAAAAGCATCCCCGCAGCTAGGGCTGCAACAACGAATCAATAAAATCAGTAAAAATAGATTATTAAAAGTGTTAGCAACAAATTTTTTTCATTCGATTCGTTGTGTCGCGTAATTTCTGTGTTACTCGCCTGCCGCAGGGCTGTTTGGTAACCTGCATAGCTTCGTCAATGCGGACTGACGGGAATAAAGTAAAAAAAAAAAAAAAAAACTCAACCTGCAGAGCGAGGTGGAGACAGAGCGGAGATGGTATTTTCAAAGCAAATTAAATAAATTCTAAAATGACGAAAGCAGGAAACACCGTTCGACCCAAGTCCTCAAAAGTGTGGAAGCACTTCACGCTTCACAAAACTAAAAAATGCATAACATGCAAGGTTTGCAAAAGTAATTAGACATGTAGCACAAGAGTGATGATGCACACCTGAAACGGAAACATGTTGGAGTCGATGAGGGGGAAGGAGCTCAACACCAGCATAAGCCACTACAATATCCTACATTTGTTCCTTTTCGGAGTGAGGAAAGATAACGTTAGTCTCTCCGATAGCTTGTCTGATGACACTGTTTGCTTGTTAGATGGTTAATGACAATGATGATAGAGTATGTAATAGAGTAGTTTTTTCAGTGTTTAAATGTGCTTTGTATTGATTAAGCTGCAAGTTTTAATTTGCTGACAAAGTCTGAGTGAAGAGACTGCACTGTATGGGAGAGAGGAGGGAGGCAGAATGGATTGCATTCAGACAGGGATTATAGTAACTTCTTAGATCTACTCAAATTTGTGCAATTAAGTATTTTTTATGGTACTTGTAGGTATGTATATCTATATATTGTTTTATGCAAATAAAACAAGCCATTTATTGAGTTGTTGTAAATTATGCTACAACACATACCCATACTATACTGTCTTTCTCATTCCAGAAAAAAAAAACAGCAAACAATGACAGACTTCATAATAGGAAAGACATCATGCACACACATTTTGTTTTACTCAAGCAATTTATTAATTTTTTTATTATTTATTATTATTGTAACAGAACACTAAAGCAGCAACCTGTTTTTGTGTGCCTTTTTGCTCTGTCAGTCCAAATATTCTATTTAGGAATAAAGATGTGAAAAGTGTGAAACAAAATTTCAATGAATTGGACAAAGAACAATCAACCGCTTCATTGATTATTAAAATAATAATTGGTTGCAGCCCTATGACATTATTAGTCATAGAAAATGCTTTATTTAGAAATGCTGATATTCTAATCCAATGTTTATCTTGTCTTTTATTCTCTCTTAACATGAAACAATATTATGAGCAGTCAAAAGTTTCAAAAATTAAGATAAAGCTGTATTGTAAATGCTATTAATTTATAATTCTCACAGATGAACTGCAACTGATAGGTCTCTGAAAATACTGGTTATATCATGTCAATTGTTCCAATTGAAAATAAAAGCTGCTTCTTTTGCCATAATCTGCTGATGCGTGTTGCCCTTCAGAATTATCCTAAATAATTGCAACTTGTGCATCATTATTTTACTTCCCCATGAGAATGTTTCTCTGATTCAATGTTTGAGTGCTCTTACTGCTGCCTACTACAGGCAAGATACTGAGAACTCAAACTTAAAACTGGTCTACCACATTCATTCTTTCACACACACTGATGCAGGGAGCATCTCCTAGTCCACACATTGTTAAAGGCAATACATCTATCCAATTACTAATTATGAATAAGCAACATATTTTAAATTGAATTTCAAGAAACAAATTAATTCCAGAAATGGTGTATGATTTTGCCCGTAAATAAAACGAGTTTGTAGGACATTAACAGCCTGTAACTTGTCTCTGTCTCATCATTCTGCCACACAGGGAAGGAACCATCTCTGTCTGTTCAAAAACTATATTGTATTCAGGACCTTCAGTGGCAGATCATCAAGACAACTTCTTAACAACTGTCAAATTTAAATAATCACATCTGAAACAGGAAATGGAGTCTTGGATCAACACACAGCAGACAGCCACTGCTGCACTGAATAATGCATACCTCATAAAAACAATGTGGCTCAAACATGTGAGACAGAGTAGGGGAGGGCAGTGCCTGTTGTGAATTAGGTAGTAATTGAAAACTTGACAAGTAACATGGCTATCAATACAGCACGCATAGGTCTGAAATACAGTGACTGTAAATTGTTTAAAGGCAGCAATAAAAATGGTTTATGCTGCCATATACAATGTTCCTGTATGTTCTTCATTCAAATACAATTTTGTGAAAAATATGTTTGTAAGATGTTTTTTTATTGTCTCTCTTTAGCAAATACTAAAACAGTGTAATAACCAGTTATCAACCTTGCATCAGAAAACCTAAAGGAACTCAAGCTTTGTTTAGATAACCGGTTCTTTTGGCTCAGCTCACTTAAAGAAGTCAGCTCTTTCGGCTCCCGAAGAGCTTTTAAGAATTGCTTTAATTAATGTATTGCCCTCAATAATGTAAATATATAGGGGTTGGACAATGAAACTGAAACACCTGGTTTTAGACCACAATAATTTATTAGTATGGTGTAGGGCCTCCTTTTGCGGCCAATACAGCGTCAATTCGTCTTGGGAATCACATATACAAGTCCTGCACAGTGGTCAGAGGGATTTTAAGCCATTCTTCTTGCAGGATAGTGGCCAGGTCACTACGTGATACTGGTGGAGGAAAACGTTTCCTGACTCGCTCCTCCAAAACACCCCAAAGTGACTCAATAATATTTAGATCTGGTGACTGTGCAGGCCATGGGAGATGTTCAACTTCACTTTCATGTTCATCAAACCAATCTTTCACCAGTCTTGCTGTGTGTATTGGTGCATTGTCATCCCGATACACGGCACCGCCTTTAGGATACAATGTTTGAACCATTGGATGCACATGGTCCTCAAGAATGGTTCGGTAGTCCTTGGCAGTGACGCGCCCATCTAGCACAAGTATTGGGCCAAGGGAATGCCATGATATGGCAGCCCAAACCATCACTGATCCACCCCCGTTGCTTCACTCTGGGCATGCAACAGTCTGGGTGGTACGCTTCTTTGGGGCTTCTCCACACCGTAACTCTCCCGGATGTGGGGAAAACCGTAAAGGTGGACTCATCAGAGAACAATACATGTTTCACATTGTCCACAGCCCAAGATTTGCGCTCCTTGCACCATTGAAACCGACATTTGGCATTGGCATGAGTGACCAAAGGATTGGCTATAGCAACCCGGCCATGTATATTGACCCTGTGGGGCTCCCGACGGACAGTTCTGGTGGAGACAGGAGAGTTGAGGTGCACATTTAATTCTGCCGTGATTTGGGCAGCCGTGGTTTTATGTTTTTTGGATACAATCCGGGTTAGCACCCGAACATCCCTTTCAGACAGCTTCCTCTTGCGTCCACAGTTAATCTTGTTGGTGTGGGTCGTCCTTCTTGGTGGTATGCTGACATTACCCTGGATACCGTGGCTCTTGATACATCACAAAGACTGGCTGTCTTGGTCAAAGATGCGCCAGCAAGACGTGCACCAACAATTTGTCCTCTTTTGAACTCTGGTATGTCACCCATAATTTTGTGTGCATTTCAATATTTTGAGCAAAACTGTGCTCTTACCCTGCTAATTGAACCTTCACACTCTGCTCTTACTGGTGCAATGTGCAATCAATGAAGACTGGCTACCAGGCTGGTCCAATTTAGCCATGAAACCTCCCACGCTAAAATGACAGGTGTTTCAGTTTCATTGTCCAACCCCTGTACATGCAAAATAAATTATTTGTTTAAAATGCAGCAAAAACAAGATGCCAGGAGATGAAGAATCTCATTTTCAGAGTGAAACCGTGCAACCACCAGTTTACCATTATATTGACACTGATCATCATCCTAAGCAGCAACGTTAAACAGACCATAATAATTTTAACAGAAGCCATGCTCATGGTGTTGCAGAGCTGGCCACACCTACTGCTGAATAGTCAGCCAATGTGTATTACTGCCAACCCTCCACCACTGTGCTAGTGCAGATAGAGACGACGACGCATATGTTGACCAATCACGTGTGGTTTGAAGAGAAACAAAGTGAGAGAGAGACAGAAGTAGGAAAAAAAAAACATTGTTCACTTCAAAGAGCCATCTTGTTCACGACCAACACATCACTAGAGCAGAATTAAATGAATGTAGCTATGAGCAAAACAATGTAAAAATTATAGATTGTGACACATTGTAAAATGATTAAATTATTTACAACAGTTCCATCCAAATATTATATAATTTTTTTAGATTTTAGCCACAGTTCTAATTAAATCCACACTTTTAGTTAGAGTGAAAGTACATATTGTTTTAGACCCCTTATTCACACTACGGAGCCCATGATCTTCAACTACACTCTTAGTACTCAGCACATAGGTATAGCTGACCATGCTACCACATACTTCTATGGCTATTTCATCTGTCAACATATTTTTCCTCAAAAATAACTTCCCAACAACCAAATTCCCTTTATGATTGTTTCTGCACATCCACCATCAGTTTCACCTTCCTTTGAAGGCATATTTCAAACAGTATTTTTTTTTTTCTTTAATTTGAGCAACCTGTTCCTAATCTAAACTGTTTTTATGACTAGGAAAAGCTACCAAAGGCATGGGCTCCGCCACAGTTTTACAAAAAAAGTTGCAATAGATCAAGCAGTCTTGGTTTTGTGTGGCAGAAATGACATTTCCATATAAACATGCAATTATAGTGAGGGCTGTTGACATTCATTAAATATGAACCTCTCTGAGAATAGTTATGCACTCTGTGCCAAGATTAGCTGTTTACCTCTTTGTGAGTGATGTCTTTGAGCAGTTTTTAGAAAAAGAAATAAGACACAAGGATCAAAGAGTGTTTAATAATGTCTATACTCATTGATGTTATTTATGAACTGATCTGAAAAGATAACATAATATCACACTCAGTTACCCGGTCTAAATATACATATTCAGTCATCAAAGTATGCAAAAAACACCTCCATATTTCGAATTCATTTCTGTGAATAGAACTGCAATGCTCTCTCATTGAAGGATCATCTTTAGCATGCTGTTTTAATATTTCAGTTAAGATATATAAAATATTAAATCTTTCTCCCAGCTTCAAAGAAACATCTTTCAGAAATATGCTGATAATACAGAAATGGTTTAACTGAATGAATGCATCTGGAAAAAGAAAAGCAACTGGATGAAACTTCACTGAAAAGATTTAGCCATAAGTGGACATTGAAGCCTGTGATAGAAAGCCCTTAGGACTGTATTAGTCACTGATATCAATTAAAGAATATTTAACCTCCCATACTTGAGTTTAATTGTTGCTCTATCAACTCCTCAGTGAAAAGACACCATATGACAAATGGACTCGCACTGTGAGTGCTCTATCTTCTCTGTTGGATGAGGTACTTATCTGGTTGTGCTTCCCAGATAAGAGAGGGAGGAGAAAGCAAAGGCCGAAAGTGGGATTTTATTGAACATTTGGTCTCTGTGGAGAATGCCGGGAAGGCTCAGTAGCAGAGACCTCATAGTGGCGAAATCCAATCAAATATTTTGGAAGGTGACATCTTCAATCAGTCATCGTCTAGTTACCCCTCACCTTCAATTCTGAAAGTGAGCCTACAGTTAAAGAGGTTCCTGAGGAAATACCGAGCTGGTGGAAAAATAAAGAGCAGCAGTAATCTAAGTAGTATCAAACAGAGTAATGTCTCTCCATTCTGTCACTTTCCTTGTTGTTGTAATACATTATAAAAAAAAATAAAAAAAACTTTTCATCATCTCTGCAAGGCAGACTGCTTGTAACAGCTCTCAGTTGTATCACCTTTATGGTAAGATAAAAACACGTGTTTTTCTTTCAACACATGAGACGAAAGTGCTGACTGGCAGAGATGTCATGTTAGATTGTTAGATATTTATTTTATTGTTATTGATTTAATTAGCATCTAACTCCAAGTGCTGACCTGATGAGGTTTTTCTCAAAGTTTTACAAACATCTGTCAGGAGGATCAGCATTGCATTTCTAAATCAACAGGCTATGTTGCAGATTGAAAGAAGTTGTAATGATGCATTTCTTGAGCCAGTTCCACAGCATTGAATGGAAAATTATTGCATGTAGTCTATACAAAAGTACTTTAACTCGATTATTATATCAGATAAAAAAAATATTGTGAATGGTAAATCCTTGTAATTTCACTTAATAAATTAAACAAGGGTCCTTGTCCTTGGTCGCCAATAATTAGGCAAACGTATCTGGTAGACACAATTAGACAAGCAGATGACCATCCTTGAACTGTTTCTGTTTTCTTCCATTTCTTTGTAAAGCAGCTTTGCAGTAGATCAATTTTATCTCTTTCCTTGCACCATAATTACCACCCGTTCTCAGCAGATGGTAGTTTTTCTGTCAAAAAGTTCTGTTCTTTGAGAATCCAAATCTGTTTTCTCTGCCTTTACTTTACACAAATATACAAAAATACAGGCAGATGTTTCCCTTAATCCATGATGCCTGTACTTTGGGCAAACTACGTCCACACAGAGGGAAGGTATTTGTTCAAAATACATTGCAATACATTAATTTAGGAACCAAATCTGCCTGTTTGTCTAGATTCAGAATTAGAAGCATGTACAGTAAAATATGTGCAAGCCTAGGTTTGCACACATTTAACACTTGCATATACTTTAGTGAAACCTAAATGTATAATTCAGTTTCCTCAGTGAAACAATAAAATGCAGTTGCAATGTGGATGAGAGTTAAAAAACATTTTTATGCAGCGTGGATAGCAAAATCTTTATGATGTTCTAAATTGCCACTTTAATCGTAAACAAACCGAGTGACAATTTTTCTTCAATGAATAAATCAATAAAATAAATAAATATAAATATACACTACCGGTCAAAAGTTCTAGATACATTTCTCACTTACTGGGTCTTTTCATGAGTATTTACATTGTAGATTCTCACCAAAGGCAACAAAACTGTGAATGAACACACATGGGATTATATAGTAAGCAAAAAGTGTGAAATAACTTTGTGTAACAGTGATTTGTCTGTCAAAACAAGGTTGAAGTTCCCCCACTTTCGGTGGAGCGGTTGAATAAACTGTGACATTTAGTGGTTTTGGTTAATAATTTATAAATTATTAGTGATGAATTACTAATTGTAATTATTAAGAACTTTGAAATTTTGCAGGAGTGCTTGTAAGCTAGAGGATGTATCTGGACTAATATTGGCTCAATTCTACTGCAGAGAAGTAATGATATACAGGTCCTTCTCAAAATATTAGCATATTGTGATAACGTTCATTATTTTCCATAATGTCATGATGAAAATTTAACATTCATATATTTTAGATTCATTGCACACTAACTGAAATATTTCAGGTCTTTTATTGTCTTTAATACAGATGATTTTGGCATACAGCTCATGAAAACCCAAAATTCCTATCTCACAAAATTAGCATATCATTAAAAGGGTCTCTAAACAAGCTATGAACCTAATCATCTGAATCAACGAGTTAACTCTAAACACCAGCAAAAGATTCCTGAGGCCTTTAAAACTCCCAGCCTGGTTCATCACTCAAAACCCCAATCATGGGTAAGACTGCCGACCTGACTGCTGTCCAGAAGGCCACTATTGACACCCTCAAGCAAGAGGGTAAGACACAGAAAGAAATTTCTGAACGAATAGGCTGTTCCCGGAGTGCTGTATCAAGGCACCTCAGTGGGAAGTCTGTGGGAAGGAAAAAGTGTGGCAGAAAACGCTGCACAAGGAGAAGAGGTGACCGGACACTGAGGAAGATTGTGGAGAAGGGCCGATTCCAGACCTTGGGAGACCTGTGGAAGCAGTGGACTGAGTCTGGAGTAGAAACATCCAGAGCCACCGTGCACAGGCGTGTGCAGGAAATGGGCTACAGGTGCCGCATTCCCCAGGTCAAGCCACTTTTGAACCAGAAACAGCGGCAGAAGCGCCTGACCTGGGCTACAGAGAAGCAGCACTGGACTGTTGCTCAGTGGTCCAAAGTACTTTTTTCGGATGAAAGCAAATTCTGCATGTCATTCGGAAATCAAGGTGCCAGAGTCTGGAGGAAGACTGGGGAGAAGGAAATGCCAAAATGCCAGAAGTCCAGTGTCAAGTACCCACAGTCACTGATGGTCTGGGTGCCGTGTCAGCTGCTGGTGTTGGTCCACTGTGTTTTATCAAGGGCAGGGTCAATGCAGCTAGCTATCAGGAGATTTTGGAGCACTTCATGCTTCCATCTGCTGAAAAGCTTTATGGAGATGAAGATTTCATTTTTCAGCACAACCTGGCACCTGGTGGTTTACTGACCATGGTATCACTGTGCTCAATTGGCCTGCCAACTCTCCTGACCTGAACCCCATAGAGAATCTGTGGGATATTGTGAAGAGAACGTTGAGAGACTCAAGACCCAACACTCTGGATGAGCTAAAGGCCGCTATCGAAGCATCCTGGGCCTCCATAAGACCTCAGCAGTGCCACAGGCTGATTGCCTCCATGCCACGCCGCATTGAAGCAGTCATTTCTGCAAAAGGATTCCTGACCAAGTATTGTGTGCATAACTGTACATGATTATTTGAAGGTTGACGTTTTTTGTATTAAAAACACTTTTCTTTTATTGGTCGGATGAAATATGCTAATTTTGTGAGATAGGAATTTGGGGTTTTCATGAGCTGTATGCCAAAATCATCCATATTAAGACAATAAAAGACCTGAAATATTTCAGTTAGTGTGCAATGAATCTAAAATATACGAATGTTAAATTTTCATCATGACATTATGGAAAATAATGAACTTTATCACAATATGCTAATATTTTGAGAAGGACCTGTACTCCTAACAGTAATAATAATCTTTCTAAGGTGCTTTTGTGGATGCATGGTGGATGTTTTGTGTAGTTTATGGTAAAATTCAACGTAAATTTCCAGCTTGTCAAAACAAGCCCTGCTGGCTTAGAGCTTTAGCGCAGTCAGCTTGTTACCATAGCAACCAAAAATTCTTGGAACAGTAGGAGGCATCCTATCTGCCTCTAGTGTCCGTTGGTGTAACTACACCTGTAACTAACACTCTCCCAGTCAGGGAGGAAGCAAGACCCCCGTCTGGTGGCCATTGAGTGAATTGCAGTTGCAACAGGATTTTCTCCGCTGCAGTGAGGCGTTTAAGTGCCATCTTGTGGTCATTAGTGAGAATTACAGTTGCTGCCACAGAAATTAATTAATTTGATTACTTCCATTAATACAGGCAGATAATCCCATCACTGATGATCAAAGGACATAACTTGAGCAAATATCAAGTTATTGATCATTCATTGCCACTTTTGCTCTGAATTTTATGCATTTTTGCTGGGTTTTCCTTTTGTGTGAAGCATGTTTTGACCAGGCTCGTATAACTAACTTTAGTTGTCTAACTTGGTAGGTCCTGCAAGAAAGTAAATAACCCATAGTATGCATCACTAACATTCATTTGAAGCTAAGAATAGTGCTTCAATGTTTTAGTTTCGTTTATCCCACTTTTAAAGTTTTATTTTACTTTTTTATTTATTTCAGTTTTTGTCTGTGTTCTGCTTGATTATTTTCATAAAAGCATAGACTTGGGTAAGCCACAGTTTGAACGGTCAAACCTGTGTGCCCATTTTGAGTACAACCCATACATCTGCAACATATATATATGAATCATACAGCTAGCTGAGTGCTTAGTCTGTGTTGCTGCTAATTGATTTTAGCGATCATTCAAAACTAAACAGCTTAGTCTGTTTGTGTTACTGCTAATTGTTACTACTGGTAATTTTAGTGGTCGTCCATAGCTGAACAGTTTTGTTTATTTTTTGTCGTTGTTGTTGTCATTGTGCATTTTGGCTGATATGGATAAAACTTCCCAGGCTACTGCTGGAGCTGTGAGTCAGGTGGACTCCACAGGAATGCAGACACAGGAAGCGATTGGAGCTTTGATTTTATTGTCATCAGAGGAGCGTAAAGGTCTTGATAATTATACCATTGAGCAATGTGAAGCAAGGATTCAGGAGTTGCTCCAGGTCATTAAGAACACAGGAAAAGACAGACAGGTGACCGATGTGTTAGGTCAGCTCACTCTTTTATATCAGCCAAGGGTCAGGTTGGAAGTTGACCAGCGTTTTAAACTGAAGTTTATGCTGGATGATACGTTACACACAATAGATGCCACTAGTTGTGAACTGTTAGAAATGGAAGAGAAGTTGGAAGGAGTTGAGTTGAGAGCCAGAAGGTTGGAGGTAGCTGAGTGTAGCCAGAACACACCCCCATTCCCAGAGGATTGGGGGATGGAGATAAATCCCATCTCACAGGTTGAAACCTTTGAAGGTGAGACACACCTGCAACACCCTGAAAGAACCTTCCACTCAGAGGTGGAAAACGTAGAAGCTGCTCTCCAGAGATTTCATTCCCAAGCTCGTGGTTTTCCCCACACATCCACAGAGTCCAGAACAGGTATGAGTAGGAATATTAGGTTCAGTGGTGCATTTTCCCACCCCACTGTAGTAGACAGCCATGAACAATACCTGGCAGTGGACTCACTAGAAGTAAATAGTTCAAGGTTTAGGGGCGAGCAGCCTTCACACTTGATTCGCAGTACCCTGCTCTAAGGTCCCTCACCTCCGCCAAGGCAACAGGAGAGCCATCTCTGGGACTCAGGTGGTTCATACCGCCCTCAACCTCTGCCCAGGACCCGAGTCCATGGAGCACAGGGCCCACCATTGTACCATGAGCAGCCTCCAGTGCTTCCCCCAAGGGTGAAGCGTGATGCCCTGACACACGAGGGATGCAGCAGGAGTGAACCTTCACATGATGACTCAGATGGGCCAGCACCAATCCCTGAGAGTGGATCGTGCACACGCCAACTTGAGACTCTTGCCCAAGGCATAGAGCGTTTTGACCCTAATAACGAGGAATCAAACATTGATGATTATCTTAGGGAAGTCGAATGCTGCCTTTTAGACTTGTGCTGCCCATCAGAAGAGGAAAAGCTGAAGCTCATCTGGAAGACAACATCCTGGAGCGTCCATGTTTTCATGGAGAGCCTGCGCTCTACAGTCCGAGACCATTATTCAACCCTCTGTGAAGCTGTAAGGGAAGAATATTCTATGTACATGGACCGGGCCTCCACAACACTTTGTGCTTGTGCTATCCAGCAAAGCAAAGCACCCAGAGAGTATTACCAGCACCTGAGACCTGCTTACTTCCAAGGATGTAATGCTCCCAGCATAGAGGCGGATCATGCTTTTAAATCATTATTCTAGTCTACAACCTTCATGAAAGCATACGATACCATGTTACTATGCACTGTAGAGCAAAAACCCTCACCACGCAGGAGATCTGCGAATATGCTCAGATGGTCTGTGGAAACACGTGCACGCCCTACTAATGGATCAGGAGGTGAGGCTAGAGTTTTACAGGTGCACACAGAAGAAGACAGTCTTGTGTTAGAAGGCCGAGAAATGCGTTCAAACAGAACCCATGTTAAGAACAGTTTAAGGGAACAACGTAGGTTTGGTCAGCTGGACCGGGGGGGGGGGGGTGTGGTACCGAGTACCAACCACAGTCCATGTTGCCAGACCACTTCTGGTCGAACAGACGACCTGAACATCAGGTGAGGCCCAAAGGTAAGCCTGATTGTAAAGGTTGGAGCCAACAAGCAGGATGGAACCTGAGGAGAGAGATGGATGCCTTCTGCAAGATTCTGACAGAAGCAGTGCGCCAGGCATGCACCCAACCTCCACCATCATTAGAGGCAGCCGACCATCCGGTGAAACCGGATCCAAAACCCCCATCAGCATGATTAGGTGTGGACCGAGTCTCCACAGCCATCAGAGTCTACCTGATCAGATGGGGAGACAAACATGGGAAACTCCAAGAATTGCTTGGGACCGCTCAAGGAGAAACACCACAAACCATTTTTCCAAGGCTCTTAGGTAAACTGAACCAAAAGGAACATGCACGTCGCCTATACTGTCTCACCAGTATAGGAGGACATGTCAAACTGAGTTTCAATTTTATAACAGGATCAGAGATCAGCCTGATGTGCTTAATCTTGTTTGAGGAGGTGAGTAGAGCCATGCTCTCCCTCAGTAAACCATTCCAGGCCAAAGCTTGTGATGTAAGCATCAACAGCCACACAAAAGACTGATCGAGAATCATTAGTTGGGAGGAGCTGGACATCACACTCAAAGACAAGACTCTGGTGCACCCCATCTACCGGTGCACATTAGACACAGAGCCTTTTCTTGGTTGCCAGGACCTGCTGGAAAGACTGCCCCCACTCATTGACTGCCACCAGGACCAACTCTGAGTCCAGATGGAGGTGTCAGAACCCCTGGATGTAAGCAGCAAACCATCCTTTGTGACCATCCAGGTTGCCAGTTTAGAGGAGCCCAAAGAACCTCTCAGGCCATCGTCAGAGCCAGACATGGGCACCTCTGGTACACAGCTGTACCCAGCCACCCAGAAAACTCCTCCCTGCAGTCATGTATCATTTATTTGCTCTTTAAAGAACCCAGGTGTGAAAAGTTACGTCCCCAAAGTCATGAAATGTGTGCACCTGGATACCAGAAGGGCTTCTAGCATTCTGGCTAGGGCAGTTATCAACCGGTAGAGAGCTGTATGACCGCTGTGCCAAGAAGATCCCTTTTTAACTCAGGCACAACACAGCCACACACTCCTCTTAGCAGACGGGCTCCGCCTTCTCCTTAAGACAGCCAGTGTGCACCTCCAGTGTGCAGATTGGCATAAAACAGCTCTCCCATGCTTTCAACATTGTGCCAGCAGACCAAAGGGGGGTCACATTAACATACGCCCATTACTCTCCTGTAGGGGGCCATAGGAGCTACAAAACCTCACTGCACACCCTCCAACAGATGGCGTACTGGCCTCCAACGTCTCATGGCACTCAGGTCTACATCCAAGCATGCTTAACCTGCTGGCAGGTTCAGCCATCCAAGCCCACCTCCGCTTCAGCAAAGGTGGGTTACATTACTTTGGTTCCACCTTCAGACCAACTGGATCAAACCAGCTCCAAAATAAGCAGGTGTTAACAAATTCCTCCTAACTGTGACATGCAGCTTCATTAAGTGGGTTGCATGCCGGTCAGCACCAAATGATGCAGTCATCCAAGCTCCTGCTCTTTTGCTGAACTAGATGAAGTTCTACATCAAACTCTCCTCCCCAAGAACAGAGCTTGTCTCTATATCCGGGAAAGGAGAAACCAGTGCGTAGGACCAGTTTAAAGAGGTGCATGTTTCAAAACTCACACTAACATGCACTAACCACTAACAACTTTCTCCAACAGGAACTGTTCAAAATATAGCTATATATTTAATTTCCCTTTGGGATTAATAAAGTATTTTTGAATTGAATTTTTGAATTGAATTAAACTAGCTTCCAGGACACGCAATTTTTCCATAAACACTGTGTGCACAGCAGACCCTCACAGAAGTGATTAAAAATTATTTAATGGACACACACAGCTTGCCAGAGATTTCATGCAAAATCTTATTGATAGAAGTTGGTTCATCTGTAGACAGCCCCACCGAGGCACGAATACCTACTTGCCGAGTTCTGTTGGATTTAGATAAATCCTAAAATCCACCACAGCAGACACCTTGCAACCCCCACAAACACACCTGGCTTATAGCCTAAGTAGTGCAATTCCATTGTTTTTTTGTTTTGTTTTTCTTTTCCTTTTCCGATATAAAAAGTTTAGAGACAGGAGTTATGTTAAATCCCATCATTATTTGAAAGACCTCATGTGTTTAAACCTTAACCTGTGTTAAATGTTGGTTTTTGTTAAGATAACACACTGCATAGTTGGTTACAAACCAGGATGGACTCCCTCACATTTATTTGACCATGGTTCATAGTGCCACCTATGCCAATGACACAGGCTGATTCCTGTGCCTGACTGGAATTGGATGACTATGCTATGACCCCAGTATTTGCTTATCTTGTTTGTTTGTTTTTTGTTTGTTTCCTTTTTATTGTTGTTTCACTTTGTCTCAGGGTTACCAAAGCTAATGACCAAAAGAATGTGGTGATAATGTGAACGTATTGTTTTTGCATTTTTCTCATTGAATGACATAGACAGGTATGAGTTAGTCAGAGTTTAGTCCTGCCCAGTAATAGGCCTTTGAGAAACAAACTGAACTCCTGTTCCTGCTAAGAGGAACACAGCGACAGTATTTTTGTGTTTTTATTTTTGCTTCTTCATGGATCATGGATCATTTGAGTTTCAGCTCCTATGATGAATGAACCCAGTAGCTTCAAAGACTGTGAATAATCACACCCTTCGAACCTAGGGGGGAATGTTGGAGTCATCCATTTTGATCGCACAGTTGAACAAGCACAGCTCAACAGACATCGCAGCTCTGACGTCACCCGGGATTATAAAACCCGCGGAAAACAAACTTTCATTGCCATTTCCAGCAAATATCTGGAGAGACAAAAGCTCGCAGTGGAACTTTTGTTACACAAGGCCATTCCCGGAAGACCTTGAAAGCTGGAAATCTGTCTGATACAAGAAGGTCACAAGATTCATATACCGATCGAAGACCACGCCGACATCCGGCGCAGGTGAAAAACCCATGGAGGTTTTATTTCCAAGGAGATGAGTTTCCTCCTTGTTGATTCAGTCGACTAAAAGGTTCTTCATATTTTCCCCTCCTGGACAGATGAGAAGTTGATCACGAATGCGTGATCCCCCACCTCCTCGTTTTTTTTTTCAGACCTGACCCATCCTCAACCGGTGGAGAGAAGAAATCAACGTCAAAGTAATTTTGTTCTTTTTATATTAAATCGGATAGGTACATTTAGATGTCTGGGCAGGGTGAGGCATAGTTAAGGTGATTTAAAATCACCAGTAGTTAATCCAAGGTATCAACTTGTTGCATGCAATACTGATTGAAGTGTTTTAGGATGAGCTGTGTTTTGATTTGTTGTGCATGCGCTACTGAATCGTGCGTGTTCTTATTTTGTCCGGCTGATTCCAAATCAGCCAGGAGTTAGAAGTTGGACTTTAAAAGTTTTTCATTCAAATCAACTGCGGTCTGGACCTCGCCTGACCACTCCTTTGTCCCAGTTTTATTACTGGAGTTTTTCCACTGAGTTCACGCCTCAGAGTTTTATGACTCTTTGTTCGAGATTTGGGGCAATCAGTTAGTGGTTTTGGTTAGTAATTTATCAAGTATTAGTGATTAATAACTAATTGTAATTATTAAGAACTTTGAGCCCATAACCACAACACTGATTTATATTTGTAAGTAATGATTTTTGGTCAAGAAATAATTTTCCTGAATTATGATTTTTTAATTATGATTTTTGATAAATATTAATTAATCAATAATCATAATCCTTACACATTTTTGTATTTTAGATTCTTCAAAATAGCCACCCTTTGCTTTGAACACTGCTTGGCTCTCTTAGCCTTCTCTCCATGAGCTTCATGCAATGGTCACCTGAAATGATTTTTCAAAGAGTCTTGAAAGAACTTCTTAGACGTTCATTGGGAGACAGCCACAGGTTAATATTTCAGTCATCATAGCAAAAAGAAGCTACTTTAAGGAATCTAAAATATAAAACATATTTAAAGTTATTTAAAAAATTTTTGTTTGCTACTGTGGAAGAGGGCGGTCTTACTACTGAGCTAACAGCAACTGACCAATTGAAATCATCATAATCATTTAGGTAAAACTTTTGGCATCCACAACATTGATATTCGGTCGCAGTTCCAGGAATACACTCGAGCCAGACATCGGGACAAGATCAGACAGTTTACAATAACAATTTAATCACTTATCTGGATGCAAAACTCTAATGTCAGAGTGACCTGTCAGCAGTTAAAGGTATCACAACTTTCCCAGCTGAAACACAATAACAAGCCTCTTATCATTCCTCATTCCTGAGCTCAACTGGACCCTTGTTATTTCCTTTTTAGGCTGTGCAGGACTCGAGGTCCAGGAATAGTTTGCCTGAGACACACAAACACTTTTTAACCACACAAAATGCTTCCACACTGCATAATTCCATATGTTTTTATTTACAGTTTTGATGCCCGCAGTGAGAATTTACGTACAATGTAAATAGTCATAAACATAAAGAAAATATTTCAGTGAGAAAGTGTGTCTAAAGCTTTTGACCAGTAGTGTATATGTATTGGTCGTAACTCCAATGTCATGTTAAGACATACAAGTATTTACAGACATATACATATATACTACATGGATTTATTCACATAGATGCACATATATGCATACACCTGTTAATTGTGGCTGAGAACATGGAATGGTGTTAGTGCTCCTCCTTGGAACTTGAAAAAACCTTACAGCTTTTTAAATAGGCTCTTGCTTAAAAAGACTGTTCCTTATTCAAGTTCTTCTACAGCAGAAATGCAAGGAAATGCAATAAATATTTAGTATTGTCTTGACAGCAGTGTTTTTCAGCTTTAATTCGTTAAATTAGCTTAAATCCCATCCTAAATACAGCACAACATACAATACACAACAATGTTGATGTTGCATCTGCACAAAATCAATAAATTCTGTAAAATCAAAATCTGTATGGCAACTTTGACATGAAAAAAGTGACCTTATGTTTTTCCCTCAAGTGCATGACACTTACAGGGGTCGGACAATGAAACTGAAACACCTGGTTTTAGACCACAATAATTTATTAGTATGGTGTAGGGCCTCCTTTTGTGGCCAATACAGCGTCAATTCGTCTTGGGAATGACATATACAAGTCCTGCACAGTGGTCAGAGGGATTGTAAGCCAATCTTCTTGCAGGATAGTGGCCAGGTCACTACGTGATACTGGTGGAGGAAAACGTTTCCTGACTCGCTCCTCCAAAACACCCCAAAGTGGCTCAATAATATTTAGATCTGGTGACTGTGCAGGCCATGGGAGATGTTCAACTTCACTTTCATGTTCATCAAACCAGTCTTTCACCAGTCTTGCTGTGTATATTGGTGCATTGTCATCCTGATACACGGCACCGCATTCAGGATACAATGTTTGAACCATTGGATGCACATGGTCCTCAAGAATGGTTCGGTAGTCCGTGGCGCCCATCTAGCAGAGGTATTAGGCCATGATATGGGGAATGCCATTATATGGCAGCCCAAACCATCACTGATCCACCCCCATGCTTCACTCTGGGCATGCAACAGTCTGGGTGGTACGCTTCATTGGGGCTTCTCCACACCGTAACTCTCCCGGTTGTGGGGAAAACAGTAAAGGTGGACTCATCAGAGAACAATACATGTTTCACATTGTCCACAGCCCAAGATTTGCGCTCCTTGCACCATTTAAACCGACATTTGGCATTGGCATGAGTGACCAAAGGTTTGGCTATAGCAGCTCGGCCGTGCATATTGACCCTGTGGAGCTCCCGACGGACAGTTCTGGTGGAAACAGGGGAGTTGAGGTGCACATTTAATTCTGCCGTTATTTGGGCATCCGTGGTTTTATGTTTTTTGGATACAATCCGGGTTAGCACCCAAACATCCCTTTCAGACAGCTTCCTATTGCATCCACAGTTAATCCTGTTGGATGTGGTTCATCCTTCTTGGTGGTATGCTGACATTACCCTGGATACCGTGGCTCTTGATACATCACAAAGACTTGCTGTCTTGGTCACAGATGCGCCAGCAAGACGTACACCAACAATTTGTCCTCTTTAGAACTCTGGTATGTCACCCATAATGTTGTGTGCATTTCAATATTTTGAGCAAAACTGTGCTCTTACCCTGCTAATTGAACCTTCACACTCTGCTCTTACTGGTGCAATGTACAATCAATGAAGACTGGCTACCAGGCTGGTCCAATTTAGCCATGAAACCTCCCACGCTAAAATGACAGGTGTTTCAGTTTCATTGTACATGCAAAATAAATTATTTGTTTAAAATGCAGCAAAAACAAGATGCCAGGAGATGAAGAATCTCATTTTCAGAGTGAAACCGTGCAACAACCAGTTTACCCTTATATTGACTGAATGAAGACTGGCTACCAAGCTGGTCCAATTTAGCCATGAAACCTCCCACACTAAAATGACAGGTATTTCAGTTTCATGTGCATGAGCCTTAATGTTTGAGGCACTGTCACGAACAACCCTAATACATTCTATATTGTCTAAAAATATGTTTTACTCAGATAATTACTCATACAATTACATGTGACTGAAGTGTGCCCTTAACGTAATTAATCATATTTTTTTTACTTTATTACCTTAATAGGTTTTTTAAATGTGTACTTTCCTTTTTATATATTTTTTGTTTTCAGTGAAAAGGTGATTGTAATCAACCAACATGAAGTTGGTTGCCATGGTTTCAATATCTGGCAAGTGCCTGCTGGTATGTACTAATTCTTTTCACCATTTAGCATTTTTCCATATTTATTTTTTTTTTTTATAATGTGTAATGGAAAATTATTTTAAAGTGCTCTGATCTTCCCTTCACCTCTCTCATTTGATTCTGTGTTTTATCACTCAGAGGTGACCTTCCATCTACCTCTCTCCTCTGACCTCTGTGTTTTATTAGTGTTCTGTTATTTAGAGCAGATGGACTCTAAATTTATTATCAGGAGGTTTATGGTTAACACTCCCTCATGTGTATGCCTCAAGGTAGGGTAGATGGGTGCCCTCATAAATAACCTTGTTACCTCTGACCCGGGGATGGTCTGGAGGCCATATGTCTGAAACTTTTTGAAGTTGAGATAACACCCTCATTTTTGGTATAAATACTTGTGTGTGATTTCTGTTCATTGCTCTGCCTTTCTGACTAGCTCAGTGACAGAGTCATTCAAACGCTGAATGTCTTTGAATAAAACTTTTATAAGATAAAGTCCAGTCTTTCTCTTGTTTAATGAGTTAATTTCCCTCCCACTTTGATAAGAAAATCCACAACAATTTTGGCGTCACGAACAGGATCTAACGTGCCAGAGGAAACCACAGGAGGGGACACAGACACCTGGCCAGCCTGAAGATGTTGTCCTCAGTCTGCCTCCATTTCACGGAGGGGAGACCTGGTGCCTGCCTGCAGCTTCTGGCCAATTGGATCCGAACTATTTGTCTGCAAATATATCTGGGTGAGAAGATACTCTGAATTATATAATATATATATATATATTTTTTTTTTTATGACATGTTAACCATCATCTCCTAATTAATTGATTAGATTCCGGAGTTGGGAGAGGGAGGACATCAGCTGAGGGCCAGGTCACCCTGTAGAAATACAGGGAGGTTCTTATTGGTAACAATAAGATAAAGCAAAACAAAGGGTTTTGCGGGTGTTTTTTTGCTATTTTCTACACCTCATAAAGGAGAAAAGCCAGAAGGCAGACGTGCCGCTGAACAGGTAAAAAATGGGTTCCGGAACCTTAAAGGCATCAGCGGTGGGTCCTTCTCCAGACTCTGCGATTTATAAAATAATGAAAGAAAAAGGTGGGGATGATTGTATTAAATGTGCTTTAATTTGGGAAGATAAGTTGTGTTTTCCACAAGTTGGAAGTTTAAGTGTAAATCAGTTAATTAAAGTAAAACAGTATATGGATACAGATTGGGAGGAAAAGAAAAATTAAAAAAAGATTAAAAAACTCCTCCAGCAGTGGGTCAACCAGTAAATCTGTCCGCAAGTCAGCCAAGACAACTTGCCAGTCCGCCTGAGCATCACCCTGTGAGTCTACCCACACATCCATCTGCAGTGCAGGCTGACCTCACCAAGCACAGCGGCCCCAGTGGACCAGAGAGTGTGATCAGGCACCCTACTTCTCCTCTGACTCCATCCCTTCCTAAGATAAAACAGCCTACAGATGAGCAGCAACCGGGATCATCGAAGGACCGGAAATCACCCTTATTCTCCTCTCCTGTTACTTTTCCTGGGTTTGCATGGCTACGAAGTGGAAAACAGCAAGGTGATGACAAATATATATCAATGCCCTATGTTGGAAGCAGCTGGAATGAATGAGCCTCAGTTGGTTTTTCGACCGTGGACTTCAGCAGACATCCAAGCCAGCGCTGCTTTACTTCCAAATCCCGTAGAAGACGGAAGAAAGTTTGCTACAGAACGTGAAGCTTTATGCCATGAAATGAGACCAACTGGCACAGAAATTCACCGGCTCCTTGCTGCAAAAGTCAAACCTGGAGATTTAGTTGGTTTGAGACTGCCAGATCCTGCAGTGCGCCTTGTCATGACAACCGGTGGTGAAAATGGTGATTTGAATCACCGTAATGGCCCATGGTATATTGCCGTGGAACATCTGTGCACTGACTTGATCACAAAATTTCCACAGAGGAGTGATTGTGCCGTGCTACAACAAGTCAAACAACGTCCTGATGAGACTGTCGCTGATTTTCTTTATCAGATGGAAGGATGGAAGAAGCGTTCAATAAACATTCAGGTATGGAACGCCCCACTGACTTTACTGTTTTGGGCCCCCGGAAAAAGATGCTGTGTGGATATATTATGTAAGGACTTCTCCCTGAGATCGCAGCATAAACTAAGACTCTTTATGTTGGTTGGAGACATGGGTTGCGTTTTGAGAAGCTGAAAAGACATGCTTTACACAGCAATGACGTTATCAGGAAGAAGAAAAAAGCGTACAAGAGAGACTGATTTGCATAACGCTGCCTTGACCCTGTATTACAGCAGAAATCAACATGGTTCTTTTTCTCGAGGACGAGGCCGGGGACGCTGGGGCAGAGGTCGGGGAAGGGGACAGTGGTCCCGCTCCGATGCTTGCCATAACTGTGGAAAGTTGGGACACTGGAGGAATGAATGTCCAGAGAAACTGCAGCGGCCTGACAGCGGTAACTGACGGGGGGAGGACGGGACCCTGGATCTGGCTGCCACACGCATTGAGGAGGGGTCTCTTAAGGAGCATGAGGTTTCACAAACCCACACACAGTTGCATGATGATACTGATTCACATAGGTTGCTTACAGAGGCCATAATACACTTCGAAGGTACCTCCGTAGTTTTACCAGGCACATATCTCCATACAAAGAACCCTGCTTTTAAAAGAATGCCTATGTTTTCTATGATGGTGATGGGTGAAGAAATGTCTTTTGTTGTAGATTCAGGAGCGACACACTGTGTTTTATCAGCTGAATGTATCAAAGAGCAGCCAAAACTGAGTGGTCGTTATGTTCATTCTGTCTCAGCTTCAGGTGAAACAGTTAGGGAAAGTTTTTCTGTTCCTCTAAAGTGTTCCACTCCACAGGGAGTGCAGTTAAAACATTCGTTTTAGTGTCTCCTTTGTGTCCTTAAAATTTGATGGGTAGAGATTTGATGTGTACATTGAATATTGCTATTACTTCAAACCCTAATGGACTGACAGTTCACACTCAGAAGGACTTTGACTATGACTACACTGCAGTACATTGGGCCCCATATCAACCCTTATTTGCATATCAGTGGAAGCGTCCAGTTGGTTCTGTACCTCAACATTGACACCTGACAGTGAGATAATGGATGCAGATGATCTGCATTGTACTTCACATGTATATGAAGGACCTGATTTTGATTATGAGGACAATTATGATGTATCATTGGCCAAGTCTGAAAATATGGAATGGAAGGATGTGGGGTTTTTTGTTAGGCGTTGTCTCCTTGCACAGATTGGAGGGAGACAGATGTCCCATATGTGTTTGTGTCTCCTTCCCAAAATGCTTTTAAAAGACATTGTCCCACTGTTGTTGCCTGTAATCGTACAGTGCAACTGTTTTCACATTCACATCTGTTTTTAGCTACTGCTTCTTCTGCCGATGCAGATCTTGCAAAGCTATCTGATTCATTGTGGGCTGTTCACAAATATGATGTTGGTCTTATAACAGATTGTGAGCCAGTTGTTATTACTCCTAAATCAAACTACAGGCCATGTCAGAAACAATACTTATTGAAAAAGGAAGCTTTGGAGGGGATTCAACCTGTTTTTGATTCCCTCCTAAAAGCTGGGGTAATTGTACCCTGTCCAAATTCACCTGTGAGAACACTGTTGTTCCCTGTAAAACAAAATTAGGCCTCCTGGCATACCTGATGAATGGAGATTTGTCATGGACCTTCAGGCTGTCAACCAGTCTGTTGTGGCCCGCGCACCATCAGTTCCGAACCCTTCTACGATTCTGTCACAAATTCCGCCAGAAGCTAAATATTATTCAGTGATAGACCTGGCAAATGCCAGTACACAAGGACAGTAAGTATTGGTTTGCTTTTGAGTTTGATGGGAAGCCATATTGTTTTACCCGTCTTTGTCAGGGCTACACTGAGAGTCCAACTATTTTTAACACAGCTCTGAAGGACTCTTTGGCTGATCTGACTCTGTCTCCTGGAACTGTCCTTACACAGTACGTTGATGATTTATTATTGTCAGCAGGTTCAGCGGATCAATGTAGGAAAGATACCTTAAAACTGGTTCAACATCTTCATGAAAAGGGTCACAAAGTTTCAAAATCTAAAATGCAGTTTGTGCAGGAAGAAGTGACATTTCTTGGTTATGTTCTCTCACATAAAAGCAGAAAACTGTCCCCTCAGCGTATTGAAGCAGTTCTGAAAATCCAAAAACCTGTCACAAAGAAAAAAATGATGTCATTTTTGGGTATGACAGGCTATTGCAGAGCTCATATTCTAAATTACTCTGAGCTGGATGCGCCTTTGGCTGATTTAATATATGGGTGGAGCCTGGCAGCTGCAGACAAAATTAAATGGACAGATGAGGCAGAACTGGCTTTCATTGATTTAAAAACAGCACTGTATTCTGCACCTGCATTGGCTTTACCAAACTCTGACAAGCCATTTATTCAAATGGTGGATGAAAAATCTGGTTTCATGACATCTGTGTTGTTGCAATCCCATGGTGATGAATTGCGACCTGTGGCTTATAATTCCAGTAAGCTTGATACAGTTGCAGCCGGGTTGCCTGGTTGTTTGCGAGCTATTGCTGCAGCTGAGAAAGCAGTGTTAGCATCACGTGACATTGTTGGATATAATCCATTGACAGTTTTTGTTCCACATTCTGTTTCCATCATCCTCCTGGAACAAAAGACGTCTCATCTATCAGCAGCAAGGTGGCTTAGGTATTCCTCAATATTATAGGACATGCCTAACATTACAATTAAACGTTGTAACGCTTTAGACCCAGCCACACTTCTGCCTACTAAGGAGGATGGTGAAAGTCATGACTGCGCAGCTATCTTAAATGTTGCTTGTACCCCTCATCCTGACTTGCAAAAGACACCCCTTTGACTAACCATGATCTTGTTTTGTATGTAGATGGGTCTTCCTCCCGTTCTGCTATGGGTCTGAATCAAGTAGGGTTTGCAATGTGCTCTGACTCAGCTGTTTTGCGCTCAGGTCCTTTGCCAGTGCACTACTTTGCTCAAACAGCTGAATTAATTGCTCTAACTGAAGCTTGCAAATTGGCAGAGGGAAAGACTGACTATTTACACAGACTCAAGATATTCTTTCAGAGTAGTGCATGATTTTGGGGCATTGTGGAAACATCGCTCCTTTTTGAAATCAGATGCAAAACCTATTTTGAATGCTAGACAAGTGTCTGATCTTTTGGATGCTATTTTGTTACCCGCACGTTTGGCTGTTTTTAAGTGTGCTGCGTACACAGGACAGCCTGATTCTGTTTCTAGGGGTAACGCAGCAGCAGACTCAGCACCAAAGGCCGCGGCTTTAAAGCCTTTCCCCTCAGATGAAACTTTTCTTTCTCTGACTGATCCGCATGCTGTCACTGTTCCTGAAATGCAATCTTTTGCTACTCCACAGGAAAAGGAAAAATGGTGAAAAGATGGCTGTATCTTTAATAGCAGTTCTGGCTGGCATTTCTCTGATGGTAGACCATGCCTGCCTAAAACGTTTTTTTTCCCTGGTTTGCTAAATGGACGCACGATCATGTGTCCAAAGGGAGAATGCTGGATATGGTTAAAAAATATTGGTTTCAGTGGTAGCTGAAAATTATTGTAAAATATGTTTGATCTGTGCTTCTCACAACCCCTCCGGGGTTCCTGCACAATCACAAGCAGCACCTCTTCCTCCACAGTTCCCATTTCAGCATTTGATGATGGATTTCATTGAATTTTCTTTTAGTTATGTGATTATCTTGTAATCAGATGAAAGGAGTGTAATGGAAAATTATTTTAAAGTGCTCTGATCATCCCTTCCCCTCTCTCATTTGATTCTGTGTTTTATCACTCAGAGGGAACCTTACATCTACCTCTCTCCTCTGACCTCTGTGTTTTATTAGTGTTCTGTTATTTAGAGCAGATGGACTCTAAATTCATTACCAGGAGGTTTATGGTTAACACTCCCTCATGTGTATGCCTCAAGGGAGGGTAGATGGATGCCCTCATAAATAACCTTGTTACCTCTGACCCGGGGATGGTCTGGAGGCCATATGTCTGAAACTCTTTGAAGTTGAGATAACACCCTCATTTTTGGTATAAATACTTGTGTGTGATTCCTGTTTGTTGCTCTGCCTTTCTGACTAGCTCAATAACAGAGTCATTCAAATGCTGAATGCCTTTGAATAAAGCTTTTATAAGATAAAGTCCAGTCTTTCTCTTGTTTAATGAGTTAATTTATCTCCCACTTTGATAAGAAAATCCACAACAAATGTCAGCCAGTTATGTAAACACAATGGAAAACTGATCCCCCTGCTAAGCCTTTATTAGGCTAAATTTGCACACAATGATAAATGTTATTTTGCCTAAAACCACATCCTAAATGGTGACTTTGTCGTTTAATGACTTCTCTTTTTAAATAATAGATCATGCTCCAAAGAAAATATAACTGCATTTAACAACTTGTAGAAGTAGACTGTAGTTCCTCGAGTCCTTTCTTTTGTATTTCATTAAAAAGACTTTACCCCCAATGGAATGGTATTAACAAAATAAAATAAAATCCATAATAGTGCATTTAGTTTTTAGTTGCAGTTGCATCTTTTGTCTTGGCTAGCATTCATAAAGGAGTAAGGCCAAGGATGTGATATATTTAAAATGGGTTAATCACATACATATTTTTTCTAGAATCCAAACCTTTTGTGGGGAAATATAATATTAAAACACATACACGACCATTTAGGTGCAATGACAAAAAGAATAGGTTATTTCCATTCACTAACATCACCTGTTGATTTAAATTGTTTTAAAGAGATGATTATTGATTTTTTTAAGTGTCTCTAAACAGGTAAGCTCAGGACATTTCACCTATCTTGGTTTTCAACTTCCTTTTTTAATTTCAGAGAACTCTTTTTAGGTTTTATAATATGATATTTGATTTTTTTTTCTTTTGTTCTTTCTGTTTCCTCATTAATCTAATTGGTAGATTAAATAACATTACATTACAGAAGGACAGCAAGACACAAGGGAGATTAGAACTTTAGAACTGCTTTCCTACTTTAGAACTGGTTGTGATTGAATGCAGTGTCTCTGCAGCTGTCCAAATTTCCTAGAATCTGAGAATAGAGTGTTCTTGCTGAATATTGATGGCGATGTATGTAAGTATGCATGTGAGTAGGTGTGTGTGTTTCTTGATAGTAGTTTGTAAAAAATAAAAATGCAAAGCAGAGGAAGAACAATTATAGCAATAACACCGAACGAGTGCTGTTAAGATGACAATTAAAGTTACCATAGTGATCATAAATTGACTATATTTTTACTTAACTTGTGCTATAATTTGCAAGTTAAACATTTAATGTTATTTTTCTTAAGTTGGTAATACGTCTATACTGCTTTGCAAAAGTTATTACCTGGACACCTTCTAGCTGCTGTGCCAAAGACAACAACATTGCATCCCTGTGGTTTTTCAAATCAATCCAAACTCGTTGCTTACAGTGTAGAGTGTAGCTAGGCATAACATGGGTGCTGCTTTTCTGGGAAGGGAATGAAGAAGGCATTTATTTTCGCTTATCACAGTTTTGGTTAAGGGCTATACTAGAACAATGCTTCATTACTGTTGTTTATGGGAAAGATGTAATTCAGAATACAGCAAACATAAAGTACCTCTAGTAAATCATTATTGATTGGTCGCAACAGTTTGCATCAATGCTTTCGGATTTTAATGACACCAAATGTATAATTATCACGCAGACAGGCATAGAAATAAGCAAACAAGCAAGCAAATAAAAACACCAAAGACATATAACCCTTTATGCATACTTATTCTTCACATTAGCTCTCATAATGCAGCCCTTATTAAAACTCGGTTATTAGCTATACATATAGCAATGTTTATTCAGATCATAGAATAGAATAGAATAGAATAAAGTTGTCCAAAGACATGCCTGTTAGGTTAATTGGTCACTCTAAATTGCCCTTAGGTGTATGAATGAGTGTGTGCGTGGTTGTTTGTGTGTTGCCCTGCGATGGACGGCGACCTATCCAGGGTGTGCCCTGCCTCTTGCCCATAGACTGCTGGAGATAGGCACCAGCTCCCCCGCGACCCACTATGGAATAAGCGGTAGAAAATGACTGACTGACTGACTGACAGAATAGAATAGAATAGAAAACATTCATGTTTCTCCCAAATGATGACAGATATGTTCCTTTGACAGAACTCTTAACAACAGCATTACTGCACTTAAAACACAATAACATTTCACAATGCACATAGAAAGCACATTAAAACACATAAAAGGGGGCAGTCGAAAGCAAATGTTAAAAGTGTGTAAAAGTACAGTTATTGTAAAGTGTTCAAGGTGGATATTCCAAATGGAATAAATCACTTTTTGTAAATGGCTTTCTGGACCAGTGGGACTTTAAACCTTCTGCCTAACGAGAACAGCTGGAATGAGTGATGGACGGGATGAGAATAATCTTCTGTGATCAGGGTGACCTTACAGTCCACAAAGCGGTTGTACAGTTTAGAAAGGAAGTTTTGAGGTGAACTGATTATTTTGCTGGCATGGTTTGAGATTCGTGACAGTTTGGTTTTGTGTTTCACTGTGAGAAAGTTCTACCACTGCTGTAAAGAACATTGTGGCCTATGGACTAGAAACTTTTAAATAATAGTGAACTGTTTTAATTGCACTTGAAGGAAAGTTTAAAATAAAGCCTCTATTACAAAACACTACAAGCAAAGACACACACATTGCCCACTGATCAAAACTGATATTTTGCAAAAGAGGGACTTTTTTTGGTATCACAATTTTCCAGAGATTAATAAAAAGCAATGATGTAGTGGGATAATTGTGCTTGCATGCCCTTTATCTGTGTCTGTGTTACAAATAACAGTGGGGATGTATTGTGTTTTTTGTCTCACTTTACCCTGGCTGTTTCTATTAAATGTCAAATGTGGAATTTAAGTGACTGAAGACTACAATTCTTTCGGAAAAATCTTTCAATTACTGCTTTAGCCATGCTCTGGATCTTCATTTGAATTCTGATTTCACCACCTAAAGGCAAAGATTAGGTACTACACCATTTGAGAATAGAAGGCAAAGGGGGTTGAAGTCAACTAGCCACTGTTGGTGATAGCTGGTTATGGCTTTGCAATTTTGACTTAACAAAAGGTAAGTCTTGTTTGTGGCTCAAGAAAAGACACATAAGAAATGTCACAATGTGATCTGGGGTCATAACTACATTTTAAATGAGTCGACTACCCCTATTAGTGTTAAGCAATGTGATCAATGGAAACAAAGTAGTATAAGTTGTCAAAATACATACAATTAAACCATGTGAGAGCATTAATCTCTATAATACTGTGTTGGTGGGGTTCGTTAGTAATTAACTAAGAAAGGTTAAAAAAAAAATCTACCCCGACTAATACTGTATTAATTTGTACAAAGTTGTCATGAAACATTATTCATCTCATCAGATTCCTTAATAATTAAAATTCACATCACTTAACAAGAAGTCTGAAATAATGCAAATAAGACACAGGCTACACTTTTTATTCAGTGTTAATAATGTGCCTTGCTTCTACATGTTTAAACTAAGCAGATACAATCTATCCTTATTAGGACTATTCTACTGTGGTTGGGGATTTAGTAACTTGAGCAAGGAATACTTGACTTGGTTCTAAATTGCACCTCCTTGTCACTATCCTCATATCTTCTGAGGGGATTGGAATGAAGACATCATGATCAGTGTCCTGGATGTGAATCTGGATGTCATTCATAAGAAAGTAATTCTGTTGTGTTTGTTCATTCTGATCATTTCTAGTCCTGAATCAACCCAGTTCTTTGTGAAACGTTGTGAAAAGGCATGTTACTTTTGGAAAGGACCAGACAAAGAACTGGACAATTCAGCCAGACACAAAACTTTAAAATGTTTTATTTTAAATAAGCAACTCCTGGAAGTCAGGAAACCTTTACAAGAGCACACCGAATTCTCAAACCAAAAGCCTCTAACCTTTTCTGGATTGGTATGAGGGCACTGATCCAAGAAGTACAGGTCCTTCTCAAAATATTAGCATATTGTGATAAAGTTAATTATTTTCCATAATGTCATGATGAAAATTTAACATTCATATATTTTAGATTCATTGCACACTAACTAAAATATTTCAGGTCTTTTATTGTCTTAATACGGATTATTTTGGCATACAGCTCATGAAAACCCAAAATTCCTATCTCACAAAATTAGCATATCATTAAAAGGGTCTCTAAACGAGCTATGAACCTAATCATCAGAATCAACGAGTTAACTCTAAACACCTGCAAAAGATTCCTGAGGCCTTTAAAACTCCCAGCCTGGTTCATCACTCAAAACCCCAATCATGGGTAAGACTGCCGACCTGACTGCTGTCCAGAAGGCCACTATTGACACCCTCAAGCAAAAGGGTAAGACACAGAAATAAATTTCTGAACGAATAAGCTGTTCCCAGAGTGCTGTATCAAGGCACCTCAGTGGGAAGTCTGTGGGAAGGAAAAAGTGTGCAGAAAACGCTGCACAACGAGAAGAGGTGACCGGACCCTGAGGAAGATTGTGGAGAAGGGCCGATTCCAGACCTTGGGGGACCTGCGGAAGCAGTGGACTGAGTCTGGAGTAGAAACATCCAGAGCCACCGTGCACAGGCGTGTGCAGGAAATGAAATGGGCTACAGGTGCCGCATTCCCCAGGTCAAGCCACGTTTGAACCAGAAACAGCGGCAGAAGTGCCTGACCTGGGCTACAGAGAAGCAGCACTGGACTGTTGCTCAGTGGTCCAAAGTACTTTTTTCAGATGAAAGCAAATTCTGCATGTCATTCGGAAATCAAGGTGCCAGAATCTGGAGGAAGACTGGGGAGAAGGAAATGCCAAAATGCCAGAAGTCCAGTGTCAAGTACCCACAGTCAGTGATGGTCTGGGGTGCCGTGTCAGCTGCTGGTGTTGGTCCACTGTGTTTTATCAAGGGCAGGGTCAATGCAGCTAGCTATCAGGAGATTTTGGAGCACTTCATGCTTCCATCTGCTGAAAAGCTTTATGGAGATGAAGATTTCATTTTTCAGCACGACCTGGCACCTGATCACAGTGCCAAAACCACTGGTAAATGGTTTACTGACCATGGTATCACTGTGCTCAATTGGCCTGCCAACTCTCCTGACCTGAACCCCATAGAGAATCTGTGGGATATTGTGAAGAGAACGTTGAGAGACTCAAGACCCAACACTCTGGATGAGCTAAAGGCCGCTATCAAAGCAACCTGGGCCTCCATAAGACCTCAGCAGTGCCACAGGCTGATTGCCTCCATGCCGCGCCGCATTGATGCAGTCATTTCTGCAAAAGGATTCCCGACCAAGTACTGAGTGCATAACTGTACATGATTATTTGAAGGTTGACGTTTTTTGTATTAAAAACACTTTTCTTTTATTGGTCGGATGAAATATGCTAATTTTGTGAGATAGGAATTTTGGGTTTTCATGAGCTGTATGCCACAATCATCCGTATTAAGACAATAAAATACCTGAAATATTTCAGTTAGTGTGCAATGAATCTAAAATATATGAATGTTAAATTTTCATCATTACATTATGGAAAATAATGAACTTTATCACAATATGCTAATATTTTGAGAAGGACCTGTAGGTGTGACCAGGGCGGACAACAGGCTGACACATAACCATGAGAACTTCAATCTTCTAAGAGTATTGCAGCAATGAAGAAGCATTTCCATATCCACTTGAAAAGACGAGTTCATCTGAGACAGAATGACCACATTTACATCAAAGAAAAAGGTAACTCTTCCAGCAGTTGGGATCCCTGCTGCTTCTGCATTGGAGACTGTCACCGTCATATGGGTTTGTAATAACCTGGCTAAATTCCAACCTGATGTTCCTTATACAGATGATGAAACCAGCAGCAACCATTTAAAAAGATGGTTAGGTTCCAGTTAGTGTTGGTTGCATTGAGTAGAATAAAACAAATTCATCATTATTTCTTTGACTTGTCACAACATCAGAGGTTGAGTGGCTCTGTTGTAGAACTGGACAAGATAAGTCCTGAGTTAAGTTTGAAAAAGAGATTAATTAGTGATAGAACAAAGACGTTTCCTGGAGTACAAGCCCAGCATTAACTACTCCCGACAACTTTTCATTTTTTGAGGTGGATTATCAGTTGTGAAATTTGAGAGCATTGTTTGCAGTCATAAACATTACCTGTACTGACAAATAGTTTATCATCAGGAAAGCAACAGCTGATTACCCCTCCTTTTTCTTTTTGTATAGCATAAGCAGCTTCCTGATAAACGCCACTAGCATTATGTCTACACAGATAACCCTTGTTGGTGTGAAAAAAATGATAATCAACCAAAGCATCTTCAGCTGATAACAAATACACATGGCAAAGTATTAAAGTATATACCAAATAACAAACCGGGAGAGGATAACATTTTTACTGATGGTGTTTATTAATTATAATAATAACATACAGAATACATATTAAAACTTTACACATAAAAGCCACTATGTCAGTTACAGTTCCACACGTATACATTTGTCATTGATGCTACACTGGAAGAGCTCCCGTTTGAGCTCAACCAGCTAAATTGTTTGTGATGCACCCCATGTACCCAATGGAAACCCCACATTTTTTCTAGTGTCATACAAAAATATATGCTTTCCTCCTTTTCTTTTTCAATGTAGCATTAAGCATCTTCTATTGTTGCTGTCTTACTTGCTCTACTGTATGAGATCCTCTGAACTGCTGGGCAGACAGATGCAAAATTGATCAAGTGAGGAGTCAACCCAGTTTGCAGCGAAGCTTGATAATTAGATTGGGCAATCATCAGCTCTCCTATGTAAGGAATAAGAATACAAAGTGTACTGTGATTATGACAGTGTGATTATACCTCATCTTTGGCCAGTTCATGAGTAAGCAGAGTCAATCTTAGAGTAATTTATTCCCAGTATCAACAGAGCTGTTCTGTAAAGGCCTCTGAGTTTTGTTTAAGAACATTAATAAACACATGGAATCAAGAAGACCAGGGAACACAGCAGACATGTTAGGGACAAAGTGGTAGAGAAGCTTAGGCTGTAAAACAATAACCCGAGTTTGGAACATCTCACAAAGCTCTATTCAATCCATCATCTGAAAATGGAACAAGTGCATAGAACACCACACTAACAAAGACATGACCATCCATCTAGATCAATACGGCAGGAAAGGAGAGCAATATTCCAATTAGCAGTAAAAAGGCAAATGGTAACTCTGGGGGAGCAGCAAAGATCCACAGCTCAGGTGGGAATATATGGAGAACGCAAATCTGGAAAAGATTTTTGAAACAAAGCCATTAACAGTCCTATCTGACCTGACTAGTTAAGAATTTGTGGAGAGACTTAAAATTGTATTTTCACAGATGCTCTCCTTCAAATGTGACTGAGTCTAACCTGTTTTGCAAAGAAGAGTGGGCAGAAATGTGAGGCTATGTGCAGAGCTGGTAGAGACATACCCCAAAAGACTGTATACAAAAAAAACACTTCAGATTTTAATTTGTCAAAATATTTGAAAACTATTTATCCCTTTCATTTCATGAAGATGCACTACTTTGTGTTTGTCTGTCACATAAAATCCAAATAAAATTCATTTAACATAAAAAAGCAGAAAGTTACTTTTGCAAGGCACCGTATCTAAAAGGGCAGCACTGAACCATGATTGGAAAGGTATTCCTGTATGGGCTATTGACAGAAATTACAAACACTGAATTTTCAAGAGATCAGAACGGTTTAGTTTTCAAATGTCTGTCAGAGTTATCTAAATATTGTATCAAAAAAATAAAGGATTTAAGAACCTTTGAAAAGACTTGCTCCAGGGAGTACACAGCTATTTGAGGAAGAATCCACAGGGCTCCATATTTGAGAGAGTCTAATCCTCACATCTCCATATGATTTACGGAGGTTGGCTATGCCAGTCTGTAGAATGCTGATAGGAATGGGTTTCACACAAAATTTAGTATCTCATTTTTATGGTTTGTTTTGTTTTAACAGTAATACACCCACTGACATATATATATTAGAACATAGTTCTACTCTAGTGACAGTTGCTCAAAGTTTCTCAAGTAACAAAATTACCATTAATGACCCAAAATTACTGTATTCTCCAAAGCAATCTACTGAATATCCCAAAATAATGTGAACAAACTTTTTTTTGCTGTGAGGCAGTATTATTCCATCAACTCAGTATATTTCAATTGTAGCAAATGTATTCTGTCAACCATTAAAAAGAATTTTGACCCAACCCGTGAGGCCATAAAAATAGAAAGATAAAAAAGGTAAAAAAAAAAAGACAAGTTAACCTATTTTAAATTCTAAGATTAAATTTGAAGTATTTTGCATTTATTATGTATTGCACTATTACAAGATTCTCACAGATTCACTGTATAACACTTGTTACACAAAGACATAAAATAAAAATATAGACAATTATGTAATTGCTTTTGTTAATTTCTGCTACTGCAAATATAATATTTCATAATTACTGCTGAATTCTTATCTAGAGCATTTGTTTATTTATTTATTTCTGATACTTAGATTTAAGAAAACCAAACTTGAATAAATTTTGGTTGTGGTTTTTAAGTACTTATTGCAATTAGTATTTTTCTATTTCACCATTCTGCTCTTTAGATATCAAAACTGGGAGTCTGACAAGCGCATATTAGCTAATTAATCAGACTCCCAGGAATCGGTTCTTTAACAGCCATGCAACTTGTAGCTTGCCAACACTGCTTTTGTTTCCTCAATATGAATGTCTTGCAACCTGAAATATTTAACAGTCTGTCTGTTTGTCTATCTTTTAAGCATGGTAGATGCATGGCAGTCTTTTCTAATTCAGGTGATTGGCAGTGTGTAGCAAAAGGTGAGGGAGGAACCATGATGCGCTACTTATATTGCATACAATCTTAGAAAGCTCTGGTCACTCAAACAATATCTTTGACATCTCAAAAAAAATACTTTAAGCCTTAGTAACAGTATTAAGGAAAATGCCAGTGGTTTGGAGATTAACTTTAAATATTTTGGCATTCCTTGATTAAGATAACCAGCCAATGTAGCCAGGATATTTGAGATGTACCTAGTTTTTTTATTTACTTTATATACTAATAGATAACATGGTGGAATCTCTGGTATGTGGTCTGTGCACTCAAGGTAAAATTAGGTACAGAACTGGGCAAAGACTTATTTTGTGCATTGAAAGCCTAGAATTGACCTATAAGGTGTACTTTATTTTTACCGTTCGATTACTTAACCTTTTAATAAAATAACAAATAAGTCTGTCAAATGAATAATTTGACAGACCTAATGTTAATTTATTTATTTGAAACAAGCATATTTCTCCTTAAGTCAATTGAACATTAGCCTTTCTTGTGTTTCATGTGATAAAATTGAACCAACAACTCTTTAGTAAAAGAGCTAAAGTACAACAATAAAACTTCTAACATAGGAATGGGCCAGTTACCAGCTGTCCATTCAAAAATATATTTTTCTTTCTTGGTGTTTCAAGACTTTTCGATAACTTAAAAGTACAGACTATGGAAGTAAAATAGTCTCATTAGACTATCATATCAATCAGACATATTTTAGATACTGAATTTATAAAGCTGAATTTTTATCCTGTTTAATTATGTATGTAATTTTTTTTTGTACGTAACATTTGCCAGCTAAAATTTCACCTGCAAGAATTTGCCTGAAAAATTCAAATGCAGAAATTTGCCTGCAAAAATTCACTTGCAGATATTCGCCTGCAAAAATTCACCAGCAGAAATTGACTTTTTGCAGCATTAGGAAGAAAGTTGGATTTTAGTTTTAAATAATAGCAATTAGATCACTACTTTTTTTTAATTACAACTTCATGTGAATACTGTTCTACTTATTCTCTCACAAAATGAGAACTTCATTTATGCCCATGCTTACAAGAACCTGTGTTGTTTTTTGGAATTAATGTTCTAGTTTTAGGTAAAACTTTTTTTTTTTTTTGATTTGGTTGTATTTTTTAATGCAGACAGTCTGACGAGACACCCAGGAATACAGTACCTTATGCAAACAGCAGAGTAAAGTGTTTAACAGATACACCACCATGCAACCCAAAGTAACTACAAATCTATAAAATGATTAAAATGATGTGCATAACCAACGTGCTGAAGCAGAACCTGGCACTCTTAGCTGCACCACATCTTGTTTAAGCAGAGATTCCTACTTCAAGGCTCTGGTGCCTGGCCAAGAGGCAGTCATCACAGCAGAACCCGCCAGTGCCACTCATTATCCCATTGTTTGTTTAGAGGCACATAGCCTGTCCTAATTAAATGCAGAATTGAAGAGAAACTGTATGTAGCAGTTCTGAAGATGACAATAGAGAATTCCATCTCATAGGCTGCTGCTGGTGGTTTTAGGGTAATAAAATAATGACATATCACAGGGTCTACTCCTGTAAAGAGTGAGGCACATCAACAGGCAGCCTTTTAAAACTGGCACCAACTGTGGAGAGCAAAAGGCCATCAAAAAAAAGACTTATTCTTGAGCTTTGGATGTCAAGGCATGAGGGTGAAAAGTGATCAATAAAGATCGATCTTTGCAGCAGTTGAGCCACACATCCACACAGAGCCAAAACAGCAATAAACAGAAAGCAGTAGTAAACAAAAACATGCTCTTCAAACAGACTTGGAAGATGTTAATTTGATTCAGAGGAGACTCTTTTACATGAGGCTTCTCATGAGGCATGATTTCAGTGTCTTCATATCAACTCCTGATTTTTACTTTTGACAGTATGTCACAATATACAAGACAACAACCGATTCATTTGCATTTTATAAGTGCCTGAGCATTTTACAGTTCAATAAACAATCAACACAAGAAGCAGATTTTGCGTGTTTTAATTTTGTCAGTCAGGTAGTAAAGACTTTGCTTAAGAACTATTAAATTTCAGTCTTTGCTGTTGTGGAGTTGCTTTTCACTCTTTAAAGAAATCTTTTTTTTTTTTTCTCATCAGTTTCGCCAGCAGATTAAAGAGGGTTTTATTTTGTATAAGGATCTAAGGTTTATTGAACTGCTAAGCCAGAAAATGTGAAGATTTGACAGGACTTTAGAGCTTTGAAGATATATACACTCACCGGCCACTATATTAGGTACACCTGTCCAACTGCTCGTTAACGCAAATATCTAATCAGCCAATCACATGGCAGCAACTCAATGCATTTAGGCATGTAGACATGATCAAGACAATCTGCTGCAGTTCAAACCGAGCATAAGAATGGGGAAAAAAGGTGATTTAAGTGACTTTGAATGTGGCATGGTTGTTGGTGCATGACGGGCTGGTCTGAGTATTTCAGAAACTGCTGATCTACTGGGATTTTCACACACTACCATCTCTAGGGTTTACAGAGAATGGTCCGAAAACGAGAAAATATCCAGTGAGTGGCAGTTCTATGGGCGCACATGCCTTGTTGATGCCAGAGGTCAGAGGAGAATGGACAGATTGGTTCGAGCTGATAGAAAGGCAACAGTAACTCAAATAACCACGCGTTACAACTAAGGCATGCAGAAGAGCATCTGTGAATGCACAACATGTCAAACTTTGAGGTGGATGGGCTACAGCAGCAGAAGACCACACGGGTGCCTCTCCTGTCAGCTAAGAACAGGAAACTGGGGCTACAATTTGCACAGACTCACCAAAATTGGATAATAGAAAATTGGAAAAACATTGCCTGGTCTGATGATTCTCAATTTCTGCTGCGACATTCGGATGATAGGGTCTGAATTTGGCGTCAACAACATGAAAGCATGGATCCAATCTGCCTTGTATCAATGGTTCAGGCTGGTGGTGGTGGTGTAATGGTGTGGGGGATATTTTCTTGGCACACTTTAGGCCCCTTAGTACCAATTGAGCATCATGTCAACGCCACAGCCCACCTGAGTATTGTTGCTGACCATGTCCATCCCTTTATGACCACAGCGTACCCATCTTCTGATGGTTACTTCCAGCAGTATACCACGCCATGTCATAAAGCATGAATCATCTCAGACTGGTTTCTTGAACATGACAATGAGTTCACTGTACTCAAATGGCCTCCACAGTCACCAGGTCTCAACCCAATAGAGCACCTTTGGGATTTTGTGGAACGGGAGACTCGCATCATGGATGTGCAGCCGACATATCTGCAGCTATCATGTCAATATGGACCAAATTATTTGAGGAATGTTTCCAGTACCTTGTTGAATCTATGCCACGAAGGATTAAGGCAGTTCTGAAGGCAAAAGGGAGTCCAACCCAGTACTAGCAAGGTGTACCTAATAAAGTGGCCAGTGAGTGTGTATATATTTATATATAGAGGGGTTGGACAATGAAAATGAAACACCTGTCATTTTAGTGTGGGAGGTTTCATGGCTAAATTGGACCAGCCTGGTAGCCAGTCTTCATTGATTGCACATTGCACCAGTAAGAGCAGAGTGTGAAGGTTCAATTAGCAGGGTAAGAGCACAGTTTCGCTCAAAATTTTGAAATGCACACAACATTATGGGTGACATACCAGAGTTAAAAAGAGAACACATTTTTGGTGCACGTCTTGCTGGCGCATCTTTGACCAAGACAGCAAGTCTTTGTGATGTATCAAGAGCCACGGTATCCAGGGTAATGTCAGTATACCGCCAAGAAGGACGAACCACATCCAACAGGATTAACTGTGGACGCAAGAGGAAGCTGTCTGAAAGGGATGTTCGGGTGCTAACCCGGATTGTATCCAAAAAACATAAAACCACGGCTGCCCAAATCGCGGCAGAATTAAATGTGCACCTCAACTCTCCTGTTTCCACCAGAACTGTCCGTCGGGAGCTCCACAGGGTCAATATACATGGCCGGGTTGCTATAGCCAATCCTTTGGTCACTCATGCCAATGCCAAATGTCGGTTTCAATGGTGCAAGGAGCGCAAATCTTGGGCTGTGGACAATGTGAAACATGTATTGTTCTCTGATGAGTCCACCTTTACTGTTTTCCCCACATCCGGGAGAGTTACGGTGTAGAGAAGCCCCAAAGAAGCGTACCACCCAGACTGTTGCATGCCCTGAGTGAAGCATGGGGTGGATCAGTGATGGTTTAGGCTGTCATGTCATGGCATTCCCTTGGCTCAATACTTGTGCTAGATGGGCGTGTCACTGCCAAGGACTACCGAACCATTCTTGAGGACCATGAGCATTCAATGGTTCAAACATTGTATCCTGAAGGCGGTGCCTTGTATCAGGATGACAATGCACCAACACACACAGCAAGACTGGTGAAAGATTGGTTTGATGAACATGATAGTGAAGTTGAACATCTCCCATGGCCTGCACAGTCACCAGATCTAAATATTATTGAGCCACTTTGGGGTGTTTTGGAGGAGCGAGTCAGGAAACGTTTTCCTCTACCAGTATCACGTAGTGACCTGGCCACTATCCTGCAAGAAGAATGGCTTACAATCCCTCTGACCACTGTGCAGGACTTGTACATGTCATTCCCAAGATAAATTGACGCTGTATTGGCCGCAAAAGGAGGCCCTACACCATACTAATAAATTATTGTGGTCTAAAACCAGGTGTTTCAGTTTCATTGTCCAACCCCTGTATATATGAATTTAGTTAGTTCCTGAGTTTTTCTTCAACATCCTATCAAATTTTGGATGGACTTTCAGATCAGTTGGAAGTAAATGGCTGAAACGTGTGCAAGACTGGTTGTTCACACAAAAAGATCCCAGCACTAATCCAAAGTGATTTTAGAAGGCTTACATTAGAGAACACAGCACAAAGTGCTGAGCATGGTGGTGGCAGCATTCTTCTGAGGGTCTTTTTCATTGCAAAAGATAGTAGTGCTTTCCGACTATTGTATTAAAAAAATCATTAAAGTTATATGATGTGTGATCATTCAACCAGTTAAAAAACAACAGTTCAAGTTATTCCTTAAAATAATTAATATTTGGATTTTAAATTCATATTGAATACTCTAACCTTAACTGTATTTAAAATAAAGGTTCTTAGAAAGCATTTTAACGTGTTATCACTGTTATGTAGAAAGACACAGCTAGGCTTAATTGAGATGTAGTGCAACAAAATATTAATGGAACGAGAGAGACAGAAACAAAACAGAGACGCTTCATGAGTAGATTACCAGTTTCTAAAGTAACCAAACGTACATGCAAAAATCCTTTATATGCACTGACAATTACTTCATATTTTTCAAAAATCATCTCATAATCATTGATCTCATGTTATATAAAATGTTGTTCCTAAAGTCAGAAAATGTGAGGCATGTTAAAGGGATTAAGTGTACGTATGTGTGTGGGTGTGTTTACACTTAGTGACACAGTAGCAGAAATGTGGATGGTAATTAAGTATAACTGAATACATACAACAGAAACATAAATGTGCACTGAAACCTGGTTAGTAGCTTTAAATAAACAAAATACAAACTCTCCGGTTTAATAACATCAACATACTCCTTTCAGCTAGTGCAACTATTTAGATGTGCAGGGCTCCTGCACATCTTTCATGTCCAAATGCCATGCTTTTCCATATTCAAAGTTCCAGAGTTTTCTGACTTGACTGGAGGGTGGGAAGGAAGGAATTCTAGACAAATGGATAAGGACTGGAGAGCTCTCTGAAGGATAACATACCTTACGATGGGCTTTATAAGAGCTGCACCGGTAAATGGGATGTGGACCAAAATTGGACAATTTTAATGTTTACCGGCCTTATCTGTTGGATGCTAAATGCTAAATTCCAATCAGTGTGCACATGAAAAACCTGAGCATCAACAGGTCACAACGAGATATAGTATTAGCTAGTATCACTGAGGTGTTCAAAAATAAAGCAGTGAAAACAGGAAATGAGTAAGGAGGTAATTAAAAGGATACTTTCTGCCATTCACAAAGGCAGCTACATTTAAACATAGAACAAGGCTTCAGTAGAGTGCATGAAGACTGGTGGGTTTACAAGTTGTTCTGTTTTATCATTTTGAGCTTTCATTCTTTGTTTGTCATGACACATACTGGATTTTGAAATGTTGTCATTTAGACATTTCAGAGCTAAGGTAAACAATCTATATGCTGTAGGGGAATCCACACAGAAACCTTATAAAAACAAGATGCAAAAATGTCATCTGTTTGTTAAAGATGCAACGGCAAATTATCTGGCAATGCAATGTTTTCTTTTTTTTCTTGCTTGACCGGCTTTGATTGGTAATGGATCAGACAGAAACTAACAATCCAGTCTGTATCTGATCAGTGTACAAAGTACAGATGAGCACATTACAGCAACATTACTGTATTCTACTCTGCCTGCAGTCTTATTTCAAATGTTTTTGGATAAAAGGAACCCCGGATGATCCCATCCACCAGCTGCCGGACACACAACTAAACCTTTGCCAGACAGACAGAAAGATCCGAGGTTACCAACAATGAAATAAAGCATTCTTTTGCAAATAAGCAATAGAATCCTGTTGCATGGCAACTGACCTAACTTATCACGGCATCCCCACCCCGCCACCAAGCCATGCCACCCTGGGCAGAATGCCGAATCATTCCTTATTAAAAACTGCCACTATGTACTTCTGTCTGTGATGGATTAGGAAACATTGACAGTCTTTAGGTAATAAACACATTAACTGATTATCTAAAAATGCTATAGAATAAAAGATGCTAAAATCTGTTTAAAACGTAAACTCCTAATTCTTTTGTCCTAATTTGAAAATAGTAAACCCTATTTATTTTCCTTTTTATTTCAGGGAGGTTACCCCAAAGATTCCTCCCACACACATAATGAGGTTGTTACTATAAAACAGTGACTCAGTGGGAATGCTAGAAGAATCCTCTTCATGAGACTGTCCTACAACAACAGTGTCTTCAGTCAGAGGCTTCTTCAGATCTGCTGTAAGACGGAGCGCTACAGGAGATCCTTCCTGCCCACAGCCATCAGCATCTACAACGGCTCTTTGAGGAAACCCTCATAATGAGCTACAACAACATTTAATGTCCCTTTGGGATTAATAAAGTATTTTTGAATTGAATTGAATTGAAAACATGTTGAGTGCTGCTAATTATAGCTTTTAACACTAGGTTTGCGCATTAGTGGCATTTATTGTGTCATTTTTCTTTGAAAGTAAGCAGACAGGAAATGGGGTGAAGAGAGGGGGAAACATGCAGAAGAGATTGCCGTAGCCGGGATTTGAACCAGGGGACAGGTGCGTTGAGGGCCGTAGCCACTCAATACATCAGCCGCAGGATTGGAAAAACACCAACAAACTGATGACTAATATTTACAAAAAGTTTTTTTTTTGTTTTGATTAGTTAAAAGTGTTCTTGCATTATAATTGCAAATAAAGAATATGGTATTGATCTGTTAGTATACAAACTATAACTGCATGGTTGAATTAGACATTCTACTGACTTCATAGTGGATTGCGTAGAATAAGCAGCATATGGTCCAATTGTGTGGCAAACACTTATCTAAATACTTCTTGCTCACCACATATTATGAAAGCTATTACGTATACATCATTTCAGGACTGAAATATTAAATGAATGTTCTATGAATCCATTAAGATTTATTTTTGACATTTTCTCATCTAACTTGCTATTTACCCTTGAGAATAGCTGCTTTTCATAGCAACTCAAAGCAGACATGTCAGCAGCATTAAAGGAACACAGTGAACCTGGAGCTGCTCTTAAGCAGCTCCATGGAGATTGGTCTGACCTCTCACCTCAAGTACAAATCACTAAGTCTTGGGTCACATACTTTTCATTTGCTAGTCAATACTTGTGACATCCATTTATGTATATTATATTTCATTTCTATATTCAATAGACACAAACAAGAGTGTAAATTCAACTCGGCTGCCAACACTGAAAAATTAAAGTGGCAGCATCAGATTTGACTGACTGCAGCTGCACGTTTCCATCAGTGTGATGGCAGGAACACATTTTTACTATAGATAATGTTGTTTCAGGTGAAAAACTCCCTTCCTTTCTCTCATTAGCTGTAATTACTGCTGACACCTCAAACACACCAGGAGTATACCAAAGAAAGGCCAGCTGAGACAGAAAGTCTGTACAGCAGGTGAACAAAAACACACGTTTGACCATTAGGAGGGAATTGTATTGCTGCACTAATTCTATTATGCGTAAGGATGATTTGGAGAATACAGCCAGTGATCCAAAGTTAATAGGGGTGATGGAAGCAGGGGGTCCATGCTAAAAGGCCAGTGGGCAATCAAGAGGCTGACGAGGTTCTGAGACAGACTCCTTCAGCTGCCTGACAGCTGGATAACACTCAAAGAACAACCTGTGTGGCGAGTCGGAAAGAGCAATGGACAAATAAGCTGGCTACTTGTCAGAGACCCTCAAGATAAGGCTTGTTCGAGCTCCAGCATTTGTATTCCAAGTGGGGTTTGAGGTGGGGGCTAATGTAATTGAAAACTAGTGGGGTCTTGGGGTCAGCAAATTTAATAGACTTTAGAAAAAAACGTGTTTTGTGTTCTTGGTTGCAATGTGGAGCAGCAATAGCCCAGCTCAGCATTATGATGCTTCCGTCCAAATAACTGCTTTCATTCTGTCCTCCACTAGACCGACGTAAAATGGAATGTAGGACCGTGAAATCATGGTCACGAAGCATGTCAATGATAATACCCTACTAAAAGAGGAAAATTATCTGAGTGGATTCAGCTTAGTGGAAGCTGTACGGAATAAAGGTGGAAACTACTTCAGCTAACCTCTGGACTGTCTTTTGTTGTTTCTTAATGAAATTAAATCTCATTTATTTGAAACAGAAAAAATTACTTCACATAGTACTATGGCTGCTAAAATAACATTAAATTGTCATTATCACATATATAATAGCATAATATTTATTTGTTATCTGACAGACTTAAGAAAATAAAAAAACACCCACCAAATTCAGGAATAGCTAGTTTCAATACTTGTGCTTGTTATGAAGAATACTTTGCATTTTTGCTGCTCTTCTCTTTATAGAATTACACAAGTATACCAAGGCAGGATTAGCTGGTAATTAATCACAATATGTCCTTGGGTAGCCAGACTACAGACTTGCTGTTTGTAGCATGCCCATTTTTAACCGTATTACTTTAAGAGTGATGGGATGTTGAAGTTTGTAATCTTATCGAGTAGGGTCAGGCATCGGTTCTCGAAAATTGATTGGAACTGCAACTAACATTTTGATTCTCCTGGAAACATTCAGAATTTCATATTTTGATTCCTAGTTTTTATAACGGGTCTGGAAAAGCCACCGAAAACCAACAAAGAAGAATCCATAGGAAGTGTGTGCGAAACCATGGACAGTGTGTGGGGCCAATCGAAAGTGTGGTTTTAAAAGGGCACAGACAACAGCTCGACAGAAACGCTGGTAGACTTCATTCTTTATTAACCTCACATAGCTGGAAACATCACAGCCATTATAATAATTTAATAAACTTGCATAATTTTAATAAATACCTAGGAAAATAATCTTCCAGTAGTGTATTGCTGGCCAAGATTCTACTTCTCGGATTGCAGCATCTTGATCAGCCCGACAATGGTGGGGGAGTCCAGTCCATGCAGTGGTATCTTATGAACAAACAGGCCTACAATTCTTCTAGCCAGCAGAGATCCACAGAGTTCTAAGTGAACTCTGAACAAAAACTTCGCTTTCACCTTGGATAACTAGAAGAGTGTTACTGCATTTTAAAACTGCCTTCAGCCGGTGTGTGTGGAGCCCTCACCTCAGGATTGATCGTACAAGAGGGCAGCATTGGTTTGGGCCAGACTGCAGTTAGCTTTTTTTTTGCTTGGGTGGAAAACCTGCTGGATGCTATTCTTGCCTAATAAACTCTTTGAACCATGTCCATGACGGGAAAGGAACAAACTAGCATACTTAAGTTGGCGAAACCAAATTTAGCCGAGGCTAACCGTTCCACTAAAGTTAGCGAAGACGCTAATCGGCTAAAATATTTGCTCAGCTTTTAGCCGTTAATGGATTAGCGGAACGGTGCCCACAACTGAACACTTGCAATATTAATCATGCAATGGAGGGTGCACGACCAACATGATTAAGCAACTCCAGATTCATGGTGTAGAAGTGATAGAGTACCCTGTCTTTGACGTGCTATGCCGGCCTTCCCCGCTGCCTCTTCCTCCAGCTCCCACACTCTGCCTAGCACTGCACTGAAGTCAGAATCAGGTAAATATAATAATAAAATAGGGGTTATACCAACAATGAGGCAGCTAACATGTTAAACTCGACTCGAAGATGGTGGGTCAACTAGCCCATGTATTTTTTCATAGACAAATAACCTGAAGTTCCTAGCATTGGCCAGGCAGTAGACCAGACTCCATGAATCCATAAGAGTTATATTCAAGTTCATAGGTTTGATATTTTTATACTGGTTGAAAATAGACCTGTGAGTAATTCATAGTAAAGGTTGTAAAAAGTAGTTTAAGAATTAAAATTCATAGAGAAGTTCAGACTATTTCTTCCAAAAGAGCTCTGGTTAGCTAGCTTATTTAAACCATGTAGATTTTTTGACCCTGCCTTTGAAAGAATTGGAATTGAGAAATGCTAAGAACCTGAATCAAGATGAGATTTTGGAACTAGAATCAGAATTGTTCAAATTCAAATGATGCCCAACCCTCCTATTGAGTCCACAAAAACAAGACAAGAAGCTATTTTAACATAATTTTGAGAAAACTAAGGATCCCCGTTTTTATTATTTTTACAAATACAATAAAGGTTTACCAAATGACAATATGTGTTTTATAATACTTTAATTAGTTTTAGAACAGTCCAGTTATGTTTTGACCAGTCTATTTTTTCTGGTTTTCATACTCAATCTAAACTAGTCTTGGTACCCAAAGTGGCTTTGAAAATGTTTTTTTATCTTTATAAATTGAAAAAAGGAATAAATATATATGAAAAAATCCCAGACTCATTTTAAATACATTTCTGTTCAGAGGAGAAATTTCAAGTTTGGTCAATTTGTTGTATTTTATTCAGTCCAGGTACTTAAAAACTAAAACTTTAAAAAAGGCATTCTTCAGAAGCAAATGCTAAAATCTATATTGCTACCCAGCAACTTTATACTTTATACTTGCAAATAATTTTTATCCCAATTTACAAGGTAACAATATTCTGCCACGTAACATATTCAGTGTTTAAGCAACTAACTGTTGTCCACTTTTCCAACAAACAGTACTTACTAGTCAATTCTACCTACACAACAGGTCAACTCAATAGCCCCTTTTTTTATTTATTCTTTTTTTATTTATTCAAAATAAGACTCCTAAACATAGAATGTGTCAAGCTTAAAGCACATAATCTTCATATCTAGGACTTTTAATAATAGCTTAGACTGGAGCAGCATCTGGAATTCATGACTCAGCATTTTATACGACCTGAAATATTTTCAAATAACATATATTGTCTTCCTTGTAAGCCAGACAGAAGGAAGCTTTCAGCCAGCTGACCAGAAGTATACAGAAATAGGTGAAGAAGGGGTGGGCACTGCCTTACTTGGCAGATGTGATGGAACATTTTAGTATATTATAGAGAAAGATTTTAAACATTAGGGCACTCATCTTGATACAAGAAAATATTTTCCATTAAACAGAAATTTGTTCTTTTACTTAAGGTGACAAGAAAAAAAAATGTCTTTCTGACTAGGATATTTCATACTTAATCAGAACTCAAGTGCAGAACTCCTGGAAAGTCCTTAAAAACCCCACTGTATTGACTGTATTTTTTCTGGAATTTCTGTAAAGGACTTTAAATCATAGCAATGGGATGATAGTAGCTTTAAAACTTCTTAAAACCTTGGAATACTTCCATAATGGTAACCAGCCTATACCAAATTTTAGATTTAGGATATTGCTGCATTTTCACCTCATACAAATATGTACTGTCTTATCATATTTTCAATGAAGCAAATCTTTCTAATTACCCTGTTAAACTACTAACAGATATAAAAAAAATATTCAAAAATGTTTTAGACAGTAAAATGAACAATTTGACAAACTAGACTTCAGGTAAAGGACGGCACGGTGGTGTAGTTGGTAGCACTGTTGCCTTGCAGCAGGAAGATCCTAGGTTAGCATCCTGGCCAGGCATGCATGTGTCCAAACACATGACTGTTAGGTTAACTGGTCTCTAAATTGCCCTTAGGTGTGTGTGTGTGTGTGTGTGTGTGTGTGTGTGTGTGTGTGTGTGAGTTCTGTGATGAACTAGAGTGCTGTCCAGGATATGCCCTGCCTCTCGTCCAATGACCGCTGGAGACATACACCAGCTCCCCCTTGACCCCACACGGACAAGTGGGTATAGACAATGAATGGATTATCAACGATATCACAAAAAATCCTTTAAAAGGGGCATGGCTGAAGCTCCAGATAGAGAGTATTGGCCTTCTTCTGCTGTCAGTTGGATGTTTTATTGCCTTGTGTCAACTAGAGGTAATGAGATCAAGAAATCCCAGGTCGCTGCTCTCATGGTTAATCACTTGGTGAGCTCACTCTTAAAGTAGGATTCAGCCTGAAACAAAACCACATTTTCATTGATGACTATTATTAGTGTGCTAAGCTCCACAGTCATTAAAATTTGTGTGGCGGGACTTGATGTTCACTCACATTTTAATACTGCAAGGGCAAATAGATGTGAAAATCAAAAGAACTGTAGCTAATAAAATTAACACATTTATTTCACAACTATTATACTGAACACTTCACTAATCCTAAACCATGTTAGACCGGATAAATGTGCTGCATATTAAAACTGTGATTGTAATTCAGACTCTTTCCAGGTAGTGTGGTTATGCAGTGTGATCCCCATGTGATCCACACTGCAGTGGAACTTAAACATGAAAACAACACTACAGGTCCTTGTCAAACAATTAGCATATTGTGATAAAGTTCATTATTTTCCATAATGTCATGATGAAAATTTAACATTCATATATTTTAGATTCATTGCACACTAACTGAAATATTTCAGGTCTTTTATTGTCTTAATACGGATGATTTTGGCATACAGCTCATGAAAACCCAAAATTTCTATCTCACAAAATTAGCATATCATTAAAAGGGTCTCTAAACGAGCTATGAACCTAATCATCTGAATCAACGAGTTAACTCTAAACACCTGCAAAAGATTCCTGAGGCCTTTAAAACTCCCAGCCTGGTTCATCACTCAAAACCCCAGTCATGGGTAAGACTGCCGACCTGACTGCTGTCCAGAAGGCCACTATTGACACCCTCAAGCAAGAGGGTAAGACACAGAAAGAAATTTCTGAACGAATAGGCTGTTCCCAGAGTGCTGTATCAAGGTACCTCAGTGGGAAGTCTGTGGGAAGGAAAAAGTGTGGCAGAAAACGCTGCACAACGAGAAGAGGTGACCGGACCCTGAGGAAGATTGTGGAGAAGGGCCGATTCCAGACCTTGGGGAACCTGCGGAAGCAGTGGACTGAGTCTGGAGTAGAAACATCCAGAGCCACCGTGCACAGGCGTGTGCAGGAAATGGGCTACAGGTGCCGCATTCCCCAGGTCAAGCCACTTTTGAACCAGAAACAGCGGCAGAAGCGCCTGACCTGGGCTACAGAGAAGCAGCACTGGACTGTTGCTCAGTGATCCAAAGTACTTTTTTCGGATGAAAGCAAATTCTGCATGTCATTCGGAAATCAAGGTGCCAGAGTCTGGAGGAAGACTGGGGAGAAGGAAATGCCAAAATGCCAGAAGTCCAGTGTCAAGTACCCACAGTCAGTGATGGTCTGGGGTGCCGTGTCAGCTGCTGGTGTTGGTTCACTGTGTTTTATCAAGGGCAGGGTCAATGCAGCTAGCTATCTGGAGATTTTGGAGCACTTCATGCTTCCATCTGCTGAAAAGCTTTATGGAGATGAAGATTTCATTTTTCAGCACGACCTGGCACCTGATCACAGTGCCAAAACCACTGGTAAATGGTTTACTGACCATGGTATCACTGTGCTCAATTGGCCTGCCAACTCTCCTGACCTGAACCCCATAGATAATCTGTGGGATATTGTGAAGAGAACGTTGAGAGACTCAAGACCCAACACTCTGGATGAGCTAAAGGCCGCTATCGAAGCATCCTGGGCCTCCATAAGACCTCAGCAGTGCCACAGGCTGATTGCCTCCATGCCACGCCGAATTGAAGCAGTCATTTCTGCAAAAGGATTCCCGACCAAGTATTGAGTGCATAACTGTACATGATTATTTGAAGGTTGAAGTTTTTAGTATTAAAAACACTTTTGGTCGGATGAAATATGCTAATTTTGTGAGATAGGAATTTTGTGTTTTCATGAGCTGTATGCCAAAATCATCCGTATTAAGACAATAAAAGACCTGAAATATTTCAGTTAGTGTGCAATGAATCTAAAATATATGAATGTTAAATTTTCATCATGACATTATGGCAAATAATGAACTTTATCACAATATGCTATTTTTTTTAGAAGGACCTGTAACCTTTCATTCTTTAAAGCTATTTTTGAGCTGAACCTACAAGGGAAATCTAACGGGAGGAAAACATTGTCCATATATTCAAGTAACAGTCTTCAATTTTTATTTGAACCCAAAATATGTAAAGTGCTAATTGTTGGAATTATGAATCTGAGAATATTATTTAATATTAATATTTTATCAAATAATATTTCGGTCTGTTAAGGGTTGTCCTGTGAATACCAGCCCAGTAAGGCGATGGTATTAGGACAAAATAGAAAGGTGTGAGACGAGCTCTGACATAATTGAACAGCAAAAACTCTGCACACACATGGAATGAATTCACACAATTTCTTAAAATACAAGAATTTATTAACACAAATAAGTCAACTCAAAGTCAAACATATTTCAATCAACAAACTCTTTACTATGCTAAAACAATCCAACTAACTACCAAGCAGAATTAAAGAATAGGGAAGACTAATAGGCTATGTACAATATAAACAAGTTGATTAAAGATGATTGGAAATCATGACCAAAGGAGTGATGCAATATTACCATGCAATGTTTATGTTTGAGAACCAAGGATTATCTTGAAAAATCTGGAAATGAAGTTAAATTAGTCTTGGAACTAACTTAGGCAATAACCAGCATCCCTGCTGAATAACCATTCACAATGCAAGATCAGATAAAATATTATTTTAATAACATTATGTGTTAAATAATGATCTGCTGAATGAAACCAACCTTCTGGATGACTAATTCTCAACAGTGTCTCATTAGCTGCCTTTACTTATTGAAATAATATTTGAAGAAATATTATTAAGGGAATATTTTGGAAAGAGCCAAATCTTTCTGGAGAAATTGGGCTTAATGATGTTTACTTAGTTATCAGATTTAGTGCAATAATGTTTAGGGACTATTATTCACTAGTTTGAAACTAACAACCTTTCTGTTAAATATTCTGTAGCACGTGTTCTTACCGGTTAGCGTTGAGCTAACAAAAGAAGCTGATAGCTTAGCACCAGAATCAAACACATACCTTTAAAATACCTCAGTTAATATAAGGGTTAAAATGCATAAGCGCGGATGGCGCGTTATGAGCAATCTTCTGTGTTTAAAGTCACCCTTCAAGTAAAGTTTGACTTAACTTTAAAAACACAAACACAGAACTCAAGCAGGGCACGTGTGCTGCAGATAGCCTGCTAGCACTAAGATAGCCAAGTTTCACACAAAGAAAACCAAACTTCATAAGATGAAAAACGTTTAGATCATTTCAATCTAAATATTTCTATTATTTTTCTGCTCTGCCCAAACACTTAACCTCATGAACTGTGGTGAGGAATGTTGTCCAAGCGACGATGAAGTTTGAAGAAGGTATCCACAGTGAACAAGGGTTAGCTTCCCGCTAACCTCCAGCTGTGGATGAAAAACGGCTCGTTGTGTCCACTGACCACACGGGTTAACACGGTGATGCGGTCTCTGCTGTCTTCCTTCCAGACTGAGAGACCGCATCTTTGCAGGGACTTCTCTCGAACACCGTTTGCTTCTGCAGGGCTCGGAGAGAAAGTCAGCAATGCTTATACCTTAATTTCCCCTCTTTATGAATGAAATCACTAGGTACACAAACAGTGCTTCACTCATACTTAACTTGTGCATATGATCGCGTGATCTTATGACACTCTTGGATCCAGTTTGAAGAGTTTATGTCTTTTTGCCAGCAACAGACATTAGCGCGCTGGGCCTCTCCTGACCGGTCGCACTAGAGGCTGTGTGGAAAGAGAACGGATGTAGCAACAGCTGTGCTTTTATTTGGGTAGTGGCGTCACAGGAAGTCCGCAGTTATCCTGTCTCCTGGCTGTGCCGGAAGAAGGTTAATACACTTTATTTTGAAAAGTTCCAGAAGAGTTCGTACCGGAGTTTAATGTTGAAATCCAAGGCTGTGTCCCAACATAATTTTTGAATGATTTGGAAGTAGTTTAAGTTGCAGTCTTCAAAGATTCACAGAAAATCTATATACTTAGGATAAATGGCCCCATTACAATCATATGTGTTGGTTTAATATCCGCCTTTCCACATTTGAACTTTTTTTGTACTTAACTGACAAGGTTTAACGGAGGCAGCTTTCTGTTTGACAAGTCTACTTATAGGTATTAATGTTCAGTGTTGGTCCCGCAACCATGCAACCCTGTAGAATACATACTTGGTGGTCACTTTATGAGGTAGAATAGAATAGAAATATCATTTTTTGTCCCTCACTGGTGAAATTCCAGTGTAAATGAAAGGTAAATGGAAGCCTGTCAAAAATAAGGTAAATATATATATGAAAAAGAAGAATGAGAGACTGTACAATAAGGGCAATTTCACAACATAAGAAGAATATTGTACAGTTATTAAAAATAGCATACAAGCAACTGAGTAGGGTAATTAACAAAATGCAAACAATGTACATGTAAATTTGTGTATAAAAACAACAAGCTATTTACAAAAAATGGAAAGAACTGTGCAAATAACAGCAGGAATGTAAACACTTATTGAGCACTGATGGTTATAAAAACTAACAGCTGCTCGGAGGAAGGGCTTACGATAATGCTTTTTTGTGCACGTAGGGTGCAACAGCTTGTCACTGAAGAAGCTTTCCAGTTCTGTAGCAGCTTCATGGGCGACATTGTCTAAGAGTCATGTCGGACAAGTGATGTCCAGTGTGGATAACACCACAGCCTGCTGAAGCATTTGCAGAGAAGAAAACGTACACCATTATCACGATAACGTGGACACTCCCGCTGTACATAATATGGCCTCATGTTAACAGCTAGCAACTCACTGTTTATACTACAGAGCATCTCTTTGATAGCTACTTCAGGACCGTGGTGGCAACTGTTTTTGACCCCTGTCATGGCTGTGTTATTGTTGTTTGCCTTTTTACTCTGTGCATTGTTCCCTGTATCAGAGCAATGATATTAAGGATGGTTGGAGGAACTGTTGATACAATGTTGTCCCAGGATTACCAGCTTCTAGACAAGAACCACAACCGTGATGACATTATGGAGGAGAAGTCACCAAACTTAACAATAGTTTAATGTTTAATGAAGTGTATGCATAAAGCTTTTTGGAAGTGTATACATGGATGTGATATAAAACTAATCAATTATAAACAGGAGGGAATTTTTGAAAAATGTATATAAGTTATCATTGTTCAGTTTGAATCATGTTTATGTCTGAAGCTCTACTATAGTTAAGAGGGTTCCTATGATTGTTTTTTAGTGTGAAAAAGTGTTTGTGGAAGGTTAAGGAATGCTTTCTGGAATGGATAATTTCCTGGACATGACAAGCTTATACCATATATGGGAATGACTACTCTTTTAGGTTGAAATCTCTGTAGGAATTGGCTGAACCAATTCCCGCTTTTTGCTTGTACGAATTTGAGTTGTAAATAAAAGGCTGGTGCAAGGTTATTTCCCTTTGTGAGAAGGAAGTCGCTGTTCTGGCAGAGGACTGTCTCACCCTTGCAAGTCAAACTTGCTTGGTTCACTTGTGTCTTATTTTACACTTGTCTGTGTTTATCAGTTTTCTAACTATCAGTAATCATTTGACAACACAGCCAGACCACTTCTTCTCTTTTTACGACTCTTCTTGGTTCTGTCGGCTCTTTGTAAAATAAAGCCGCCCATATTAATGTGAGTGGTTATGTGGGTATCCTGAGTGAAACGTTAGTTATGTCTCAGTCAGGATAACCAAGCAAGAGGGTTAGGGGAGTTCATGATGCAAAACTCTTTTTTTGTCTACACACATGTTTATGTCTTAAATAGAAACTGGAATAAGCCTTCAATGACCTACAGAAGATTATACATGTCAACCTATTGAGAAGGATCTCCACTACCCCCTGCTGAAGAACATCACTCAGCTGGGCTCTCAAAAACATGCTACTTTTGGCATAATGTCCTTAAACTATTAAGTGCTGTCGGATTTTAAAAGATGTTCTAAATTTATATCAAGATGGTCATGCAGTAGAACTACTCTTTCATCGTTTCCAAAAAAGGAAATTAGCCACTAGCACATCCAGCAGGATTCCAGGTCTCTGCTCACAGTTCATGGCTAATTAGTCTACAATTGCTTTGGAAACAAAGAGGAGTCTCATGGTCAACTATTGAGAAGATAGCCAGATGACTATTTTTAAAGCATTTTGTTTTAGCTGACAATCATGCAAAGGTTTCTCTTACTCAACAAAGATTTTATTTTATACACTCATAGAGTCTAATTACCATTGCATCAGCTAGCTGACATTTTTTAACCAAAGTACATTTTAAAGTATGATTAGGGTGCTTAAAAAATTTATGGTTATGGATCATCTGTAAAACCATTCAGTTTCACAAAAATGCAAAAAGTGTATGTACTTAACAGTGTATTTTTTGCACCTACATTAGTAAGAAGTACTTAATAACAGTTTGGTGCCATTTTTTTTAAATCAAACTGAAAGACACATCATGGGTCATTATAATACTTCCTCTTACGAAAAATGGTCTGACATTTCATTTGTTGAGAGGTATTTGTGAGCAATTTATTGTGTTTTGACAAACATTCACTATATGGGATGCCTTGAGTACCTTACTACTTGCATCTTATCCTATTAAAGAGAATAGTCATTGACAAATAGCTTCCTAGTTTTTCTGTCCTTTCATTGCATTCAGTCAGGATAAAAATATAAAATACAGACAGCTTCTACTATTAAACATGTACAGAAGTAACATGTGTCCCTTATCAACCATCTTTTTCTTTTATTTAGCATTAAAGACTTTTTGTAAACACAACGTATGGTTTAAAATTTAATTTGCAACTGAGAACACCTGCCAACATTTCATGACTAATTATGCAGCAACTGCTTAAACACAAAAAAACTGTAACTAAAAGTTAAAGATTGAGGGTTTCTTTAAAATACTTGGAAAAGCTATTCTCATTTTAACAGTGCAAAGGCTGATCCCTGGAACGCTGTGATCAGATAATATGCTTATGATTGATGATGTAATACTGGATGGATGAGACTAAGAAAATATTGCGATACAGCTGCTGATTGCCAAAGGCATAGTAAAGTCAATGTTAGATAAAAAAAAAAAGACTGATTTCAAAGAGTGCTGTAAAATCTGAAATCAATTTTATTAAGTATTTTTTCATGCTTTTTTACATTTAATTAGTTTTAATTTGATATTTAAATTTCTTGATATGTGTTTTAGCAATTCAGGTGTATTGATCACTATTTAATTTGCAAAAAAAAAAAAAAGCAATGTCAAACTATCTGTTAGGATTGTCAAAATTGATAAGATACCTAATAATTATTTTGCACAAACTGTAATAAAAGAATTAAAAACAAAATTAATGACGTGACTTTATCTTTAGTTTCATGTCAATTTTTTTGTACAAACTTAACCATACTTAAAACCAAAGAGCAAAGTGTACCGGAGTCATATTCCTTGTTTGTATGTACAAACTTGGCAATAAAGCTGATTCTGATTCTGATTAATAAAACACATGGCTTTAAATGAGTAATGGAAGGGTGCTGCACATAGTTCCCCCTCAGTATTTCTTACTATATAATTTTTTGTCCATTCTACCTGACTTTTTAAGGGAACCTAAATAAGGAATCTCCCACAGGATGTTTAAAACTTACCATGTTTCAAACCATCCCCACCTTGGGTACATTTTGTACATGCTTCATCAACCAATGAGGTTATGTGGCTAATAACTAATGTCTACCTACAAGGGTCACTTAGTGTTATTTTGGTTTCATCAGAAATCAAAAATCTCTTGTCTTTCAGAAGTGATGAATGGTATAGTTACAACCATAATCAAAAGTATAATTAGAAAAATCTTCAGAAGATAATTTACAACAAAATTAAATAATACATGGGATTTGAGAAATGTACGTATCTCAGTTTTCTATCAAAACACTCAAGAGAAATGAAAAGCATGAAAATACATTGTTACAAATTGTGGGTACAAATTGGTATGGGGGCAAATTAATCCTGAGTAACTTTAAAAATTAACCCCCTAATAACTTTTAGTATTTGATCATAATTTGCACCAGGCTACATGATTAAAAAGATGATGCCAGCTTTTTGTATTCTCTGCAACACCAAATGTTATAGAGAGATTATTGATGGCATCACATTTATATTAAAATACATCTTCGAGAGCTACTGAAATAACTAGTTTTGGGTGCAAATCTGCATCCGGTAAATGTACTGTCAGATACAACAGATGGAATGGAAGATTCAGAGGGTTTTTTAATCAAATAAATTTACATAAAAACATTTCTGAAGACTTCTAAAATATTTTAAACAGCAGACATAACAGTTGTGCAAAAAGATGACATCTAAAAGGGTTGAAGACAAGTCTCAGACGGAAAAGGAAACAGGATAAATAAATAAAAATATGAATATAGACATCGGTTAGTTTCCTACAAAGATGAATATTTAGAAATAATTGTAGCTAGCTCAATTAACTTTAATCATATATTCATCAAAATAATTATAATGTAATTATTTGCACCAACAGGTAAAGCTGTGTAAAAATGCTTAAAATAATTGTTTGCCATGTATACATGGGATCCCAAGAATCCAATCTTTGCTGCTGTTTGCCAACAGTAAGCTTTGGAAATGTATTTTTTATATTTTTTTAAAAACCATCCTCCTCACTGTGCATGATGACAAGAAAAACTAGTCTCCACCCAGCATTGGTTGTTACAAGTTCCCTTAGAGGATGAAACGTTGATCCTCTAAGGTAAACAGGAAGAAATGTTGACTAATTAATAAATCCTAGACACAGATCACCTTTAAAAGGTGAAGTATAGGGTACATGTGCTTTAGTTACATTTATTTTATAGGAATTGTAAGGTGTGTAGCACCAGTGATTTTGTAAAAAATAAATAAATGAAATGCTCTTTTCCTCAGCTGAATAAATGTCTTCACACTATAACACACTACCTTTTGTTTTTCTTGGTCCCAGAATTTAGTACACATAAAAGTGTATTTTATCTTTCATTAGCTAACTTTTGACGAGTAGTCTACTCTTTTGTCCCGAAATCTCTTGGTGGCTGTTTACCTAATTAGGATGATAATATAAAAATGCAAAACTGAGATGGTGAACATTACACCTGTTAAACAAGTAGGCCCATTTTACCATACATGTATGAACATCTGATCTGAGCACCAGAATGCTCGACATGCTGTGAAATCCTAAATATTTTAAATGATAAATGGAAACAGAAGAGACTTAAGTAAACTGAAAAGTTTATTTGTCTTCTGGGTTTTTCTGAACAGTCTGCCAGAGAGAGTCTATTTGCCAAGAAATACTGCACCCTACTGTACAAACTGTACTGTAATCCTTTTGGTTTGGCATGAGGTTATGTGCCAAGATAACCTTTTAAAAAATTAATTACCCCAATAAGTCTCCAATATAATGTCAACACACACTAAGATGTACACTTATTCCAAACAAGCCATCCTTCTCAACAAAAATATTCATTTTCTGAAATCAAATTACTGATTACTCATAATCCTAGGGTCTTGCTGGCTGGAACTCGGCCACCCACCAAATGGAGCATCACATGGCAACCAATATACCGCCCTCATATTTCAATCAATAATCAGGTTGGATTGCAATTAGCAAGTTGGAAGGGTCACAGGAGTCACGTGAGGGATCAATTGAAGGAGAAGGTGGCAAACTCATCGAGGTGATTTACAGCCCAACAGTTTGTCCCACGCTCGGTCTGAATCCGTGCCGTCTATCTTCTTTATACGAACCTTTCAAGGCTGGAAATATGCATCTGTCAAACCTCCCCCATTACTCCGACTGCCTGTCACACCTGGGGCAGCTCACATCCGGGCAGGGGGAGAGGGAAAAAAAAGACGGAGTGTAGCTGTCAGGACAGAAGACTCAGTGGACTGAAAAGGCACCAGGTCTCCCATTTCTCTGCCTCTAATTTCCACAAATTGCAAATATTTTTGCAGGTCTCCGACTGAGTTCTGGGTTAATGACAGAAGGTGTCAAGCAGCTTCTTTTTCCAATGGAGAAGATTAGACTTTGTTATATATCAAGACATTGTCTATCAAGACATTGTACATGGTATCTCTGACAGTGCTTAAAAAAAGCAACACTTATCTCCACTGATGTTTTTTTGTAGCTCAAAGTAAAGGATATGTAATTGATAGGTATTGCAAAGCCCAGTGACTGCTCCTTTTTCTTAGATCTGTGTGCTGAGTGGGCTCCAGTGCCCACCTAGTGGCATAAATCCCACGACTCTGTGGACTGCTGCCTGTCTGGTAAAATGAGAAAGTTTTCTGTGTGGACCCTCGCCATTAAAGTGCTGTTTCAGCTCCTGCTGTTAGTGTTTCCACTGCAGTGAGTCTGGATGTTCTCTCACCTCAACAACCAGTGTCTTTTCATATCACAAAGCTATTTCTCTCATTTCTATCCGCAGCCCAAGAGAGTGCAGCAAACTATGTCATGAATGAAATATAAGCACACTGCTGTATTACTTATGAGACCAAACGCAACTTTTGCTCAGAGCTATTTTCAGATTTCATTTAAATTCATCAGCGCAATAATTATTCTTATACCACAGACGTGGCCGGTGGGGCGTTGGTCCTTGAAAAAAATATTAGCTAAAGATGAACTTTAGAGATTACTTATCAGCCCAGACCACCTTTTAACTGTGCAATAATTAAACATCAATCACTGTTGTGAAAGCCATCTTGCAAAGCCTCTCTGTAAAGAAGTCAGTACCACCAAGAGACCCGATCCAAGTGACAGTAATATGCCTGTTGTTGAATTGCAGATGTGAATTTGCGCTGTCTTTTATGTTCATTTAAACTTAAAAAGAGAAGCATTGCTCATGAGGACTCACAACATTTATAAGTTCTGTAAATGATAGAAGAAAAAATAAATGTTTGCTCATTACGCTACCATTTCAAAGCCTGGAATTTGAAGTGGGTAATAAATATTGGTAATAGCAAATTGTCAAATAACCTATACTGTGACCTAAGGTGTACTTTCAACACAAAAAATTTTTTTGGAAAGATCTACATTTATGGAAAAAAATTAAAAGACCTTTGCACATTTTTTTCACCTCCACAGCAATTTTAAAGACCGGTGGGAAACATGCCTATGGGCATGAGAACTGTGATTTAAAAAAAAAAAGGTTACTTATCCAAATTCTAATTTCTGAGTCATTTGAAGTTTTAAACATTAATATGTTGTTTGAAAATGAATATGGACTTGTTTTCTTTGTGTTATTTAGGGTTTTAAAACACTGCTGCCACATGTTGAAATGGTGTAGGACTCTACTCTGGCAGGAGGTAGGCAGAATCATGTGAAAAGTGTAGTTTAATAAAAGGAAATACAAACATAAATGGAGAACGGATTGATTAATGGAACAATGAATGGGTAAGTCCAATTAAGCAAATCTGCTACAACTGAGGGGGAGCATGACCTGCGTGAAAATAGGTAGACATGACACAAAAACTATGCAAACATGAAGCACAGTGGAAATAGTTAAGGACACAGAGGAATAAAAGAAAAAAAAAGAACTATAAACCAATTCTAAGAGCAAAGTAACAAAACACATGAATAACTCAAAAGATAAATTTCCTGCATCAGTCTCTCTGGAATTTCTCTCAGCTTTCTTCTCAGAGCATGGCATCTCCATATCAATAGAGAGTCCGCTTGTCCCCCTCTGGTGTGTGAACACTTAAACTCATGCTGCAACTCTTTACTTACTTTCTGCCACCAGTCTTGACCGCTAAAAGAGAGCACATCTTCTTGCCTGTCTTTATCTTTCCGCATATACATTATTTTATACAGTCCACTTTCTTTTTTGTAAGAATACAACCTTCAAAACATGCCTCAGTAACCTTGCAATTTAACCCTCAGATTTGAGTGCCACACAGGTATGAAATAAGTTAGCAACCACTGCTCCCCTGTCAAACAGTCAGAGGTGTACTTCAAATTCATCACAGTAAAAACTGAGAGGGGAGAAACTACAAACGTGGTGAAATCAATTTGCACACTGGAAGGCAAGCAATCAGGATTATTTGGGTTTGTTTGTTTTCCCCCAATTTGAAGTGAATAACAGAAAAGAGACTTACCTATGCTCCTGGTGAACGTGGTGCGGTGTGTAACAGATCCTATCTCTCCCCGTGGGGCAGAATCACACAGAAGAAGAAAAGAGGAGCAAGAGGGGTGGAGTTGGACAGCAAAAACATGAGGCAAGAAAAATCTGAGAAGGCAAGAGAGAGACCGTGGATAACGAGAGAGGAGCGCAGATTGAGAGGAGGGAGCAGTGATAGCGGTGCTCTCACACAGCGCACTGACACACTGAAGGGGATATGTTGGCTCTGGGAGGTGTTACTGCTCAGTCAAATGACATCTGCCTCCCTCTTAACAACCATTGGCTAAGAGGTATGATTTTCTAATAAGCCATCCCCACTGTCTCCAAGAGAGCACACCTACTCCTCATTTCCAACACCATATACATATGGAGATGTATGCACAAACTCACAAGTAAAAAATGTTTTTCTTCTGCACTGTCTACAAAAAAAGTCTCCATCTTTCAGTTCTCACACTGGGTAGTTTAACATATCTTTATTCTCTGAGGGTTCCTCTACAGTGGCATTGTCATTTTCCAACATTGTTGGAGAAAGTGGATTTGCTAAAAATTGCTTTCCCCTTCAATTTTGTCTTGCCTTATAATATATACCAAGCATTTTGCAATTTCAAAAAAACATAGTCTTTGGTTGACATTTTAACCTCTACAGAATTATAATGAAACACAATTTTGACAACATAGGCTATCAGGTCCTTTCAAAATTATTATTATTATTACTATTTATTCTGTCTTTGATCTGTTTGTTTGCTTCCTTTAAAGTTCCATGAACTGTTGACCAAATATTAGGAGTAAGGTTAATTGGTTTGCCTCAACCAACATCAGTGTTTAGCTACTGTCTCAAATGTGTGGGAGGTAAGGTTTGGTAAATATCCTGGTATGAATCAATTTATGGTTTCAAGTGGCATCACCGCATAAAATAATAATAATTATTAGTAATGTGTCGCCCACTCACACATCGACTGTATTGAAAGCTATTCTAGAGAACAATGTGTTTCTTATGTAAGACAAATAAAAATCATACATACAGTGCCTGGGTTATGAACTAAATGAGCAGCATGAGAGTGTAACACTGAGTGTTACACTGTATTTCAAGGTTTTATTTCCATTCATTTTGAAAGTTCTGTTTTTTTCACACCGCCCAGTCAGAGTCCAACTCACACCGTGAACAAACTCGACTTTGTGTTAAGAATGATGACACTGATTAATATTTAAATTTACATGTCACATGTCACTATATAGAAAGTTTTCTTATTGCTATGTCCAAAGCAATGTCAGATGATTTAGTATTAAATGAGGGTCTTTTGAAAATGTTTCTCATAATCTCATAAAGTTCAGAGTGGTACGACTGGTAAAAGCAAAGAAACATTTAATGTTTCCTAATGACAATAATGACAATGGTTACAGTGGCATTTCTGAACTTCTGAATGTTCCAGTAAGCATTGCTGGAGCCATACTCTGGGAGTAAAATGAACAAAACTACACCACAAATCAACCACAGTGAGGTGCCACTTGAGCCATAATCTGGAAGAGGAAAGAATAAAACGACACCACAAGCCAAGCATGGTGAGGTGTCAATTGAAGGATTTCTGAAAGTGTGAGCAAAAGAATTATCCAATGAGTTGTCCAAGAGCCATGGAAATAGCAGGTACAGTTTCTTCCCATGAAAATACAAAATACTGCAATCAACTGCAATAGGCCCCACACAAAATCATTGCACACAATTCCACTGCTGAAGAAAACATTTGCTGCAGAAGATTTGAACAAGTCGGTGACATACTGGAAGAATATTGTATAGTCAAGTGAAACCAAAGCTGAACTTTTTATATGCCACTGCACACACCATGTTTGGAGGAAAAATGGTTCTGTACATCACCCCAAAAACACAATCCCAAAATTTGCAGATTGGAACATCATGGTTTGGACTCTCTTACAGGATAAGGCTCTGGCAAACTTCATATAATTGAAGAAAGAATTAATTGTACCAGGACATTCTTCATAAGAATCTAAAGATGAAACAAGTGTGCTTTTTTCAAACATGACAATAGTCACAAACAAGGAAAATATTAATTGGTTTCAGAGAAAGAAAGTAAAACTGATAGAATGCCCCAGTCCATCAGGTGAATTTTATGCAACTGAAAGTCTATGGAAATAGTTGAAGATTAGAGTAAATAGAAAGAACCTCCAGAACCTTCAAGATTTGAAGAAAGTTTTTGTGGAATATCAGAAATACAGGTCCTTCTCAAAAAATTTGCATATTGTGATAAAGTTCATTATTTTCTATAATGTAATGATGAAAATTTAGCATTCATATATTTTAGATTCATTGCACACTAACTGAAATATTTCAGGTCTTTTATTGTCTTAATATGGAGGATTTTGGCATACAGCTCATGAAAACCCAAAATTCCTATCTCACAAAATTAGCATATTTCATCCGATCAATAAAAGAAAAGTGTTTTTAATACAAAAACGTCAACCTTCAAATAATCATGTACAGTTATGCACTCAATACTTGGTCGGGAATCCTTTTGCAGAAGTGACTGCTTCAATGCGGCGTGGCATGGAGGCAATCAGCCTGTGGCACTGCTGAGGTCTTATGGAGGCCCAGGATGCTTCGATAGCGGCCTTTAGCTCATCCAGAGTGTTGGGTCTTGAGTCTCTCAACGTTCTCTTCACAATATCCCACAGATTCTCTATGGGGTTCAGGTCAGGAGAGTTGGCAGGCCAATTGAGCACACTGATACCATGGTCAGTAAACCATTTACCAGTGGTTTTGGCACTGTGAGCAGGTGCCAGGTCGTGCTGAAAAATGAAATCTTCATCTCCATAAAGCTTTTCAGCAGATGGAAGCATGAAGTGCTCCAAAATCTCTTGATAGCTAGCTGCATTGACCCTGCCCTTGATAAAACACAGTGGACCAACACCAGCAGCTGAGACGGCACCCCAGACCATCACTGACTGTGGGTACTTGACACTGGACTTCTGGCATTTTGGCATTTCCTTCTCCCCAGTCTTCCTCCAGACTCTGGCACCTTGATTTCCGAATGACATGCAGAATTTGCTTTCATCTGAAAAAAGTACTTTGGACCACTGAGCAACAGTCCAGTGCTGCTTCTCTGTAGCCCAGGACTGGGGAATGCGGCACCTGTAGCCCATTTCCTGCACACGCCTGTGCACGGTGGCTCTGGATGTTTCTACTCCAGACTCAGTCCACTGCTTCCGCAGGTCCCCCAAGGTCTGGAATCGGCCCTTCTCCACAATCTTCCTCAGCGTCCGGACACCTCTTCTCGTTGTGCAGCGTTTTCTGCCACACTTTTTCCTTCCCACAGACTTCCCACTGAGGTGCCTTGATACAGCACTCTGGGAACAGCCTATTCGTTCAGAAATGTCTTTCTGTGTCTTACCCTCTTGCTTGAGGGTGTCAATAGTGGCCTTCTGGACAGCAGTCAGGTCGGCAGTCTTACCCACGATTGGGGTTTTGAGTGATGAACCAGGCTGGGAGTTTTAAAGGCCTCAGGAATCTTTTGCAGGTGTTTAGAGTTAACTCGTTGATTCAGATGATTAGGTTCATAGCTCGTTTAGAGACCCTTTTAAGGATATGCTAATTTTGTGAGATAGGAATTTTGGGTTTTCATGAGCTGTATGACAAAATCATCTGTATTAAGACAATAAAAGACCTGAAATATTTCAGTTAGTGTGCAATGAATCTAAAATATATGATGGTTACATTTTCATCATGACATTATGGAAAATAATTAACTTTATCACAATATGTAAATTTTTTGAGAAGGACCTGTAAGCATGTGACTAGTTTATCTATACAGGGGACATCTTGAAGTTGTCATTACCAAGAAAGGCCTTTCTTGTTCAATGGTTTGCCAAAACCGTCTCAAGGCCAAATAAAATTGCTCTCCAAAGCATCTTCGGTTTCCTCCCTAGGCTGTGTATTTGCTTTGACAACCTCAGAGGCCAAGTTCCAGCCACTAATACCTGCCTGCTGCTTCAGGAGTCCCCAGAGACAACCAAGCCCTGAGGACCTTTCTTCAGCTTGATGGCTTCCATCACCACTGGTGTCCAACAGTCCACTACAATTGCATCTGACACAATCACAACATACACCAATGACCTTCAGACCAAAGCTCCTGAAACCCACATCTGCAGTCTAGGTCCTGAACATGGCCCATTTAGATTCCACCAACCTGATGTCCTTCAAAACATGAAAGAATCTCACTCTAAAATAGGAATTAGGGATCTTCAGAAAAGAGCCCTCTACAAGTTCACTCTCCCTTCTAACTAGAATTTGAATTTAGATAATAAAGTTCATATTCAATCCATACCAATTTACAGTCAAATTCCATAAATTAGAATATTATTGAAATGTATTTCAGTAAATGAATTCACTAAACTGAAACACAATATATGGATTAATTAAACACAGAATTATGTTTTTAAGCCTTTATTTCTGTTAATTATGATGAGGTCCCGCTTAGAGCTAATGAAAATACATTTAAGTGTTATGATTCTGGCACGTCTGCTCTACCCTGTCTCCCTGGCTGCAATCAGCAGATTAGATGCACCTGGTGGCTGCTGCAGTGTAGTGCAATCTGTGGCATGCCAAGCACCTGTGTCTTCCCTGATATATACTGACTCTGACAAGCAGACGGTGCCAGATTTTTGAAAACCATCGTGTGAGTAGATGTCCACCGTTCCTTCCTGTCTGATCATTGTTTCTTGACCTTGTCATGCCTCTTGGATTTTTGCCTCTATGCCTGCTCCCTGTAGGACTGTTTGGATTTTGGTTGTCGACCCTGTTTCTTTCATCTGGTTTATGCCTCTGCCTGCCCCTTGCCTGACGTCTCTTGTTCCGATCATTGACCCTGTTTCTGTCCTCGGATTATTGAGCCAGCCTTGCCCTTGGATTATTCAGCCTGAAGTCACATCTTACCTGTGCTTTGGAGATCACTGCCTGCCACCCACCAAGGTTTCCCCTCTGGGTTTCAAGTTCTACTCAAAACAAAAGCAGGTTAGTGACTTTTCTGATCTCTGTAAAATCTGGAAAAACTACAAGTCACTAATCCCTCTTTCTGCCCCAGTGATTCCCGGAAGCTGTGTGAAGTTTTACCTGAGTGACGTTTTCCTGTGGCTGAATAAACCTTTTAAATTTTCAGTACTGTGTCTGGCTGAATCTTGGGTCCGCCTGTTTCTGATTCATAATAGAAAAATCTGGCCACAAATGGACCCATCGCCAGCACAACAGTGGCGCACCCACGTTGATGAGACCCTTTCCTGGTTGGGTTCCGGCTTGGAGGAAATAATTTCCACATTACGTTCTGGCAATCTTGTCTCTGAGCCGCCACCGTCACAAAGAAACCACGCCCAAGTGACAACAGCAGAGGTAAGGGAGCCACGCCTATCTCCACCTGAGATGTTCAGGGGAGACCCAGACCAGTGTCGAGCTTTCCTAACTCAGTGTGAAATTCATTTTGAGCTTCAGCCGTCATCCTTTCCCACTGAACGTTCCAAGGTGGCTTTTGTTATATCTCTGCTGGCAGGAAAGGCAAAACAGTGGGGGACTGCTGAATGGCAAAATAGGTCTGCATCTTGTAACGTCTATGAAACTTTTTCCAAGGAACTCATTTGAGTTTTTGACCCTGTTATTCCAAGTCGTGAAGCCGCAAGAGGATTACTGTCCCTCAAACAGGGTGATCAGCCTGTCTCGTCCTACATAATTGATTTTCATTTGTTGGCCACAGAGAGCCGTTGGAATGAGGCAGCACAGATGGATGCATTCATGAAAGGACTAAATGCAGACATCAAGGATGAGTTAGCGACCCGTGACTACCCCTCTTTCCTGAAACAACTCGAGGACCTGGCTGCTCGCATTGATATTCTCCTGGCAGAGAGAAGGATGGAGAAGCGACATGAGAAGGGTCGCTCATCATTAACTCAGGGTTCTGCACACCGGCATGAGAGAAGGAGCCGGTCACCTCTCACTGAGGAAAATGAGAATTGTGAGCCCATGCAGTTGGGCAGAACCAAGATTACCCCTGAGGAGAAAGATCGTCAGAGAAGATTCAAGCTCTGTTTTTATTGTGGAGAGAAGGGACATTTAGCACTCAGGTGTCCATTAAAAGGACAGGCTCAGCAGAGGAAGGGAGCAGGAGCAGACACTGAATTCATGGACGAAACATTTGCAAATTAGAACGGCATAAAACTTATTCCGTCAGCTGACACATGAAACGTGCTAGCATTGGATGGTCACAGCATGAACAATTCACACCTCAGGACGGAGGAGATTACCTTAACAGTTGGAGGTAATCATCAAGAAAAAGTAACTTTCATGATCATTAATTCACCTGAACTTCCTGTAGTCATAGGAGCCTCCTGGTTGCAGAAACACAACCCTCACATCGACTGGAAGAAAAAAGAAGTTCTGGGTTGGTCTGAGTCATGTTCTGCTGACTGTCTTTTGTCTGCTGCTACGGAGGTTAATGTGGAGAATGAGGTTGAGGAGACCTATCCGGATTTATCCAAGGTACCGCAAGAATACCATGATTTAAAGGAAGTATTTAATAAGATCAAGGCCACAGCTCTGCCACCCCACAGACCATATGATTGTGCTATTGATTTGTTTCCTGGCACATCACCCCCTAAAGGCAGAATCTATTCTTTGTCTGGTCCAGAGCACAGGGCCATGAAGAATTATGTTGATGAGGCATTAAAAGCAGGGCACATTCAACCTTCTTCCTCTCCTGCAGGTGCTGGTTTCTTTTTTGTGGGGAAGAGGGATGGTTTGTTGAGACCATGCATTGATTATAGAGGCCTTAATGAGATAACATTTAAAAATAGATACCCCTTACCACTCATGAACACAGCTTTTGATCAGATCCAGGGAGCCAAGATATTTTCTAAGCTGGATCTAAGGAATGCATATCATCTGGTCCGAATCAGAGAAGGAGATGAGTGGAAAACGGCTTTCAACACACCTACGGGCCGTTATGAATACAATGTTATGCCATTTGGACTTACTAACGCTCCTGCAGTTTTTCAGTCATTGGTCTCTCTGGGTCAGGAGACCGTAACACTGGAGCTGACGTGAAGAGTTCCTTCAACCTATTGAAGGCCTTCTCTGCATCCTTATTCCACAATCATGGTGACATGGTGGGTCAATTCGTATTTGATTATCTTGATGACATACTGATTTATTCTCAAGATCTGGAAACCCACAGAAAACATGTCAGAGCTGTTCTCCTGCGACTTCTCCAAAACCAGTTGTTCGTCAAGGCAGACAAATGTGAGTTTCACATAACTACCACTTCCTTTTTGGGCTTCATCATTTTCCCAGATCAAGTGCTTGTCGACCCCTCCAAAGTAAAGGCCGTATTTTCTTTTTTTTCTTTTTCTCGACGAGAAGACAGGGGTCGGGAGAGCCCACTTGCCCAGACGGGACATTTTTCTCCGGATACACGATGGACTCCTGGCAGAAGTGGAGGATTGTGTGTCTGTCGATAATGTCAGTCGAGGATGTGGAAGATGTGTATATAATTGGATGTTTGATATCAGGATTTCTGCTTTTTGGAGTCAGCGGTTACCTGGCATATCGGGAATTTCGGAGAATGTCAGCAGCTGTTCTGGCCATTGTAAGGCTGCCTGGCATGTGTGATGGGATCTTCAGAGCGATCAACACTCAGACTGAGATGTTACGTGAGCTGAATCGCAGACGGGATGTGATCCTTATACAGGATCGCAAGCGGGTTGCGGTTCCTGGACTCAGGGCTGAAATGGTAAAAACCTTGGAGAAAGTTGTTCGCTTGGATCTGGCAGAGAGACCAGGAATTTGGCTATTTGGATTCGCCTTTGAGAAGCACCAGTGAGACTCTCAAGGCTGACGGAAAATTAAGAGTCAGCCTAACCCAAATAATTATTGTTTTTCTGAATCTGGCTCCCCTGCGCGGCCTTGATGGCTGGCTATCTTCAACTTCTCCTGGAAGTTATGTAAACATGACGCTCTGCTCCCTCTGCCCCCTCCCTTCCCTGAGGACACCTGTGGACCTGCTCAGAACTTGGCCAGTTGATGTACATTCCAACGAACCATCAAGGACAATGGCCTCTGTGACAGTGCTTCATGGACTTACTTGCACACACTCACTTGCACACACACACATGCTCAAGATAAACATATGCACCCCTCACACCACCTTCACCGTTCCCAGCATGATGTTTTGTAAATTTGTTGCTTCTTTGTGCTGAGGTTTTTTGCAATCTCAAACTGTATCCTGCTAAGGATAAAGTGTGAAATATGATTTTGTTTTTCCTCTACTTACCTAATGTGGCCTCTTTTCTCATCTAGCAAGGGCAGCGCCTGTGAGTGGGCAGCAAAGCCTCGGTGACCCGTCCCCCCATTGTCTTGTGTCATGATGTATGTTTGGATGGGTTGTACTGGAATTCTAATTTCCCCTCGGGGATCAATAAAGTATCTTTGAATTGAATTGAATTGAATGGCCTGTTCCAACTGATCGCAAGCAACTTCAAAGATTTCTGGGCTTCGCAAACTTTTACAGGAGGTTTATTAGAAATTACAGCCTGGTTGCTACTCCCCTGAACACTCTTACCTCTTCCAAGGCAAAATGTTTGTGGAATAAGGATGCAGAGAAGGCCTTCAATAGGTTGAAGGAACTCTTCACGTCAGCTCCAGTGTTACGGTCTCCTGACCCAGAGAGACAGTTTATTGTGGAGGTGGATGCCTCAAGCACTGGGGTTGGAGCTGTATTAAGCCAAAGAGGTGAGGATGATCGTGTTCACCCATGTGCCTTTTTCTCAAGGACTCTGTCACAGGCGGAGCGCAATTACGACATGGGAAACAGAGTTGCTGGCCGTCAAGTTGGCATTGACAGAGTGGAGACATTGGCTGGAGGGGACTAAGGAGCCGTTTATGGTGTGGACTGACCATAAGAACTTGGAGTACCTGAAATCATCAAAACGGCTGAACCCCAGGCAGGCAAGGTGGGCTCTGTTTTTTGGTCGTTTTAATTTCTCCCTGTCTTACAGGCCAGGGAGTAAAAATGGCAAATCTGATGCCCTATCCCGGATCCAAGAGCCCGCAGAATCTCAGTCTGCGGGTGAAGAGGAGTTTATCCTTCCTGAACCCGTCAGGTTGTCTATGACCCGAGTTGAGGTGGAAAGGGAGATCTAGGAGGCCATTAGGGATCTGCCTATCCCACCATCATGCCCACTGGACCACTGTTTTGTTCCTGAACGCCTTGTGCCAAAGGTACTGGAGTCTTGTCATTGCTCTCGTCTCCTTTGTCATCCTGGAATAAGCAGAACAATTCAGACAGTTCAAACTCAGTTTTGGTGGCCATCGCTGGTTAAGGATGTCAAAGACTTTGTTTCTGCATGCACTCAATGTTGCCAGGCCAAGTCTTCTCGTCGCCCCCTTGCGGGGTTGTTGCACCCATTGCCCATTCCCCCTCGCCCATGGTCACACATTGCTATGGACTTTGTAACAGGTTTACCGGTGTCAAATGGTCACTCTGTTCTATTGACCATAATTGACAGATTTTCTAAGATGGTTCATCTAGTGCCCCTGGAGAAGCAACCGTCTGCAAAGGAGATGGGTGAGATACTGACCAAAGACGTTTTCAGGCTACATGGAATTCCTATTGACATTGTTTCCGATAGAAGACCCCAGTTTGTGTCACGTTTTTGGAAGGAGTTCTGTTCCTTGTTGGGAATTTCTATCAGTCTCTCTTCCGGTTTTCATCCTCAGTCTGATGGTCAAACTGAGAGGGCAAACCAAGAAGTGGAAACCAAACTTCGCATCTTATGTGAGTCAGACCCGACCAAGTGGTCACAAAATTTGCCCTGGGTTGAATACGCCATGAACTCTATGCAATCAAGTGCCCCTGGTTTGTCCCCTTTTCATGTTGTGTTTGGTTTCCAGCCACCCATGTTTTCGGTTCAGGAGAGAGAGGCTAATGTTCCGTCCGCCCAAGCGGCTGCCCTAAGGTGCCAAAGAATATGGAGAAAGGCCAGGAGGTCGATGATCAGAAAGTCACTGTTTCAGTCAAGAAAGGCCAACCGAAGACGGAACCCTGCCCCTAAGTACCAGGTGGGGCAGAAAGTTTGGCTCTCCGCCAAGGACCTTCCATTAAGGGTAGAATCCCGGAAATTGGCACCCCGATTTGTTGGACCTTTCCCAATTTCCAAGATCATCAACCCTGTCGCTGTACGGCTGAGATTACCCAATTCCATGAGGATTCACCCCATGTTCCATGTTTCTCAGGTCAAGCCCTTCGTGGAGCCCCGACTTGGGGCTCCCTGTCGGACTGTTTAGATTTTGGTTGTCGACCCTGTATCTTGCATCTGGTTTATGCCTCTGCCTGCCCCTTGCCTGAAATATCTTGTTCTGATCATTGACCCTGTTTCTGTCCTCGGATTATTGAGCCAGCCTTGCCCTTGGATTATTCAGCCTGAAGTCAAATCTTACCTGTGCTGTGGAGATCACTGCCTGCCACCCACTGAGGTTTCCCCTCTGGGTTTCAAGTTCTACTCAAGACAAAAGCAGGTTAGTGACTTTTCTGATCCCTGCAAAATCTGGAGAGACTACAAGTCACTAACCCCTCTTTCTGCTCCAGTGATTCCCGGAAGCTGTGTGGAATTTTACCTGAGTGACGTTTTCCTGTGGCTGAATAAACCTTTTAAATTTTCAGTACTGTGTCCGGCTTAATCTTGGGTCCGCCTGTTTCTGATTTGTAATATTAAGATAAGAATGTTACATCAGACCAATAATTAAAAACATTTTAGTACAGAAATGTGGGCTTAATGAAATGTTTGTTTACTACCTGCTTGAAGTTTATTTTCAAATGATACTTTTAAATTGACAAACGAGTCTCATCAGAACACATATTCTAATTAATTAAATATAACTGTACATATTATTGCCTTTCTATATTGACTGTATGACAAATTCTTTGGATGAATTGTTATTGTAGTTTTCAGTTTTTTCATTTTAAAAGGCTGATTATATATCAGTGTTGGAACACAAGGTTATCTGTGGCATTTTTAACGCCCTCTGTAGCTGCATTTCTTGATTGCCTCCCTTGGTTTGACCCTTTCCTTTCTCTCAGAACCACTATAAGGTAATTGGCTGTGTTACTGATAACCCCTTTGAATTCTTGTCATTCTGCCCTGACATCATTTATACCATCTCGTCCCTTGACTAAAAAGGAAATATAACCAAGATAATTGGCATTTTTTTGTTCTTTTGCTCTCTCAACTATATGTCAATTCACCCCTCTTTGGTAACAAGAAAGCTCCCTTTGACAAGAGTCACAAAACAGCTGACCCATACTACATTTGAAGAGGGATTTTAAGAACAGAATAATTTTAATTAATTTGACAGCTAAAGAGCCTCTCTACTCTGTGAGTGCATGGGGTGCAAAATATTTTACTCCCTGACATAGGAATATTGCTTATTTATGTATTGGAAAGAATAACAGAGCAAAACCTTTGTCCCCCAGCAATAACTGAAAAAATCTGAGTCATTCTCCAGTGTCATCCCATCTCATTTGTTATCATTAAGAATTTCACTTTGAGCTTCAGGAGTGACTAGGCTGTGTGAGTGCATGTTATTCCTGTTCTGGAGGTTTTCATTTAAAAAAAGGTGCACTAAGAGGACTCCTATTGCTTTATAAACAGGAAAACACTCTCAGTTGCAAACTGAACAGTCATATACCAAATAGAAATCTAGTGATGGCATTAATCCTGACAGTAAATTCAAAAATACCCAGTGCTGTCGGAGCTGATAGCTGACTTATTGCATCTCAGCAGGAGGATGCTCCTTTCTTTCCATGGAAACATACAAAGTACAATGCCTGGCTGCCTGCAGTTTGCTATCTGATTATGCATCTTATTTAAAGCTGTTCTCTCCAACTCCCAATCAGACTTTTTCATCAGGTGGGCTGTCTGTTTTGGCTCGGAAGCAGTTACCCTCAAATGTCAATGTCAGCCAAAGGCACAATTCTCCATGTCTTTAAATGGCAGTGGTTAAATTCACTTATCATATTAGGTACTATGGGAACTCCTTGCTGTCAGTCTCTTTGTAAAATGGAATAGTTCATCAGTTACTCACCAGCTTACAGAGATAGCTTGTCTACTTTTAAAGTAGTATATATCACCTAGCCCTTGGCATTTACAGGGCAAATTAAGTTCAAGCGAGGTTGCATGTACAAAATGGTGCAAAACTTAAACTACATTCCTTTTTAACAATTCAATACAGAAAAATAAAAACATTTATAAATATATACAGTACATATAAAAGTAAAATGTTTGCAAGTATATTGGTTTAAAGCAGCTGAACTATTAAAATTCCCTGCAAAAATGTTATATGTAAATTATAAGAGAGATCATGACTAAAGATAAGCACATTGAACTTAACTTAATCAAGTAAATAGAGCACCTTGTGAACTGCCCTGGTTTCATTCCCAGTCTGCAGATCACACCTGCTCCTATCTCGTCTTCCCTATCTCACACCATTTCTGTTCAGTAAAAGTTGGAAAACGTCTCCTAAGCAATGGCCTTGAGACTTTCCTCATACAGACTTGACTATCACAGCACTGATGGAGTTTTACAGTACAAATTATAAATTATGTTTAAAGACGGTATTTTATCCATCCATTCACTCATCCAATATCTTGTGCTTTAGGGAAACTCAGACATCCCTCTGCCCAGGGACACCCTCCAGCTCTCTCATGGGGATTCCAAGGCATTTTTAGGTCAGAAGGGATCGTTCCTTTATTCAGTCTCTAATTTGTCTATCCATCCCCATACGCCATCCTACCATTACTTGTAAACTAGACATAAAGAAACTGGAACTTTTTTGCTAGATGTAGAAACTGACAACCCACCTGTGTCCTCAACAATTATTAGCACCACTAGTAAAGATAAGCAAAAGGTAGTCAACTGCTCCAACTCCCAGTTTGGTCTACAATGCTTGATTTTATATAAATAAAAAATTATAATTGTCTCAAACTGGGGTCAACACGGATGCCTGGGTTTGAATCTCGGTCTGGGCTCTTTCTTCTTGAAGTCTGCATGTTTTCTCTACGTACTTCGGCTTCCTCCCTCAGTTAAGAAACATGACTCAATAAATTGTTCTTAGCTATGAGTGTGTGAGTGTATACATGCATGGTTGTTCTGTGTGTCTCTGTGCTGCCATATGATGGATTGGCAACCTGTCCAGGGTAACCCTGCCTCTTGGTCAATAACCAGTGGAGATAGGCACCAGCCCCCAGCGACCCTACGAGGATAAGTATTGACAATGGATAGATGTATCCCAAATGCTTGATTAATCATACTTGGTTGGTCTGAAAGCTAGGACCTTCACTGACAAACAAATACCGTCTTTCCATTAAGTGTTTTTTTTAACCTTTTGAGATGTTTATTGTTAAATTAAAGGCTGTTTCTTGATGTCATATACAAGTAATGTTCCCCTGAGAAAATTCAGCATCATAAAAAATCACTTTCAAAGCTAAAACATAAAGAGAAAAGTAACTTAGAAATTTTCAGTTAAATGTCAGAAAAAATACCACAGAACAGCAAAAATAGTGGAGATCACACAATTTATTGCTTGTGTTTTACAGGGAAGCTAGACAAGAGTAAATGTCTCTCAGTTATATTGCTTCCTATTAAAATCATGTATTAAACACTTCTTGCGAGGCAGGGTGTCCTAAAATTAACAGGCATTCAAAAATGTATGTCTGTGATCCAAATGGAAGCTGACAGGACGTGGCACTACTTTTTACCATCTTAAAAAAATGTGACACAAGATTCAAATCCTGTCCTCAAAGCAAACCTCTTGTGACCTAGACTACCATTATGTTTTGGCCTACTTCCTAAAAAGTAAGTCCCTGAAAGTCCGCGGAAGGTTTCGTCTGAGCTTTGAGCTGGGTATTTCACGTGTAGGTCAAATAGTTTCTGCCAAAAGATAGTTCTTGTGTATCTGTCCCACATAAACACTACAGTCCTTTTTCTGATATGCTGGGTTTACTCTTCAGAGAAGGAAGTTGGAGTTTAACCTAACACTGTTAAAAATTATAGTCCAATTTCCTGGGTTAGAGACTAGAACCTAATGTTTCACAGGATCCTGAGCTCTACAACTACCTGACCAGTCTTTACTGAACTTCTTCCAGTAAAGGAAAAAAAGACAAGGTAACATGGTAAAATTATGGTGCATACAAATGGTAATGTCATTGGATTGTGTTATAACTTATTACTTATTTATTTAAGATATCAGCCAACATGTGCATGTGGGTTTCAAATGGTGTTTGCTCAGGCAATACTGAAAGAGAATGGACTTAGATTAGACTTACTGGGTCTTAGATTGTTGTCTTTTAATAAAATCAGTTGAATTGCACCAAACATCTAAAACCCATATCAGTCCCTAATTTTCCCCAGAGGTGTCCTGATCAAATTTATATTGGGTCTAATAATGTGTTTGTGATGTAGAAAATGTGGATGGATGAATTTGTTGGAAGGAAACTTTTACTTAATTGCACACATTTGCACACCTTTAAACTAATACTTTGTTAAACCACCTTTTGTTTCAGTTTCAGCATTTGATGTTCTTTGGTAGGCATCATCATTCCACATTTTGATTTGGCTATATTTTCCCACTTTAGCTTGCAAAAGTCCTTCTTTACAGTATGTTGAGTTAGATGTATGCTTGGACTCACCTTGATACTGGAAAATTAATTATCTTTACTTTTAGCTAAAGGTCAAGGTAAAAAGCTAAAGGTAAACTATCTTTACCTTTTAGGTTTTTAGAAGAAACCTGAAGGTTTTGGGTAAAAAAATGACTGGTGTTTGGAGTTGCTCCAGATTTGACCCACCTTGGCCAAAACCCCTGTTCCATCTTAAGCTCAGTAACACCAGAGCATGATACTGCCAGTACTGTACAGTATTTCACTGTGTGTATGGTTAGCTTTTAGTGATGTGCTGTTTTTGTGCAAAACTTATCCTTAAAAAACTTATCAAAAATCTATTTTGATTTCAGAAGGTTATAATAAAATATTACTCAAGGCTTTGAGAGATTTTAACCATGCATGGATGTTTTACTTGCAAAATAGCAAGTAAACCTAAAGGATAAAAACTTCAAGAAAATCCTACTATGACAGTTAAACTTAATTTTTGGTTCATCAGATTCTTTATAACTGATGATAGGTGTTAAGCCAAAAAGACTAAATCCTAAAAATAAATTAAGTATGTGTTCCAACAAAGTATTGGTTCACGGGTGTGAACACTTATGCAACCAGGGTTTTACAGTTTGTTTGTTTTTTTGCAATTCTCCTAAACAGATTTAATCATCTTTCAGCACAGGATATATATCAAATTAGTTTTTGAAAAACATTTATCATTGCCTTATCTTTATAAATCACCATGTCTTGTATTTAAACTGTTGGGCGTTTGGGAGCCACTGTATAAGGCAATGACATTCTGTTGTTTGCCAGTAAAAGTCTTATTTTGCATATTATTGCCCAAACATGATTTGTTTAGTAATCCAGCATATGGCTACCAGTTTTTTGGTAGCCTTGGTGTTAGGCATTGCTCACTTGTAACCCTTTTTTTTTGTTTAAAACCTAACTAAATATGTTAGGTGAAAACCATAGTCAAACCCTGTTGTGATCAATCAACCCAACTTGGATTGGGCCATATTTGACTGATTTAGCAACATCACCTAAATTGATTTATTTTGACTTGGCAGTTTTCTAGAGTGTGACAAGCCATACTCACTGTGACAAGCCATAAATAAACTTTCTAAAAGAGACATATTTGATGCCCCAGAATTTAGAGGAAGGTAAAACCTGCCCAATTCCTCTGTCACATAGAGATGTTTAAGATCAATAGAGGAAACACATGAATAAATGTCATTATACCTAATCTAAACTAAGCCAACTAAGTAATTACCCTTATATAGGTTTATAAATGCATCTGGGTACAATGTGCCATAGCCCTCCTGGCCTTCAGTGTGCTGCTGGAATGTCAAAAAGGGTATCAAAACAGCAGCGTAAACTGCACTGTCTTTATTTTATTTCATTTCATTTTGGGAGCTCACTCTAAAGAGTGTAATGAAAACAGTGCTGGCAAGAGACAGTGAGTAATTGCAGGCTTGGCAGTCTTATCCACTACAGCTGAGAGTATTGGGAAAAGGATAAGCCTACCCAGAAATGCTGCTCCTATTTACATTTAGACTAGCCATTCTCAGATGCACACGCCCTCTTCCTCATGAAGGACTTAACAGTCTTTTAATGTTCTGTTGACAGACAGAGTCAAATGACTGATAAGCTGAGGTATAGGACAGTGTACTGGGCGGCAGCGAGCTTGGTAAAAGAAATTCCGGTTTAATGTACAATTTAGGTTCCTCAACGCCTCCTCTCATTGTTTTTCAGAGACATATTAAAATCAGCTTGGAGAGAGTGTGCTACTGATGCATGCAATCCATCATAATAAATACCTGGTTTTACATTTTTACAAGTACAATTGATGAGCTCATCAATAATCATTTAAGATGCAATCCCATCACATTTTAATCCAACTTTCCAGCAACATGTTCTTTTTCCTTTTAAGCTTTATTATAGACCTTCACGAGCAGGTGAAGGATGTCTGTTGTCATCCTCTTCTTCTTCGTTTTTCAAAACACAAATTTATAAGTTGTATACCAATACTATTACAATTTTTGGTACTTTCGGTTCTTTTATTATGTGGTTCTTTTATTATTTGAGTGTTTAGAATAATTTATATTCCAACATACATTAAGATTTTAACCATGGTTAAACAAGTGAGTGGTCACCTGGAGAAATATCCAGGACAATTAGGTGTTTCCTACAGAAGAAAATTCAAGAAAAGCCAGTCATAAAAATAATAGAAGCTTATAAAAGCTTAAAACAATTCTATCCGACTCTAAGGTTCAGCAAAATGTGTTGCAGCTTTTTTTCTTTTCATCTTTTATGGTCCTTCATGCTATTGTCCTTAGTCTACTTTTTCTACTCCATGTCAATCTTCTTTTAGCATTGTACAGTCTCTCCCCCTCTGCGGCTGTCAGAAAAGTGTGTGCAGTAAAAACAGTCTTCTATTATTTATGAATTTTACATGTATATTCAAAATGCTGTGACCAGCTCCCACTCCCATGAGAGACAGAATAATTTAGAAACAATAAACTCTGAATGTCGACAATCTTCACATTCCTCTGTGTAGGCAAATAAAATAATTGCAAAAGAAAAATAGTTATACGACATTAAAATTTCAGTTTTACTGAATATATTCCAATGTATCTTCAATTCCTCTATCATAGCATACTTCCATATCCACATTTTGTGTATCTTACATCTGAACACCAGATGACTCTGGACACATCAATGCATAGTTTTCAAAGATCCTCAAAGCAGCAGGGGTTTGTATTTGCTTTCAGCATCAGTGGGCTGTAGTTTGCAGTATAAGACCCAGATATCTATTTCCTGAGATTGAATGATTACAAATGTGTTTACAGGGAAAGTACTCCAGGCATTCCAATTAATCCAATGTACCAGAAAATTATTTGTATTAAATGCCCACTCTGTCTTGCTAGACCATGATTGCCACGGAGTATAAATTTCCTTCCATTTATTTAGAGGATTAGTATTCCTTAAATAATTACAGTATATGGTCCAAGTCCCCCAACATCAATGCATGAGAAGGTTTCAGTATTTTTATTTTTTTAAACATAACTTAATTAAACAAAATATATGTATTGGAATATAAAAAGCCTCTCTTTTCCTATACTTATATGCTTCCTATACTTGTACTGTACAGTTATACATACATATATATATATATATATATATATATTACTTTGGCTCTTCTTGTTTGCTTCAAACGACTCTTGGAGAGGGCTCACCCACACGTAACACATCACTAAAAAGTTCACCGAGGTTGACTTTTAAAGGGGAAGCAGCAAGGACTTTAGCCCTATCTAGTTAGCACAAGCTAGATCTAGCTATTTTCAAAAATCACATGACTGGTATTGTAAAAAACTTAAATTGTGTTGTATCATTTACCATTTTTAGAGTGTGTATAGGTGTTCTGTACACTTTAGTTTGGTAAAACTTTTTCTATGGTCACCGAGTCAAATCTGTGTTTAAATTGAAGTTTGCATGTTAACTCAAATCCCAAAGAGCCACAGTTCTAGAACATTAACTGAACTGCCAGTGTCATAATAGTAGAAAATCAGGTCTCCTACTTAAACACCGGCAGTTGGACTTGCAGAGAAGCCCAAAAAGTGAGCTGTTGTGCTTTATCTTCTTGGTATAGCTGATTCAAGTTTGTATTTTTTTAATAACATGACAAAAAACAATTTAAATGATGTGCCTGAGTGGTAATGCTTTCATACTTCTGTGTAAATACAGAATTTGAATGATTAGCATATCATTGCATTCTGATTTTACGTAACCTTCTTGCAAATTAGAGTGTGTATATGAGCTGCAACATATGAGAAACAAAGAATGAAAATGCAAGCATTATAGCTTTAAGTTATTTATAAATATGTGGATGTTTTTAAACAACACAGACTGCAATGTAAATTAGACCGTGTTATTCCAAGCACTCCACACAGCAACAAGCTTTTCCCTTTTGGAGGATGTTTTATGTTACTCCACCCTCTGTGCTCTGTCTTTAAAAATATATATGGCTTTAATCAATGTCCCTAAAGAATGTTGGCCATATCAACAGATCCCTTTTCCCATGGCCGTTTCTGAACAACTTATTGTCCCATTATTTCATTTCTGATTCGTCCCATTCTACATTCATACACTGATACGCAGATCGGTAGGCAACTTGAGGTTAAGTGCCTTGCCCAGGGGCACATCAACATATGGCAGGAGGAAGCTGAAATCAAACCCCCAACCTTCTGATTTCAAGATGACTACTCTTCCTACTGAGCCACAGTTCCCACAGAATAAGGGAACAAGATGTGATAGCATCGCAGAGAGTATATAAACACACACTGGGGACAAACGTCAAATGTGAACGAGTTCACATGGAAACAAAGCAGTCTAGTTGACCATGTGAGATCGGATAAGTTCCTCCTGAACTGCTGTTTGTTGGACAGGATAAATACCATTATCGGATTATTTACCAGCCTGCACATTCCTGACTGCTGTGTGAAGCCAGATGTGCAAACATGAAACCCTGCTTAAACTGTACTCTATAAAAAGGAATTTTAGAGGGTATTAAATATTAGGTATTACAATTATTTAGATGTTATTCACAATATTAGATTGAAAATGTAATGTTAAGTAATGCAAAATTTTAACAAAATTAACAAATTTATTTTGGTAAGAAAAACTGTGCAAATATTTTGATTGGTATTAAAAATGTTGGTTCATTTTTCGTCTGTCATCTGTAGCATCCATCAGAGAATAGAAAAGCTAATTTGATAATATAGGTTGTACTGGTAACATAAGTAATGTTTCTGTCTTAATCACAAACTAATTCTTAGCTTTTGTGTCTTTTTGCATGAAACATCAAACCACTGCAAACCTATCATAATCATTTTTAGAATTGATTTTGTTGAGTAAGTATATTTTTAAAAACGGTTGGAATTTAACCGATTCATTTAGGTGTTTTTTAGCAGTTTTTAGCTGCTTGTGTAATTTCTAACGAGAAATGTATAAAATCTATGCCAATAAAATTAATATATATTAGTTACACCAATGGTTCTGCTTAAATTGTAACAATTTAAAAATATTTGATTTTCTGTGCTTTTTTCTCTTTCCCATTGCTTGAAAACTCCATCAACCCAAATAATCAATCCATCCATCCATCCCTCAAGCCAGCCGTTTGGTATGACTATTTCTTGTTTTTGTCTTTGCAGCCTCGAGTTTTCTCAGTTTCCATTTTTAATGTCTGACACTTGCAGAAATACCTTTATAAATTTATGGTGGAGTTTTGTAAAATGAACAGAAATTAACCCAGAACTTTGAAAGTGTAAAAGCATAGAATTTTGGCATGAATGATTAATAGGAACTTTGAGTCTATCACTCCAAAGTCATTTAATGCATTTCTACATGCACACTTAATGCCAGACAGTCTGACGTGGTATAACATGGAATTAACAAATTCATTGTAGCCTCCAAGACAGATGGTTTATTACAACATCTGTATCATGTCTCTTGTTTTGCACCTGTCAGCATTCACCGTTAGCATTAATAGATCACAATGAAAAGACATTCTCCTAGACTTGGCATCTGCAACTGAGCTGAGGCGCCAAGGTGTTGTGGGATTTGAAATGTAGCACTTGATTCTGAAGATACCATTTATAAATCTCAGACTTAAATTTCAGGAAATGCCTTTCCTGGTGCTACTTCACCCGGCCAAGGCTATTTCCTGAGGAAAAGGGTGGTAGTAAATATAGTTAATTTGCTGTGGAGGCTAGGTAACACCAACATTCTATTAAAGAAGACATGAGATGTGATTCTTGCCACAATTGGGATGTAAAATGTCTGTATCATAAACTAGACTGGGAGTGGATTAACCACAAGACCATCACAATGAAAGTGAGCGCTGAAGTCTCATTTCAAAGGGGAACCAGACTGAAATAATGCAACTATAAATGCATCAGTTTGAATAACTTAATGTATGTTTGAAATCTTTACAGTTTAGGAATTACTGTAAAGGAAACAACAGCAGCGATGAAAATCGTGCATTTTACTTACACTGCATAACAGCAAGTAAATGTTGAAAAGCTGAGCAGGGTGTTTTTTTTTTTCTCAGAGAAGAGAAAAGAAACCACAGAGGTAAGAGATCAGATGCTCCACTCAACGCTCTCTGTAGATAGTGTGCTGTGGTTTGAGATTTAAATTGGCACCAGGATGAATAATCTATACCTAAAAAGTCTCACTGTGCTCCACACCATTGTCAAGCATTTGAATTATGCTTTTAAAATGGGGAGATTTTTATTAGGAAATGTCAGTCAGTGTGTATTGTGCATTTTTCATGGTATTTATTTTATCTTTAATCCATAAAATGTAAAGCCAAGCACAAAAAATTAAATTGACCTATGATGAAGCAAATAATTATTATATTAACAGATAGAGACTAGATAGAGTTGTCAGATAAGAAAAAAAAGAAATGGCTCATGTTTAATTTGATTTACATTGGTACTGCAGTAACTGTGAGTAACTCATCCATGAACTTGGCTATCTATCAATATCACTCATGCAGTTCCATTTAATTTTTCAGACATCTTGCTTTAGAAATCTCTCGACATACCTGGATGGATACAGTGTGCAGGAATTAAAAGAGCAGGATTAGCTGTTCCAGTCTAGGGGTCTTTCAAACCGTCCAATGTAATCCTGTTGACCTTTCCGGAATGAAAAAATGGTGAATGGACTGAAGTTATACAGCGTTTCCAGTCGTACTGACCACTAAAAGCAATTTACACTAGAGCCACATTAACCTGATTGCACTAACGAATACGCTCATATTCATACATCGATACGCAGATCAGTAGGCAAATTGAGGTTAAGTGCCTTGCCTAGGGGCACATCAACTTGTAGTAGGAAGAAGCTGGAATCAAACCCACAATTTGCAGGATGACTACTCTCCCCACTGAGCCACAGTCACCTCAAAACGTAGTAGTCCAAGTATCACTAATGGTACTTTTTGAGACTTTAGTGGTACTTGGAGGATACTTTGTTATCAAGTACTTATGATGTAAATACTACTAAGGAAGAGCAGTGAAAAAATATTTTGGGTTCCCCCTCACAATGCCTGAAGCAGATAACAGTGAAACAAAAGTGCTACTTAAGCTGTATTCCAATTACTGCATTACCCTTAAAGTGGGAAGCTGGATTTGAGAATTACATCAAAACCAATAAATTATGTTGAAAGTTAAAAAACCGCTAGGATTTGGCCACTGCTTTGCTCAGGGAACCGTCCAATAACTGTTAACAATGCAAGCAGTAATCAAAGCCTGTCCATGAATGTCATGAATTTATTCACTCAAGGAACAGGTCTACAGACTTCTGTTTTACATTTACCTATTTTTAGGACAGGTTTAAGGTGATACAAACTGCCAGAAGTCTAAATAAACTGTTTATTACTGCAGCTACGACAATGTTTTTAACTGACCGCAGCCCCATTTGATTTTAAGGTTGGGGTTGGTGAAAACCACCTGTTTTTTCTTCTTGAAATTCTAGCCTTATTTGAAATGAATGATGCAAATTGATAATAATGTTTCATTTTTTGTAAAAAAATAAAAAGTCTGTCTCTCGATGCAGTACAATCTTGACATGCCTTGACAGTATGTTGGTTTTTGGGAAACATAATATTTAGTGAGGTAATAGCGTATTCCACATTCAACACTGACTGGGTCCAAGTTCCCAAATATAAAGCATTGCTTTCTTCCACCATTCTTACCATGATTCACTTCCTTCCAGTTATCATTCATACAAAACTATCTGCTTGTATTGTCTTTTCTGAACCTCATGAACCCTAAAAAGAAGTTTGACTGCATCAATATTGCTCCTCATTTTCACTGAACACTTAAAGCACTTTTACATGACCTAAAATTCACCTTTCACACACATTTAATTCAAACCTTTTAGTTTTTGAGTGGTCTTACAGCACACAGCAGACAGCACAGTTTCTTGTTATAATTTCTTAAAACATACTTCCATAAATATTTGAGAGAAATGTGTGGTTATGCACCAATACTTTGATTTATGAAGCAGGAAGGTCCAAACTGAACACTTAACCTTCCCATTGAATAGCAACTTCACTTTCCCCTAAACCAAAGCTCTAGATCAGTGTGTCCAAAGTTAGTCCTCAAGGCATCTGGCCTGCATGTTTTAGATGTTTTTCTTGTTCAATACACATGCATCAAATGAACGGTTCTGGACCAGGCCTCTGCAGGACGTGATGAGGAGGTAAATTTTATTCATTGTTAGCTATTTACACATGTGATTTTCTAAGATTTAAATGTGTTTTTCCAGACTGTAAATATCTGATATTATTAATAAGTTGAAATAAGTTGATAAACTATTGCTCCATTTGTTGCTCATTAGAAGATGTCAAACACATAACAAGAAGCTGGAAGACGGAAGTTTATAATCATAATTATAAAAATGAGTGTCATACCTTATTGTTGTGCTGTAATTCATGCTTATGTTGGTTAAGCCAGGGTGCTGTTATTTGGTGACCACTAAATGAATGCTGAGAAGCTGTGAAAGGACAAATTCTTTGTAATGCAACCTGGTTCATTTTCCAGTGATGTTACTATGGCTCCATGAGTCATGCTTACATTACATAACTTATATGAGTGACTATTACAAGCTCCCCACAGTATTCCAAAGGAAAAAGAATTTCCAGGACTCACTATGTCTAGTCGATTGAGACGATGCTTAGTTGATTGCAACAATGACATACCAGCAATGTCTTTCAAACATGTTTGCATTTTTATGTAAAGGTCTTTTGGTGTAAGCAGTAAACTGCAACTATAGAATGATTATGGAGAAGAAATAAGATGACCCCTTCATTTCTTCAACGCAGGACTGTTTGGGGTGACAGCTATGTTAACCATAGCTGTGCACGCCATGACAGCCGTCTCCCTCAGTGTCTGCTCACATGCTGCCTCTGTTGCTGAAAACAAGCAGCTCAATGACAAAAGACAGATGGTGTTCAACACAGATCATCCAAGATGCACATTTATGGCTTCTCTCCAGAGCGGACAGTTCTCAACTTGTCCACTGATTCATTATTCATAAACTAGAATAAGTGTGACTGCCACACATTACCGCCCACCTAGGCATAATGGTGATAGAATTTAGGTTTTAAGTTGTGTATTAATGGCTCATTAAAGTAAGAAAGTGTGGCACAATATATGACTGATGGGCATTCAGAAAGAGTATTTAACTCTTTTCTTCCATTTCATCATGAAGGGCACTATTTAACCTGAATGTTCTTTTTTTTTTTACTAATCAAAGATAGTAAAGTAAAAGTGTTTATTTGACAAGGCTGTAAATGCTGAAAGACAAGCAGCACTGGAGTAAAGAACTGTAATTTCAACTTTAATGTATTAAAACACAGCAGTATTTGCAATGTCTTGTAGTGGCAATGACTACAACTAAATAAAATTTTATGTTCAAGATTTATCTCAGGAACAACAAAAAATACTGAAATTTATCATTGTTTTTACAATGTCAATCATATAATCTCAAAGGTTTTATTATATTTCTTTGATTTATTTATAAAGTTTTTAGGTCAATCTTACATGATCAACACATGCTTTTCAAAAGAGAAAACAGACAGAACTTTATATCCTCCGTGCGCCTGATCTGCAGCACCCTAACCTGCACAGAGGAAGATGAAAAGGGCAGACACACCGCAACAGACGTAGCCAAGCCCATGAGGCCTAGGGCCGCAATAGACGGTGCAAAATACTTGAGAAAAGGGCAGAGGTTCACATTCTAGCAGGAGCACCCTAAACATACAGCCAGAACTATGATGAAATGGTTGATTTGTCAAAAACCCCAGTCTTCAGATGTGAAAAGCTGGTAGTCACACAACCCTAAAGACTTATAGCTGCAATTACTGTGAAAGGTAGTTCTACAAAGTATTGATTCATGAATGCTACACTTCAAAATTGCATTGCAAGAAATTTGAAAAACCATGTGTGCTTTTCCTTCCACTTCATAGTAATGCAATGCATAGTAATTTGTGTTGGTGTTTCACAAAATAAATCCCAATACAACACATTGAAGTTTGTGGCTGTAATAAGACAAAATGGGAAAACAGTATCAATACTTACCATTAACACAAATATTACTCTTTCCAAACTGTATTCAAACAGTGGATTGGACTAGTTTCAAACTAGCCTCCTGATAATTCCAACTACAATAGAGGCTATTCGCAATTATGCCAGGTTTGCAGTATTAACTCTCCTACTGTTTTGCACAGCAAAGAGACAATAAAACAGCTGAATCTGGATGTGATAAGGGCCCCTACAGCAGCTAGAGCGGGTAAAAAGGGGAATGGGACGATAACAGCAAATAGCCACCAGATAGATAGGCGAGATAAGAGGGGAGCTATGACGATGGCAGACTTTTTGTCCCCAGCCATCCATGTAGCCAGGGCTCCATTCTGTCTTCTCAGTCTGAGGTCCTTTACCTCCATCAACAGAGCAGATAAGTGCAAGTCCTACAGCGAATTGAAAGAAGAAACATATTAGAAAGAAAATCTGATGCACAGAAGTGTCAGCCGTTCTCTTGGGAAAGAAGCACTGGTTTACTGTCAGGTCTGCACCTCATCACCCTGACAAATGAGAATTTTTCTCCAGTTTAAAAAGATGAAGTTCAATAAAATATTTGGAAAGTTTGGGAGTTGCAATAAGTAAGTAAACTTTCTTTATATATCACATTTCACAGATTAAAAATCACAATATCACAAAAACATAACATAAAAATATAAAACAGCATACATTTAATATCATACAGCATAAAACAATTGAAAGGTCAGTCTTAATAATCTTCAACTGCTAAGAGCATAGATAAGAGATGGAAACACATTTTTATCAAATGATCAGAGGAATACATACAGACTTAACTTGATTAGAAGCATAGAATTATGAAAATTTAGTTTAGCTAAATATGTTCCAGCAGATATTCTTGGATGGGAAAACAGCTTAATTTAACAACAAAGTTAGAATATAATGTTCAAACTGCCAGAAGCATTTCAACATGTGACCAAACCAAAATTATTGCTATATTGGTTTAATTTGATCATTACAAAAAATATGTTCACTATCTGTTGTAATCAACTCACACTTGTACTCAAGAAGTACACCAATTGGTCGAACCAAGTACTTTATTATCTGGAGTTGTTTGTATCAAATTGAGCTTCAGGTTAAAAAATGGTATTTCTTCAGTAGAAAGATTAATGACAGATGTGAAATCAGAGAAAAAAGTAAATGAGGCAAAGCTTGGTGCCTGGAAATTATACACCAGCTGGTGTCTGCATACAGTTCCAAAAGTTGACAATAAACTGAAAAAACCATAATGACGACACACTTTTCCCTTCTTCATTCGATTATGTTACACTATACCAGCAGACAGGCATGTAAAGCCTTTGTTTGTTATTTTCCTTTCCTTTTATTGTTTCCTTTCATCCATGCAATTACTGGAATTTTGCACATGCTATGTTGCCTTTAACTTTACCTTTAACCATTAATATTTAGCCAAATAATTACTGAAGTAAATGCATTTAGTAATTTTCACAAACACTATATTGGCAAAAATATTAGGCCACACTGCCGAATAATTACATTTGGGTGTAAGAATCACTTTCATGGCTGCAGGCATATAAAGTTTGGAGTAGAGAAACTTTACTGAACCAGAACAGAGTCCAGATCTCAACCTTCTTGAACACCTTTGGGAGGAATTAGAGGGGAGGCTGCAATTTTGGTTTTCTCATCTAATTATGAACACACTCCTAAACCTTGAGATGTTAAGGTGTTTACAGAATAGTTGAAGTTGGTATTGCTGGCAACTGTGGCTCCATCAATAAATCGGACCTTGTAGATTAACAATAGGATGTAATCAAAGTTCATGCACAGAGCTTCAGGACCTTCAAACGTGTTTTGTAAGAGCCAGAACCATCTCAAACTGAGTGTGCTAAAGAACCACAGTACCACATCTGCAGAGCTTGCTCAAAACTACTAGTAACAGCTGGTGGGGAAGAATGCAGTGAGGCAAGGTAACAGCTCTTTGACAAAATGCCATTTTTGTCCAAGAACTACATGAACCACAGACCAAAATAATGTGGAAGAAAAATCATCTTGAAAGCGGAAAACCTCAAAGCTATTTTCACTGATGAACCTTGCTTATAGACAAATGTTGAATAAACCTTGTGTCCTTTGATGTACAAACACTGAAGCACCCAGGTTCAAATTACCTTTTTTTGCCCAAGCCAACAAAACAACTACAATATGGAATGAGAGGGATCAGCAAAATCTTCTAGAAATGTTGCCAAATGGTGAGGAATTGCATATTTCCCAGTAGGAGGGAACATTGTAAGGGTTGCTTAGCCCATTTGATTGTCTTTCAATTCCATTTATATTTTAACAGACGAGGATGAGGATTTCTTTTCATTTTTCAGCAACATTTTTATAGTATTTAGACTAGTTAAGGGTATTCAAAAGAAACTTTTGTCGTTCAGTAAATATCAACAAATTGTCAAGATCTGCATCTGTTTGCGTTTTGTTAATTGCAACCACTCGTTTTTCATGCATTTGTTTATTTTTTTTACCTGAGTTGTATTTAAGTTCCTGTTTTCTGTCGCTTCATTATCGGGTTGTCTGTTGCCATGGTCGTTGCTGTCTCCCTGGTTTCTGTGTTTTCAATAAGTTCATCAGTTTTTCATTAAAATATATCCATCCATCATGCACCTGCCGATGTCCTGTTGGTGCTTTGGTCCTTCACAAAAAACCCGACAGAACAACCCGACTATAAAAAAATGAGCCTAGCAGAAAGGGGGTCTACGGAAGTTCTGAGGTGGCAAGGGACTTGTATGGAGATGAAATAGAGACCTTGCCTTTTCCACTGCTGCAGGAGGAAATGGACAGTACCTTTAGGGGTTCCAGGCTGGTGTTTGTGCTGCCAGGGTACAGCTGCAGCGGTACAAACCTCTGTGTGGTCTGTAAGCCCGGCAGCTCAAGCACAACTTCATGTTGGAACCTTGGCTCAACACTTCGCATGTTCTCTGACAGGTTCTGCAGTTTTACGTCATCTCCACCTCCTCTCTCTCGAATCTCTGAGGGAACAACCGGCGTCTCGGCGTGCACAGCGGTCTACACAGGCGTTCCAGACGTGGACCCAGTATCTACATATATATATATATATATATATATATATATATATATATATATATATATATATATATATATATATATATTATATATATATATATATATATATATGTATGTACTGTATATATATAGTATTAACAAAATCTACATCAGAGTATGTAAATATAAGTAGGCGGAGTTGTGAAATGTTCTATCTTAGGCAAAAATGAGACAATCTCTGAATAACACCATATAATTTAGTCTCAGCCCTTCATCACTGACACTTATATATGGCTTGAGCAGAATCCAGTATCAGTACTTTCACAGGTGATGGACTGTCCATTTACACATCACCTGAGATGGAATATAAAATTTTACACCCTGGACATCTTTATTTATCTGACATTTCACAGTGGTTCAGTCCTGGCAGAAGCTTTCTAATGCCTGCAGCTGACTCCAAGCTTGACTGGGGACTATATTCCCTGAGCAAAACCACAAAAATGGTCAAATGATATTACACAATAAACCTTTTATTTCGTCAACGCAAGGGGAAACTTTGTTTATGAGTTGGATTTTTTTTTTTGTTTAAGTTGTTGAAAGGTAAAATATTGTCTTTCTTTCTTTAGTTATTTTATTTGTTTTTTGGGGGTTTTTTCAGTGTTGCTTGCTGGTAATTTTAATCGTCTTCTTTTTTTTTTTGCCAGACTGACATTTCTATCAGCAAAATTGTACTTTATTGAAAACAAGAAAATTGTACCCACAAATATTCTTTTTGAGACGTTTTGTAAAGAATGTGGAAGCAGGAGCAGTAAAAAACATACTTCAACATTTTCATTGTATCCTGATATTTGATAGTTATGTCACCTATTGCTTTCATGCCATTTTAAATTAACATTTAAGAGTTCACACATTGATTCTGCCTGTGCAAAATGTCGTTGAGCTGAATGTCAAGTTATGATAACAGATAACTATACCCAAACATGACTTTAATGTGTATAAATATATATGGGAAGGAGGGAAAGGACGGGAAAAAGTGAAAAGAAAAAGTGACTCGAAACCAGAGATGTCTTCTGGTGTTGTAATTGTGGCTCAACGCATGTGATAATTACACCCGTTAAATACTCAGTAATAATTAACAACTATTACCAGAGATGTCACTGTTTAATCGACCGTTTCTGCCGAAACACGGGGAACTTTAACCTTATTTTGACTGACAAATCACTCTTGCACAAAATAAACAAAAATGACTTCTCTTAATCTACGTGAATCTTTATTAAATCAACAGCCTGATCCACCTCGCTATTCCGATTCAATAATCTTCACCTAATCAAACATGCAAAGTTCTACACCAAAGAGGGCAAAATATCTAACTAAACAAAATAAAAACAGCAGTGAGTGTGTATGAGATCAAACCAGCAGTTATGGCAGTTATGGCTAAATAAAAAGGGAATATGGTTGAACGAAGCTTTGGGAGCACAGCCCGCCAGAAAGTGTAGCTCAGTGAGATACAGGCAATCATAAACCTTCCCCCCCAGCAAGGTTGTAAACCCAGAGGACAAAGATAATAAAACTTTTGGTGGCAAGCCAGTAAGCAGTGAAGTTGGAGACAAAGAAAATTGTGAATTTCAACATAAGGTTATTATAGCAGTCCAGTTTCACAGTGCACCTGTGCGCAGGTGTTTGCACGGTAAAAACACAACTTGCAAGACATGGCCTCAGAAATCAATAGTAATCTAGTTTCAAAAGAACAATGGCATGCACATACAATTCAGAACACATTAGACTCTTAGTGGCGACTATAATCGCACTGAAATCTACTCTATCCTTCCCAAGCTATTCCTAATAAAGAAATAAAAATAAAAGGATTGATTTTACTTTGTTGAAGTTTTTCCGTCTGGGGCGGCGAGTGAGGGGGGAGTTGTCCGCAGTTAAACTCCAAGAAAGCGGTCAATCTCCGTCCTTTGGCCTCCTTGGTGAAAGGGAAAAATATGATCTGACCGTTAGCAGTCGACTGGAACAAAACAAGGTGGCGATCCGTCTCCTTGAAACCTCTGTGAGGGTTTTTTTTTTCATCTGTTACGTGTTAAACTCACGTCTTCAATCGGCAAAGTGAAATTTCTGGCCTTCTTATTCCAGAAACCTCTTTCATGAATTTTTATTTTTCGTTGGCCAACGAGAACAATAAAGGAAATCCACGTGGGACCTCTTCTCCAGAATGAGATGCTTCAGATGTCATACTTATTATTTTAATAACACAAGCTGATGTGGTCATCTACCTAACATAGATTGCTTGGAAACAAAGAAAAATGTTGAAAAAAAATGATGAAATTCAATATGTAGAAAATTAGGTTTATTTATAATTTAATTTATGCTTTTCACCTAACAAACTGAATAGTTCTTATAAAATGCACATGCAAAATCAATATTTGTACATGCTGGTCCTGCATACATTCACAGATGTCAATGCACCCACTTTGCAGACACCAGCTGTGACCCTTTTGACAAGAAAGTGAATTATAACCTTTTGCTTTGCAGTTCTATCTACTTCTTCTCTGTTGTTAAGGGTGGCCTTCTTTACCCTGAATAAAAGACTACAACATAGAAAAGCATTATCCATCACACACTTGTTACCCTTGACATTCTCTTGAGTATGCTCTGCTTAAATAGAATGGATTGACAAGCTTGTGTACAACAGCTATAATAACAACTTAACCTTTCAGTATCTTCTTCACGTGCCTGTTTTCATGCAGGCAGCAACATGTGCCTGATTTTCTTAGTCTAATACCAACTTATCACATATGTGAACTGATTGATGAAATTATAAAATTATCTAACGACTTCAAATGTCTTAAGAATGTGAGACCTAATGCTTATTTTTTTTTATTCAATTAACTGTATTTTCTCTTGTAATTGCATGCCCAATATAAATATACTGTAATACGCAGTGCGCTGCAAAGATATTCAGGCCCTTTAAACTTTTCCACATTTTTCATGTTACAACTATAAACTTTAATGTACCTTATTTGGGATTTTAAGAGATAGACAAACACAAATATTTGTGAAGTGGAAAAAAAATGTCACAATTAAAAAATCTGAAAATGTGGTGTATATTTTGTACACCCCCCCCTCCTCCCCCCTTTACTCTGATACACCTAAATGAAATCATGTGCAACCTTTTTACTTAAGATTTCACTTAATTAGTAATCAGTTTGTAATTTGTTTCCAGTATAAAGTCAATTGTTCTTCAAAGGGCTCAGAGGTTTATAAGAGAATAACCAGCATGATGGAAACCAAGGAGCACAGCAGACAGGTCTGGGAGAAAGTTGTGGTGACATTTTGAGAGTTTTGAAAGTGAGAGTTTTTATTATTCAACAATAGCATTCAACATCTACAATCTGCCCTAAATGGAGGAGTAGTGAAACTAACAATACACATGACCCTGAACATACTATCCCAATCTTGTAACATGGTACTGGCAGCATTAGTGCAACTATGGGGCAATTCTGAAAAAAAAAAACTTGGAAGATACTGCAAAAGATTTGAGAATTGTGTGGAGAATTACCTTCAAGCAGAACAACAACTCTAAACATAATTCAGTTCAATTGAGTTTTATTTATATAGCGCCAATTCACAACACATGGCACCAGAGCTACAACAGAATTATTTAAATAAAACAGATTTATGGTTAGAATGGTCCAGTCAAAGTCCAGATTTACATCAAATTGACAATATGTAGCAGGATTTGAAAATTTATGCTCACAGACACTCCCGATCTAGTGTCACTGAGCTTAAGGGATTTTGCAAAAAATAGGCAAAAATGCAGGTCTTTAGATGCTCAAAGCTGTACCCGCAGCTGTTATTGCAACAAAGTTTGTTCTACAAAGTATTAACTCAAGGGGGCAAACAAATGCTAGTTACACTTTAAACATTTTGATTTGTGGTCATTTTTAGGAACCCTGTATCGTTATACTTTCATTTCAAAATAAAGCAGTACTTCATGTTCGTCTATTACATAAAATCCCTATAAAACACATTGGGGTCTGTGGTTGTAACATATGAAAATGGGAAAATGTTCAAGAATCATAAATATTTTAGCAAAGCATCATAACCTCAAACTCAGACAAGCAAGTATGCTTAATTCTTTGAGCAACAGAGTTTCAACCTCCAGATGGTAGTGCAAATGCCATTACATTAGGATGTGAAGGTCAGTTGTATCTATCACTCTTGTTATGTTGAATGATCAATGGTGTGTCAGCTAAAAGATCATTAATTGATCTAAAAAGAAAGGCTCAGTAATATAAATGTGAAAAGTGTGATAAACTGTCTTTTTAAAAAGATACATTTATCTCTGAGGTACGACTATATATTCTAAGCTTTTAATTAGCATGTTAAATAGTTCTGTTCTGAACTATTATCCATAATTTCCAGGTGTCTGAGATAACGCATGATTATCCATTTGTTTAGCTATATTAATTTGCACAAGAGTGACCTATGAAGAGGTGTTTTTATAATAGTATTACAACAGTGGAATACCAAGAGGAATTGGGTTTGACACTCTTTGAAAACTCTCTTTTTTGCTGATAGCACAGCTTTGCTCTCAAGGCCACATTCAGATTACTGGTTTATTCCAAGTACTTACTTCCAATAAATATGTAAAAGATAAACAAGAGTATTTTGCCTGCAGGTGTGCTCTTTAACCTAAACGGAGAGAACACGGACACAAGCCAGTGTGAAATCTCCGAGGGAAGTCTAAGTTGGGGAGAGTCGTCCACCCCCGTCAATATTTGAATAATGTATGAGGATCTGGAGACATCACTTAGAGATGCTGCCAATATCAGCCAGGGCCTTGCCCACCCGTGCGGGTGCTGCCCTTTACCACAACCTTTAGAAGGTGGATTCCCCGAATGCAGACACAGTTGTTTTCTAAAATACCCAAATGATGAAGATAAAAATAATTCACAAAAATGCAGGAAAGAGAATGCTTACAGAGGCAAACACAAATGTCATTTCTTACTGCTGTAAAATATAGTATTGGTTCAATAACTGTTCCCTTTTTAATTGATTTCTGTGGTTTAACATTGCAATAGCAATGCATTAGGCACTCACAGGTGTGAATTCCAAACATAGGAGCCAAAACCTTAATGCAGAATTCCCAGGATAAACTTTGACTATTATGCTCTTGAAGATTTGTGAAAAATTTTTATGTTTTACATAATGCCACTTTTAATGGTGCTAATAAAGCATTTTATCATTACAAAAATATATATTTAGAGAAAATTCATCCAATATGGATTTATTTTTTTAAGAATCAATTACAGTTGGTAAGAATATTACATCAATTCATTATCAGGAGACATGAATGCTATTAATTTTGGGCTTTTAACGATTTATTTAGACTGTTCTTTTATCTTAACGGAATGTTTATATATATATTATAAAACATCCTGTCAAACCCACAGTGGCTGTGTGCAGGTGTTTGTGTTTTTGTGCTGTGTTTCTCTCCGCTTGCAGGGTGTGACAAGCAGGTGCAGCTACAACGGGTGTTTCTTGTTGAGCCCAATCAGCAGTTCTTCTTCAGGAGCAGGAACCTTGAGGAAGGCGTCAGCGGTCTTAACCTGACCGTGTTCTGCTGTTCTCTGCATTTCCTCAAGCCTGCTCTAATCGTTTCTTGTCCTGCTTTGCAAATCTGATCATTCTGTGACAGTGTCCTGGATTCAAAGCTTCTGTTCTCTGTATTCATTCTCCGGCAAGTTTTGGAAACAACTCCCTGCCACTCCAGCCGTCAGTCTTCCTTCCTTTCCTACCTCCAGCCCCACAGCTCTGAGATCACCTCGTGGAAAAACCAAACCATTGCTCACCTGCCTGTCCATCCTCCAACACCGCATGGTCAGCTGAAGCTCTACCCCTTAAGGATCACAAAGAGAGAATGTCAGCACTGTGAATCTCCGTGCTATTCCTCCAGACTTGCCACCTCCAACAAGCCATCATCCACCACCAACAATAAGCTTACCTCAACCTATTCTGCACTACTCCCCATAACTTCCTCCAAACAATAACCTCTCTCTTGTCCTCCTCAGTGCCAGTCCTGATCTCTCTGGCAGATCCAGTCTGAGTTCAATCTCATTGGTGGTTCCTCTGCAAAGACATTAATACAAATATTGGTGGTGTATGTATATATTTAGGCCTGTATGCACAATTTTGACTCTCTGAAATTAGAGAAACTACCCAAATGTGTATCCAGTTCATTATATTGAACCTAGTGCAATAATTATTTTTAATATCATTCAATACATTTACATTGTTTCACAAGTATATACACTTTCGTGTATGTAAGAGAAGAATTTGGGATTTTTCTTTCCTTGGATTTAATTGACTTTCTGGAACTTCTGCTCCTAGTTTGGAATTGATGAGCATTGTCTCGTTGCAGGCTGCAACCTGGTTCCTTTAAGGTCAACAGCAGTGATTGCTCAAAGATTTTATCTTTTTGAGGTTATTAGTATGATTAACTCCCTTACTCTTAGTTTTCTGATTGCACTTAATTAATGCATGACTTTACGGAACCTTGAGGCAGGCTTAATTTCAGTACATTTACAATCAAAGCAAGGTTTAGATGAAGCAAGGCTTAATCATTTTTCATGTTTTTTTTTTTATATCTGTAACAGGATTTTTTTTTTTTTTTTCACTGTTTCATTACTGCAAGGAACTTGTACCCTGGAATATTTGTTTGCCCCTTTTGGTTTAATTGGTGAAAACTGGAGAGAGCTGCTGTCTGGCATATAAACCACTTGTAGGGAAGCAGTGAAGACAAACTCTCAGTGAAACAAATTCACGTAAGAATTAATGTAAAAAACTGACAATGAATCTAAATTTTTGCATAGGTGCAGACAATTTGAAATAGAGCCCTTTACTCCGTGGCATCCCCTTTTCTCATGCCACATTTTGGGTCAATGAAATCAAAGTGCAGCTGGTAAGTCATGCCATTTAGTGGCCATTTAGTCATGCTGTCTGTCACTGTGTGAACATGATGAAAATTCAAAACCACTTCAGGTCTATCAGAATGTCAACCATCCTATCACTCTCTGTGTTTAAGTGCAGTTATGCTGCATCTTCAGAGCCATTTCCAAAGCTTTTCTAGTGACATTCAAGTAAAAGCTGTAAAGCATCCTTAGCTCCCATTCTGCCCCATTTATGCAGTATGATTTTACTCATACATTCAGAGCCGGCACAAGATTTCATGGGGTCCTAAGCAGAATTGATTTAGGAGGCCTACTTGCAGTTAAGCTTATCTCTCCCCAACCACAACAGCATTATTAATATTGTTTTGTAGGACATTTAACAGCCAGAGTTTCATGGTTTACTAGTAAGCCAACAGCCAAATTAACCATTTCACAAAATGAATTTTGCTGGGGCTTCTCATTAGTCATTTTACATTATTTAATAAATAAACAGCAGCAAATAAAATGTGGAGACAAGTTTATTTCCCTGACTAAGTCATTTTTTTTTCTGGCAGTCATGTTCTGTGAGCAGCTTTCCAACACAGACCTATAATTGTCTGGTAGGAGGGGGTGAGGTTAATAAGTTATAGTAACAAACAACCACATGAAACTGTCAAATATTTACATTTATTTGCAGTCACAGTGAGGAAGAAATGTCCCTGCAGCAGAGACAGGGAGCAGGGATAATTAAGTAAGCAGCATTACATTGTCACTGTTACCATAACTTTAAAACTATAAAGTTTTTCCTCTACTTGATAACTGTACCAGTACATCTGACAGTTCTTTTAAATCTTAAATCAATTGATGAAATTTACTTATTCTAAAATTTAATTCAATCCTGTAGAGACTCACAATAAGAAACACAGAATGTGATTAGAGAAGTGACACAATGGATGTTTATTTGTTTGGCGCTCAGACCCCAGAGGAAGACATGAATTCTGATAATGCATGAACGGATGAACGTCTTAGGATTAGAATTATAATTGTCTTCCCCCAGATCTGGTACTGGTGATGGAGAGGAGGCCTGATGGTTATGGAACTGAGAATCCGATGGAGGCGATGGGGTGGAGGAGGGTCGAAGCTCGACTGACAGCAGAGAGATCCATGAATGGGAGACTTTAAATACAGAGCCTTGAAGGATCATTGGCTGAGGATTATTGCAGACTTGAAGCTAATTGGTTGGAGCGGAGACGCACGGAGAAGTCATTGGGTGAAGCTGGAGGAGGGGTGAGTCTCCCAGATTGAATTTTCATCTTTACTCCATTTCAATAGAATACTTCTTACATAAAGCTAAATGTGATGTTTGAGAGTATATGTGATTAGCAGGCTCAGTTTTGATAAGAAACAATCTACAATGCCTTGCAAAAATGTTGACACTTATTCAACATTTCTCCACATTTCATTGGATTACAACCACAAACCGCAATGTATTTTGTGTTTCATGTGTTAAACCAAAACAGAGTAGCACATTATTTTTAAATATGAAGAAAATAATAATAGTAATAGTCCCAAAGTCCCAGCCTCCACCTGTCAGTGGATCACCAGCTTCCGGAAGGACCGGCAGCAGCAAGTGAGGCCAGGGAGTATCTTCTCCCGCACAAGAACCATCAGCACTGGCATCCCCCAGGGGTGTGTTCTCTGCCAGCTCCTCTTCTCCCTGTACACAAATGATTGCACCTCAGCGGACTCGTCTGTGAAGCTCTTGAAGTTTGCAGATGACACCACTGTTATTGGTCTGATCCAGGACACCAGGGCAGTGATGAGTCTGCATACAGACAGGAGGTGGATTAGCTGGTACTCTGGTTTGGTCAGAACCACCTGGAACTTAACCCACTCAAGACAGTGGAGATAATAGTGAACTTTCTGAGAACACAACCCCCACACACACCCCTCACCACCTTCAACAATACTGTTACTACGGTGGACCACTTCCAGTTCCTAGGAACCACCATTTCTCAAAACCTGAGATGGTCCCCACACATGGACAGTGTTCAGACGAAGGCCCAGCAGAGACTGTACTTCCTGAGGCAACTCAAAAAGGTCTGGTTTGGGGACCAGAGGATTTCGTCTCTTCTTTTTGCAGATGACGTGGTCCTGCTGGCCCCCTCTAGCCAAGACCTACAGCACACACTGGGGTGGTTCGCAGCCGAGTGTGAAGCGGCAGGGATGAAAATCAGCTCCTCCAAGTCCGAGGCCATGGTTCTAGACCGGAAAAGGGTGGCTTGTCCTCTTCAGGTTGGAGGGGAGTTCCTGCCTCAAGTGGAGGAGTTTAAGTATCTCGGGGTCTTGTTCACGAGTGACAGAAGAATGGAGCGGGAGATCGACAGACGGATTGGTGCTGGAGGAGGTGTCTGGGGAGAGGGATGTCTGGGCGTCTCTGCTGAGTCTGCTGCCCCCGCGACCCGGTCCCGGATAAAGCGGAAGACGACGAGTACGAGTACGAGTATTCACTAAGAGCAAATTGTACCACAGTCAAATTCCTTGTTTGTCTGTACAAACTTGTCAATAAAGTTAATTCTGATTCTGACAATACAGGGTTTTGGATTTTTTTAACAAATATGAAAAGTGTGTCATGCTTTTGTATTCAGCCTCATTTAGTTTGACACCCCTAAGATCAGTTGTATGCACTTGACTTGGAACCTGAATGATTCGATTGCATTGACGTCATAAAGTCCTTTGAGATGTGCTGTGAATTGGAGATATACAGTATAAATAAACTGAATTGAATACACCTAACTAAAACTAGGGACTCTAGGGCAGCAGGTTACATAGTTCTTTTATGCTTTGGTCCAGGTCTGCATATATTTTAAGAGGTTTTCATTACTTTCTCTTTGGTAAAGTCTTAAGGGTTTACTTCAAATTTATAATTTTACTTTATATCATATTAGTTGCGGAAATCGTTGGTCTTGGAGCACTTTAAGCTGTCTCCATCGCAGCTGTACTGGTTGACCTGACCTCTGTAGTGATTACCATGTGGATGTAAAGATGATTTAAATACATCCTGAGTCAGCTGTCAAATACAGTTTCACCAACTGTCTTGACAAAATGAGTGCAGAGCAATAAAAGCTGAAATATGCCCCTGAGATAATGTGGGTTGTTCACACTTGCAGCACAATAAATACCTTCTGAATCTCAGTGGCAATTTTTAGAGAGGTTCACAAGAAAAATCCAAAGTATTCACAAATTAACCTTCACAGTGGGTTTAAATCATCCCCAGGCTGTACAAACTAACAGTGGTGATTCATGCAGAGTAAAAAATTAAAAAATAAATTGCCTTGCAGTTCAGTAGCATACTTTTTCATGAGAGGTCTATGCTTGTCTTCTTGGATAGGGTTAAGGCTTTGTATATGAAGCTGTTTAAAAAATAGAACTGAGTACCAAACTCTACCTTTTACTGTTCGCTTTATTACAGGAGAGCATGCTTTCATCGTCTGGGTCCTCACAACACCAGTTTGTCATTTCGGTGGAAGATTTGCTTGTGGCTCTTCTCGAAAGTGAACAGTGTTAGGGTAAAGTGCAAACTGTGTCCAAATTGGTCCCTCAATGTCTTTGTCAGCCAGACGGATTCACACACACAGCTGCTTTAGTTGTAACAAGCCTGTGCCTCTGCAAGCTCTCGTTTTAATCATCAGCCAAGCCCGTCGGCTGTGGCTGTAGTAGAATTTTGAATCAAGAGAACAACAAGGCACAATTATGGGAGGGGTTTGTACAATACCTTGCAAAAGTATCCATAAGCTTTATATTTTTCTTTTATTTCATAACGTTATGTAATTGCTTCTATTGGGATTTTAGTCAACAGACCAACAATAAATAGTGCATAATTGAAGAGTGAAAGGAAAACAATACTGGATTTTCAAACTCTTTTACAAATAAAAATGTAATCATTGAAATGTGCCTTAGTATTCAACCCTTCAACTATAATACCTTCAATATAATTACAGATCAACCAATCGACTTCAGAAGTCACTAAATTAATAAATAGAGTCCCCCTGTGTGTAATTTGATCTTAGTATGAATACAGCCATTATACAAAGGCCTCATAAGGCAGCATCATGCTTTGGGCCTTTCTACAGTAGGGATATGGAAGATTCTTGGAGTTAATAGAAAGATGGGTGGAGTAAAAAACTATCAGTAATTTTTCTTCCACTTCTTAGTTATGTACTACTTTGTGTAAGTGTATCACAAAAAATCCCAATAGAATACACAAAGTTTGTGGCTGCAATATAACAGATTGTAAAAGAAATTGGTACTTTTATGAGCCACTAACTCATTCTTAATGATGACTTAATCACTTAACACAGCAAAAAACCTAATATTTGCATCTGTCCAACATGGTTTTCATCTTGTATTTCATTCAGTTTACTTTTACATTGCAAGAGCAAATCTTGTAATATTTTCCCTAAAAATCCATATAGTAAGACATTTTGGCAAGCTGGAAGTCAGCGTAGTGTGGTATATCGATCAGAGTCATCCGTGTAGGTTTGACAGTTCAACAGAGGCAGATGATCTTGGCAGAGCAGAAGGAGGGTGTGGGGGTTCATTATCTTCTAATTACGCGAGATAGAGCATCGTCTCACTGAGATGGTGCAGGAAAACACCTGCAGACCCAATTGTTCCTCCCCTTATTCCAGCACAGAGCCTGGAAAAATGCTGCTTATTACAAAGAAATATTGCATTTGAAGACAAGGGAATGAAAAAACAAATCAGGGTAGTAGTGGGAAGGTAGTGATTGATGTCATCATGTTGAAATGTACATTCAGTCAGTTTGATGAGCCATCTGGATAACCAGCTTCTCTTTTAGTCTTTAATGCACTGCCATGTGCACTTATTAGAAGTGTAAAAAGCCTGAACATAATTAATCTTTTATTGAAGCATAGTCTCACTCTAAAACGAATACAGAATCCAACCTTTGATCCAACTTTGTACAATCCCTTTTCCAATAGAACCCAAGAGGACAAGTACTTAATCTTTTTCTAAAACATTTGTGAGAGATGTTTGACCATTACACTTTGCACAGATCAGTTATTCTCTATTTTCTTACCTTACATGTTTCTTATAGGACTTAGGTCTGTGGCATGGTGAGAATTTTGTGTACTGCAACCCATTTCTGTGTAGATTTGGGCACATATTTTGTCCATCATCCTGTTGAATGACCCAATGATATGCATTTTAAGTTTTCCAAAACAGGCTATCAGACTTTTGTTTAAAATGTCCCAGAATTCCCACGGTTCTGAGGCCATTTGGAAGGGTAACAGGCCACAGGATCATGGACCCTACTTAACAGTGGGCATGAGGGACCAACTCAGTTGTTTCCTGTACAAATTCAATCTTAGTCTAATCTGACCAAATCTCACAGTTGCAATTAAAATTATCAAATGGGCATAGGAGAAGGTACATTTGAGCCAAGGGAAGCTTTTGTGTTTATTTGGCCTCATGTTTTGGAATACTATCCAGGTAAAAGGCTTAATTTTGACTCATTCAGTTTTTTTGTTGTTTGTTCTTTGCAGTCACTCACAGAATATTATTCTAAATGTCTTGATATTTCAAGGAGTTCATGCTACAAAGGTCCCAGGGCCTTTAGAAGTTAAACAGGCTTGAATTATCCTATATCCTCCACTGTGCTAGACAGAGAGCCAAACTGGTATTTAACATGCTGCCATCCTTTGTTTCATGTATCGGTTAAGCTTTCCGATAAGTTTAGTTCTGTTGATCGGAATATTGGTGCTGATTTCTCCACTAAATAAATAATTATTTATATTTAGAATTTTATTTTTCTTTATAGGGTTATGCTACTGCCATTAAAGCTGAATTCATTTCTTTTTACACATCTTTACAAGGGTGCTAATAAGTGCCGCAGGGGCTGTCTGTGTGCATGCATTTTTTAATTAGTTCTTTTTATTAGTAAACATTGATTACGGGAACAATAGCCTAGTATTTATGGCCGAAAACATATAATTTTTGCGCCACTGTTAATGGCTAATGCATCGTGATTTGTCCCTATGAATGTATCTCCCCACACTAAATAAAAGTCAGCAATGCTGTCACAGTATGACTATGTCCATGAAAGCTGATTCTAAAGTCACAATCCAATTATCCAGCATATCACTGAGGTCATAAAATATCAGCATTATGTCACATTATGTTGGTTTGGGGCCAGACCAAAGCACAGACGAGGTTGTGGAAGCAGCATGGTGAGATGAAGGGATTCAGTAATATTGAGGACTACAACTTGCAATGGAGCACAAGAAGAAAAAGACTGGAAGCACAAGGAGAACGGGGCATGGAAATGGATAATAATGGGCAGAGAAATAGTAAATTGAGAAACCGAGAACATGTCACTTGAACTGGCGTGGTAGTGGAAGAATCCAGCAGAGGACACTGTGAACCAAGAGCTTTTATGCTGAGGGACAGACTGGAGAATGACAAAATAAGCCAGTGAGTAATCAAACGATGATGAGGAGCAGCTGAGGAAGAAAAAAGGCAGGGAAGCTGAGGGAGGGAGACCTGATTAGAGCTGAAATAACACACAAAGAAACTATCAAACCAAGGAGAAAGGTCCAACAGAGAACTAACCAGAGTATTTCTAAATGTACAAAAAACAGAACATAATAATAAACTAGGAAACTAGGCACAAAAGAATGAACTAATAAGGCAACATCTTCCTAACAAAAATGCTCACTGAAAATGGCAAAAACATAATAAACAGAGAGATGATGAAAAGACAAACACAAATGGAAACTAAGACCTAAGGACCTTAACACTTTAATAAAATCTATGATAAAAAGAAAACGTAATTAAGTTTGTTCAAGATATTGTGTAATTTCCCCCAGTTTCTTTCAGCAAGAAAAGTTTACAAAAAAGTGCTTTCTGTGTAAAACCCCCAATTTTACCTGCATGTACCCTGGCCTATTATCCAACAGCTCTCTCAGTCCCTTAACTTATTTGATACACTTACTGAATATTTCACAAAAGGAGCATGAAAGCAAAGCATTTCAATATGTGACCGACATGAGAGCAAACTCACTCCCTGGTTGTCAAATTCAATAAATACCTAAGAAGATTTATCTTTTTTCTTTGGAGACGTTTGGTTATGACAAAGTCCACATGGTGACAGGAACAATTCTTCATCCACAAATAAGATTGGAGGAACTAAGTTAGTTGTACACAAAAGGTTTAAAATTGGATTGCATGGTCTCCTGTGGATATAGGCTCAAGTCACTGATTTGAGAACAGCCCCTCCTTAGGTACTGCTGCATTATGTATATGCATGTTAATCTGCCATCTAGTGGTTAACTGATGAACAACACTGTCATGATAGTGTCTGGTGATATTAATAACAGGATGTGAAGACCCCAGGGTTGCATTTACTGAAAGGGTCTCTCAATAAAATGAAGTCTGTGTTTCTTTTAAAACTAGAATAAACTATGTTTATTCTTGCTTTGCAATAAAAATTTGGCTTTTCTGCCAAAATTTCAGTTTGTGTAAAACTTTAGTTAAACTTTGACTAATACATCAATTTAGACAAATATACAATAATATTTAATAAATTAGAATATTATTGAAAGGTTAATTAATTTCAGTAATTTAATTTATTAAGTGATATACATTATATAGGTCAATTACACACACTGACTGATGTTTTCAGAATGTCTTTTGCTAATTATGATGATTTTCTGCCTACAGCTAACGGAATTTAGAGCATTAAAAGAGCATTAAAATTCCAAAATTATACATGGTTTTACAAAGTTTTTACAAATACAAATTTGAAAAGTGTGGCGTGCATATGCATTCAGCTCCTCTGACCATCTCTGAGCGGCTTTCTTGTGTTGCTGAAGAACCATTCCCCTCTCCTCCCCCGTAGCATTACACTGCCACTACCATGTTTCATCACTGGGATGCTTTGAACACTCACGGTGCTTAACATGTAGAGCAAAGAGTTTTGGTCCCCTCTGACTAGCACATGTTCTTTGACATGGTAACTGTGGTCCCTATATGGATTGTGGCAAACTGCAGAAGGCATGTGGCTATCTTTTAAAAGTTTATCCTTAAAGTGTCTGTTATGTTCCATCCTTCTGTTCTGTTCTATACCATTCTCTAACAAAAATCTGACTCCTTTATAGAAAAGCTGTGTTTATACTGAGATTTTATTACTCAGGTGGGCTCTATTGACAAATTATATGAGTCCTAAAGACAATTAGTTGTGCTTGATAACATTTAGGGGTATCAAAGTAAAGGGGACTGCATAAATAAACAACTTTTCCTTACATTGTTCTTACTTTGTATTGGTTTACAACATATAAGTTCAATAAAATGTATTAGAATTTGCAGCAATATTGGGACAAAATTTGGAAATGTTTTTGCAAAGCACTACAACTATTTCTGTTACAGCCAAAAATTCATCTTTTTTTTTAATTAGAAGAGCAGTGGGGTGTTGAAATCAAAAGACCCTGTATTCAGGATGTCGCTAAAATTCATTTAGCTCATAACATACAATTTCAGCAAGTTAAATTACATGTTATGTTGAAGCTGTAGAGGGAGGTATTTTATATTACTTAATGGAGACTCAAGTTAAGCCTGAGGGATATATGGAAAACCAAGAGTCATAATAGATCCCACTTTCTGGCTGATCGTTTTTCTCTATATGCACAACCACAGTAGATGTCATTTTTCGTGCACTAATGGGAAACGGCAGACAGACCTGGGTCACACAAATAGACAGAAGACCCAGTTTGGCCTGAGCTTCCAATTAGCAATCATGGCAAAGATTTAGCCAGAGGCTAATGGAAATGTAGATAAGATCCTTTGAACAAATTGGAGGTAAGATCAAATAAAATACTGACAGATGGAGACAGGGAGCAATAAGATGCTATCTAAGGCACACAGTGGCTGGTGGTTCTGCTGACCATGCATTACCAGCTGCCTTCCCTCACAGAACAAAAAGAAAGACAGGTAATTATGTCAAATAATAATGAATCACAAGGACACTATTCCAGGGAATTTCAGATAGAGTTCATTGGCACAAGCCTTTTATTGTAATGGTTTTAATTTGGTTGAGTCAGATGAAGCCCTGGCAGTGCAGAAGCTATTCGCGTCCTCCCCTTTTCCTTAACAGATGAATGGAGGATAATCACAAGAGTGGGTGAATAAGGGGTGCAAACTATTTCCATAATAATGCCCAAATTCAACTGACTGTCACATGCAAGGCAGAACATGCAGCCCGGTGCTCAGCTCAGAAGATCGCTGAGGTTCAGTGTGCGTAATAAAGCTCTGCGCATCTGAGCTGGCGGTGGGAGGTTCTTTCTGCATGCAGCTGTAGGTGATTTGTCACTATGGTTGAAAATGTGGGAATAAGTGAAGGTGTGGAGCAGCTTTTCTGTGTGTGTCTGTGTGTGGAGATGGTTTTCTCTGAATTTCATCATTTAAAATTATCCACAGTACATTTTTCCCTTTTTGTAAGAAACTTTTTTTCAGCTATTTTCTTGTGTATTTGCTTAGAAACTGAAAAAAATACTCAGTTTAGCATGCTCTGTAGGACTGGGTCTAAATAAAGTCTTGTCTCCTTGTTGATGAATTCGCTGACACAGAAATCTCATTGCTCATACATTTCCCTGCATATTCAGGAACTTTTCAGTTTCAGGGGAGCCTACAAAGTAAATGTGCCAAATCTGCTGGCAAAAATGGACAATTACATCTGATTTAGGGTAATTAAACAATACTAATTAAGCTTGCTGAATAAACAGCTAAGTTGCTCCATCATGAATGGCTCAGCAAAGGTGGAATTAGTTGCCAAGTTTTCTGGTAAGATGCAGCCTGCATGTTCCAAACTCAGCAGCCTTATAATTAGAAAACATCACAGAGAAGACGCTGCTAAGACAGATATTTACCTCAAGCAGCTTTTCATTTAGTCGTGTCTGAGCTGCATTCAAATCTTCTCTGAGACTCTTTGTTGCCAAGCAACATGAACCCGAGGTACTTAATGGCGTTCTAGTTATAGAGTTTTCCCTTCAGGCTTCGACAATTCATATCTGAGATGTATGCTGACATCCCTATCTTCTGACCCCAACAAAGTCGATCTTCAAAAGTCCCCCAATAAGATCTGCTAACGGTGAGACTGAGAGGAATATTCTGGGATTCTCATTTAGAACCTTTCTTTTCCTACCTTTCCCCAAAAACATATACATATAGATATATATAAATATAGATATAGATATATATCTATATATATATAGGTTTTTTTAAATAGGTTTTTCTCTGCTTGTGTTCTCCAGGTTATGTTTTTGAATGAATCCTGCTTCTGATCATTGTTTTCCAGGTGGTGCTTTAGTTATTTCTTTGGGTTTGATGATTCTTGTATTCTGTTCATGGTGCATTTTAGTTTGTATTTGTTGTGTCTGTAAGATGTTCCTTAGGTGTTTGTCCTTAATTATGGTTCAGTTCCAGTCATGTTTTGGTTTCACTCCTGTCACAGATTGTTAATCAGCTTCATTTGGTCCACCTAAACCATGCCCATCAGTCTCCCTGCTTCTCCTCTGCGGAAACATCCTATTCTTGTCCTTGCCGTTGGTCATGCTAAGTCTGTCCAAGCCTGTTTTGCCAAACCTGTCAATGTTTGATGCCTGCTTGTGAGTTTTCCTTTTGAGTTCTCTTATGAAATAATTTACTACTCACCATGCCATGCTGCTTTCTGCCTGCAGTTTACAACAAAGATATTTAGAGGATACATCACATGAAGGTGGTCCTTTCAGATAATGGCTAAAATTAAATGAATTGGCCTAAATGCAAAACCCTAGGCTGGAGGGGTAACAAAGCTCATCTCTACATCATCTTAAACACAGCATTTCCTCAGTGAAACATGTTGGTCGCATCATGCTGAGGGATTCTTTTCCTCAGGAAAGCTGGTAAAAGCTCCTCTGACCAGCTTGAAAGCTTGATGGGAAGATGAATGGAGCAAAATGTAGGGCAGTTACGAGAGTGCAGATTTAGGACTGAGGTAGAAGTTTACCTTCAGCAAGACAATGACAACATACAGCCAGAGCTACAATAGAAAGGTTTAGATTAAAAGAATAGACATGGCCCAGTCAAAGTCCAGACCTAAATACAATTGAGAGCCTGCAAGATTTGAAAACTGATGTTCAGAGTTATTCTTCAACCATCTGACTGACCTTGGGCCACTTTGCAAAAAACAAATAGGGTAAACATTTCAGATTGTAGATGTACAAAACTAGCAGACATATATTTTTCCCATTTTTAAAAAAATAAAAAGAATATGCATCTTTTTTTCTGCTTTACAATTATGTGCTTTGCTGTTGGCTATTACATAAGGACACATGAAAATACGTTAAAAATTCTGGTTGTACCATGACAAAATGTGAAAAGTTTTACAGAGTGTTTATGTAGAAAAAGATTTTAAGATGTGCTCACTAGAAAAGTCCACGTTGATCAAACAAGGTTGAAGTTAAATGTTAAATTCAGATGCACTCAATGATATTTAATCTCATTGTTAAAGTTCCCCTTGCACTCTGATGCCGTAAGCTTTGCCACAAATCACTGGCAGTGATCCAGGCTGACAGGAATGAGGGTAAAGAGTGAAATTGTCCAGTACGTTCCCCAAATCTTAAGGGCCAAGAGATGAACCGGAGTGGGGCCTCTCAGGTTGTTGGAAGCTGTCCAGGTTAATTAAATGCCACATCCTGAGGATACAACAGCTTCAGCATTCCCCCACCCCGACTGGGATGCCATTGTGAGAGAATGCATATCTGGAAAATATTGGAGAGCAGGTGGACTGCATGATTTATCAGGGAGGATTTTGAATCCTACCTGCCGAATTTGTAAACAACATTGATTAATCTGGTGCACCTCTTACAAATGACTGCAGTTTCTGAAAATGACAGATCATTATAATAAAGGTGCAGGGGACAGGAGGGGGCTGCTAATATGTATCATGGCCCAGAGATAAACCCATATGGATTCTGTACAGCAACATTGATTTTCCATGCATCAAGAAGACCAGGGCTCAGGTGAACAATGCAGAAACTCATGCTGAGGGGGTACAAAATGTTGAAAAAGACATCTACGAACAAACCACATCTGCTGGATACACACAAACCTTTTGTGATTAAACACAAACAGCTTCACTTTTTGTGGTTTATAGCATCACTTTTTGACAACGTCTAGCCTGCTCCGCTTTTGACGAGCCCCCTTCTCCGCATATCAGCTCCTTCATCTTTGAATGTGGCATTTTAATACTCCATGGTGTTGAGGCACAAACTCATAACGCTGCCTGCAAAGGCACAAACGCTCCCATTTCTGTGCCTTTTCTCTGTGCTTCGCCGTGATCATTTGCTGTGGGTGTTTTGCTTTGTTCAGATTTTTTTTTAATCCTTCACAGAAAATATAACAAGTCTTGGATTCAGAGATATTGAGCTGAGTAGAATAAAATGGATTAAACACACTCATATTTTAAGTACAGTGTATGTACCCTCAAACAGAGCTGTGGAGCCTGAGAAGTAGGGCAGTGCTGTTTCCCTCGCATGCAGCCAAATGAGCTGTAATTGCCTGGGGAGCTGGAAATCAAACTCAGGGCTGCAGACAGGAAGGAAAAGCTCATTCAGTACTCTGATCAGCAGTGATGAGTGGCAAGTCATTGTTAACATTGAGAAAACAAACAACTCCTGCATAAGGAGCCTCTCTGTTCAATAGAGCCAGACAATGCGATGAAAAACACCAGGAACCAACAATGTAGGCTTGCTGAAGTAGCTGAGCAATAGGCAAGGGGATTGAGATCATTTTGAGGACAAAGTTAATTTCCTTTGTAGCAACAACCATAAAATAAAAATGTTCACATTAGTCAACAATATGTAATTCAATTTGGAGATAATTAATTAAAACCTCAGTGGAAAAATGTCAAAACAAATTTTTTTTGTTTGTTTTGGTCAACTTTATAAACAAAATCTAAATATCTATTATTGATTGACTGGTGAGATGGGGATGGTTCCATATCTCGTCAGCTGTGTCCTGTCTTACAGGGCCTTTGTCACATTACAAACACCAATCTGTCAGGGTGTGTCACCTTTTGGACTTTGGTGTTGGTTTTGTGTTAAGTTTTCTTCTCAGTTATTTTGAGTGTTAGGTTGTGTTTCTCTCCCTCCTCATTCAAAGCTCCTTTAGTTAGTGTTATCTTTCTTAGTTATGACTTAGTATGGTTTTCTCTTTGTGGTCATTTCTGCTATTATGATTATTATTGTGCACTGTTTATCTTATTTCTCCAGCCCCTCTGGTTATGTTGTGTTTACTTATTGTTTACATTTTGTGTGTTTACATCCTAGTCCTCATGTTCTCTGCTTCCCTTCCAATCAGTTCAGTCTGTGTGGTGTTAGGTTTTGTTACTTTAATCCGGTTTGCTTTATGGGTTCCTTGTTCGTTCTCAGGTAATGTTTCTTATGTTCCCTCTAGTTTCTAGGTACTTGATTATTCTTTACTCTCATGCTTCATTTGGTTATAGCTTTGTTTCGGTATTGTTTATTAGTCCTTCCTCATGTTTTAATCTATGTATTGTTTTCACTTGTTCCCTCTGCCTCCTTGTCTCATCTGTTCTTAGTTCCTTTGATTACCTGCCTTTGTTCTCCCTTAGTATATTAGTTGGTTTTGTTTCATTGTCCCTTGCTGGTTCCTTCGTTCACACCCCGACCACAACCCCTGATTAAGTTCAGCATTGCTACATTCCTGCAGTGATACTCGAGTAAGTTCTGAACCATTTTCATGCTTGTACCTGCAGTGAGTTTTGTTACGTTTTGCTTCGCCCTGAAACCTGTGAATTAAACTGAAGATGATTCACAATGCTGCTGCCAAGTTCTTTTCTGTCCACCCCAAAACCGCAATGTTACAATTTCAATGTGTTTTCTTAGGATTTTGTCTAATAGACCAACACATACAGTGCTTTTCCAGCCATACTAACCGAATTAACACTATAGCCACATTCTCCCAATCACATTCACTAACGCACACACATTCAAACACCAATACGGAGATCATCGTGCCCCTTGCCCAGGGGCACATCGACATGTGACAGGGGGAAGCTGGATTTGAACCGACAACCTGCAAGACAACTGCCCTCTGAGCCACAGTCTAGCAGGTCCTTTGTAAAACCACCTTTCACTGTGATGGGTTGTATCTCTACCTGCTCTCTACCATTTAATCATATGAATATAGTTAAATCTAAAATGGCGCTGTCCAAAGTTTAAAGTACTTGCAGGGCCACAAAAATAAGGATTTGTTTAAAATTAAAATTGAATTGTAATTTTTTTACTGCCAAACAATAAACTAAATGCCCAGTATTTTAACTAAGCAAATTAAATGATTTAATGACACACAGTGTGAACCTGGTTTAGAAGGTTTTTTCTTTCAGGATTAGCTCTGGCCCGCCTCTACCCCTGGTGAACAACAATTCCCCAAAGCATCATGGTGCCATTATCATGTTTCAGGATGGTTATGTTGTTGCTTTTGTTTGTTTGTTTTTTTCCTTCAGGATGCGGTGTTATGTCCCCCTACCACACAAAAGGTGTTGTATATATGCCAAAAATTTTAATTTTTGCCTCATCTGATCAGAGCACCTTCTTCCACATGTTTACTGTGTCCCATACATGGCTCCTGGAAAACTGCAATCGGGACTTCTGATTTATTTCTATTTGCCACGGTTCCAGAATTGCACAATTCAATCTTATGATTTTTTCAGATTCTACTACTTGAGTTGCTGATCTCTGCAGCTCCCCCACAGTCACATTGGAGCTCTTAGCTGCTTCTCAAATTAGTGCTCTCCTTGTTTTGTGAATATTTAGGTTGACGACCATAGCTTGGTAGGCTGGCAGCTGTACTTCTTCCATGTTCTGATAATAGATTAAGCAGTGCTTAGTAAGGTTTTTAAACTTGGGATATTGTTTTAAAACCATGCCCAGCTTTAAATTTCTGCACAACTTTGTTCCTGATCTGTCTGATGTGTTCCTTCGTCTTCATGATGTTTGTTCATTAATGTTCTCTAACAAACCTATGATACCTTCACAGAACAGCTAGATTTAAACTGAAATTACACACAGGTGGAATTTTTTATAACAAATTAGGTGAGTATTAGGCTATCAGCGTAAAGGCGGCTGAATATAACACCATTTAGATTTGTATTTGTAAAAGATCCTTTCCTTACACTTCAAAAATGTGTGCTTCTTTGCGTTGGTCTATTACATAAATTCCCAATAAAATAAATTAAAGTTTGTGTTTGTAATGTAAAAAAATGTGAAAAGTTTAGGGTTTATGTACAGTAAACCTTTGCAAAGTCTGACAAATCCTGCTGAAACCTTGTCTACTCCTCTCCTGTTGCTTTGGCTCTCACTATTTTAATTCTGCAATAAGTCATTTGACTTCTCTTCGGCCTAAACAAATTGTGTTTTTGCACATTCCTTTGTTTGGAAAACTTGCAAACTGTAGAAGGAGGAATAAAAAAAATAAAGTAGCATAACAAAGCTCCTGCACTTAATTGAACTTTTAGTATAAATTTCTTGCTTCAGTAGTCACTAATAAGTAACATAAAATGATTGATAATGATCACTGACTAAGTATCTGATGCAATAAATTCTTACTGCAAGTTTAACAGTGTGCAGGAGCTTTATTCTGCTTCTTCTTCTGGATAATGCCACACTTGGTTAGGATTAGATATTCTGCTGGTGGGAAGTACTATGAAGAAGGTGTTCACAAACAAAATATTGATTCTTTGCTGTTTGTTTTTTGTTCATTGGATAAACCTTAAAGCAACCTCCTTTTGAGCCGAGCAGTAGTGTTATATTTGCAGGCTGTTCTAGTCCCATCTACAATAAATGGTAATGCCACCCTGAGCAATAAGTCTAGCTTAAAGCGGAACCAGCATTCAAAAGGAAATATATCGATAGAGTGGAGACAGAAAAAAAGGATAATTTTAAAAATGCTCTTAGTGTTTATTTTTAACTATATAGATTTATGCAAAACACATTATAATGAGTAAGAGGTTTGATAATTAGACGCATTTCTACTTGTTTTAATGCTTTAAATGTATTTTATAATTTTTTGTTAACATGGAAAGAAGTCTTCAAAGATAATGCAAATGTGATATGTCTTTAAATAAGGCTGTGCAAATGCTGCACACTATTGTTGTCACTATGAATCTGAATATATTATTTAATATTTAATATTAATACTTTAATATTTTATCAAATAATATTTCGGTCTGTTAAGCGTTGTCCTGTGAATATCAGCCTAGTAAGGTGGTGGTATTAGGACAAAATCAAAAAGGGTGAGCCAAGCTCTGACATTATTGAACAGCAAAACTCTGCACACAAATGGAATGAATTCACACAATTTCTTGAAATACAAGAATGTATTAACAAAAATAAGTCAACTCAAAGTCAAACATATTTCAATCAACAAACTCTTTAAAATGCTAAAACAATCCAACTAACTACCAAGCATAATTAAAGAATAACGAAGACCAATGGGCTATGTACAATATAAACAAGTTGATTAAAGATGATTGAAACCATGACCAAAAGAGTGATGCAACATTACCATGCAATGTTTATGTTTGAGAACCAAGGATTATCTTGAAGAATCTGGAATTGAAGTTAAGTTAGTCTTGGAACTAACTTAGGCAATAATCAGCAACATCTAGACAACCATTCACAATGCAAGATCAGATAAAATATTATTTTAATAAAATACTGTTTTAAAGAATGATCTGCTGAATAAAACCAACCTTCTGGATGACCAATTCTCAACGGTGTCTCACTAGTTGCCTTTATTTATTAAAATTATATTTAAAGAAATACTATTAAAGAAATGGTCAAATATTTAAGGAAATATTTTGGAAAAAAACCAAATCTTTCTGGAGAAATGGGGCCTAATCTAATGGTGTTTGCTTAGTAATCAAATTTAGTAAAATAATGTTTAGGGACTATTATTTACTGGATTGAAAACTAACAACCTTTCTGGGTAAATATTCTTTATGTGTTCTTGGCTGTTTAGCAGTTAAAGCTAACAAAAGAAGCTGATAGCACTAGAATCAAACAAACACCTTTAAAATACCATTAATAAAAGGGTCAAAATGCATAAGCACGAACGGCGCGTTATCATCAATCTTCTGTGTTCAAAATCACCCTTCAAGTAAAGTTTGTTTTAACTTTAAAAACATGGAAACACAGAACACAAAACTGAACACGTGCTGAGCAGACAGCCTGCTAGCACCAAGATAGCTGAGTTCAACACAAACAAAACCAAAACTTCATAAAATGAAAAAGGTTTAGATTATTTCATTCTAAATCACTTCTATCACTCTGCCCAAACCCTAACCTCGTATGTGAAACGTGCTGAGGAAAGGTTGTCCGGGCGACGACGAAGTTTGAAGAAAGCTCTGTGAACAAAGGGTTAGCTTCGGCTAAACTGCGCAGTTGTGGGTGAAAGACGGCTCGTTCTGTCGGCCAGCCAACTGCACAGTTACTGTAACCACGGTGATGCGGTCCCTGTTGTCCTCCTTTCAGACTGGGAAACTGCTTCACTCGGCGTCGTAGAAACAGCGTCTCTGCTGAGAACTCTCTATAAACAAAGTTTGCCTCTGTAGAACTCAGAGAGAAAGTCAAGCAACGCTTGTACCTTAATTACCCCATTCATGAATGAACACCGGATACACGAACAGTAATTCATTTGTACTTAACTTAGTGCATATGATCGATGATCGTATGACACCCTTGGATCCAATTGAAGAGTTATGTCTGTTTGCCAGCAAAGAGACATTAGCGCGCGTGTCTCTCTGTCCGGACCCCCTGGAGGAATCCACATAGAGGAGATACATTCCTTGGAAAGGAGGTGCTTTTATACAGACAGTGGCATCATGGGAAGTACCCCTTTCCCTGGCTGTGCCGGAAGTAGGTTAATGCAATTTATTTTGAAAGTTCCAGAAAAGTCTTTACCGGACTTCATGTTGTAACCATGGTGTCATGGAGTGACATTTTGGACTTGTTGGTTTATTTTGTAATTTAGATTCTCCTTATGGCTCTTTGTTTATTTCTTAAGTTATTGTTTCTATGTTTCCCCTCTAGTTTCTCTGTTTACTTTAGTTCATAGTTATTCTAGTTCTTTATTTCCTCCTCTGATTTATTCTCTTGCTTAGTTTGTGTTTTCTGTTTCAGTCCTTTCACCCATCCTCAGCCTTTGTATTTGTTTCACCTGTTCCCTGTTTCTTTGATTACCTGCCTTTTGTTCCCCCTCTCTGTGCTCTGTGTATATTAGTTGTTCTGTTTGTTTAGTTCCTCGCTGGTTCCTTGTTTCTGTCGGTGATGTCTATGCTTCGTTTATGCTATGCTACGTTTCTATGTCTATGCTTTGTCTATGCTTCGTTTATGCTACGTGTACCATGACTATGTTTTGTTCATGCTTCATTTTGCCATACTACCTGGAGTGTGGAATAAATTATGATGCGGCTACCGAGCTCTGTTCTGCGTTTTGGTCCGACCCACAGTCCTTCCCCGACACATGGCTGTGGTCCCAACACTGTACTGTATTGTATTGTATTGTATTTAAACAGCTCTGTAAAATACTGACATTAAATATGTTGGGTCCAGCCATAGATCACAACATTTAAAGGCCAGTTTGACCTTCTCTAGAATTTTCAAAATAAATCACAGTAACCTACTCACCCTGCCAGGAGGAGTAACAGCGGACTTCCCGTAATGTCACTTTTTGAAACAAAAAAACACGTTTCAACAAACAGATCTCTTTCCATGCGGATTCCAGATGGGAACCGGAAAGGAGAAGCAAGCTTGCGTATGTCTCCTTGCTAGTAAGCAGGCATAACTCTTTAAACTGGATCCAAGAGAGTCATACAATCACGCAATCATATGCACAAAGTTAAGTAGGAATGAATTGCTGTTCGTGTATAGTATTCATCACGAACGGGGCTAATTGGTACAAGTGTGGCTTGATTCTTCTGTCTGAGCTCTACCGAAGCAAACTGTGTACCACAGAGAGATCCTGTCTCTACAATGCTGAGTGGAGTGGTTTTCCCGGTCTGAAGGAAGGACAAAGGCAGGGTCGGTTCTAGGCATGCATATATGAGGGGGCAGGCAGAAATGTGAATGGGGCATCATCATGGTTACACATTATGCACATGTTTATTGTTGTTGTTGATTAGTGTTTTCTTTATGGGATTTGGGTAAACTGTAATACTGTGCAATTTGCCAGACTGCACTGGTTTCCTCCCAGTTGGGCATCTTTTGAACATGTTGGGCTGGAAAAAAAATTGCTTTGTCCGGGTTGTTAAAATTTGTGCTGCTTTTCACAACATTTGGAATGTTTTTAGTAATTATTCATATCAAAATAATTGTCATTGGTGGCAGAAAAGTAAAAACCTGCACATCTCAAAATGTGTCTTTTTACTCATTAATAGCTAATTTATTTTGACAAAGAGAATCTGTTGAACATGACATCAACCATCAGTGATGGTCATTGGTTAATCAACTGTCACTGTGAAATTATATTGGTCAATTGTAAATGCCCAAAACACTGTTAGGAGTATGCTTTGATTTGATGTTAAGAGACAGCATCATGTTGAAGAGGAAATTACATAAAATATCTAGAGCATGTACATACATTTCTGGAGGCAGATGCTTAAGCCAAAAAAGGGCATCCATTGCCAAATTTATTTATAAAATTAAAACAAAAAAACATGATTTATTTATGCTTTTATAGCCCCCCTTTTTTGGAATCATGCTGCAAAATCAATGTTCTGCTATGCATCGTAATCAAAAGAGACTCACTGAATCAGGTGAGAAAACAGTGTACATTATTTGTTTTCTGACAGTTGAAACAGTACACAAATTATAACTAATAAACCATTACCAATATCAATATAACTCACCACACTTTCATGTAGCTAAACTAAGACCAGCCTTTCATTTCAAATCACAATCCTACTTTAGGTAGTTAATGTTAGCATAGGCTCTATTATTATACTAATAACATCAAATAGACAGCTAAGCAACATTTTGCAATTTATTTATCATTTTTTGTTTGCCGCTTTCTATCATAGAACATTATATTCAGCCTTCAGCATATATTAACCTGTATTGTTAACTAGCTAGAAAAATGATTTTTCCACTGTTGGAGTAGAAATGCTTGAATGAAAAGAGCTCCTTCAGTTAAAGTGACTTTTACCTACACAGAACAGAGTTTGGCCAGCATATTGTAATTATACTATACTGTATGTTTGTTTTTTTATTATCGACACTTTATTGTAGTTAGGCTACTAGACATTCTGAAAAAGGGTTGTGGTCATGCTTTTTCTTTTCTTCTTCAGACTTTATGATCAAAATAATTAAGTGAAATGAGTGAAATGGTCCAATTTGTCTGTTTGGTTGTATATCTCCCTCTCTGTCTCTTCATTAAACCTGACAAACATCAGTCAACAGCTGGAGTACAAAACATGTAGGCAATTACGCAGTCATTCATGGATGCTGATTGGAAGAAAATGCAAGCATTATTCAGCAGGTGTGGCGCCAAAATGCTCTCCTCTCCGGCCCTTTCTCCAAAAAAACTTCAGGCCAGAAGCCATGTAATGTTTTCAGCAGAGCGATAATGTTAAGCATAACATCACGTACGCAGTTCGTGCAGTCAAAATTTAGCTTTGCACGGACATGTCCGGCGGACTATGGAAAGAGTCCGCGCGTATGTCCGCGGAGTCAAGTAAGCGCAACTATGTTTTGCCAGTAAGTGTAGCAGAAGGAGGTAGAGGCAAAGCGGGGGGTTGTGCTTGTGTGATTGAGAATTGATTTGAGGGGGCCAGGCATTTGTTTGAGCGGGCATTGCCCCCTCTTGTCCCTGCGTAAAGCCAACCTCGGACAAAGATACCGCAACACAGCACACCGCTCTGCATGCAGTTCGGCCCCTTCCCCACAGCTACGGAGGTTAGCTCCAAGCTAACCCTTTGTTTACCCACACGTGGATGTTTTCCCTCAATGCCCAGCACAACTTATTGTAATAGAACAGCTCTCACAGAGTACAACCGCTCACTCGGCTCCCTACAGCAACAATCCCCAAGCGATCCAACATTCCCTTCCGGTTCAACCTCACAACACCTAACTTAAAGAGACAGTAACTGTCCAACACACTTAACAATAACATCCATCACGGATCATTACACTGCCCCCCCAACAAAAAATTCCTTGTCCTCAAGGGAAAAACACAGTCTCTGAGGGGGGGAGGCAGTTGACGTCGCATCCCTGGCCTCCGAAGAGCGGCGTGAACCACTGGGACCTGAGGGGAACAACAAGGAGACGGGGTGGAAGCCATGTCCAGCTGGCAGTCCAGCTGCACTGGAGTATGGAGGTTTCCCTCCAAGAAAGGGGGAAGCACATGGCCTCTTCAAGAGCCGAACCTGTCTCTATGCAGGACCACTTTCCTGCCTCTAGGCGGCAACTGTACTCTATAAACCACTTCCCCAACTTGTTCCAGGACACTACAGGGTCCAACCCAGTTGCTGCCCAGTTTAGGACACCGTCCCTTTTTTCTCTTCTGGCTGTAGACCCACACCAGCTCTCCAGCATGGAACTATCTCGCTTTAGTAGTCAGGTCGTAGTTTCTCTTTTGACACAGCCCTGCCTTCACCAGCTGGTCCCAAGCATAGGAATGTGCCTACTCCAATCGGTCCTGCAGCTTCCTCGCATAGCTTTGACTCAGTGGTGCATTTGGAGCGTCAAGAGGCTTCCCAAAAGCCAGTTCAGCAGATGGAGTCCTGGACTGCCGACCTGTAGGCCATGAGGATAAGTGGGAGGTGAGTGTACCAGTCATGCTGATGTTCTGACGTGATGATGGCTAACTGCTGGCCGAGGGTCCTATTAAACCTTTCCACCAGGTCATCACTGTGTGGGTGGAGTGGTCTTCTGAATTCCAAGGCGCTCGCACATAGCTGCAAACACCCTGGACTTAAAATTCTGGCTGGCCTTGGTCGCTGTGAAGGACCCCTGCCGTTCCAAAACGGCTGAACATCCGCTCCACTAATGCGTCGGCCACCTTCTCCGCCTCCTGGTCCGGGACGGCGTATGCTTCCGGCCACTTGGTAAAATAGTCCATAACAGCAACAACATAGCGGCTTCCCTTATCGGTACAGGGAAATGTCCCCATAATGTCCACAGCCACTCGCTCCATCAGAACTCCTGTTGGTTGCTGCGGAAGTGGGTCCAGGGAATGGTCCAACAGATCTTTGTGGGCGGCACAGGAGTCACAGCTGTGACAGAAATCCTCCACATCTCTACGCTGCTGACCCCAATAGTAACCCTGGCGCAGGCGGTGAAGGATCTTTGTAAACCAAAGTGGCCAGAGCCTCGACTCCCATGACACGTGTTCAGCACAGCTTAGCGACCTGGACACCACAACTTGCCACCTTTCTTCACTAGTGGCAGGATCTTTCCAGCCATGCTGCATCATTCCCCTGTCCAACCTGAGAGCATCAAACTTGGCCCACAGTCCCTTGGTGGCAATAGAGAGTCCGGTAATTTCCTCCCAGTTAGGTCGCTATTTGCTCTCAAGCCATTCTAATACTGGCAGCAGGTCAGTCTTGCTCCTGCTGGGACCTCCATTCTGCCGTGTCCACCATCAGAAGTGCCCTGCAGGGGAACTGTGTGGGATTATCTCTTGCGTTGAGTTCCCTCTCCTTCTCAGAATCAGAATCAGAATCAGAAAAGCTTTATTGCCAAGTACGTTTTTGGACATACAAGGAATTTGTTTTGGCGTAGTTGGTGCAATACAATACAAATTAAACAGTATAAACATATCTACAATATAATATAAATATATGTGCACAATTTCTCCCATTTCTCACAATAGTGGCAGCCTGTTGCAGCATATGGGCAGGGGGATTGTGCATCCGCATTCGAATGATGTGCCCCAGGTCTGTGCTCCACATTGAAATTAAAAATCTGAAGCCCTTCCAGCCAGCGAGCCACCTGCCCCTCTGGTTCTCTGTACGACATCTGCCACTGAAGGGCAGCATGATCAGTCCCGATGATAAAAGGAACACCACACAGGTAGTACTTAAAGTGTCTCACTGCCATCACCACGGCCAGGAGCTCCCGCCGTGTGATACAATAGCGTTGTTCACTCTTATTCAGGACCTGGCTGAAGTACGCCACCACCTTCTCACCTTCAGGTCCGACCTGCGACAACACAGCTCCCAGACCCACATTAGTGGCATCTGTGTCCAGGACAAATGGTAGAGTGGGGTCAGATGAGGCAAGGATTGGGGATTCCGTCAGGGATCTGTGCAGGGTGTCAAATGGCTGTTGACAGTCCTGGGTCCAGCTGAAGTCGCAGTCCTTCTGCAGCAGGCGAAAGAGTGGTGCAGCTATGGAGGAGAAGCCTTTCACAAACCTCCTTTAATATGATGCCAGTCCCAGGAAGGTTTTTAGTTGCACCTGGTCCGTGGGGGTTGGCCAATCCTTAATGGTCCGCACTTTTTCCTCCAAAGGGCTGTTGCCCTCCCTATACAACCTGTGACCAAGGAACTCCACCTTCCACCTCATGAAGTGGCACTTGTCCGGGTGTAGCTTAAGGCTTGTGGCCTTCACCCTCTACATCACCTGTCTCAGGGTAACCAAGGTGGTTTTAAAAGAGGTCCCATGCACCAGGAGATCATCCAGGTAGACCAGACACTGTTGTCTTGGTACACCAGCCAGCACACCGTCCATAAGTCTCTCAAAGGTGCCCTTGGCATTGCACATACCAAAGCTCAGGACCCTGAACTGCCACAGTCCCCTGTTCGTGCAAAAGGCTGTCTTTGGTCTGGAATCTGGGGACAGTGGCACCTGCCAGTAGCCACTTCGCAGGTCCAGGGTGGAGAACCATGAAGACCCCGCCACCAGGTTGAGGGACTCGTCGATCCTGGGAAGGGGGTAAGAGTCTTTTTAGTGACTTTATTAAGTGGCATGTAATCCATGCAGAAGGGCATACGTGAACTGTTCTTCTTGGGCACCATCATCACAGCAGATGCCCAGGGGCTCTCAGATGGCTCTATGATGCCCATCTTTAGCATCTCACACAGTTATCGGTCAGCAGCCTCCTGATGAGCCAGGGGGAGATGACGGGGGTGCACTTTAACAGGATGAGCATCCCCAGTGTCAATAACGTGTTCCACCAAGTCAGGCCTACATCACATTCTGAGAGGGCAAAAATGTCTTTCAAGTCCAGGAGTACCTGCCATAGACTTTCCTGCTGCTACTGAGTCAGGCCCTCACAGTTCTTGGCCCAGACTGTCCTCACAGCTGACAGCCTCTCACTGTTGGTTTCCACGACCCGTATACTCCCACCTACACGGGCCCCTGACAGTTTCCCTGCACCGCTGTAAACCTGGGACACTGTCTGATGAGATGTCCAGCCTGTCCTGCAGCTTTGTGATCGGCGGTATGGTCCAGCACGGGGAGGAGGTGACTGAAGGGCAGCCATCAAAAAGGGATTCATCCTCAGACAGATCATCAAATTATCATGCAGAAGCTGAGCGTCCGGGCCAGCCGAGGCCAGCCCACTGCCCCATAGACCCCCAGAGACGCTGAGCATCCGATGGGCAGGACAAAGCCCAGCATTTTTGCTTTGCTATTGAATTCACTGTTTAAAGCACTGTGAAGCTGCGGGAATGAGTGAGAGGAAAGCCGCATCATTACCAGTGATAAGAAGCTGATTCTGAACAAAAGTTGAGCGCGTTATAGCACATATATAGTCAATGACATGTACACACAACAGTATATATTTGATCACTTATTTTTTGACAATTTAGGGGAAGCTGAGCTTCCCTTGCTGTCTTAGAGCAATCACCACTGCTGCAAAGTAAATGCCAGTGACTGTCCACTGTCTCTACATCCTCATCCAGGAGGAGTGACTGCTACAAGTCTCTGACTCGATGCAATCTGCTGGGTTTCCTTAGATAGAAAAACGTTTTATCCAATTTGAATCAATAACTGAATCTGACTGCACTGTTCAATGGTTAGAATCAATTGGAATGTATGTACCTGACTTTGTGAAGTGCCTTGAGACAACGTGAATTGGAGCTATATAAATAAACTGAATTGAATTGAATTGAATTTCGCTCATGGTTTTCAACCTTCTTTGATCAACTTGTTTATATTGTACATAGCCCATTAGTCTTCCTTATTCTTTCATTCTGCTTTGTAGTTTAGTTGGATTGTTTTTGCATAGTAAAGAGTTTTTTGATTGAAATATGTTTGACTGGAGTTGACTTATTTTTGTTAATAAATTATTGTATTTTAAGAAATTGTGTGAATTCATTGTGTGTGTACTTTTGTGTGAGTTTTGCTGTTCAATAATGCCAGAGCTTGGCTCACCCCTTTCAATTTTGTTCTAATACCACTGCCTTATTGGGCTGGTATTCACCGGACAACCCTTATGTTGGACCACTTGTTTGCTGAATATTGGACCATTTGCACGTTGTTGGACACCACTATGTCTTTCCAACGTCATCGGCCATTTTGTACCGCAGGATAGTCTGTCCTACAAAACCCAGCGGCCACTGCAGCTGATATGACGGGGCCGTCCCAGGTCTGATGTCACAGGAGGCAATATAGGAAGGCCAACGTTTGAAAGAAGTGCTTTCACGTTGGATACCGGACCAACATCTGAAGCATCTCTCTCTGGAGAAGAAGAGGTCCCACGTGGAGCCTTCATTTATTCTCCTTCGTTAGCCAACAACAAATTAATGAAAGAGGTTTCTGGAATGAGAAGGCCAGAAATTTCACTTTGCCGATCAAAGACGTGAGTTTAACACGTAACCAAAACCACGGAGTTTCAAGGAGACGCAACTTTCCCTCCTTGCTTGGTTCTAGTCGACTGCTGACGGTCAGATCATATTTTTCCTTTTCGCCAAGGAGGCCAAAGGACGAAGATTGACCGCTCTTCCCGGAGTTAACTGTGGACGCACGTTAACTTACAACTTTACCCCTCCTCCTCTCTCCCTCTGCTCAGAAGGAAGACTTCAACAAAGTAAAACTCATCCTTTTATTTTTATTTTTATTTCTTTATTAGGAATAGCGTGGGCAGGATAGAGTAGGAGGTTTTAGTGCGATTAGAGTCGCCATTTAGAGTCTAATGTGTTCTGAATTGTATGTGCATGCCATTGTTTTGAAACTTGCTGGTACTGTCGGAGGCCGCGGTGTCTCGCAAGTGTGTCTTTACTCTGCGAACACCTGCGCTGTGAAACTGGACCGCTATAATAACCTTATGGTGAAAATCAACCATTTCATTTGTCTTAAACTTCATATTTTACTGGTTTGCCACCAAAAGCGTTTATGATCCTTTGTGTGAGCTGAGTTTTACAACCTTGCTTAACAGTGACATCTCTGGTAATAGTTATCAATTATTACTGAGTATTTAACAGTTGTAATTATCAAAGGCGTTGAGCCACAGTTACAACACCAGAAGACATCTCTGGCTTCGATTCATAAATGAGAATTTTGGTTTAGAAATTAATTTTGTCAAATTATGATTGTTAATTATAATTCTTGATCAATATTAATTAATCAATAATCATAATTCCAACACTTAACACACCGAATTATAATATTATATTATTATTATCAGTAGTATTATAAAATGTTAAAGTATTAAAATTAAACATATTCATAATCACAACAAATATAATCAATATAAACATTGTAATTATTTTTAAGTGTCAGCATAATGTTTGTATTTTTGTCATTTTAAATGGAGTTAGTTTTAAATCCCTTTACACTGAGAGCTTTGCTTAAATTTCATGTAACGTTTGAACAGTCTGATCCTATATATATATATACAGTATATTAGTTTTCAGTTTGAGTTTGCCTGCATTGAATTAAATGTTCCTTTACTTTTTAAGAGGCATTGCTGAACCAAATTGTGTTCAATATACTCTCTGGTGAAAGTGTGTAAGTTTCTTATGTAAAGATTTCTGCTCCATGTTTTCTAAAGTTTTGTGGTCAGGTTTAAGTTGAACATAATCAATGCAGAAAATGTCAAACATAATCAATGCAGGAATTGTTTGGAAGTCTTTTTGTACTAAGTTTTAAGAGGGACTCATCCATTGGATGAAAATGTTTGCATGTGGAGACATTTTCTGAATCTGTTACCATCTTCCTGAGGATCTTTACAGTGTTTTTCCCCCATTAATACTCTAACCTAAATTCAAACCTCTACATCAAGTTCTACTAGTGGACTTCTTATCAGGGTCAAGAAATCTATTAGCTGTCAACTTATGGTTTCCTACTGTTTGACAAACATTAATGCAACCCTAAAGATATAAATGAACAATGACCTGAATGAATGTACTGTGATCATTCACATCTTTTTGCAATGCCGTGTTTGATTTCACTAATCATATCCAGTCTTGATTAATGGTAGACCTTTAGAATCAAAAATCACTTAAACAGAATATGTCTGACAACATGAAGTAAGTTAAAATTGTCTCAAAGAGCAAGACATCAATCCTATATCTAAAGAAATTCAAGAATGTATCAGAAAAAAAAGTTAATTAGAAGTTTGAAAAGGTTAACAATTTGGTTTCTGACATTTTTAAGGATTTATGACACCACCAAACTTCAGTGTTTCTTCCTCTTCTAAAAATGAAATTGTGATTTGAAAACTGCATTTAGTATTTACCCAGTTTATCTTTGTCTGATGTAAAAATGCATTTGATAATCTGATAATCAAGTATGTAAGAGGGGAAATTGCCTTTTCACAGGCCTGTATTTTGTTATTTATTTATTTGCTTATTGATGTCAGTTTTGTCCACCATAGTGTGCCAGTTTTTTTTTTTTGTTTCTTTTTTTTCACATGTTCTGTTTCAGCATTTTAGATATACCATAGCTGGTTGCCTACATGTACCAGGGTAGTTATGCTCTACAGAAAAGATATCTCAAGATGCAATCCTAATGCGTGATTGACTTTATTAAATTAAAACTGGATCCAGCATCAATGTAATCAGGGCCCCTTTTCAACCATTTGAATTAATTTGTGTGTGTGTGTGTGTGTGTGTGTGTGTGTGTGTGTGTGTGTGTGTGTGTGTGTGTGTGTGTGTGTGTGTGTGTGTGTGTGTGTGTGGGTGGGTGAGCCTACATGTAGAAATAAGTGTGTTTGTATTGAGTGGGTGTTTGTGAGTGAGTTTGCCACATAGAGGCCTGCAACACACAGCACCTGAAGGACAGGTGGATTTGGCTCCAGAAGGCTGTAGCAGCCCAAGTCAGACAGACAGAGGCATGTTGTCAGAAAAGCACAGGAGCAGGAGCCCCCAGCCCAAATAAGCACAGGGTAGGGCACTGAGCCCCCTCAACCTAGCCACAACGCCATCTCCAGCCACGCAGGCCAACCTGGGGCCAGCACCAATCCCAGGCAGCAAGACTGCCCAGTTCCATGCAGGGGAGTCATCCCCACCCCCACGAGCCACCAACATGGACAAGCACTAGTCCACCGTGGCAGCTGAAACTTGGAAGGATCAAGATAGGGATCATCATTACCATCCCAACTAGTGAGCAAGCCCCAATGGCCCACGGCCAGCCCGACACATCCCCAGGAGCTATAGTCTACCACATAGGAGCCCACCATTCAAGATGTTTCCTGAGCGTCCACACAAACAACACCGCGCCGATGGGGTTAGCTCCTATTTCTTTTAGTTACCATTCAAAATGGGAAAGACACAAGAACATTACATTTAAGTAAGAGTCTAGCTCACATCTATAGTCAAGGCAGTGAATAAAAACTTGAAAGCAACTTAAAATGTGACATCAAGTCTGGGCGAGAACCCAAGTCCATCTTCACATCACCCACATGGAAGAGGATGGGAAGAGATGCAACAAAGAATAGCAGCAAATTGTCTAGTGTAAACAATGTTCATGACTGAAAAAATGAATAATTTATTTTAATCCTTTTGGACATCTTTACCAGGGGTGCCAATACATATGGAGGGTAATGTAAGTGACTTACATCTTCAGAAGAGTGGGCAGCTGTTTAGAGAATAGCATTGCTTCTGATTTTGTAGAAAATGTGTCAGGAAACTCATAAAGGTTTGAGTCTTAGCACTTAATAGAAAAATCAAACCTATATGAAAGTTAACCCTTAAACGTGCTTAAACCTTTTAGCTTTCATTGTCATTCAACATTTCTCCAACATTTCTAAATTATTGTGAGTCCTCCAAATCCGATGTCCTCACTTGACAGTGAGGGAATATTTAACTCTAACAACCACATGTGAGCATGTAACCTAGTTATTTACTTATCAATTAATTAAACTAGTAGTGATCAGAAATTCTGTATTCTTCTAGTCCAGCCACTTCAATTACTGAGGCTTTTTGATTCAAACAACCCTAAGAATGTTGTTCCTTTTAATGCTAAACATTAATTGCTGTTATGTAAAAATTGCAAAATAATACACCAAAGCAAGACTGCTCAGGCCAGCCAATTTAAAATCCAGCCCAATAACTGCATTTTTGATAAGGCTGGAAACCTGTCTGGACCATGAGGAGTCTCTTGCTGGCAGATGGTTAACAACTCCTTGCAGGAAAGGAAAATCTAAAAACAAAAGTAACAAAAGAGTACAGTTCTTCTATCCATCAGAAAGGATGTATCACTCCACTCTGCCTTCGGTCAGCTTCTTCTCCACTCACAAGTCCAGCAGCAACTCTTTAAAGTGAGTCGCTCTCCTCCTACTCAGACAAACAAGCTTAGCTCTCTCTGTGCTTAGCCTCCATGCAAAGACTAATGGCTCCTGTAAATTGCCTAAACACATACTGTTAATATTGGCATTATAAACACTCCAAGATTATTCACAGTGAGCCAAATCAATGTGAACAACAGTGTGTCAGACAGGAAAACCTTTTGGCACTGAGGAGCATACTTTTGAGCTGCATTGTTCTCTCTGGAGTGCTTGTTATTTCTCCTTGGCTTGACATACAAAAGCATTGGTCTGGAATAGAGAATACCCATCGCCTGGTAATCTTTATTTAGATAGATTTTCAGGATTTTTTTCACATGTATGCTGATTAATTTATAATAATCAAAAACTAGATTGACAATTAAGTTGTCAACAAGCAGATACATCACAATAATGTTACAATATCGTTCAACTGTAAATGTATTTAAATAATTCAGTTCAAAAAGTAAAACTCAGATACATTACACAAACAGCGATATATTTCAAGTACTTATTTGTGTTCATTTTAAGACATAAGACAAAACAAAAAAATGGACGTATGATACAGAAATGTTACGTTATGGCCTACATAATCACAGGGAATACTGCTGACCTCACAGTTGCCCAGTCACTGACTCTCTGCAAAGGGTCATTGCTTAAGGAGTGTGCTGTTCAGTGTTGTATCTACGCATATTAATGTGACATTAAGTGGAAGGAAAAAGTGTGGTAAAAAAGATGCACACCTAACAGGCATAACTGCAAGTGTTACTGTGAGTAAATCAAAGCCCATTGAAGAGTCTAGGGAGAATCACAATGTGGAAAATGCTAGGAGACACAAAACACAGATGTATCCAGATGTATTGGCTACAACTGTCACATTCTTCATGTTAAGCCACTGCCGAACAAGAGGTAACTTTAGAAATGTTTCACTTGGACTAAAAAGATAAAATAATGAATTGTTGCTTAGGGGTCTAAAACATTTAAAATTTCATTTGGAAATCAGTTATATTATTATTTTTTTTATTACAACCATCAATAATCACAACATTCAATTCACAACAAATATCATCTCAAGGCACTTGGCAACAAGATAATCAGATCTAGTTTATATACATAAGTATTCAGTAAAATCAGTATAATAATATTCACTTTAAATTTTATACATTACAATTTAATCCTAGTTATAGCCCATGCCTTTGCTAGAGGCACATCAATATGTAGCACGAGGAACTGGAATCAAACCCACAACGTTTGTATTGCAAGACCACTACTCTCCCCACTGAGCCACAGTCACCTCTCACGTTTAATAAGAAGAAACCTCCAGAAGAACACAGTCAATGTGACCAACCATTTGCTGCCATCAACTTGGGGTTTAAGAAGACAGAGGAAACATACAAAAAACACAGAAGCCCTGGTCCATGAGTGATTTCTGTTATGTTAGAAATCAAGGTCCCTGAGAGTCTGGGGAAAGTGGAAAGGCACAGAATCAAAGCTGCTGAAGGTCCAGTGTGACGTTTTTCTCAGTTCGTAATGATTTGGACAACCCTGCAGGTGGTTAGTGTGTTTTATCAAATCCAGCCAACACAGCCATTTACCAGGAGATTTTAAAGCACTACATCCTCTACTGACAAACTTTATTAAGATGCTGATTTCATCTTATAGAAGGACTTGGGACTTGTCCACAATGCCAAAAGTAACAATACCTGTTTTAATTACCCTAATATAACTGTGCTTGGATGAGAGACATCAAAGCCAACAATGCAAATGAGCTGAAAGCTTCTATTAATGCAACCAGGGCCTGGTCCCCTCCATGCGGCTGTGTTCATGCAGAAACAGACTAGACCGAATATGGAGCATATACTGCACAGTACATAGACAAACTTTTTAGTAGGCCAACATTTCTGTATTAAAGATAATTTTCCTGGTCTTATGTAATGATGTAACTGTATACGAAACAGAATTTTGGATTTTCATTAGCTGTTAACCATAACCATCAAAATTATCTGAAGTTAATGCCTAAAATATATTGCTTTGTGTGTAATAAATCTATATAATATCTGTTTTTGAATTCAGTTACTGAAATAAATTGTAATTTCCAGGATATTTGAATCTATTGAGATGAACCTGTACATTCTAATAAAAAAACTGATAAAAGTGCTGAAACCTAACAACAAAGAAACATATCTACTAATTAGCATCACCTGTAATTTATCGGAACATTGTGTTGTAACAAAAAGCAGTTAAAGTTTTCCCTCGGATAGCCTCATCACACTTCAAGATTTCCTCTCAAACAGTTTCAGCGGGATTCTCTCTCGCATTTTCATCTCTTCCAAGATAAATTGGCTGCCAGCCAGCTGGTCTGGATCGTTCTGGTCTAAATAGGGAGAAAGACAGAAAAGATGGCTTGTCAATTTGTTCCCAATATCCTGCCTCACAGTGCTCCCCGACCAGCCCACTTCAATCCTCAACACTATTAAGAGTGTCTCAATCCAAGCGGAAAGGAGCAAAGCTATTAAAGCTAAGTCATGTCAAGACGTCTTTAATTAATCACAAAAATTAAACTCCTGATACGCTAGACCACAGATTTCAGGTTAGAGTCACTTCATTGATGGAAGAGAACCTGTTTTCCATGCAGTAAATTCTGATGCTTGATTTATACGCAGTCACTCTGGCATATACATGTCACTTTTCCATTTTGTTCAAGTAAATGCTCCTGGGGCTCCTTCAGCTATTACTTTATTCTCCTTTCGGAGACTTTATGGCAGTTTAGAGAATGGCCGCAGTGCCCAGACACAGCCGTCTAGATCATGAAAAATGAGTGCCATTTTCTCCAACATCTGATTTAAATGTTGCTAGCGTGATTTAAAAGACCCATGTGGTATTTGACAAAAGCATGGGGTAAGACAACCTCTCCACAAATAGCTTCGCTGACATTAGAAGAAACAGTCTGTGTTTGCCTTGATTTGTGCAAAGCCGTTTTCCTGGACAAACTGCCTGTTCCAAGAGATAAATGAGTTAATCCCACCAATTCTCTTGTCCTTTCAGTGAATGAAGGCTGTAAATAATCATGCACGTAGGGGTCATTATGCACTTAAGGTATTTAGCCCTCATGAATGCTGGGGGGAAATGAGAAAGCTCTATCTCAATTGTGACTGCTAAACACAGAAAGCTGTTTATGGAAACAAGAATAAATGCCTCAATGAATCAGTCCAGAAAACCGATTTGGATTACGGAGTGTATCAGTGGCACTTACAGTAGCCACTTAGTGTTTGTTGATGGTTCCAATAGAGCCTGGTAATACTTCATAATTATGTGGTGAAAACTCTGTCTGTTTCTCTCACACTGGCTTGAATTCCTCTTGCTGGTGTTGCTGCAAAGTTTTACCCAAGTAAGAAATGCAGTTTGCAGAAATTGTTGTTCAGCAAAACATACAGTGGACATAAAACATCTTTTAAAATGGGAGGTTTTTGTGACAAACAAATTAAACCATGACATATAATTTGAACAATGGAACACACAATGGAATTGAATTCAAAGGTTGTTCAGCAAGGTATTTGCTGAAGGGTGTATCTACTTATGCAAACAGTATATATATGTCATATTAAGGATGAAGAAAAAATGTTAAACTGATTATCACAGTCTTCTTTTTTTATGTCAAAAAACTTCCCATTTTAATATGGGTTTAATAGTAAACATGGTATCATAACAGAGGTGTGAAGATTTTTTTTAATATGTACAGTACATTTACAAATAACTAAGTCTATCATGGAACTGTGAAACTAGTGCCCCTTTTTCACGGGCTCTACTTAAGTCACACGGCTCCACTCCACTGAGTCTCAATCTACTCAGCATGGGACCTGTAGTATTCCCATTTGTTTCCACTGATGGCTGGAGGAATGGCTTAAAGCCTCGCCTCCAGCCGTCAGTGTAGTGCGCTGTGCTGCTATTAACATTATTGTGTGACATTGTCTCAATAAAGATCTGCATGAACAACTAAAAACTAAATTAATGCAAAATAAAAACACAAATAAACGAAATACAAATAATGTTTGTATATGCAAGAACAAACGTAACAAAAGTGTCTTTTGTGTGTTTTTTCAGCCCAGCCAGAACAGCCCAGCCAGAACTTATAAAATAAGCCTCAGGGGTTCTGATGTGAGGGGGTGTGGCACAAGAAGCAGAGAGGCCTGGTGAAGCTTCAAAGTTTTGCATAAAGTATCACGTTCTGGGTTTGGATCGGACCAAAGTGCAGATAAGAGCTTGGCAGCCACATGATGAGAGAAAGGCTTCTCTATAATTAAAGGTCTCCAAAACGTAACATAATCCAGCATGTACAAACATGAGTCGAGCCAAAAACTTACATGTGTACATAGTTCTGTAACGTAGCAAAACTGAGCATAAACAGGGGTAGTGAACGAGGAATAGTGACGGAGGAACCAGCAGGGAACAAAGAACACAGACCAACTAATATACAGGCAGAAAAGAAAGGCAGGTAATCACAAGAACTAAGAACTGGTGTGGCAAGGAGACATGGAGGCATAAGGAACAGGTGGAACTAATTAACAATAAAGGAAAACATAGACCTGAGCACAGTTAACACAAAAACACAGACCAAGTCCAAGGATGTCATACCATGACATAAAGGAGTTACAATTTTGGGCTTTACGAGGAAGTTTTTGACTCAGCCACGGCAATAACGAAGACAGGAACTTTAAAGCACAAAACTGCTGACTTCTAACTGCCGAAAGGTTAGTTTTAGGTTTGGTATTGGATATCCGTGCTCCGTGGATTCAGTGGGGTCTTCCTCTCGTTTGATCCAATGCAGGCAATCTGATTACGGGCAGCTGCTGCTCTCTGCTTGCTCCCTCCTCTCGCACACATTGGTTTGCTTAAATTTCCGAAATAAACCCGTTGTTTGATAGTGACATTGTTTTGTGCGTTTTGGGGGAAATGTATATGCGATGTTATGTGTGATCAGATGATTTACGATGTTTTTCAACACAGCGCACTGCCTGCCTGTAATTCAGAAAGCTGACATGGTGTCCTTTCTCCTTTCTTTTAGCCTTTCAAGCATGGTTTATGATTTGTAAATAGGAAAACTATATTTCGGTTTGACCCTCACCGGCCATTTTGGCCCTTAACAACATTGTTGTGGCTCTTGAGTTTTAGAAACATTTCCCTGCGCTACCTCAGCAAAAACCTTCTGATTTCTACTAGTCCCATGGCCAATCAGTGAACAGCACTCTGTCTATATCACATGTAGTCCCTACTCAGCCCCTATTGTAAAAAGCAGGTATTGGGCCGGAAAAACCGCTAAAGGAAATGGTCACAAAATGGGCTGAGTGGACGGAGCTAGCCTAAGTAGAGCCCAAGGAAAAGGGGCATAAGTAATGATTACATGCAAATCAGTGTTTTCATGTTTTTTCATGTGTGAAACAAGAGACAATAAATTATCTAAATTAAATTAATTTTTCATGTTGTTTACAATGAAACCATGTCAGCTGTATTCTTTAATCTTCAGTTAATCATCATAATTGCATGTGTGTGTGTAAAAAAAATAACTGAAACAGCTTATTGACACATCATTTTCATGTCATTTTTGACAAGCTTTCCAATAATTTAATTCAGCACAATTTGCATGATTACCTCTGCAGTACATTTTATCTAGATTGCCAAAATTCAAATAGTAGTGAAATTCATTCCTTTGCATTTCAATGTTGAAACAATCATGTCAATCAAATGATTTGGGCAGAGACAGGCAGAAAGAAAATGTTGTTCGTCGAGGATAATTAAGCCTGGAGAGCTTCTAATGTGACTGATGCACAGAGCCAAATAACTAGAGGGAATACATGGGAGACAATGAAAATAGAGCAAATTACATGTTTTTAAGCCTACAGTAGTGTTGGATTTACTCTGAAGTCAAGCAGGTTTGGGCTTTTGTTAAATCTTTATCATGGTGAGGTTGAGGGATTTGGTATAAGTTTGGATGTAACTACCATTTTTGTAACTGAAACTGATATGTTAGAATTTTTAAACTTTTGTAAACAAAAATGTAAATAGAAATAAATGTTCCTATATTTCATATGGTTTGTCTGCATTTTTTAATTAGTTAATATTAATAAAACCCATTCTTTGGTGGACATTTCGCTGGTTGTTTAAAGACATAATACACAGCTTAAACTGGTGGTGGCAGCATCATACTGTGAGGAAACTATGTCAGCAGGGACTGGGATGCTGTTCAGAGTTGACAGGAAGATGGATGGAGCTAAATACATAGCAAAGCTGAAAGAAAGTCTGAGAGGCTGCAAAAGAGGGGAGGTTGACCTTACTTTTGCAGTACCGCACTACTACATAGTAAAACTGTTGTTGCAATTACTTCTGTTGCTATCTTCTTTTTTGTTGCTTTTTTCAAAACACAGTTTGAGTGTCGGATATGTCTTAATTTTATTAGCCTACAAATGTTTTATGCGTTTGTTTTCTTTCAACTGATACTGTGCCCAGGAGACTCTTGGATTGGATTGTCAATAGCACCAATACAAAAAAGCCAATTCACATTTACCTCAAAGCACTGTATGTTTCTAACAAACACAAACTATTATTGTCTTTGTGTCTGAATGGAAATTATTGGACCCAGTTGGTAACAATAGACAGCCACAACAAAGGACTACTTTCTCCATGTGGCACATTTCATCATGGCTGTTTAGTAATAAATTACTGCTTCACAAATGAGGGTGATCAGATCTAATGAATGCCTAAATTTGAGTGGCCATTCACGCGAAACTGTTCTTATTGATTGAAAATAATTGACCGTGAGAGTATTCTGTGGGTAAATTCATCTGTGTAATGATGCACATGTTTCCACTAGATGGCCCTTGAACCCAGCTGTGTTGCATCTTTGGCAGTCATGTTTTATTAACACTTGATTTGATTACTACTTAATGTTTTTGCCAAAAAGAAAACTGACTCTAATTTCACAAAGATGGTCTTTGAGTTTAAAGAAATAATTAGGTGAAGTTAAAATGGAAAATAACTACCTGTTGTGAACATCTTCTAAACCTAAAACTTTGCAAGATGATCAATGAAAGTTCCAGCTATTACTGTGTTCAACTTTAATGCTCATTTCTTATTCTTTCTATCCAACATAAAATAGTGAAACTGCATGTAGGAAACAGTTTAAGTGCTTCCCGCATGAAAACATGCCAAACTAAAAATAGACCATGTCAATGAAAAACAACCTCTCAGTGTTAGGCATTGTACAATATGTTCTCCTCATTTGAGGAAGTGGTTTGCTTTCCGGACGGTTTCACATGCAATGCTCTTTGAACGAATGATATTAAAATCATCTCACTTAATAGCTTGAAATTATCTGTACTTTGGAAGAAAAAAAACAAGTCTGATTGTCTGTTTTGACGAATAACGTCCCATGCAGAGGCTAGTAGGTTGAGTACAGTGAAACCAAGAGCACCTCGTTGTGGGCTGGGAGATGTCAGTCACTATCTCATGTTGGACATAAACTCTTGCTCTTCCTGCAATGATGGATTTCTCTCCCGAGCTACCTCATAAATACATCCGTACTAAATCCCTTTCCCCTCCACTCCTCACATGATAGCCTGTAGGTTTTGGTTCAGAATATTACAAGATTCCTGGTGTTTGTTTTATGGGTAAGGTACGCTGGCAGGATATACCCACATAGAGGGGTGCTGCTAGGCTTTATAATATACTGATACAGTATGCATATATATACAGGTCCTTCTCAAAATATTAGCATATTGTGATAAAGTTCATTATTTTCCATAATGTAATGATGAAAATTTAACATTCATATATTTTAGATTCATTGCACATTAACTGAAATATTTCAGGTTTTTATTGTCTTAATACGGATGATTTTGGCATACAGCTCATGAAAACCCAAAATTCCTACCTCACAAAATTAGCATATCATTAAAAGGGTCTCTAAACGAGCTATGAACCTAATCATCTGAATCAACGAGTTAACTCTAAACACCTGCAAAAGATTCCTGAGGCCTTTAAAACTCCCAGCCCGGTTCATCACTCAAAACCCCAATCATGGGTAAGACTGCCGACCTGACTGCTGTCCAGAAGGCCACTATTGACACCCTCAAGCAAGAGGGTAAGACACAGAAAGAAATTTCTGAACGAATAGGCTGTTCCCTGAGTGCTGTATCAAGGCACCTCAGTGGGAAGTCTGTGGGAAGGAAAAAGTGTGCAGAAAACGCTGCACAACGAGAAGAGGTGACCGGACCCTGAGGAAAATTGTGGAGAAGGGCCGATTCCAGACCTTGGGGGACCTGCGGAAGCAGTGGACTGAGTCTGGAGTAGAAACATCCACAGCCACCATGCACAGGCGTGTGCAGGAAATGGGCTACAGGTGCCGCATTCCCCAGGTCAAGCCACTCTTGAACCAGAAACAGCGGCAGAAGCGCCTGACCTGGGCTACAGAGAAGCAGCACTGGACTGTTGCTCAGTGGTCCAAAGTACTTTTTTCGGATGAAAGCAAATTCTGCATGTCATTCGGAAATCAAGGTGCCAGAGTCTGGAGGAAGACTGGGGAGAAGGAAATGCCAAAATGCCAGAAGTCCAGTGTCAAGTACCCACAGTCAGTGATGGTCTGGGGTGCCGTGTCAGCTGCTGGTGTTGGTCCACTGTGTTTTATCAAGGGCAGGGTCAATGCAGCTAGCTATCAGGAGATTTTGGAGCACTTCATGCTTCCATCTGCTGAAAAGCTTTATGGAGATGAAGATTTCATTTTTCAGCACGACCTGGCACCTGCTCACAGTGCCAAAACCACTGGTAAATGGTTTACTGACCATGGTATCACTGTGCTCAATTGGCCTGCCAACTCTCCTGACCTGAACCCCATAGAGAATCTGTGGGATATTGTGAAGAGAACGTTGAGAGACTCAAGACCCAACACTCTGGATGAGCTAAAGGCCGCTATCGAAGCATCCTGGGCCTCCATAAGACCTCAGCAGTGCCACAGGCTGATTGCCTCCATGCCACGCCGTATTGAAGCAGTCATTTCTGCAAAAGGATTCCCAACCAAGTATTGAGTGCATAACTGTACATGATTATTTGAAGGTTGACGTTTTTTGTATTAAAAACACTTTTCTTTTATTGGTCGAATGAAATATGCTAATTTTGTAAGATAGGAATTTTGGGTTTTCATGAGCTGTATGCCAAAATCATCCGTATTAAGACAATAAAAGACCTGAAATATTTCAGTTAGTGTGCAATGAATCTAAAATATATGAATGTTAAATTTTCATCATTACATTATGGAAAATAATGAACTTTATCACAATATGCTAATATTTTGAGAAGGACCGGTATATATATATATATATATATATATATATATATATATATATATATATATATATATATGAAAATCTTAGACAGGTCAAAAGGTTACAAGTATCCATGTTTTGCGCTTCTTCAAAAAGACCATTAGTCAAAAAATAACCAAAAGGGAGAAAGAGCAATAAGTGTAAAAAGGTTGGTGTGGTAACGATGGCATGCAGGGACATCATTTACCTTGAAGACCTTTCTCAAACAGGTGTTGTGAACTGCAGCATTGAACTTGTTGAAAGACACAGTCATTACCACACAGACAAGAGCCCTCAGTCAAAAAGGGATGCCCACTGCAACATCTTCAAATAACCACTCAGTCTTCGATGCCCACTCAGAACTAGAAGCACTATTGTTCCATTAAAGTAAAAAGCTCCCAGGTCATGATGCATCCTCCTGCACTGTGCAATGTATAAAACATTTTTTGCCATGCCTACAAAGCTTAGAAATAGATTGAGGGCAACAACTCGAAGGGTAAAAAGTACAAAAATAAATTACATTTTTTCCAAGGGAATTTCTTGTCTAAGTACATTGTTCAAGTCTTCATTACTACAACATGATCATTTCTTCGTTTACAGCTAAAATAAGGATTCTGGCTAGCTTAACACTTTAAAGTTTTAAGATGTACTGTATATGCAGCATTCATGTAATCATTTAAGATGGTTCTTTTAACATGTCATTGTTTTCTTTAAATTTAATCTGGAGTTGTACATGCCTACGACGCCTATGACCCACACTGAACCACAAGGGGACACAAGGTTTCACAGGGCTGCTCAGACTTGACATGGCTTCAAGGCATGAGCTCAGCAGCACTGACAGATTGGTACCATTTCTCTTTGTGATTTATGGGCGGCAGACAATGACGCAGATAGGCTAAAAGTTTCGCTAAAGGAAACTGAAGACAGCAAAGGGAGTGGGACACAGAGTCTAGTTGGGTGGAGGTGTTTTGTCTTAAGCTAAAAAGTCCTCGACCAGAGGGCAGGGTGTGAAAGGGAGGCTATCCAGGTGGTGCACGTAGGCTGCCCGGCTTTCATTCCGACTGGGTCAGTTTACCTCTCCGTCCCCATACACTGACCCTTTAATATGGGCTATACCTCCTCTTCTTTCACCCTGGCTTTTATGGCCCCATGTAAATCTCTCTCCGGTAACACAAGCTTGTCAACCCCCTTTCTTTTCAACACATTTATCCTCATGGAGAATTCAAAGAGGCACTGCGGCAGGGAGGCGGTATGCGGGCTTATAGGACTTGAAATAGATTGAAAGAGACTGCGGGATGATCTAAAAGGAGAAAGTCCGAAGTGAAACCTTAGACATGGGAACGCCGGACACTTCAGTGGGCAAGAAAGCCCTTCTCAGATGAAAGGCAGTCGTCCATCAATAAGTCATTAAAGCAGACATGTAGACCCAGAAAACGGAACACTGACAATCACAGTCGTCCCCAATTCATGCGTAAGCACACATGAAGGGAGATTACAAGGTGAGAGTGATCCTTGCCTAGGAATTAATAAAACATTACAGGAAAACTGAGAATTAAGTCAAATGAGGAAGTGATGAGCACCATCTGGTGGATTTTGTTTTTATGGTTGTATATTACTCTCCATGTGATGAGGACAAAAACTCCACTTTGTAATCATTGCAACAGTGGAAAGTAAGAGCAAGGAGGCCACTAACTGCTTAAATAGGATTACCTTTTACCACACAAGGTTCTGCAATAAACTACCAGCGTGGGTATTCTGTTGGGTTTATACCCTCAGCCCTATTTGTTTTCTATGAATAATAAAAAGTGCTACCATGGACGAATGAATAAACAAAAACACTTAATTCACGTAAGAGTTGTCCCAAAAAAGCACAATGTTAAAGTACAATGTTCTACAAAAGTATTTTGAACTTTCCCACATTTTGTGATATTACAACCACAAGCTATATTTTATTGGCTTTTTGAACTAGTACTAAGTAAAGCTCAATGGTAGAGGGAAATAATACATGGATTTGAAAGCTTTGCTGCAATAACAGCTTTTGGTATGTCTCAACCACCATTGCACATCTACAGACTGAAATGTATTTTCTTTGCAAAAAACATCTTGCTACAGGATGGAGAGCTTGTGTGAACATCTTGACTTTGACTAGGCCATCGTAACACATCATTATGCTTTGATCTAACCCAGTCCATTAGAGCTCTAGCTATATGTTTATGTCTTTGTGCTGCTGTAAGGTGAACCTCCTAGTCTCAAGTCTTTTGCAGCCTCTAATTAGTTGTCTTTTCTGACTGTCCCATATTCCCACCAACTCTGAACCTGTCAGAAGAAAAAATTCCCACAGCATGGAGCTGCCACCACTATGTGTAACAATAGGAATAGTGTGTTCAGTTCAAATCCTGTTCAAGGTATTTCCAGAATGTGAAGCCTAATTAGCAAGCAAGTTATTTAACAAAAAAAATCAATATTAAATTAATTACACACAGATGGACTCTGTTTACTAATTAAGTGACTTATGAGAACAGTTGTTTGCACTGGATTTTATGTTGGGTTATCAGTGTAAAGGGGGCTGAACATTTGTAAACAACACACCTTTCAGATTTTTATTTGAAAAGAATAATAAAGCTCAAATTCTTTTTTTCTTATACATAAAACCCCAAGAAAAACACTAAAGTTTGGTGTTTTAAGGTTGCAAAATGTGTTGAAAGGGGTGTGAATACCTTTTGTAAGGTGCTGCAAATGCTACCTGCTAAAAAAAAGAATGCTGCATGACCAACTTCATCCGAACTTGATAAGCCACTAACTTTAACCCAGGTGGTCCAAACTATGGTGTCCCTGACCCTGATCAGTCTTAGTTAATCAGTAAGAGCTATTATAGACTCGCAGAGGTCACACTGGCACTTATTCATGTTGCTAATGTCAAACACTGAAACCAGTAAGGTTCTGAGGTGAAGCATATAACAAAATTTACTGGGCAGTAAATTTAGCCACTTTGGTGAGCATAGTGACAGCACAGTGTTGGGTTCTTTGCAATAAAACCTGTTTTCTGGGAGAGTAAAACCGCAGCAAAGGTGAAGAGGTTGCTACCAGTCAAACGTATTTCATAATATGTCCTAATACGATTGCGTTCACCCTGCCGTTTCAGTAACAATGTGCAATATCAACCTCGGGAAGCTTTAATAATTCAAATAGGGGTCCGTTTTTGCTGAATTTGTTTCACATCACCTTTCCAAATAGCTTTGTATTTTCTCGGTATCGTTGCTACTAGGTGTTCACTTTAAAATTTGCAGCTGCAACTCTCTTAGCCTGTGCACAGAATCCTAATCATCCAGGCTGACTTGAGCTCCAGGCCAAGCAAAGATTTCGATTTGCTTTACTGGCAATTATTGTTTAAACTGCCGTGGATGAAAGTGAGTCATTGTAAAAATGTTTTAGCCATCACTTGTGGGTCACTTTATAACAACGACCCCCACCCCATTCCTGGCCATCTATTGGGTCGGGGTGGCTCTGGGGCTCTTAGTGTTTTAATGAGGGACAATTCACTGAACAAACATACAACCAGCTGAGAGGTCACACAGCTCTCCTTGCCCTCTTTCACTCCAGGGTCAGGCTTGTTTGTTTGTGTGAGGGGTCCTTAACACAGAATTTGACACAGAAACACATTAGCCTGTTTAAGGATTAGGGCCCTTAATGAACCCAAAGGTGCCAAAATATAAACCATGAAAAAGACTCAGATACTTATTGTATTTCTGCTGTAATGAGAGATGAGAAGCAGCTATCATTATTGAAAACTATTTTTACTAAAAGCATTATTAATTCAAATCTTTAAGGAGTTTTGTTTTTGTTTTGTTTTTTAATTTAAAGATAAGGGAATACGCAAAAACCCATCCGGTGTTCTGACTTTTTGTTTCACTATGTGGCACGTCAGCATTTTTTAAATTACTTCATCCATTCATGTTATGTTGCTTTAAGTGATAGCCCCTCCGCCATTGTTGCGATTTGAGATTTGATGTCTGGCCTCATTTGTAAACCAGTCTTTGACCTGAATGAGGTTTCCTAAATAAATAACACTGACCTAAATATGAACCAGACAATTTGATCACTTTGCCACCTGGTGGAAAATGCCTATTGCTTCCTGTAAAGGAATCACAGCAGAGTTGCCATTTTCACAATTATGCCATGTCAGAGAATGAGGTGCATAGTGGCAAACGGATATCGCTCTGTCATCCGCATATAGGAAAAGGACACAGGCTGGGTTGTGTTAGAAAGATGCATCTTGAATGACTGACAGCAGGACGACACCATAGCTGGTCTTTTCCTGCCTACTGAGCAGCTAATGGTGCAGAGAGCATTTCCCACCGGGGGAGACAAACACCGAGGCCCTGCTATGATGCCAGATGTGCTGTCAGGTCTGTATTGTCAGCAGCAACAAAGCACACACTGGGCTCAGTGCTTGTAGCCTATTCGCATTCATAGTGAGATACCCTGCCTTTCACCATATCTCTACAAAAAAAAAAAATGCAGATCATGCTCTACCTGATGTGGTTTAAAAGAGAAAAGCATCAATTAATCCTGCTGCTACCAACATAGTCTAGCATTGAGTATAGTGTTATCTATAACATTTACTTGTTATTTTGATTTGTCTTAAGAATAAATAAGTAATCAACACCCACTAACTTTGGCAGTATCTTTCAATGTGTCTGTTGTGCAGAGCATTAACCCTTTTTGGCATTTTTCTGTTTACACTAATATAAGAGTTTGAACTATTAGTCAGGCTATCTGTTTGGTAGTAAGCTTCACTTTACTTAGAGAATCAGAATCAGCTTTATTGCCAAGTTCGTACATACAAACAAGGAATTTGACTCCGGTACACTTTGCTCTTTTGTTCTGTTTTTGCATTACAGAATATACAAATTTACAATGTACAATATACACATATATAATAAAAGGGTGCATTTGCAACATCTGTATGCTGTTGTTTTGTACTCTATTGAATGTTCATCAGAGAAACAGCCTGGGGGAAGAAACTGACTCTGTAGCGGCGGCCTGAAGGCAAAGCTCTGAACAGTTTATGTGCAGGGTGTGTGGGGTCTGCAGAGATTTTAGCAGCTCTTTTCCTGACCCTAGACCTGTATAAGTCCTGGATGGAGGGAAGGTCAGCCCTGATTATTCTCTCTGCAGACCTGATTATTCGTTGCAGTCTGGACCTGTCCTGTTTTGTGGATGAGCCAAACCACACTGAGATGGATGAAGACAGGACAGACTGAATGATGGCAGTGTAGAAGATGACCAGCAGCTCCTGTGGAAGGTTGAACTTCTTGAGTTGCCTCAGGAAGTACAGTCTCTTATGGGCCTTCTTTCGAACAGTGTCTATGTGTGAAGACCATCTCAGGTCCTCAGAGATGGTGGTTCCTAAGAACCTGAAGTGGTCCACGGCCGATACAGTGTTGTTGAGGATGGTGAGGGGGGTGTATGGGGGTGGTGTTCTCCGAAGGTCCACCACCATTTCCACAGTCTTGAGTGGGTTCAGTTCAAGGTAGTTCTGACAACACCAGTGTACCAGCCGATCCACCTGCTGTCTGTATGCAGACTCATCACCATCCTGGATCAGTCCAATGACAGTGGTGTCGTCTGCAAACTTCAGAAGTTTCACGGACGAGTCCGATGAGGTGCAGTCATTTGTGTACAGAGAGAAGAGGATGGAACACACCCCTGGGGGGCACCTGTACTTATTGATCTGGATCGGGAGAAGATGCTCCCCAGTCTCACCTGCTGCTGTCAGTCCGTCAGAAAGCTGTTGATCCACTGACAGGTGGAGGCTGGGACTTTGAGCTGGGTGAGCTTCTGGTGGAGGATGTCTGGTATGATGGTGTTGAAGGCCGAGCTGAACAGGATCCTGGCGTACGTCCCTGGACGGTCGAGGTGTTGCAGGATGAAGTGTAGACCTAAGTTAACAGCATCATCTGCCAACCTGTTTGCTCGGTAAGCAAACTGCAGGGGGTCCAGCAGGGGGCCTGTGATGTCTTTCAGGTGCTTCAACACCAGCTGCTCAAAGGATTTCATGACCACAGACGTCAGGGCTACAGGCCTGTAGTCATTTAATCCTACGATGGTGGGTTTCTTGGGAAACGGGATGATGGTGGATTGTTTGAGGCAGGAGGGGACCTCACATTTCTCCAGTGACTTGTTGAAGATCCTTGTGAAGATCGGAGCGAGTTGATTTGCACAGGCTTTCAGGCATGATGGGGAGACGTTATCAGGTCCTCCAGCTTTCTTTGTTTTCATGCGCAGAAAGAGTAATGAGTGGATCTACTTTAGTTTCCAAACCATGACTGCCCCTGTTTTCTGTAACAAGTAATGCCAAAATATCGCCCCACTAGTTACAGAGGGGTAAGTAAAGCATCTTTCTTTTAGCCAGCTGATCAGAAGTGCGCAGCAACTAGACGTGAAGGGGTAGCCTGCATTATTCTATTGCAGTGTTTCCACTACACTGCAATGTAGCAGCCCTTTCTACAGGAATCACTACAGGAACCTTTTCCAGGAAATTTGGCTGTTTCACAACTGGAACTGTCTCTACTTTCCACTTCAAAAGTGAGGGAACATGTAAGTCTGCTTCTATGAACTTTGTTGAAACTATAATTCTTAACTTTAAACCTCTTTCTCAGCCAGTGAGAAAGTTAAAAACTTTACTGGTTTCAAATAGATAATTGCTTAAAACCCTTGGTAAACCCTGATACGAGTAACCAGTCAATTCCTTACAGACATGACCCTCCCCCACCAGACTCCCATCTGTCACATGGAGCAGCAGCAACACAATGACCAGATCAAAAGAGTGCTCTAATGAGCAGGACTTTCTGTTGTTAAAAATTCATTCACTGCCTATTGCTGTCAAACAACCAACAAACAACCTCCTGCAATCACACTGCTGCTGTGATCTGGTTCATGTAAGGACTCTGGTTTGTTTATCACCGGTACTGGCATATTTTGCAAAGTAATTCATGACTCAACACTTTGTAGCTTGTTCGACACAAAACTCAGACACTGTGTTGACATGGTCTGACGCCAGCACAGCAGCCTAAGCGGACAAAAACAAGCGCCTCTGCATTAGTTTATTAGTTGTTGGGGTTTTTTTTTTTCAGCTATTCTCACGCAACTGTAGCAGAGGGAAGCACGACTCGGGCAGAGCAAGACCACTGCACAGGTGGGTGTGTGGAAAGTTATCGATCTGATCTCACAATGGACATCTGTGTCTGTCGGGGGGGGGGGGGGGGGGGGGGGGAATGATGCAGGCAGACAACAAGAGCAAGACAAGCAGGTTCACTAAAAGTTCACTTTGTTTCGCAATCATCTGACATAAAGAACTTTTTTTTTTCTCTGTCACATTTTGGTTTGTTTCTCCTCCGCACACACTGAACAATGACAGTCAAAGTGTTTACTTGCACACAGTGAGTTAAGATTTGCTGGTGTTGGGCAAGAAAAGGCAGCCTTAAAGGAGATAAGAGGCACATCAGCCACTACATTATCATTTAATTATCAAAGCAGAGCGAAAATGGGCCTGCATGGGCCGGAAATCACAAATGATGCCAAAAAATCTAGCACAAGGTTGAACATATTTTTGAGGTGCAGCAAAGCCACAAGCCACATGGGCTTGTAAAAACAAATTGTCCATACTTCTTTAAGTTTATTTAATCATATGAGATATAAACGTTGATAGGAAGCAGTGAGTTTTCCAATGAATCAGTTCTCTGTGGCTCCTCTGCTGATAGGTTAGAGTTGTATGAAAAAACATTTTGAGAACTCCATATGAAGGAATCTTATTTGAAAAAACATCACAGGACCAAAAATAGAAAGGTAATTCTAACAGATATGCATTATACAAGTGAATACAAAATGGATGCTTTTAAAAATTTGATTTATGACATTTTGTTGCCTCAGAGTTACAAAGCCAGTGAGCAATCATACTCTGTGAAGAAGGAATAAAAAAGCCCTGAAGATAGTTCAAAAATTTGACGATGGAAAGACACAATTTTGCTCAACGTATTATTAGGCCAGGCAGCCGCCAGCATTCAAACACGTTAAATCTCATGAATCACATTGAGTGAGGAAAGGAGAAGTGAAAAGAAAAAAACTACTGCTCCATAATCCCGGGAAAGGGAAAAGGTCAAATGTAATGCAGGAGTCACCATTCCTAAGGTCCTGTCATTGATTCCAGGCAAAATTTGGTGAGAAAGACTAATAAACAGTTTGAACAGTAAAGATATGAGGCAGCTCATTTTAGAGATGCAAGATAAAGTTTAGCTTTAGCTGCATCAAATACAGAAAGGGTGGTTTTTAAGGTCCAGCAAAACAAAGAAATCATCATAATAATCTCGTTTTTCCTCTGATGATTGATTTAGTTCGGGGATTAATTCGTGCAAATCTGAGTAATTGCTAGATATTTCCATTTTTGAATTCTGGCCAGAAAATGTTTTCTTACCAGAAAATGTTTTCTTACCAACACAGTCCTCAAAGTCCGGTAAGGCTGCTATGGTACAAATCATTGTTATAGCTTAAGTAAAAGTTGTTTTTGTACTTCTGATTATTTCTATCATATTCAATTATTCACACAACCCCCATTCATGAACATGTTTCTACATTGTTTGAAATAAAAAATGCAGTATTAGCTTGTATTTCTAATAGTAGTTAGCCTGGTCAATAAACATATCAGTTAGCAAATCCCACTGGAACTAAAGCATGATTAATTTAGGTTAGATGTTATTCCCTGATTCAATTTCCTACTTCAAAGTTAAATCGAACAGCTGCTAGCAGTACTTGTTCTTGGTTCACTGTTGTCATTCAGCTTGTTTTGGGAGTTAAATTGTTCTCCACTGCAGTTCCCTTTTAATCATTGTGCTTCATCAAATCATCATTTCAGCTATCAGCATTCTATGTTATAAATCGTAGATATTTGCTAATAATTGATATCAATATTTTTTCAGCGCACCAATGAAGGCAGCTTGAGAACTGTAGTCTTACATCACAAAAACAAAACAACACAAGCGAAGCATTCAGATTTGTTCTCACTGCTTGATTGGTCAAATACTGCAACATAATGCTGCATTCCACTTTTACACAGAGGGTAAAATTTGAAAGTTTGTAGTTGGAAAAATTAACAAAATGGTTCCGAAAACTCATAGTTGTAGGCCGGAAATTCAGAGGTTTTTCACCGACTCTGACATTGAAAACCCAATATGGCAACTTTGCATAGCTGAAAAATTCAGTTATGACACAGGTAAGATAGATAAAAATAAATCATGAGATTCTGCTTGAGTCACACAAATATTGTCAAGAATTCAGTAGAAGAATCTAAGAATACTGCATGAACGTTAGGAATTAGTTAGGAATCAGTTAACAATATGTCAAATGCATCTAAGAATCAGGTACGATTAAAATTCTATGTGTCCCTATTCTTGACAATCTGTGGGATTTTTCATCAAAATATAGTAAAAATTAATGAGAGACAAGCAGATGTAAATTTTATTTGAATTATGAGTGTTGATATTTTGAAGGTAAAATTTCAATAATTGTTGTTGCCAAAAAACATTAAAAGCTAAAGAGCTTGTTTTTGGAAATATACAAGATACAGTTATGTATTTGAAAAATATATGTTTTCTTTTTGTTCTTTTATTTGGTGTTTTACTTTTCTTTATTACTTATTTTCTGTATTTCTCATTTTTCCATTTCTTTCCAGGGCCAGAGAAGAGATTTGGGCAGTTTTAGATGGTACAATGGCCCTGAGTGATCAAAACAATGCTTCACAAATCCTCGATTGAGTAAAGAACACATAAAAAAGCTTAAGAATAAATAAGGAATTGGTTTTTATCCTTAGAATGGGCAACGAAACTGAGATCTTTTGGATTTGGGAGTTCTGCATCAAAAATTTTGAACAGCTCAAAACCTTTTCAATGAATTCCAGATGGCTCAAGAATTGTAAGAACTGACTAAGAATAAAAAAAATCGGTTACAATTACAGGAACTTATTGAACAAAGAACCCTAAACCTTTGACATTCTTGCCGATTTAGATTTTCTCTGTGGAATAGGGCCATGAGATGTCATTCCCAGATCCAAGTTTTGATTTTGGAGATAATTGTGATAACTTGACAAAATCCATTGTTCCTGGTTTACTATTGCTGGCTGGTATTATAATTTTCCCTACTATAGCTCTACATTACAGGTAATTTGTTTGTTTCAAGTGCCACAAAAAAGCAAGTACCACGAGAGGTACCTGTACAACAGTTTGGAAATAATGATATTAATGTTTTGTTTAACACTAGTTACTTAAATAAGTTTGATTGAATTCCAAAATTAATATAAATAAAACAATTTACCATCTTTTATTCCCACTTCTCCCATTTTTCTTTAAGCACCAAATTGCCCAGGGAAGTATAAATGTAAAGGATTGACATTTTGGGCAAAGCATTCATTTGCTTTATTTGGGAAAAACAAGAGACAATCAATACTCTCCTGTCAACTCTGCAATTATGGAGATGAAGGCAAAGGTCAATTAGCCAAGCTTAGTCTGAATACTGGGAGCAGTGGGAGAGCTTCAATTTTGACTCTCTCTCCAATTATTCAAACTATCCCTCAGCAGCTTAACACTGAGTAATTAACTTGTGCAACATTGTGAGAGAGCACTGAGTGTACACAGTTGTGGTTCAGACAGAGAAACAATGTGCTGAAACTCGTTAGGGAGTTCTGCAAGCAAAGAAGAGCCGAAGATTTAGGTAATTATTCTCAGTGGGACAAATTTAGCTGCCTATGCATTCTCCTACAAAAACTATGATTGCTGTTAAAGATATCTTCAAAGGCTGTTATCAGTTTATAAATAAAAATGCAAAAGATACTTCTAAAATTATTTACTGTCACATCTGAAATGTATTCAGATCTGAAAATTCCAAAGAAATACCTCTTTCAGCCAAACAGCTAGAAGAACAGAAGGATACTGGGCTCTCAAAATTACCTGGTGCCGCATCAAATACCAGTAAAACAGATGTTCCATGATGGACTTTTTCTGTGAATTCTCAGAAAAGCTTTGAAATATTACAGGGCCCAGTTTTTTGTGATATGTGCAAGTCATTATTAGGCACAACCACCTGACTAAATTGCTGACATTTCTTTCAGACTTGTTTTGCCTTTAGCTTTATGGACATTTATGTCTACAAATTATTTTGAGCAAAATAAATTTTTTGTCAGTTTATTTTATAAAGCTTGCTGAGTACCACATGTCATCCTACCCCATGACACTTTCCAGAGAGGTCATAGTGTCATAAATATGAGAGGAAACAGGAACTACTTTCTGTGTTAATTCAGTTCAGTTGTCTAAGTTGGATGACAAAAGTTCCATTTCAACACCAAAAAAGTCACGAGTATAGGTTTTTCAAAAAAACAGCATCGTTGTCTTTTATTGACCACTGGAACTTTTGTGCACTCTTTATTGGCAATGGCTTTTCTAAAATAAATTTAATAGACCACTTAGGATACAGTGTTTGCAATTTTGGTCAAATATTAGCATATTGTCTTGCTTTTCAAGGAAGATAGTGGTAATATTTCTATCTTCAGCATGTCCAGATAGAATAACAAGCAAAAAAGCATAAATATCCAGGTCTTGGTTAATGTGTTCCCCTGCCAATTTCCACCACTAATCTACCAACATTTTATACACATAAACTCTTCTGTAGTTTTTAACTTACACTTGGCTTTTATTTATTATAATGAATAATGAAGAGTAATAAAAAGGCTTAAATGTCACCTTTGGTTGGCTTTTTCCTGTCTGGGGACTTTGGCAAATATTACACTAATCCTATTGCTTAAGGATACTTAGATACTTATCTGTTTTTGCCACTTTACACTTACATAACTGTAATATTCTTTTATCAGGTTTACCTAAGTACACGTATCAGATGCTACAGAATACAATGGCTTGGGTTTTGACAGGTAAACGTAAATATTTGCAAATCACTCCTGCACTGGCTAGAAGAGGCTAAAGGGGAATCAGATGGAGGGCAGAACATAGAGGAACCAATAAAGAACAATGAAAACCAATGAGCTTATATACTGAGGTAAGGGCGGAAAATGGTATTGGATTCAGGTGAGCTTAACCAGGAGAATGTGGAACAGCTGTGGAAGAGAGCAAAAGGGAGACTGAGGACAGGTGACTAATAACCACAAAGGAAGCTGAACAAGACACAGAGAAGCTACAAACCAAGGGTGAAAAGACCAACACTGATCTCAGAGAATAAACTAAAATACTCAGAGAACACAAGAAACAAGCAAGAAACAGGCAAAGGAATGAACCAAATGAACTGAATACCATGTGACCTTTCAAACATAATTAAACAAATAAATAATCAGAAAACCAATACTAAGGAAAATCAAAACCCAAGCATTGAAGGATCTGTTGCTTTTAACAAGTAAAAATGCTAAATGATCATGCAAAGCTACATTTGCCAGAACTGTTAACTACCTACTGTACATGTGCCTTCCATTTCCATCATTGTGTCCCCAGGGAACAAAATGGCCACCAAACCAAAATCATTAAATGATTACCTGAACAGGCACAAAAGGGTTTAGACTACTAATAGATTTCCAAATAGCATGCATGGTCTAAGTCTGTTTGGACTGTTTGTTTTAAAACCTGGATATTCTGCTGATTTTTCTTTGTTTAAAAAAATGAAACATTCAACACATCCACTGAGAAACATTTAGCTTCTGCAAAAAGTGTAAAATGTAGTATAGTAATGACTATGCAGGGTGATTTAAATGAAGCTGTTTTGTTTTATGTCAGAACTTCAGAAGATCAACATAGTTTTCTACTCAACACAATAATAATTTCTACAATAGGCGCTCCAAGTTTTGAGTGTCACAATATTAAAAACATCCTCTAAAAGCATCCAGTCTCAACATCTGCTAATATATGTGTCTATGTCACCTAATTATGACAGAAAACATATAAAACCAGATGGAAAGCTCCCAAGAGGGTTGAGGGGGGCCCTCTTTAACTCTATTATCCCATGCACACACACACATAATTACACAAGCACACACACACACACGTCAATCTAAGACATAAGCAGCTTGTAGATACCAAAGAAAGTAGTTCTTAGATTTCCAGAACTCCCCTAGGGGCAGGAGGTCCATGATGGATCACACATTGATTTGATTTGAAGTGAATGTGAAAGCTGCCATCCTTGCCCTCTGCCAGAGAGGTGAACCATGATTGAGCAATGACTGTCTGGAGGGTTCACTCAGAAAACTGTAAGTGGACAGGCTGGACCTGCTGCTAACAATCACCTTTTGTACAAATCGGCTGGAAATGAATTGTTGATTCACAGGGTGAAACAAAAAAAAACTGAATTTATGCTGCCAGCTATTTTGCCACACAGAGTCTCTGGGCTACTGATCTTTGGCACATGCTAAAATTAGCTTTTCCTACAGTTTCCATGGCAGTAAATAAATAGAAACAATTTTAGAGTTGCTTCATGGGCAAGGGAGATAGACCTAACTGCTATTCTCCTGTTAGCACAAGATGAAATAATGGTGTTATGTGTCACCATTCTTCACCTCTTCACATGTATGAGTCACAGTTTTTAGTGAGGTTCAAATGAGATTCCAAAACACCAGAGACTAGAAAAAAAGATGCAAGAAGATAACTATTTATCCAATGTTTCTGTTATTACACAAAGTATTACAGTAAAAAAAAAAAGTTGTTTCCTCAATTTAGAGATTATGTTGGAAGCATTACATACACCAAACCCACATAAGAGCTGAGATGATTATGCCAGTGTTACAGGATTTTTGGATATTTGTATCCCATTTTAAGAGTGTAAATTCTCTATTGAAGAGCTAAATATCTCATACAGTCATGGGAAATGGTGAGTTTCCATGTCTATCATGTACAGTCATTTTTAAAGTTAAGTACAACCTATGACAGAATAGCTTGTAGAACTTCCTTTAGTTGCAAAAATTATGCATTTCTTGTTTGACTTTATCTCACATTATTGTGGAGGAATTTTGACTCATTCTTCTTTACAACAACATTGCTTCAATTCACTGAAGTTTGCAAGGTACATAAAGAACTCCTCTTACGCCTTTTCAGTTTAACTGAGGTGTGGACTAGGCTATTGATTTTTGGATTTGTTTATTTTTCAACCATTCTGTTTTACATTCTGATGTTCCAATGATCAATTTCCTGTTTCAGGGCAGTTTCATTTGAAGTAATCTGTTAGAGAAATTTCCTCTTATTTGACTGTAGAATATTTTTTTATATGAGGGTGTTCATAACCAACTTATTCTCAGACTGCAAGGCACCCAGGCTCTCTGGTTGCGAAACAGACTCCCTCTCAACTGAGCTTTACAGTTAATATGTTGTGTTTGTGCTTATATATGTTTTGTTTGTTTGTGTTTTTTTGCCATACATATCTACTTTGGTCTCATTTGTCTAAAGAACATTGTTCCTAAGGTCTTGTTCATTTGGACCTCCATTTGGATGAAACTTTGCAAACCTAAGCCCTTTTGTTTATCCAACCATCCATCCATTTTGTATACACGTTTAATCTCTGCAGGGTGGTAGGGGGATGGTATTTATTTCAAGTGTTCAATGGGCAATGGGTTACTGTTCTGGGTAGACAACCTTGCTCCCACACACTCACACCCAAAGGCAATTTAAATTGGCCTATTAACCTAACAGGTTTGTGTACAGTATGAGGGAAACAAAGTATCCAGAGAGAACCTATGCATACACAGGGGAATATGCAAACTCCACACAGAATAATTCAGTCTGTCCTGTGTTTGTATTTATTTATTTAAAATGGGACAATGCATATTAATTAACATGAGCAGAGGTTCACATGTAAATATGCCAGATTTAGCCATTAAGGCTAATTTTCATCTGCAATCCCATAGCAGGTCGGTGTAAAAACATGACTAAGATATGATGCATATACATACAAGACAATTTAAAACAAGCACTTACAAAAATACCTTAACAAAGTGTTAGAAAAACAGTTATACAATGAACACAGAAACAAACATATATTTTTGAAAGACACAATGAATATAAACAATATACAACAGACACATTATTAATAATAAGATGTTAATAAAAGGCTAAATTAGACGATGTGGGCATATTTGATTGTCCAGGCGCCACTTTTTTACTGGTTTAGAGAAAGGTGTTAGTGACAAGATGTTCCTGAGATCTGTAGGAAGAGTGTTCCAGGTGTGTGATGCTCTCACAGAAAAAGACAACTACCCAAAACTGCTTTTTCTAAATGAACGTCACAATCTCCTCAGCTCTGGGCTCGAGTGCTCACACTGTTTCTCAGATGGATGTATTCTTGCATGGTAGGTGGAGCCATTCCATTGAGAATTTTAAATACTAATATCATGAAATTTGATCATATTCTCCAAACTAAGAAAATTATATTTTGATAGAATATGGAGGGACTGTGTCTTTTTGTCTAGAAGTTTCTTTGTACAATCTTTCAACGGGTATTAAAGTGGTTTTACAGGTTTATGTCCAACTGGTCAAACAGTAGTGGATGTCTTATAGAATCATGGCACTGAAGTACATCTTTGTGGCCTTAGTCGTTAAATCAGTTCAATTTTGTCTAAAGGTTGCTAAATTTAATTTAATTTTATTTGATACTTTCTTTACTTGCGATTTGAAAGTAAGTTTAGAATCCATAACAATACCTAACTATTTATTGAGTTTGCCCATCACTGTGTGGTTTGGCTCATCCACAAAACAGGACAGGTCCAAATTACAACAAACAATTACTTCTGCAGAGATGATCATCAGGGCTGACCTTCCCTCCATCCAGGACTTGTACAGATTTAGGGTCAGGAAAAGGGCAGCTAAACTCCACACATCCTGGTCACAAACTGTTTAGTCTTTTACCATCAGGTCGGCGCTACAGGAGCGCTTTTGGAAAACACCAGCCGCCACAATCACAATTTCTTTCCCCAGGCTGTCTCTCGGATAAACACTTAACAGTCAGAGTGCCCAGATTGATGCCATGCATATTTGCATCAATGCAACCACGACCTTCTCTTTTGTAAAAACAGTGTATATATACACATTTTTTAAAAAAACTTTTTATTTTTATTTCCCCTTTTTATCTATTTATATTTTGAATTTTTTCATTGACAGCAAAGTGGAACGGAAGTCAGATTCTTTGTTTGTGTGCACAAACTTGGCGAATAAAGCTGATTCTGATTCAAAAAGGCACTGACTGGCATTCAGGCTCAATACCTTCTCTCTGTAAGGCAGTGCTAACAACTGCCCCAAACCCAATACACCTGAATCAAATGGCTGAATTCCTTCATCAGCATATCATTACTTTTTGAACTTGATCAGACTTCATTAAACCTCCTCAATAGGATGAAATAAGAAATGGTAATTTTGTAGAATGATACTGTATAATGTTAATGTCATTGTGCGGTGATAATGATTAAATCATACCAGAGAATGAGTTTTTTTTACTTACTCTTATTTTTTGAAACCTTTAGCTGCTAAGTAGCTGGCATAAGATGCAGCTAGCTATGTTTAACATTCACACTTGACCAAAGACTTTTTATTATAGTGTTATCATTTTAAATCCTTGTTGAACCCACATGTTTCAAGTCACTTTAAATCTATTCTAGTTGAGCAGGGCATCTTAACTACATCTGAACAAATTTGTATTGATATTTTGCATAATGTTCCTGTTTGTTCCCATGTTCCCATTTATTGTTAAACTTAATGTTACACATTAGTACTTTTTTGGGTTGAAGAAGTAACCCAGTGTGCTCTTTTAAACCCATCTACCAAACCTGGTGTGCTAAATCAATACTGGGCTGGGCTGGTCCATATATGAGAACTGGGTAAGCAAAAATAACCCATATATAATTGTTCCTGTGTCCTATTTACAGGTTTATGTTTCAAGATCAGGTTGAGATTCCAGTTTCTTAAAAATCTGATCTCACAGTAATGATACCATCTATAAGCCTGTAGCAAAAGCTTTCACATTAAAGTGTGAAATATTACAGGAAACCCCTGTGATACCCAGGAAGCAATGTAACCTGCTATTTCTGTGAAATACAATGCAGAAACAAAACAAGAGTGTTTCATGAGAAAAAAACAAAAAAACAAAAGCACTGCTAAACGACTGTTTAAGAAAAGCTTCAATATCACCAGCAGCAGATTGAAAACAAAAAACAGGACTTTGTGTGAAAGACTATAGGTAAGGAGATTCCCAGGTAATTGTATGCAATAAACACTGTAAAACACACAAACGTGCCTGCAAATGGCAAAATGTGACAAGCAGTGACGCACTGAGTAAGAGCAGCACACACACTGCTCTTTCTGTCATAAAGATGTTATTGATGATAACCCAGAAGCTTTGTTGACACTCCTGATAATGACACTTTCTGCCACCTGCCTGGGGTCTGTCCTCTGTGGTCACTGCAGCTCAAAGCATATCTAAGTGTCTCACTTCTCGACAGATAATAATCAGTCTAAACATTACAGGTTCAGAGGAGCCAGTTCCCACCTGAGGCCTGAAAAACCTCTGTCTGTTCTGAGAGTTGTCACACTTTAACACATCCTGTGTTGACCTAATGTGGATAACTCATTTGTAGAAGACATTTGGAATGTGTTTTCACCAAATGGGCTTGTAGAGGTTGAGAAAACACAACGTTTTAGTTGCTAAAGTTTATATTGCCTTGCAAAAGTACCTATACACCTTAAAGGGTTTCACATTTGATGATATTTTAGTTCATTTTTATTTGACAGATCAACACAAACTATTGGATTATTTTAAAGTGAAAGAAAATGGATACATGGATATAAATATCCAGGGCTGAACATCTCACAGAATACTTTTCAATTCATCCCCTGAAAATGGGAGTAGTTTGGCACAACAGCAAACCTACCAAGACACTTAGGGAACACAGCTAATAGGTAGAAGAAGGTGTTCCAGTCAGATTAGACCAGTTACATAGAAATACACTAAAGTCCGTGGTTGTAATGTGATAAAATGTAAAATATTGTTGTATGAATACTAATAACTGGAAGCAAGTTGCATGGGTCTTGTCTTGATGGATTGGCTTTCTTGTGCAAATTAAGTGCTTTTGCTGCTCTAAAACAGTGACCAGTGCCCATCCTGTATCCTGTCATAAACAACTCCAAGGCAAAATAATCAATGTCAGAGGACTGGAGACTCTTTGCTTCATGTCTTTGTTTACACAAAAAGACAATAATCCTCACAGATTTGGGGCAGTGGGAGGTGTGGGGGGGTTGTTGACAGCGTTGTGTATCAGCGGCTGGATCTACAATCTCTGCATCCTTTAGAAAAGTTCAGAATTCCAATTGTGCAGGAAAAATAAACCTGAGGGCAGCTGAATACAAAAGGGGCGTGGGTCCTCAACGATTGAGCTGAAGATCAGAAGGCTGAATGAGCCCTCAAAATGGGTTTGTTTGGCCGTAAATGCTTGTATTGTTTTAAATCCAAGAGGCACTACCATTTTGGCTCCATACAAGCCTGAGTATGCCACAATGTTTGACTACTGTCGAAGAGCTTCTTGTGTTTTCACCTGAGATGCTTACCAGCACAGGAGAAAACACTCAACAAACAACAAGTGTACCGGTGCAAGCTTCAGGTAAAACATAAAGCTGGCTCATAATCTGAAGTGTTTGACATTCACGAGAGGCTCCAGCCTGATCGGCAGACTATGACTAACTGTCTGACTCATAATCTGTGAGTGAAAGCAGAAAAGATATATATATTGTGCATCACCAACCGCTACATCCTGAAAACCACAGAAAGAAGAAAATAAAACAACTATTTGTTCTTGGTTTGGCTGCAGGCAGTCAGTGGAGATGGTGTCATCTTTCAGTCAGGGAGGCACAACAGAGGCGGTGGACTGTCCCTCTGGCCCCAGGTGATGTATGTCCCTCTGTCGGTACTTTGTTATGGTCCGGTGCTGGACATCGCTCCAGACCAGAGCTTAATGTCACAACAAAAAGATGGTCACATGATTGCATCCAGTTTGCAAGTTTTCCACCACTGTGGTTAAATAATAAATATAACATGTTTTTCTGTGTTGAGTGGTGCAATGATTCAGGAAACTGCCAGAGGCTATAGCTTTTATGCACAAAGCTTTTGAAAGGTTAATGTGGACTGTTTAAAAGAATAATCTGATGCTTCTTGACTTGTATTAGGCTTTCTCCAAACTCCCAATAAATGATGTTCAGTGATAGATTTTTTTGTAGAATATCACAAGTTAAAACATGGCATAAACTGTTTTAAGCTTAAATGCATTTGATATTATTAGTCCATTTACACAATAAATTAATGACAAATGCACACCATTTGTGTAGCAGATGAGCCAGAGAATTAATGTTTTTAACTCCTGAAGGTGCAAGCAGCTAAAGCTTATATGAGTTTGGAAAAGGACAGATAATTAGCTTTTGTGTAGAACATCACAACCTACCCTCAAGCCTTTTTTTGTTCTCAAAGTATGTGACACTATTATATAATATCTACAAGCTGCAATAAACTATGTAAAGACACATGTTCCTAAACAGTTGATGGCTAGTATTTGCTAAGTAAATGTAGATGGTGGTGTGATGTGTACAGTTTTATGATTTATGGCATATTTATATACTATATAATATTGGAATGACACTGGGAATACATATTGAACACACTTACAGAAATGTTATTTAATACTTTGTGAAAAAGCCTTTCTTGGTAATGACAAGTTAAAGATAATCTATGGAGAAACTGGTCAAATGCATTCCTCAGGCGTGATTCTGTCCCATTCTTCAAAAGAAACTGTTGTAAAATCTTGAAGGTTTGTTCAAATCGTCTACAGCAAACTATAAACAAGGTTCAATGTACTTTTTGTTCAGCAGTGGAGTCTTGCACAATGCTTTAACATAGGCTCCGTTGCAGTTGAGTGCTTTACTTATTGTTTTCGTGGGAAAAACTGAAGCTTCTGAAGCTCTCTTGGACAACTCGTGATTGTTCTTTTGGTTCCTCTATCAGAAAATCTTACTTGGGACATCTTGCTGTGGCTGGTTTATGGTAAAATTCTGTTCCGAAATATGGCTTCAACGCTTCTCACTGGAACATTCAGAACTTTTCAAATGCAACTGAAACCTTTGAAATTATTATGTCATGAGAGATATTTTTGGGAAGATTTCTATGTTTCTATGTTATATGTTTTTACCAGGCAGACCACTCCGTGCAATTCTTTGCTAAAGGGAAAACTTTTTTACTGACTGTTTTCCTGTACTCATGTCTGTATTCTAAATTGTAACATTTAACATTTTCACTTACATTCAAAAGTTCAAAAAATAAATTGCAAAGTTTTAAAATAAAAACCTGCCAAAATGGTTTGAAAGGCAATCTTATGGACTTCATTTGACATTATTTTAAAAACAACACAACAAAAATAAACTTGCAAGAATGCAAAATAGATTTGCATGGATCATGGCATGGAAAGCAGTGATGGCTTCATATTTATAATTTCGAATTAATGTAAGCTAAAAGTAATACCTGTAATCATAGTGGTAGGCTTGCATCAAGAGAAATGCTGGCTTGGCAACAGATTGTTGTCCTCTTTTTGTCATTTGACTCTGGAAAACCTATCTGCTCTCATCTGGCCTATTGTTCCTGTTAACTCGGATAATCATGACTGAGCTTAGCTCTCACCCACATCTCAGTTCTTTCAACCAAGCACACAGGCCAGATGGAGGACCTCCACCTGCAGAGCAACTGAAAGGACACTCGCCATTGTCTTCTGTCCCATGTGAATGTAACACAGTGGTTTCCAAGTAAGAAAAAAGTAAATCAAAGAACTCTTGCAGAATATGATTTAAAGTTTTTATTTTGCATCTTGATGCACAGAGGCACTGGCAGTTACATTGCCTTGTTTCTTTTAAAAAATATAAAAGAGCAGGTTCAAAATTGAACATATAAACTGGCATGCAAATGACAGTTTATATGTTCAATTTTGATGTTTAGATTTATTCAAAGAGGGCAATTTGGATTGTTTTAGTTTATTTACTGTTCAGCTATCACAGATGAACTCCTTGATCCACAGGAGGCCATTTGGCCAGTGTTAAAATATTGCTGCAAGATAAAAACCACAATGGAGACGTTGGTGAAAAAGGAAAAGCAACCCTGATTGCATTTATCATGGGCTCATAGAAAACACCCTTCCTTTGCAACAACTGGCTGCCTTTCTCAAGCAATCTTGTGACTTGCCTTGGAACTATGCCACACTTGAGATATATTTCTCCCCTAACTGCTCGAGGGCATTGTCACCCTTTTCAGTTTTTTTATTGGTTCATGACCTCGTGTCTAATTCTGCAAGGACTCCATGTCCGGACAGGCAGCAGAAGGATTCGGGCTAATAAGCGTGAAAATGTTCAGAGTGGTAAAATAAGCTGCCTTTCATTTGTCCCCCACCAACAATGCCAGACCAACAGTGTGTGGCGTAAGCTTGTTAGTACCCAGCAAGAATGATAAACCGTGACACTTTGGGCAATCAATACTTGAAACTGAATGAGATATTTGAGGTCTCCTTAGTAAAATCCACTGAGGAAGTTACTTCAAAGTCTCACGATTTTGTTCAAACTGTAGTAGCTTTAGCTTCAAGTTACTGGCATCCCTGATAAAACTTTGTAGGAAGCTATTTATTGCAGTAGAATAATCTCACATGGAAAAAGTGTTAAAAACCTATCCTTTGATTTAAGGGCTTTTATGCAGTGGAAATAATAATTGATTTTTAGTTTAAATAATTATTTTTGCAAACTCACTAGTAGTACAAATATGTGCAGCTATAGCAATTTCTGTAGGATAAATTGAACTAATATTAGGACCTTTTAAAAATAAATCCTTAGCTTTCTGTAAATATTATGTGACACAGAAGCCGCTTTCTCTTAGCTACTCTTCAAAATGAGAAATACATGAGAACATGCCGTTAAAATAATGATTCAAATGCCAAAATTATTGGCAGATTTTGATATAAAGGTATTATCATTCAACTGAGAAGTTTCTGACAATAGACAAGTCAGGCAACTCTCAAAAGATAATAAAAAATGTAAAGGGAGTTTAAAAATATATTTATCAGTTTTTATTTACATTTCATTTAAAACGAAATACTCATGAGCTCAACATCTTGGAGGTTGAAAGGCCTTCTTGCCATTACCCTAATTTTACAGTAGCTCCACCCCCCAGAGATTCTCTATCAGATTCAAGTTGGGATATCAATATTACTCCTAGTCTGAAGAAACATGTTAAATTTAAAGATTGCCTAAATGCTGAGTAAGTCACAAAATTGAAATAAGAAAATGGCATTTGGCCTTAAGTAGCCATGTCCACAGTCAGAGCAATAATTTAAAAGTGTAATTATTGTGTGGGGTGGGGGTCTCCATAACAACCATTAAACGATGTTTACATGCCAATGGGTTGTTTGGGAGGCATGTCAGGAAACGGCCTATTCTGTCCCATCACAGACATAAAAGAGTGGAGCTTTTACTAGAACTCTACTGGGATTTAAACTGGTATGGTGTTTTGGTCCTACAGAACTTACATTGAGCTATTTATGAAAAGCATTTTAGGTGCATGCACTGTAAAACTAAAGGTTTTAAAGCAAAGCACCTCATAGACATTATTTAGTACAGTGGATTCTCTGTGATGCTGAATAATACAGAAATGGTTTACTAGACCTAAATCAAACCTTCCATGGCCATCTCAGTCAATAGACCTGAATCCTTTGGTAAACCTATAGAGTGAGCTGAGAGAAGACAACATCATTGAGGACCCACAAAGATCTATAGAGATCATATTACTGAGGAAGAAATACATTTCTTTTAAGGACTTTTCCACAACTTTACTTGATCTGGTAATGGTAGTGAATAAATCAAATAGTGGAGTGTTAATTAGTAACAAAAAAGAAGATTCATCAAATTTTATAATGTCAGTGCCAATTTCTTTTTTTTTTTTTTTTTTTACTGATAGGCATAATTGTTGATATTTTTAACTGAAACAATGGGATTTGAATGTAATTTTTGTCTTGCCACACAGGTTTCTGCACAGGTCTGGATTTTACACAAAATTCATTAAGGTGCTCTGAACTTGACTCAAGGGTCATGCAAAAAGTGTTTAAATGGACCAATAACACAGAAAAGTAGGAAGTTTATATGGGTGAAGTCCAAAGATAAGGAGCAAGCTTTGTCCTTAAAGTGGTTCCATTGTTCAAATCCAAATTCTTTCTTTGAGCACAAATATAAATGGCGGGCACTCCGGATGCTTTTACATTTTACACATTTGTCTGTAAATATGTATAATAATAAAATTTTCTTTATGTCCACTAAATCCCTTCCTTTGCAAGTGGAAGTTCTTAAGAGTCACTCAGATGAAGAATAACACAGTGAGTTTATAGGCTCTTAAAAGAAAATAAAAGTTATTAATTTTTTTTATCTAACTCATTGAGGCTTGATGTGTCGTGTCTTTGAACAAGACAAAGCCCAAACAATGGTGTTGAACATGTGAAGGATGGCTCTCATATTGGCCTTGAGCCACCAACCGTAAACACACACACACACACGAACACTATAACCAACCTTCTACCTTGAAAAACAACCACACAGACAGAAAAAACAACAGAAAGGCGGCAGAACATTGTCTGATGAAAAGATAAAGAAGTTAGGCATTCCAATGTGAATAATGAACAAAGTATGCATAGAGATTCAGGGATGCATTCAGATCATCTAAGGTCATTTGGAAACAGCAGCGTTCACACTTCAGTCCTAGAGTATTTATGGAGGCTGTAACACATAAATTATGTCCAAAAAACATTCTGTTCATTACTTAGACTATGTGAATACTAATATAATAATATGCGGTTAACCATATTAATGAATGATAAACAGAGATGTTCCTGAGTACAAACATAATAACTGTTTATGATGTATATGCAAACACGTGCAGTTCTTCTTTGCACGCACTGAGCCAGAATGCAAATATGTTTCTTTGCAGTGTCCAGACATGAGATTAAAGGTGTTTGTGTCAAATCTTTTAGTGCTTTTGTAGCCAGCGCCCAAAATCAGCCTGACTAACAAACCTTGGATGTTATTTCGTGTTTTGTGATTTTTAAAAACACAGGAAAATGATATTTGAGCAGAGCTATCATTATGAATAATGATTCTGTGCAGACTTGCAGGGATTAGTTGGAACTGGAGACTTGGTGCTGTTGACTGAGCAGCTCTGCTCATTCTTCTCTTTATCTCACCGACATTCTCCTGCCTCGTTTCAATAGCCATTCTTCACTGGAGAGGGCCCTTCGCGGTCATTCACACTTTTCCCAATCTGTATTCTAAGTAGTTCGCAGATCTTTTGTATTCCGGGCCGATAGCAATCTGACTCCTGATGCTGACATGGGGGGGCTGTAGGTGTCCTCGAGGAACCAAAAATAAATGTCTTTTACCTCTTGGAGTGTGAAATCTTTTATAATAAAACCAAACTATATGTGCACATCGAGTCAAGACGTGATGGAAAAAATAGCAAAGCACTGTTTTTAAGGCTATGCAAGTGTAGGCATCAAATATTAGGTTCTTTATGTATAAAACTATACTTAAAATGCCAAGATAAACAATTAGAAAATGTCAAAAATCACCTGATATGAAAAAAGAAACAAACATGACTTTCTGTCACCAAGTATGAAATACAAAACTGTGAATTCAGAAACATTTCCTTTTGGGAATTTTGATAGTTTATAAATCATACACGTTTTTCAGAGCATCAAAAAGGGAACAGTAATGAAAGTGATTTGGAGAATGTAAATAATGAAATGCTGTATGCATTTTTGGTGAAATGCCAGGGCCTGCTTGGAGACAGATAATGTAGTAACTGCCTGTCTGAATAGTGCTGATAAGAGCATCATAACCATACAGAGGCCTTTCTTTGACAGTTTCTTCTCTGCAGGAGTGCAGCTGCAGGCAGATCTGAAGGACAACATGCTCAGGATTAATCCAGCTACATTTATAAGCCTTAGCACATTAATTTATTTTCTTTATGTCTCTTGAGTGTGATTGATACAGTATGTCTCGATTGTTGTAATATTGAAAAAGCTGTAATATTAGGAAGTTATAAATGTTTACATTCTCTTTAAATAACTACATATCTTCTCATTTTCATTCATTTTATTCATTCATCTTCTGTACTGCTTATTCCATAGTGGGTCACGGGGGGGCTGGTGCCTATCTCCAGCAGTCTACGGGCGAGAGGCGGGATACACCCTGGACAGGTCGCCAATCCATTGCAGGGCAACACAGAGACATATAGGACAAACAACCATGCACACACTCATTCACACATAAGGGCAATTTAGACAGACCAATAAACCTAACAGTCATGATTTTGGACTCATTCATTTCAGATTTCATTCGTTCTTTAATTTATGCGTTTGTAGAACTGCATTCTGAGCTTTTTACTGCCACTCAACTGGCTCTCAAACTATGGTACAACTTCCACTGTTAGTATTTGGGCTGCTTTTAGTGGTACTCAGAAATGTGGTCTCAATTGTTTGCAAGGTTTATTTGAACAAGTTAACTGTGTTGTAGAGCAAATTAGCACTAATAACAAAATTGCTCAAGCACTTCAATCTTTGCATCAAACACATACTTCTCAAAAGAGAAGAAGTGTTTGGAAAATGTATGATTTACTGAAGCAGAATACGGTGAAACAGGAAGACATCTGAGATCAAAACTTGTATTTTAATTACATTAAATCCAATTTAATAGTGTCCTGGCTCCAAGTTGGAAAACTAGTGGGATGAGCTAATTAACTTGCTTGGTAACCAAACTGACTAAGCCTCTAGGTCAGTTCATGCCTTTGCAATTTTGTTTCACTATTTTGTACAGACTCATTGCCATTATGTCCCTTGTTTGGATCCATATACTTAAACTGTTGTGTATCAGTTTATTTATATTTGTGGTTAAATAGTTTTTTGATGAAACAAGAGGTCATAAAAAAGTTAAAATCATATAATTATATTGATAATTATATTACATATAATTTAAATTAATTCTGCATTATTGTCTTAAAACTTTGTATTACACTCTATTTCTATTTATTTTGAGTCAGATGCCCATTTGGGCAAGTTGACTCATGAAACATGACAGATTATGACATTATAACTCTAAATTACTTCCTGCTGGTAGCTATTATTTATATCTACCATTTAGAGTTATTCTGGTAGATATAAATAATATCTACCAGTAGGAAGCTACTATTTATATCAGTAAATGGTTCCTAGTGGGTATAAACTAAAATGCCCTGCAGCAGATGGTTCCTACAGGAAAATATTTAGGACAAAATTAATAAAACTACAAAGGTACAAAATGGTAAATACCAAGCGAACCGTTAGCAAAATCAGCTAATTATATGTTTTTCCACATTTGTACTTTCAAGCAGAGTTGTAATTCATTCAATAAAGAAGGTTGTATACTACGTGTGTGAAAACTTTTGAAACTTTCAGATCACATAATTAAATCACATTTTTCAGATAAACCCCTCTGAGCACATTTTCATTGAATGCAAAAAGAAAAGTAACATTGCAGTCCACCTAAACAAGGTGAACAGCTGAATGGAAAAGGGTAAAAGACATCCACTACCCACTTGCAAAACACTTTTGTTACTATTTTGGGGAAGAAAAGGGAAAATAACTGATCAAAACAGACATGGAGAAACGCAGTGATCATTGGAACTGCAACTAAAATCAAGAAAGCACCAAAGAAACAGAACTCAGAAAGAACTAAACGACCATGACCTCATTATGGTGTTGCATGGAAAACTTGGTATGTACCGAGGTGCTAAGTGCAGTAAAAGCCTTTCAACCACCGAAGAACAAAAAGTGAAAAACATCTCCCAAGATAGGGGATTTTAGACACAGCATCAGGGAAAACAGAAAGTGTCTAAACTTTCATCAACCTAATGATTTCCAGTCATATGATGAAGAAGCATGACAGAGGTCAGTGTGAACTGGACTCTGTTTTTTGGACAAACGTGAAAGTAACGGTCAGTAATGTCCAGCTCTTCTAAGGAAAACAAGTCACAGTGGCAGGAGTTTCATTTCAGATTTAACTATTTGGCCACTGTGATTGAGCAAGAATTACAACCTTATTTCCAAAACTTCCTCCATTTGTAACAGTGGCCTGCACACTCTAAAACTCTAAAGATCACTGCTTCTACTTCGCAACTGTGGTGTACTTTCAAGATCAACTGCACCTCTAGCTAGAGTCAGTTTTCACAGCTAAACCTCCCACCAACTGCTTATTTGTGATATATGTTTTCAGTGCTGTGCTGTCTGATATGAAAACAATCATTATCTGTCTCTTAAGTCTAACTCCCATCGTAAAGCAGATGCAAATACATATTTGCAAACTCCCTTTGGGACACGTAGGATGTATCAGAGAAATCAATGGTGCAGATCAACTTTGCTCTCACATATCAAAGACCCATGTATGATATTCAGTTTCAAACAAGCCCGTGGATGTCAGAGAAAGAAGTTTTATATCGCCTGGCTTTGCCAACACTACTCTAATGAAACCCTCAGACCATGAATTCTCAGCACATCGAGTCTCCAAAGTAGTTTTTCATAGAAACCCCCACGTCCAGTGACGTGGCAGTTTCTATCAAATCCCCTGGGGATTCAAACATAACAATCATTGAGAAGTGATATAATGTGGATTCCTCCTGTGATGAAAACCATCATCTGACATGTCTATGAAATGGTTTGTAGAGTGGGAATGTACATTTAGAAAGCATCCAAACATGGTAATATCAGCCTACATGTCAGACAGAGGTAAAGGAAGGAAAAGCATGTCTGAACCTGCAGAGATTCAATTCAATTCAGTTTATTTATATAGCGCCATTTCAAAACACATGTTGTCTCAAGGCACTTCACAACAGTCAAGTACATACATTCCAATTAATCCTAACAATTGAACAGTGCAGTCAGAGTTAACTTTTTATTCAAATTGGATAAAAAGTTTTTCTATCTAAGGAAACCCAGCAGATTGTATCCAGTCAGTGACTTGCAGCATTCCCTCCTCCCGGATGAGCATGTAGAGACAGTGGACAGTCACTGGTGTTGACTTTGCAGCAATCCCTCATTCTGAGCATGCATGTAGTGACAGCGGAGATGAGGCCTGCGAAGGATTTGTAGAATTTCCATAAAACTTTACAAGAGGGGCTTCGTTAAGAGGCTTTACTTTTTCTCTTCAGCACTTATAATGACTTTAGGAGTATTTAAAATAAAATAAAAAAACGTTTTACAAGTTTTCAACTTGTAATAAGTGATAAAATGTGTGTATTCTGTTGATGGTATTACTAAGAAAGTTCTCAGCAGTTTGCTTGAACTGGCCAAATAATCTGGATAAATCATGAACATCTATTTTGCTGGGACACATGCCCTAGAATACAAGTTCTGTTTCAACAGAAAGTAGACCCCACTAAACAACAAAGTCCATAGTGATCCACTTTAGACACGTCATCTGTACCAAACAGTAATTGCACTGTATGTATCAAAACATCTTTTGATCCTCAAAATGGGAATATTGTTTCACAAAAGGATCTCATTGTACTGAAGAAGACTTGAAATGATTTGATGCTTCTATTTTCATGTGCTGTTCAGTTTAGAGCATACTAAATACAAAGCCTAGTACTCTGCTGAGGTGTTAAGAAAGCACAAGTTGCTCTAATAGCTGCCTTCCGTTTGTATGCAATGTTGGGTTTGGTGTCTCTTATCTTCCTCTTCACAATACTCCATAGAGTCTATATTGGGTTTAGGTCAGGCCAGTTTTCTGGCCTAATCAAGTGAAGCGGTACCATGGTGAGTAAAGCAGGTATTGGTACTTTTGGCAGTGTGGACAGATGCCCAGTACTGCTGGAAAATAAAAGCAGCATTTCCATAAAGCTTTGTCAGCTGAGAGAAGAATTAGGTGTTCCAACATTTACTGACTTTGAACTTGATAAAACACAGTGGACCAAAACCAGCAGAAGAAATAGTTCAATAAATAATCACATATAGCAGAAACTTCACACTGGACCTCAAGCAACTTGGATTATGTACCTCTCCACCCTTCCTCCAGACTCGGTGACCTTGATTTACAAGTAAATTGCTGCACAACAATCAAGTTGTTTTTTCTCCTTAGCCCAAGGAAAATTATTCTAATGTTCTCTCTGGTTCAAGAGTGGATTGACACAAGAAATGCAGTTGTAGCCCATGTCCTGGATGCGTTCATGTGTGGTAGGCCTTGAAGCACTGCGGTGCTTCAAAGGCTACTGCTTTAAAGCTGCAGTCAATACCTTATGAATCTTCCCCCAAATTCTTGACTGGGTTTTGTTATAGAATGCATCTTTAATGCATCTTTTTTAACCACACTTTTTTCTTCCACTCAATTTTCCATTAACATACAACAATATAATTGGTTTTGTCCGGAAATAAGCTATATACAGAAATATGGAGACATGTGCCAAGAACTGTGGGAATATTGACAATTTATCTAGTTTGTTGGGAGCAGTGCTGATCTCCCAGCTGCTGGAAGAAAAATATCTTTTGTGGCTTATCCTCCTTGTGGAGGGTGTGAGTTACCATCTGTTGAACAACTGTCAAGTGAGCGATCTTTCCCTTGATTGAGTAAGATACAGGTCCTTCTCAAAATATTAGCATATTATGATAAAGTTCATTATTTTCCATAATGTCATGATGAAAATTTAACATTCATATATTTTAGATTCATTGCACACTAACTGAAATATTTCAGGTCTTTTATTGTCTTAATACGGATGATTGTGGCATACAGCTCATGAAAACCCAAAATTCCTATCTCACAAAATTAGCATATTTCATCCGACCAATAAAAGAAAAGTGTTTTTAATACAAAAAACGTCAACCTTCAAATAATCATGTACAGTTATGCACTCAATACTTGGTCGGGAATCCTTTGGCAGAAATGACTGCTTCAATGCGGCGTGGCATGGAGGCAATCAGTCTGTGGCACTGCTGAGGTCTTATGGAGGCCCAGGATACTTCGATAGCGGCCTTTAGCTCATCCAGAGTGTTGGGTCTTGAGTCTCTCAACGTTCTCTTCACAATATCCCACAGATTCTCTATGGGGTTCAGGTCAGGAGAGTTGGCAGGCCAATTGAGCACAGTGATACCATGGTCAGTAAACCATTTACCAGTGGTTTTGGCACTGTGAGCAGGTGCCAGGTCATGCTGAAAAATGAAATCTTCATCTCCATAAAGCTTTTCAGCAGATGGAAGCATGAAGTGCTCCAAAATCTCCTGATAGCTAGCTGCATTGACCCTGCCCTTGATAAAACACAGTGGATCAACACCAGCAGCTGACATGGCACCCCAGACCATCACTGACTGTGGGTACTTGACACTGGACTTCTGGCATTTTGGCATTTCCTTCTCCCCAGTCTTCCTCCAGACTCTGGCACCTTGATTTCCGAATGACATGCAGAATTTGCTTTCATCCGAAAAAAGTACTTTGGACCACTGAGCAATAGTCCAGTGCTGCTTCTCTGTAGCCCAGGTCAGGCGCTTCTGCCGCTGTTTCTGGTTCAAAAGTGGCTTGACCTGGGGAATGCGGAACCTGTAGCCCATTTCCTGCACACACCTGTGCACGGTGGCTCTGGATGTTTCTACTCCAGACTCAGTCCACTGCTTCCGCAGGTCCCCCAAGGTCTGGAATCGGCCCTTCTCCACAATCTTCCTCAGGGTCCGGTCACCTCTTCTCGTTGTGCAGCGTTTTCTGCCACACTTTTTCCTTCCCACAGACTTCCCACTGAGGTGCCTTGATACAGCACTCTGGGAACAGCCTATTCGTTCAGAAATTTCTTTCTGTGTCTTACCCTCTTGCTTGAGGGTGTCAATAGTGGCCTTCTGGACAGCAGTCAGGTCGGCAGTCTTACCCATGATTGGGGTTTTGAGTGATGAACCAGGCTGGGAGTTTTAAAGGCCTCAGGAATCTTTTGCAGGTGTTTAGAGTTAACTCGTTGATTCAGATGATTAGGTTCATAGCTCGTTTAGAGACCCTTTTAATGATATGCTAATTTTGTGAGATAGGAATTTTGGGTTTTCATGAGCTGTATGCCAAAATCATCCGTATTAAGACAATAAAAGACCTGAAATATTTCAGTTAGTGTGCAATTAATCTAAAATATATGAAATTTAAATTTTCATCATTACATTATGGAAAATTATGAACTTTATCACAATATGCTAATATTTTGAGAAGGACCTGTATAACATAACAAATAAAAAAATTTTTTTAATTATTTTAAAAATTTATATTTTAATTGGTCTTATATATTATTCTTTATTATTAGAACCAATGTTTTTATTTAGCTATGTCTGGGTCTAGGCTTTATTTTATTCAGCTCTCCTTCAATACTCATTTTTCTTTATATCTAACAACGCCCCTAAATGCGACCGTTATTTTAAGCTTTAACGTCGTTTTCTCGCAAACTGAGAAGTCTCACATGTTCCGCCCAGCATCATGCGGAGTGTTTTAGGGTTTTATAGAGAAGCTGTTTTTGGAAACCTCATGCACATACAGACACGCCTCCACCTTTTCCTCCTCCTCTGGGAGGCTGGGTCGGGGGCCGGCTGACTGTGCCTACTTAATGTGGAAGGTCCGCTTGCAGACCGTCACAACTAATCATCGTGCTGAACACGCAAACACATTGTCGCCAAAACTTTACATGATCGACGAGAATTAAACATGGCAGAGGTGAGTTCTGTTGTTTTTCTTAACTGAAGCAACGCTTGCGTCAGGTTTTGCTTCATGCTGTTTCCTATATGAAAAAACATGTGCTTACAGCTTTGTTGTTATTCTTAAGAGCAGTACTCTCCCTAGTTTGTAAAAAAATTTTCTGGCTTTTATGAGTTTAAAACTAAAAAAAACACCGTTTTTTCTATTTAGGAGGACTTTGTATATGAGCTGTTTTTCGACAACAGCACTGACAACAACTCTGAGGGGTCTGGAGACTTTGACCTAAACATCCAGGAGCCATGTGGTCAAGCGCTCAGCAGTAACTTCAACAAGATCTTCCTCCCAACGGTTTATGGAATAATATTTGCCCTGGGGATTGTCGGCAATGGACTGGTCGTTGTCGTCATGGGTTACCAGAAGAAGGTCAAAACTATGACGGATAAGTACCGGCTCCATCTCTCCGTTGCAGACCTCCTGTTTGTCCTCACGCTGCCTTTCTGGGCCGTGGACGCTGTCAAGACGTGGTACTTCGGAGGCTTCCTCTGCGTGTCAGTGCACATGATTTACACGGTGAACCTTTACAGCAGCGTCCTGATCCTGGCCTTCATCAGCTTGGACAGGTACTTGGCGGTCGTCCATGCCACCAACAGCCAGGCCACAAGAAAGCTGCTAGCAAGCAGAGTGATCTACGTCGGAGTGTGGCTGCCTGCTGCCATCCTGACTGTGCCTGACCTGGTGTTTGCCCGAGTCCAGGATGTACAAGATGTAAGCTCCTCCAGCTACCTCTTCATGGAGGACAGCATGGAGAGTGCCAGTTCTAGAACAATCTGTCAGCGCATCTACCCAGTGACAAGCAGTCTGATATGGACAGTGGTTTTCCGCTTTCAGCACATCCTGGTGGGCTTCGTCCTACCCGGACTGGTCATCCTCATCTGCTACTGTATCATCATCTCCAGGCTCTCCCAAGGTGCCAAGGGCCAGGTGCTGAAGAAGAAAGCTCTGAAGACGACGGTAATCCTCATCATTTGCTTCTTCAGCTGCTGGCTGCCCTACTGCATTGGCATCTTTGTCGACACCCTTATGATGCTGAACGTTGTGTCCTCTAGCTGCGAGCTGCAGCAGGCAGTGGAGACGTGGATCTCCATCACTGAAGCACTGGCCTACTTCCACTGCTGCCTGAACCCCATCCTCTATGCCTTCCTGGGTGTGAAGTTCAACAAAACTGCCAGGAGCACGCTCACGATCAGCAGCAGATCGAGCCAGAAAGCGACTCTCATGACCAAAAAACGAGGACAGATTTCTTCTGTGTCCACAGAGTCCGAGTCTTCCAGCGTTTTGTCAAGTTAACCGACAGTCAATGTTGGGAGTTCTTGACTTTATACACTCAGGAGAGACTAAAAAAACTAAGCTTTATTTGAATGAACTTACTACATTTTGTACAAATGTAAAGAAAAAAATATCGTTTTTTTGGGGTTTTTTTTTTTTACCTGGGCCTTTGCATGCCTTGAAAACTGCAACTGTGTGTTTTTGTTACATTTCCTCCCAATTGTTTGGCTCCTTAAGTAGCATTGTGTCCTGGACAGTACCTCTTTTCCATTGAAGATCCATTATCTCTGTTATCATCTTCACAGACTGTGATGCTCAAACTAGGGCTCCGTTTTAATTGGTCTTAACCGTTTTTATCCATTAGTAGCTGCTTTTTGTACATAGTTTTCTGTAGCATTTTTTGTGTTCGCACTTAGGTTGCGTGAATAAATAAAAGCTATAATTTATTGCTGTCGTTTACACTGGGCTTATGCTTGATTTAAGAAGGTTGCTTTTTGTACCTGTTTTTTACTGTAAAAATAAAAGTGTCCTGTACTTTCCATGACTTTTGTGTGATGAGGGTTTTTACCGCTCCTTCTTCCCTTTGGGGAGTATGTGGGTGAGTAGTGGTGTGGGGGTGGAAAGTCTCCTAACAAATGTCACCACCTGAACGCCTGTAATGCAGGGGGACTGTGCAGACAGACCCTGTAATTGCAGGAACATCTGTGCACTTTACATCTTAAGCAGACAGCAACACAAAAGCAAACAAAAATCTCCTAGAATTAACCTCCATATGGCTCACAAACAAAGAAATGAGCAAGTTTCCCCTCTGACTTATTTTCTTTCTTTTCCAGTTTGCAAGATATACTGCCTTCATTATGTTTGGCTTGTAAACAAGCAATATTCTCATTCACCTCATAGAGAGGGTCAGTGGGTCAACTTAGCCATTAAATGGATCACAAAAACCAAAATAAATGTATTCAGTAGATGCAAATAGACAGACATTGTCTTTCATGAGGGTTCTTGTAATATATCACTTGTATAAATTTGGTAGAACAAGAAAAGGACAACATAAGACCTTTAAAATAACAAATTTTGAACATTTACCCACATCAGTCTCCTTTAACTAGGATACATGCTTTAAATTTAATCAGTGCTGGAATAGTGACAGGCTGATATTCAAGTTGCAGACCAAAGGTAGCAAACAACAATTGATCTCAAGGAGAATGAAGTCATCAAATGCCCTTTGTATAAGACAGCCCTGGCATTCATTCCAAACTCCCATGGAGATACATTTCCATGTCTTTACATGGAGAGAAAAGTGTGAAGTGCCTCCATTAAGTCAAAGGGTTAATGCCTGTACTGGTGCAGTGCAAGAATATAAAACAAGAGGAGCTTTTTTCAGTTGGAAATGTAGCCAAATGAGCCTTATTTAGCATAGGACCTCATCCTGTGCAGGAAGATCAGCCATCTCTGTGCCTCATTCTCGTCAGTTACATTTATGGTTTGCGAACAAGGCAAATTTTTTACTCCCAGTCTGAAATACAGCTTTTATTGTCAAAATAATATAACAGCTGCTGTGGGGTGAATACATCTCACAAAAGTATTCATGTCCCTTATTTTTTTTCATATTTTGTTATGTTACAACTACGAACATCAATGTATCTGAACATAAATCTGAAAAGTTTGGCCTGCATTTTTTTCTTTCAACCTTCTGCTTCAATTACAGCTGCAACAGAGACCTAAATAAGACTTTCTGGCCAACAAACCTTACTAAAACATCCTCCTGAACACACCATTCACACCATAAAACACAGTGGTGGAAGCAACATGCTGTGGGGACACTAGTGGCAAGAAGAAAGGCATTAGAAGTCCTGTTATCAGCTTGCCTCAAGGCATGTCAAGGGACGTTTGTCCTAAGCAAGGAGAGGGAGCTGCAAGGACAACAGAAGAAAGATGGAAGATGGATGGAGCTAAATACAGGGCAATTCTGAAAGAAAACCTGTTAGAAGTTACAAAAGTATTGAGGCTGGGGTAGAGGTTCACCTTCAAACAGGACAACAACCCTAAATATACGGCCAGAGATTTAATGGAAAGTTTGATCAAAGGATATTCATGTGTTAGAATGGCCCAGTCAAAGTCCAGACCTACAGATCAGTTGAAAGCATGTGCGAGACTTGGATATTGATGTTCAAAGATCCTCTCCATCCAGTCTGACTGAGCTTGAGCTGTTTTTTTTTTTTGTTTTTTTTTTTCAAAGAACACCAAATAAGAGAGAATTGTTGACTCAGGGGCTGAATACAAATACACACTCATTACAGATTGTAAAAAATCTGCTCTCAATCCAATCTGACATATATTGCCCTGTATGTTTTAGGGCCATCAGAATAAAGAAGACTAATTACAAATAGACTCTATGCTTTTGTAAGTTTTCTTGGTAAAAAAAAAAATCTATTTTCTTTTTGCCTGACACGTATATGCAACCTTGAGTTAATCTATTACATAAAATCCAAATAAAATGCATTGAACCTTGTCTTTGTAATGTAACAAAATGTAAAAAGCCTTAAGGGGTGTGAATACTTCATCCAGGCAGTATATTTTACAGTGATTCACTAAAGGCGTTTAACTGGTTTAATTAAACATGTAAATTTCTGACTGACTATACGCCGTATAATGATAAAAGTAAGTAGATACATAGATTCTGCTTCTTGCCAAACTGACATTGGCCCCGAGTGGAGTGCTTAAATGTTACATAAGCAATCCTGTTAGGAATTCCCATCTTGGGTACAAGAATGTTCCCTTCCATTCATTATTAAAGCTTTTATTATTTCTGTGTAATGAAAAACTACAATATTCAACAACACACATTTTCATTCAAAGGGGCACTTTTAAAAGTTTTTACCTTCCATAACCCACAAATTTCACAAGTAAGCGGAATAAAACTCTGGTAAAAAACTACCATTTTATTAGTTAAAACATGCTCATGCAAATATTCTCCTGTGAGAAGTTGGGAATCAGGGGTTAAAGGTGAGGTTGTTGGAGATAGCAGGAAATTGCTTCTACTGGTAATTAATTATCTGTGCACCTCCATATGCAAAATTCTACACTTGGATTCTACAAAATTACCCAGCCTTTCTTAACTGTTAATGTTGGGAACTGTAAAAATAAAGGAGTTAATGCTTAGCAAACACCAGCATAGAAGAACAACAAATAGCCCGAACTCCTTTTGTGCAGTGACACACTCCGCCAAAGGTTACGTTGTTTTAGGGAGGAAATTGAGCGACAGGAAGCCTGTTTCCTGCGTCAGGAGCTCTTGTGGCCGGCAGCCTGAGAAAAGCTTTGAAGACACCCCCGCTGAATTCAAACCACCATCACTCGCTGTGGCAGTCCATTCCTGCAAAGGTTATTGGATACCTATGTGCACTTAGAGCACTCAAGCCATGGTGTGAATGTAATTTTACAGTTTGACAGTTGCTGGAAGTATAAAACAACGTAAACATGCTAATCACTTGCAGTTAGTTGTTTATGTACATTTCTTTACATGCAGGCTAATTTATTTACATCACAAGATAAAGAATAGTTTAAAATGTCTAACATGGTAGAAACATCTTTCAAAAATGACCCTGCTGCATGTGTACACTGGCATAGTTATGTTTTCTGAACCCTTTGAAGTCAAAAATTAAAATGTGGCATCAGATTGAAGGTCAAAAATGCTCTACAAAGTCTAACCACCAACCCACAAAACAGGTGATCGTCAAGATAAGACCACCAGGAGAACCACAAATGCAATGCTGCAGTTCCTCATGCCTTATAGAATGGGCAAATATTTATAATCAGGGTTAAGCTCAGGCAAACAGGCATCTTTATTTAGACACAGCTTGTTAAGAAATAGATTTTTCACAAATATACTAAACAGAAAAGCCCACCAATTGGTCACTCATTACAGAACATTTATTACTTATTAAAATGAGTTTTTATAAGAGCCTTAGTAAAGTTCATATGCTGTTTGGAAACACATAGGTACATTTTCTGAAATTACGCTCATTTATATTTTTTAATATTTGTACCTCTTCTTATTAAATGATTGTGACAGTGTGATTTATTATTGACAGATGAAGTTTATATTTTCTTAAAATTTAATTGATCAATCTCTTCTGAACATATCACATTGAAAATGTAGTCACAGTAGTAAGAGAAATTTGTGCGAAAATAAAATTCCATCTTTAAAGAGCACAGTATGTAATAGGCCATCCTGTTTAATTTAAAACAGTCACTTGGTGTGGTTCTCTATGATCTAATAAGGTCATTGAAGTTTTTTTTGGATAAGATTGGATTTGATTTAGATGATTGAGACTTGAGACTAAGCTTGATTAATGAGGATTGTATTAGATAGACCAAACAAAGCAGCACTATCCCCACCGTAAGAATGCTTTGCTTCGCCATGGACAGGGAAGCTGGTCAGAGTTGATGGAAAGTTAGGTGAGGACAATACAGCACAATAAGGGATAAAAACGTGTAAGAGACAGCAAAAAAAAAAAAAATTAACTGTAACAAGAGTTCACTCTTTAGTAGGACAAAAAGTATTAACATACAGCTACAATGGCATGGTTTGGGTCAAAGCATATTCATATCTCAGAATGATACAGAATGATGTATTTTGTCTGCTCCGGACAAACGACAATGAGGCAGAACTACAGTCCGTGACTCGTTTCCAGTCGGAACTGTGCTCGGTCAAAACAGCTCCTTCCTTCCTGGTCCCGTCCATGCTGTGAACAGCTGATGCGGTGCTTCTCTTCTCCTGTCAAACAGTTGCAAAAATAATTAGTCCCAACTGTCCAAGAATAAAACTGGACATGACGAAGGAAAAAGTAAATGGGTAAGAGCGCAGTGAAGGTTGTGTTTGCTGTAACTCAGCTCTCAGAGCGGCAGTTTGACTTCAGCATGGTGCTAACACGGCTAGCAGCTAACACTAACTTGCAGCGGATTGCATCAGCTGACAGTTTTGCACAGTTTAATTAAGCGTCTAAATAAAATACTTGCACGATCATAAACAAAGCATGAAAAGAAAACCTCAGCAATCTTCCTTCTGGCCGTGAGGCGCATTTACGGTTTAAATGGAGTTGGAAATAATCTATTTTGTTCCTATAAGAAACAATTGAAACTGAAAATGAATATATTTATATAACACCTGCTGTTCTCAACACAAAGTTCACGACTGTGTTAAAACCTGATGCGTTTTGAAAAACTTAAAGCATTCCTGTTATAAAATATTTAAATTGCATGATATTCTCTGGTCTTTAAAAAGCAAACATTGCATGCTTTGATATTTACATTATGACAAGAAACTGAATACTGACGATAAGAAATACCTAGACACTGATGCAATGTCATCCTTCTCTGTTTTCCTGCAAAAATTTGCTTAATTTAAAAAAAAAAATTGAAAGTATGCCTTATAAAGTTAGTTTCTTTTGTGCTTTTTAACTGTGGCAAATAAGAACATCTCTCTGGATTATACAACGGAAATGCGTCCCATTTAACTGTTGACGTTTCTGTAATTGAACTGCATCTGATTCTGTAGGCATACATCAACAAAGGGGATTTATATAAAAGGATTAAGGCTGCACAATACTTAAGAAACATGACACTGCTATATAATTTTTTGAAGTAATAATGACGATAATGATGGGGAGAAACACACATTTTGCTGATAAAACCAAAATAACTATGAGCTACCTCTTGCTGATGGATATAATTTACTGGAGTCTAAACCACAATTCCTTACAAATGCATCATTGTAAAGGCGGGTATAAAATGACCACAAGCTGGGTACAAAGCGTCCAGTGGTAGACGGGCGTTTCGTACCCAGATAAGCGGGGTGCGAAACATTTTAAACGAAATGACTCTCATTCTGTTAGACTTTAGATTTCTGACCTTTGCACAAAGAATAAAGCCACTGTTCCCACCCTTTTATTGTGCTTTTACTATGTAGTCAGGTTAAAAATGTTAACCATTAAACAGCAATGGATGTATTGTGTTTGATACTGAAGCTGTAGGATCCATGACATGTTGGCATAGTTAACCAGCAGTTACCGTTGGATGACTTGTGTTATGAACCAGTTGAGCTATCATTGGTTTAACTGTTGACTCGTGTCTTTAAGCATATTATGGGTCTGCTTCACTGTCTTTTAGAAACAGCAATAAAACAAGAGTTTAGATTGACATATAGTACTACTGAATAAGAACCATTACTTATAATACATATCTTTATTCTGAAGATTAGTCTCAAGTGTTATGGAGGGAAAACTTAGGCCATGATGTTAGAGTGGTGGTATCAGTGGTCACATTAGACAATAGAGGAAGTACAACCAGGACCTGATTCCTCCTTGGAAGCCACAATATGTTGCAGTTTTTGGCTTTTGTTTGGGCTTTATTGCTATTCATAGCTGTCCTCTGCTCCTTGTTATTTCCTGATCTCATGGGCTTCCTTCAGGTCCAGACTCCTGGTGTTTTGGGAAACCAAGCTGCTGTCATTTATGCACCTGCAGTCTTTTTTGTTTTGTGTTTTTTTTTACTGACTTTTATTTTTAAATCTGAAATACAGAGTTGTCAATTTCTCATTAATACAAGCACCACTACACTGACATTATTCATGAAAAATCATTTACACACTTTTTCTAACACTAAATGGGTAAATAGAAAACTAGGATTCAGAGATAAATTATTCTAAGGCATGTTTACCCCTTGAACTTTTTCATATTTTTCACTCTATATTTGATTTTATATGTTTGACCAACAGTAGTCTGCTCTGAAAACCTGTTTTGGCCTATATGCAAAATTGTATATGTGGTGGAAAAGTAACACTGAACCTCACATCCCAGTGTGGAAGCATGTTGGTGTCATCTGTGGCATCTCTTCCTTATCCCTGCATCTCGTCTGCAGGGACATGGCAGCTAGTCATGAGGCACCTTCCAACTGCTGATACCTGAACGTTTCTTCTCCAGAACTTAACTTCATGCAACCTTTTTATTTACTCAGGGCGTTTTTTTGTTTGCGTTTCCATTGTGGAATCTGCAAGCCGGGCCATTTCTGTAGATTATGTCCTCTGACTCCGAGTGGGTCCTCTGCTGCTGGAATCTAGTGGAACAGATCTCCACCCACTGCAACAGCAGAGTCCCTAGTTCGATTAAAAACCATGAATTCAGACCAAAACTGCATTAATTTTGCATTGTTTCATAGCTGTTATGATCTAAAAGCCACTTACTGTCACTCCATATTGTATGGAAATATATAAGTAGAATGTATTCTAACTGAACTCTGTCGATCCCATCTTTTGCCTGTGTGAGAGAGGAAAAGACAGAGCTCCAAGTGGTTTTACAATAGGCTATCCAGATATGTAATTTATGGCTTTTTCATGGCTGTTAAGTTATAAAAAAGGATTAAAATCAGTTTTAATTCTGAAGAAGTTTGTGATAATATCCAGGTCCTCAGTGATGAAAGTCTTCGAGATAAGTGGTATGAGAAGAAAACCCGCAAACAGATGCAGCGCCAACCGCAGCAGAATGTCCGCTCCATTCAGACTTAAAATCTCAATCGTCAACAGTCCTGTGCGGTTTATATTGCTTTAATCTGTATCTCGAAACATAAACGCCGTAAAATATTCTAACCTACTACTACTGTGGTTTGTGGAAAAGGTCCCCGCTGTTGAAATGCACCTTTAAATGCTTCTGAAGACCAGAGCCTGTAGTGGAGGTTCTCCCTCCAGCAGGACAAAACCTCTTAAACATTCAACCAGACGTAAGGTGGAATGGTTTGGATCACAGCTCATCCATGTGGTAGAATTGTCCAGTCACGTTGCAGACATAAATCCAATCTGTTGCAAATTTTTAAAATAGCTGTTCAGAGATGGTCTCTATCCAATCCGACTGAGGTTGAGCCATTTTGCAAAGAATGGTTACAAACCAATCTCTAGATTTGTTAAGCTGGCAGACACACTATCTGTGTACATTTGTGGTCATTTTGGCCTCAGTGTTAAAGTTTTGGTACGTATCTGTTTCTCCTGGTAACTCCATGAGACTTTATTATTGTAGGCAAGTTTCTCATGCTTATCAGCTCAAGTAAAGGGCCATTGTCTGGTAAATAAAGACACCTTTACTTTCAGATAAGATAAAATGGGGTAATCTGTGTTCTCTACAAACAGTTACATCATTAGAGATTCTCAGTCAGTCTATAGTCTTCTCAAATCTGCAGAGTTCATCTAACTGATCTTACTTTCTGACATTTCAATCTTAGCTGTTCTTCAAACTCTCTCCAGTCCATTCATCCCAGCTCCAGCTGTTTTGTTTGGAAGAACAATGGGATTAAAGGTGGTTCAGACCTTAACGCTTGACGTGGTGATGGCTCAGAATTAATTTTCCCAGGCACTCAACTACTTCCTCGTGGTATGCAGGAGAAAAAGGAGATGGAAACTGACTTTTATGTTTATGTTGTGTGTTTCTTCCTGTTTCAGCGCAACGGAGGAGGAGCAGCAGGCTCAGTCAAAGAAAGCCCTAAAGAAACAGCAGAAGGAAGCAGAGAAAGCAGCAAAGAAGGCTGAGAAACAGGCCAAGATGGTCAGTGGTGTTATTGCATTTTTTGTTCTGTTTTGATGTTTCACATCCGCAAAAAACCTTTACAGCTGTTGACGGTGTGACGTGCTGTTCTGGTGGGCATTGTGGGCCCAGCAGGGTTGGTGAGTCGACGGGAGGTTAGAGTCTCTATTGTTTAAGTATTCCTGTCATTTTGGCCATGTTTATGTCCACCCCAAGTGTTGTTTTCTTCTACAATCATCCCACATCCTACACAGTAATTCTTATATTTACTAAAACACTCCTGCAGAGATGGATTATTGAGAGATTTGTTCATCATTTCAATCTTTTAATCATGTAACTAACAACTCGTAACATTCCTCCCGATCACGCCTCTCCAGGTGTCATTGTTGTTTCCCACGTGGGCGTTGAAGTACCCCAGCAGAATAATAAAGTCCCCGGGAGGGGCACTATCCAGCACCCCCGACAGGCACGCCAAGAAGGCCGGGTACTCCGCACTACCTCCCAGCCCGTAGGCCGAAACGATAGTCAGAGACTTGTCCGCAACCCAAAGGCGCAGGGATGCGACCCGCTCATTCACTGGGGTAAACCCCAACACGAGACGGCCGAGCTGGGGGGCTACAAGCAAACCTACCCCAGCCCGCCGCCTCTCCCCTTGGGCCACTCCAGAGTAGGAGAGTCCAGCCCCTCTCGAGGAGATGGGTTCCGGAGCCCACGCTGTGTGGAAGTCAGCCTGACTATTTCTACTCGATATCTCTCAACTTCCCGCACAAGCTCAGGCTCCTTCCCCCCCAGTGAGGTGACATTCCACGTCCCTAGAGCCAGCCTAAGCATCAGGGGATCAGGCCGCCGAGGTCTCCACCTTCATCCCCCGCCCAATCCTCTTTGCACCGGTCACTCACGGTTCCCCCTGCAGGTGGTGGGCCCACTGGGGGATGGCCTCGGGTCTCTCCTTCGGGCTTGGCCCGGCCGTGTCCCGCAAGAAGCAACCCAGTCACCAGCCGGTCTCTGACGGGTCGCGACATCAGGCCAGGCTCCAGGGTGGGACCCTGGCTCCGCCGTACCGGGCAACATTACCGCCCTCGTTTGTGTAGTCGTCATGAGGGTGTCTTGAACCACTCTTTGTGTGACCCGTCACCTAGAGCCTGTTTGACATTGGAGACCCTACCTGGGGCATTTAAGCTCCAGAAAACATAGCCTCTAGGATCATTTGGGCACTAAAACCCCTCCACCACGTTAAGGTGGCGGTTCAAGGAGGGGAGGTCTATTTCCTGTGGTTAAAAAAGAAGCACCAACAACAATAATGAGCTTTCTATGATCTACTACTGCAGCTAAGATAGGACTTTTATGAATGAGAAATTGATGTTCAAAATATTATTTAAACCGATTAAAGCTAACTTTTATCAAAGCTTTACTTGGTCTCTCTCTGTAGTTTCAAGAAAGTGCTGGTGGCCTATTTTTGAGTTATATTATCTAATGTTAATTTCGAGGGGGTAAATGTTTGGAGGAAAGCAAAAAGAGAAATTAAATGTTTCCAAGACATATGAACACGTCGGTGTTCATATGTCTCAGAATCGCTGTCTCAGAACCACCATAGCACAATAAACAGAATTAGTTGTGGTTTGGATTTTGTTGTGCCCCCTCTTAGTGAACTGGACTGAGTGTCTTGACTCGTAGCTCTCACCGTTGTGTTTCTCAGCTCTGCTAACGGCGGCAATCTCAACTTGAAGGATCTGGTTTCAACCTGAAGGACGTTATTTTTCAGGAGGTGGTGGCTAGCTTCTCTGTCCTCTCTGGTCACTCCGGGAACGGTTGTCCAACGCGCAGCCATTCTTTTGACTGAAAAGACAGGTTTAGACAGGTGTGGTGTAATTATTTAAAGTTAAATAATTGATTATTTAAAAAGCTTTTTTCTTATTTTTTAAATTATTAAAATAAAACTATTTATAAATAACAACTTTGACATGTATTCACACACATTCAGACAGCTACTTTTAAGCACAACACTTGATGATCAGGATGCTATCAGTGTGGGATAAGAAGCTGTATGGCTGTAAGAGGACCGTGGAGTAAGTTTTCTTGGTACTTGAAGAAACTGTGTGTAAAATGTCATATTTGGATGGTGTTGGTCTCTACAAAAACACGTTATGCTCAGTCACATTGGAATTGTGTAAGAATACAGAAGTAATGGCTGCTTATTTAAAGTTAACACATATTATCTTCTACTAAAGGCCGGTGATGACTTTTCAGTATTGTTACACACTTGTAGTGACCTTTGCAGAAAGTTTTATACTTTTAATTACCTAAATGGGGGATTTGTAAAATTTCCCCTGTACTCTTTTTTTTTTTTTTTTTTTTTTATGTAAGATGGGTTTTCTGCTGCTACTGAAGTTTCAACAAAGAGACCTTAAACCTTTTCTATATACACAGCTTCTGCAGCTACACACTGCTGCATTCGCTGATCAAAGCATTTCTTTAAGTCCTCTTTCATTAGTTTTCTCAGAAATTCTGTTGTTCTCTTATTCTGTTCTTCACTTCGAATTTGGTTCCCTTGACTGCAGATGTGATTTAAAAAAAAGGCGGCTCCTTATTTAATAAAGGGAATGCTGCACAATTTAGTATTTCAGCATTTTTAACAAAACCCGTTCTGTTTGCCATATGATTATTGCTCATCTTTTTCTTCTGACTGCTTTCTTCCAAAGTGTTTCAGACATGTGCACGTCGCATCGAAGTATTGTCTTATGTTAAAAAATAAAGGGAAAAAGAATTGAAATGAGAAATATTACAGAAAATGCCACTTTCTCTTTGACTAAGTGCCCGGAAAACCTCAAAAACACAGGCGTGTTGTTTTCTTGTGGACCCTTGTGGGTCTGAAAATAACTCATTCATTGAGGAGTTCAAGTAAAGAAAAGCATTCACTTCTGCTGTTCTGGAGAGATCCAGCTTCCTCATTTTTAAATTTTCCCAGTATTTCACCTTCAAATTAATCAAATCTCACAATATCTTGGTAGTGGCATTTCTAGTTTTATGTTGTCTTTTCTCTGCTACTTGCTGTAAGAAAATCACCTGTAGTTACTTCAGTGAAATAAATTACTGGTTTTTATTTTTTAAATTTGAGGGGGAAAAGTAGTATATCACGCTTGCTGACAAAATGACAAATGACTGTAAACAGTAATAGTTTTAAAGTAAACGTGTAAAATTAACAGTTCTTCATGTTCATTTCTGAAAACTGAAAGGGATTTAAAAAACAGTGAAGCTCAAGAACAGAGTGCTACAAAGCTTGAGAAGGTCTGACAAATTTTTTGTTCTTTGTACTGTTTCCCATTGTCTCAATGTATTTATTTTATTGAACATTTATTTAACCAAATAAAAGACCCATTGAGATCAAGATCTCTTTCATTAGGGTGACCTGGCCAAGAAAGGCAGCAGTACACGTGATAGTGAACAGGTCAGATAGACAACAATGACAAGTCCATCATTAAAACGGTGCAAAGTGCGAGCCATCTGGCAAATAAAGTGCAAGAGTTATTGGTGCAGTAGCAATATAAACTTCACAAATTGTAACAATTTGAAAAATTCAACCTAACATTTGTACCGTGTATTCTTGCCTCTGACCTTCTGGCCATCTATCCGTCTGTTCGCCAGTCAGGCTGTCCCTCCGTCTTTGTATGTTTACCACTCAAAAACTTCAGCTTGATACAAATAGATGCTGTATGTTTACTGTGGACATGTATTCATGCTTTGTAATTAGAACAAATGTGGATAGAGACCTCTGCTAATTAGTGTCTGGAAAAGTCTGGGATTTTTACATGGAAAACATATAGGAACCCTGCAAGATTTATTTAACAGATAGCTGATGAAGAAGTTACAGCGTTATGGTTTCAACCAGTTAATGAGCCAGCTGGTTGACTGTTATCTTACTTCAATGTTTGTATTTGATGTGTGTTCCCTTGATAACCTGGTTCATTTTAACATACCACTAACAATGAGATGGCACCAAAAGATGAATCATTACCAACTACCCATGGGCAAACTGCAGGCAGGGAAAATGTAAATATATGCGAACACTTACATCCGCTGAGGTCTTCCAACAGCTTTCCTGAGTGCTTTATTTGCTGTGTGCTGTTGTAAAATACCAGGTGGTTACTTTGGGATTTCTTTATGGTTATTCAGTTTAATTTGACTCTGCACACCAATTCTTAGCATAGGAGAAGAAAATGGAAAAAAGTATCTAGTTATTATCCTTAAAGTCAGACTTTGACAGGCGGGCAGTGTAATAGAGCCTTAATAGTGGAATCTTATATTTTGACCAAAGTATATCGCAAACAATTTATCTGAATTAGAGATGTAGTTTTGACACAGCGCAGCACTGTCACGACTGAGGTGCCTTTGAAAGGTGAAAGCAGTAAAGTGTCGTCTTCCAGTTGAATTAGACCAGTCAGCTGTCACTGTTAGATCCACCGGCTGCTGCTCACATCACTGAAGCATAGTAGGCATCGCCTCAGGGAAGACCTGAAAGCTGAGGTGAATGTTTATTGAGTGAACAGTGGTATGTTTTTTTTCTTCTTCTTCTTCCCCTTCTAGCTCTACGCTCATTCTGCAAACACTTGTCACTTTTGTGGGGCCGGCTTGGCTGGTTCGCTTTGCGGCTATAGCAAGTCTATATTCCGTTGATCATAAGCTGCAATATCATCCATCATGTGACTGAATTATTATATCAAGGATGGGTGATTCCAATTCACTCCACTGCCACCAGCCATTTCCGTGCTCCAATATCAATTTGCATGGAAAATGGAGCCACAGCATTGCCAAGGCTGGATCTCATCGCACTCTAGGAGTCATTTGGCTGGAAGTCCATGCAGAGATAAAGAATATCTGTCCACTTACACTGTTTCTATTACATAGCAATATCTCGTGCTGCCATTACTCATTGCCTGTGATGTGTCGGAGCAATGTGTGGAAGAGCTGTGCATTCCAGGGATCCAACGCTTGGCTCTGGGGCTGAGCTCAGTTATTAATTTTATTCAAATCCTCAACAGCAGAAGATGGAAACACAATTTACATGACTGTTGTAGCAAAACGTTTCTCCATTTGAAGGGAAATATTTTGAAGCCTTTTTTTTGGGGGTTTTAGAATTAAATAGTCAGGAAATAACAAGATGACTATCTACTGGCAATGCCCCCTAACATTTCCTGTTACTTTTCTTCTCTTTCAGGCAGCTGAACAACAAAGTGCAGATGAAGATGTAAGTATCCTCAAGCAACCACTCGGCCCATTCTCTAAGGGCAGTTCTTTGCTTTTCTGTCTCGTTTTGGTTTTCTGTTGCAACAATTGGTGTGCAAATACCTGGGCACATGATTCTGGGATCCTGTTTTATGTTGTACAACTTCTCCTTGGGATCATGATAAGCCCCAGTATCTTGTCAGTTTGTTCCTTATCTCAGATGTAGTAGACAGCGAGACGTTATTACACTGAAGTGGAAAAACCGTCCCAAACATGATATTGTATGTCTTACTAAATTCAGCAGAAAGTTACAGAGTTCTTGTCTGTAAGCATAAGTGGTACAAGCATTTATTCCTTCCTTTATCAGTTAAAGTCATTAGTTAACACAGAGCATGAGATAACCTCTTTCTCATTAACCAGTTTGGTTCTTCATTAAGGCTTTTATTAATTAATTAATTAATTTATTTATTATCTTTATGATGTTATGGAATAGTGCAATGTGCAGTGTATACCGTCTATCCAAGTCTCTCTAAGGAGACATTCATTTAGCGTTACATGAAGTAAAAGGTGTATTGTTTTTCTGTTTTAAGGACTTTGCCAAGGACCGATATGGCTTGCCAGCTATGGTGCAATCACAGCAAAAACTTGGTTAGTATCGGAGCCACCTTGACTCACCAGCACATCTAAACACTCAGTCACAACAAATAAAAAAATACTCAAAGGGAAATTCAGTTGAGCTATTAATCTGATAGATGGGAACCAAAATAAATAGTTTTTTGTTATATGAATCTTTTTTGTCATTGCTGTTTTTAATTGAAATGAAATAGATTTAAGAGAAATCCACAGTGCCTGTAACCTTTTCGCATTCATCAGAAACTATTATTGGGCTTTTGTGTGATTGACCGACACAAAGTGGACATTTGTGGAGTGGAAGAGACAAATAGACTGTTTTCAAAATTTTATTGCAAATAGAAATATGAACAATTTGCCATGCATTTGTGTTCAGACCCCTTTACTCGGAGGCTCCTAATTAAAATTGTGGGCAACCAACTGACTTGAGAGTACACCTAAACCTTTCCAAACCTAAATTTTATCTTAGTACTGCTAAGATCTTTGAGGCTTGTTAGAGAATATTAATGAACAAACTTAATCAAGAAGACCAAGGAACACAGTAGACAGGTTGGAGATGAAGTTGCGGAGGAGTTTAAAGCAGGCTTGACTTATAAAACAATATCCTACTCTTTGAACATCGCTGGGAGCATTATTTGAGTCATTATCTGAAAATGGGAGGAAGCTTGGAATAACTGTAAATCTGCTAAGACCTGACGGTCCATCTAAACTGGCATGCTGGGAAAGAAAAAAATCAGGCAGGGAGCCGAAAGGCCCATGACCGCTCTATAGAAGCTGAAGATTAGTTTTGGCAATCCCAAAGTCCTGTTGCAGTTTTCCACACAGCAAGCACCTGGAAGACGATGCTCTGGTCAGATGAGACCAAACTTGAGCTTATTGCCCTACATGCAAAATGCTAGGAATGCACACAACCCTGAACTTAAAGGGTGAAATATGGGGGTGTCAGCATCATGCTTTGTGGATGCCTGTCTTAACCTAAATACAGGGGCAATCCTGGAAGAAATCCTGAAAAACATTGAGACTGGTGCCACAGTTCAACTTCCAGCAGGAAACAAAAACTAAGCAAACAACCAAAGCGCCAATGATAAAAGCATATGAAAATTAAGAATCAGTGGCAAGACTTGAAAACTGATATAAACTGATGTTCTCCATCCGATCTGAATGAGCTGGATCTGTTTCACTGAGAATATTGTGGAAATGGTTCAGTCAAAGCTGGAAGAGACATACCTTAAAAAAATTTCAGCTGTAATTGCACCAAAAGGCGATTCTACAAAGTACTGATTCAGGTGAGCTGAAAACAAATAGATGCCACTCTTTTCAGATTTGTAAAAAAAAAAAAAAAGAAGTTGAAAACATGTCTTATTTTTGTTTCACCTCATAATTTTTCTATGTTTTGGTTTATCACACATAATCCTGACAAAATACATCCAGCTTTGCGGTTGCGATCTTACAAAATGTGAAAACGTTTAAGGGTATGACATGTTTTTGCAAGGTATTGTATGTATTCGGGTTTATGTTTAAAGATTGTCCGTTACCAAGGTGCCACAACAAAGTTTACACGCCGTTTTCTTGTCATCATGAAGACATGAGGAAATTGCTGCACACAATGCATATTTCATATATACTTGTTGAGAAATACAGGTTGTGCAGGCGTTTGTACACGTAGTAAAAGCGTGCAAGCTGTTTTTGTGCAGGAACTCAGAATAGTAGTTGTAGAAATGTTGCAGTCAAGCATGCTGATTAAACAAGATTTTTGATAAACGTCACAAAACCTGTGGCAATCTTCATTGATACCAGTGATAATTCCTCAAACTGCCTGTGTTTGAGGACTCGCCAAATGAGTAGAGCAGCAGACAGACTTGTTGCTGCCAGCCATCTGTCTGCTTGTTCTTTCAGCATCAGTGGCAACAGACAAAGTGGGGCCTCCCTCACCTGCATGCCAGGTTCAGTCATAGGGACGAGGCAGGAGGGGGGCAGGGAGGTCTTTCATGTGGGTTGACGGAGAGTTCTCAGCCAAAGGGAAAGGTCTTTCTCTAGTTTCTCTACCTTGTTGCTTGCTGATTATCAGCAGTAAGCATGCCTCAGAGTGATACAAGTGAAACTAGAGTCAATTTGTCATAAAGCCCAGGGAGAATAGCCAAAGTTTGGACAGCTTTCAGCACCTCTTCTACTGTGTCTTATTTATTAGGCATGCCTGTAATTTGAACATCTTTACTGCCTGTTTCTCCACAAGCACACGCACGCTTCTTCATACTTTTTTCTGCCTATGGGAGTATAAAGGATAGTCAAGGGAGATTTTTTTTTATTCAGAAGTGGGGGGAAATTGAGATGGGAGAAGTTCTTTGAAGTAACAAAACCTCTGTATGTCTTTGTGTGTCTGTTTGATCCAGACAGGGCGTTGGTCCGAGTCCAAGACCTTACTGCAGAGAAAGTTGACCAGCTGATCTGGTTGCGTGCCCGGGTCCACACCAGCCGAGCCAAAGGTGAGATCACTCCTTTGCCCCTGAGGGCTTTGTTCACCTTTTTATACTGGAGTATACAAAGAGCCAGGCTGAGATGCCCCCCTGTGCTTATCCTTGGTGTCCTATACTCTGCAGACTAAATCATCTGCCCCTGAGCCTCCACAGCTCTCCTTTTAGTTCAAGATCAAACAGCAGCTAACAGTGTTGTGGAGTTCTTGGATTTCATATGATCTCAATGACTGACATCACCCCCCTTAGTTTTATTTCTTAATGTCTCACTCTTTCCATTTTAATACAATGGATTAAATTACAGACTTCTGAAGGCAGTCACTTATGCTTGATTATATTTATGGGTATCACAATGAAGGGGAGTGGGCAGCACGGTGGCACAGTTGGTAGCACTGTTGCCTTGCAGCAAGAAGGTCCTGGGTTCGATTCCCGACCGGGGGTCTTTCTGCATGGAGTTTGCATGTTCTCCCCGTGCATGCGTGGGTTCTCACCGGGTACTCCGGCTTCCTCCCACAGTCCAAAGACATGCCTGTTAGGTTAATTGGTCACTCTAAATTGCCCTTAGGTGTATGAATGAGTGTGTGCATGGTTGTTTGTGTGTTGCCCTGCGATGGACTGGCGACCTGTCCAGGATGTACCCTGCCTCTCGCCCATAGACTGCTGGAGATAGGCACCAGCTCCCCCGCGACCTACTATGGAATAAGCGGTAGAAAATGACTGACTGACTGACAATGAAGGGGCTGAATACAAAGCATGCTAAACTTTTTAAAATCGGGTTGTTTTCCTGCATATCTATATATGACTTTGTGTTGGTCTCTTATGTAAAATTTCGATGAGAAAACATCAAACTTTGTGGTTCAACATGACAATGTGAAAAGGTTCAAGGGGTAAAAAATACGTTTGCAAGAAACTGCAAGAAACAAGCAAAACCTTCTCAAACCAAACAGTCTCAGAATTTATGTCGAACTTGAGCCATTTTTGCATACAATGCTCCCCTTTTCCCATTCTCTCCTTGTCAAACAGTTTGACAGTCTGAGGGTGTTTTCTAATATCATTCTCAGACTAGCTTATCACTGCCAAGGGGAAGATCAGATAACTCAGTTGCAGCAACTGGCAGCCGTGGAGCTTTTGAATCTGAATACAATGAACTGCCTGAGCTTTGCCTGCTTGTTACACCTCTCTATGAAACACTTCACCTTTCTTCTGCTGCGCTAAAACTGCCATCACAAACAAACCGATTATTGTATTTTTTTTGCCGTTTCCCTTCTAGATGACTTCCAGGGTCAAGAGTCGCTTCCCATCCACTTGTGTTTTCATTCTCTGTGCTCGCTGTAGGATGTCCTTGTGAGCAGAACAACATCCTGATTGGGTGTGGGATGAGGTTTATTTGTTGGTGGGATTTTGGCATTGCTACTATCCCCACCACCTGCCTCTGTCTCTCATTCAACAAACATCAAAGTATCTGGGTGGTCCACCTATCTGCTGACCTGAGTTTTTGTTAGCTAACACACACAAACACACACACACACAGTACCTAGGTGTCTGTGTGTGGGATTGATTCTATAGTAGCAATCACACTTGCACCACAAAGTGTTCTTCAAACACAAGGCTTTGTTCACAAATGTTTGACCCTCTGCAGCTGTGGTATGCAGGTTTTTGATTTCATTGAGCAGACCAACTCTGCTTCCAACTACGTATTTTTCAGTAAGCCTGTTAGGCCTGCACCACCTATTGTTGTTGTTTTCTTTGCAGGGAAGCAATGCTTCTTGGTCTTGCGTCAGCAGCAGTTCAACGTGCAAGCGCTGGTCGCAGTGGGAGATCGTGCCAGCAAGCAGATGGTCAAGTTTGCCGCAAAGTGAGTACCAAGACTGCTTTTCCTGTCAGAGTCAGTGCAGACAATGGTGGGAAAATCCTGGGCCCTAATCGTCCACTGGTCCATTTTCACGCATTCTAACCCATGAGAGGAGGGTGGGGCAATCCATCATTTTTCACATGACAGCTGAAGCTGGCTTTTAACAGGGGGGAATACAACACTGTTTTTAATGGAGCACTTCCTGTTAAGATGGCAGATACAGCAGTGTGGACCAAAAAAGGAAGCCACACTTAAGTGCAAAACATCATTAGTCATTTTAACAGCTAAATTGTAGCCCATTACTGCTAGTCTGTGAATGAAAGCAATTTTCGGAGGATAGAGAAAAATACAATAATGCTGCCTTAGGCTTACATTAGAGGTTCACATGGGAGCTTAATTGTAGAATGACTCTAATGGCTGCTTAAATTTACATAGAAAAATGCTGTATGATGAAATTCATGCACATATGTTGAAATGTTCAATGCACTGATTTCCAAACAGGCATTTATTTTGCGCCCTGTATTTAGTGAATTTAACATGTGAGACTTTAATTATCATATGCAACATAAATGGCTTCTCTGTGGATGTTACGGAATTAGTCAATAAGTAACACCCACAGCTGTAACCGACCACATGAAAAGGCAGTTGATACTCACCTTTGCCAATTCAGATATTGCAGTAACAAACACCGTTTGAGATGTGGCCATAGTGCAGGGCTCAGAAAATGCCTCTGCAGCTTTGTATGCAGTGCCATTCTCACAGGAAGGGTTGAAAGTGAACAATTTGAGTAAAGGCTGTTAGCCAGACAGTACAAACAGAGCAGTGTCAGGCCTTCTTAAAGAACACGTTGGGCTCTGGAACTGTTTCAGACAGTTACCTCATAAGCCCAGCAGGTTCTGACATCTTCAGTGTGATCTGAGCTGGCCTCACCAGCCTCTTTTTCCTCTGCCTTGTTATTTTTTTTAAATAAGCAGTGAAATGGTGTCTGAGAATATCAATAGAGACTAAACATTTGAAAGCAACTTCAAGTTTGTGTTTATGGTGATTTTCTTAAAAACAGTCCTATGGATTTTTGATTGTATTAACTGCATTCCAGACTTCACTTTAATGTCCCATTTCCTCAAAGTATACATTGATGTTACCAGACCATTGATCGACTTTGGACAGAAAAAGTATTTGATACACTGCCGATTTTGCAAGTTTTCCCACTTGCAGAGCATGTAGAAGTCTTTAATTTTTATCACAGGTACTCTTCAACTCAGAGTGACTGCTTCTAAAAAAACAAAATCAGAAAAACACAACTTAAAATTTGTTACAGAAACCTTTGTTTGCAATTCCAACTATCAGATGTTTCCTGTAGTTCTTGATGAGGTTTGCACACACAGCAGCAGGGAGTTTGGACCACTCCTCCATACAGATCTTCTCCAGATACTTCAGGTTTCGGGGCTGTCGTTGGGCAACATAGACCTTAACCTCCCTCTAAAGATTTTCGATTGGGTTCAGGTCTGGAGGCTGGCTAGGCCACTCCAGGACCTTAAGATGCTTCTTACGGAGCCACTCCTTAGTTGCCCTGGCTGTGTGCTTCGGGTCGTTGTCATGCTGGAAGACCCAGGCATGACCCATCTTCAATGCCCTTACTGAGGGAAGGAGGTTGTTGGCTAAGATCTACCAATACATGGCCCCATCCATGCTCCCCTCAATACGGTGCAGTCGTCCTGTCCCCTTTGCAGAAAAGCATCTCCAAAGAATGATGTTTCCACCTCCATGCTTCACAGTAGGGATGGTGTTCTTGGGGTTGTACTCATCCTTCTTCTTCCTCCAAACACGGCGAGTGGAGATTAGACCAAAAAGTTCTTTTTTTGTCTCATCGGACCACATGACCTTCTCTCATTCCTCCTCTGGATCATCCAGATGGTCAGTGGCAAACTTCAGACAGGCCTGGACATGCGCTGGCGTGAGCAGGGGACCTTGTGTACGCTGCAGGATTTTAATCCATGGTGGCGTAGTGTGTTACTAATGAGACTGTGGTCCTAACACTCTTCAGGTCATTGACTAGGTCCTGCCGTGTAGTTCTGGACTGATCCCTCACCTTCCTCATGATCATTGATGTCCCACGAGGTGAGATCTTGGATGGAGCCCCAGACCGAGGGAGATTGACTGTCATCTTGAACTTCTTCAATATTCTTCTAACTGCGCCAACAATTGTTGACCTCTCACCAAGCTGCTTGGCTTTTTTCCTGTAGTCCATCCCAGCCTGGAGCAGGTCTACTATTTATCCCTGATGTCCTCCCACAGCTCTCTGGTCTTGGCTATTGTGGAGACGTTGGAGTTTGTTGGATTGAGTGTGTAGACTGGTGTATTTTATACAGATAATGAGTTCAAACAGGTGCAGTAAATACAGGTAATGAGTGGAGAACAGGAGGGCTTCTTAAAGAAGAACTAACAGGTCTGTGAGAGCTGGGATTCTTACTAGTTGGTAGGTGATCAAATAATTATGTCATGCAATAAAATGCAAATTAATTACTTAAAAATCACACTGTGATTTTCTGGATTTTTGTTTTAGATTCTGTCAGTCACAGTTGAGTACCTTTAATAAAAATTAAAGACCTCTAAATGCTTTGCAAGTGGGAAAACCTGCAAAATTGGCAGTGTATCAAATCCTTGTTCTCCCCACTGTATACATTTTACCAAAAGGAGGCAAAGGTTTTGCTATAACTTAAGTGCAAAAGTGTTTCCATATTGTATATATAAAATGCTGCTGTTAAGGACCTAGGCTGTGATTGTACGTACGCACAAAAGCCGAAAATATCGTATGGCAAAGAAAATCCAGACACACCAGCAAGAAATGTCCATGTTTGGTAGCCACAATGGTTTCCAGGAACCCCAGAGTGGTTAACACATGTAACAGAACAGGGAGTCTTTCAATGTTTACAGCAATCAGTGTTATTGCCTCACACGTTGTCACATTTTCATTTTATGATAAAGTCGATCTATGATTAAAGTTCGATATAGAATGAAATTAAATGTCTGTGAGGAATCATGATGCAGTGTGGCTTCGATCGCCCACCTCTCCTTCTGAGTCACCAGTTTCCTCAGTCTCTAAAACGAGCGTATGCATGAGTTAGAGTTTGTGCAAGGCACCGCAGATTGCCCCGTTTGTTTTTTATGGATCACAACCTGTGCGTGAAAAGTGACGTACGGCAGTTTTTGTGCATACGCTACTTTTATAAATGAGACCCAAGAGGAGATGACTTTGAAGAAAGCAAGGTCTTAGCAAGACAAACACAAACGCCTGATAATTAGAGTAAGAAATGTATCATGGTAAATTTATTTAATTATCATGTTTATATAGTTGCGTAATGCGCAAATTAAAACTCTTTATTTCAGTTCAAAATATTTGCTTCCAAATTTTGGTCTTAAATGATAAAGGCTAGAGCTGTACACTGAATATGGGTTACAAAAGCTAAATCTTAATCTGCACCAGATTAAGTGTGTTGATGACATGGGCATGTACCATGGATGTCAAAGCATACAGACCCAGGCTTTGTGTATGAGAATGATAAATCATTCCAAAACTATACCTACCTTTAGTGTGATGCATATCCTTTACAGTTCAGTTAAAATAGAAAATAAACATGTTAGAATGATCAAGTAAAAATTATAAAGGCGCAAAGGTCTGGCTGCATAAGTATGCAAAAGCTAACCTAAAGTTTTGTTTGAGCACCATTTCATTCATTTGTATGATTTAGCCCCACTTCTCTTTTCATGCAAAACTTCAAAGATTGTGAGTAGATCTCTCGTCCACAGCCCTCCTCATGTCATCCAATACATTTTTCGGTTGGTGATAGTTTGAAGCTTAGGCTAAGTCAAGCCAAAACTTACATTTTCTTTGATTAACACTATATTTTGTTAATTTACATGCATGCTTAGAATCACTTCAGTGCTAAAAAATAAATCCCTTTTCAACCCTCCGTTAAAAAAGCAACCTAATGGCATGAGGCTGCCACAACTGAGTTTCACTGTAGGTATCTTGTTTTGTACCAGGTAGTCCAGATATATGGAGAATGTAAAATAAAACCAGTATCTGTTGGAGGTTTGTTATTTTTGGGTGGAAATCCAAGAAGACGAAGTGAAATTTTAGCATGTTTAGTTAATAAATTACTACCTACTTGTTTTTTTTGTTGATTTAGCTTTCCTTCTACATATAAATCTTAAACATGCTTGCTACATCCATGTTTTGTAAAAGAGACCTATGGGTCCTTTCTACAGTTTGTTGAACTGTTTTAATAATACTGAAGATAAACTGTGTTCCAGATTGTGCTGAGTCCACTGATGTTCAGTATGGAGTGTTGACGTCAGTCGGAGCAAATTTTACAAACTCCTGATGGTGTTTCAGTTCCTCGTCAGATGACCTTTTCTGATTTGCACTGTACCATGATGTGAGATTATTGACTCAGCAAAATAAATAACTGCCATGAAGCCGGTTCACACTTTGTTGTCATTTGCAATCGCAGAAACGTATCTACAAACAGACTTGTGACGGAGCAGTTCTGTCCCTTCCGTTGATAGAACGCTCACACCCACACATCGCAATGCCTGTGCCTACACACCCATTCAACTACATGTCTCTCGCAGTATATGACAGCTACCGCCAGATCGCTTTACACATTCATCTTTCCTTGAAGTCCGTGGCGACCAAGGGTGCACACTTGGAGGCACACATAGAAATCGGTACTCATACATTCACATTTAAACATAACGATATAAGTTTGTACTCACTCATGTAGCGTTGTCCGGGTGCCTGTGGCAGCTTGAGTAAAAGTGGGCGTAACGATTCGTCCTGTTTTCGCTACTCTTCCGCCAGAAAATTTAACGGTAGATTATTTTTAACTAAAGAAAATCAAGAGCTTCAGAATGAAAGCAAGAAGTTAATATTGATTGTTTTTGGGGTCATTAATGTTTTGGTTTTTCTACATAGTAAAATAAATGATTAATTGTTGGCTGATGTGATTGTGGGGTGGGGCTTAAGGTTTATAAGAAGAGTTTCTGGCTCTGCTGGTGTCAGTCTGGCCTGGTTACAGAGGAGGTAATGTTGATGGGCAGCACTAAGAGAAAGACAAGGCGTTGTAAACATTATGTATATATCAAGTTTTTCTTCTCATTTTTTTCTGCTACTCTGCACTTCAGTTTTGGGAGGTGTGTAAATAAAAAGCTCAACCTTCAGATGCTGACATGTTGTGATTTCTTCTACTTTTTGGAGTCAAGTTGATGGTGTCCAGGCCCACCACATGGGCAACTAGAAGGAACCCACGACAAGACTAAACAAGTAAAAGAACTTCTGAGTCATCAATAACAAGCTCCTGTCTGTAAAATAAATTAATTCAAGCATGAATTGATCTTGTTTCTCTGTACAAACTTGGCAATAAAGCTGATTCTAATTCTGATCTTCATGAGAGAAATCTTGACCCTTAAAAGGATAAATTTCGCTAAAATGTGGCCATGTATTCAGTTTTTGCTGAAACAAACATATAAATGAATAATACAAAATATTTTGTGAGATAAAGAGGGAGATAGCAAGCATTATGCTTTTCAGCGAGATTCTGATATTAAGGGTTTGTTAAGGCAGACAACCAAAAAAATACCCGAGATCATTTTAAACTGCTTTATTTTATAATACAAGGTCAGTGATATGAAGGTAAAACAGTGTCCTGTTGACATTTATAAGCTTTTTGAACTGAAGTTTCCCAAGCAATTATTAAGATGTTTGCGTATTTGCAACTCTGTCTTTTAGGTGTCATGGTGTCATGGTTCCTCAATCAATGTTTGTGATCTGACGGTTGGCTTGTGTTGCAAAACTTGTCACCTAGCAACGGAGCAAGTGAAAATGACACACAGTTGTCAAAACAACATTGTTTTACTTGACAGCTAGAGTTTCTGCTTCTCAATATGGAACTGGTGGGTTTCTACCCCGCATTTAGTTTCACACACTGTGGTGAGAGGATTGATGAGCTGAGTGGGAACCCAGATTAAGAGGAAATCCTCTCATAATCATACCGAGGGCAAAAGTGTCGTCATAGTGGGAAGCTGACTTTCATTTATTCCATGTCCCTTTTCACTCTGTTTAATTAAGAGCTCCAGAGGCTCTGGAACCTTTATTCTGCAGCCACTGCAGAAGAGTTGAATGGGGCCCATTTTAGCTTTTCTTTAATGGAAAAGACTATCTTAATCTTTACTAGGCAGTGAAAGCAGCAGTCCTGTTTTTACAAATAACGCCTCTGATATGTCACTTTTGTTTGTGCCTTTACAATATCTATCAAATATGTCAACTTTTTGGTCATAAAATCATTCATTAATCCTTCCATCTATCCCTTCATCCACCCATTCATGAAAACATCCATCTGTCCGCTGATCTTCTCATAAAATCACCCATTTGTTTTTCTTTCTACCCACCCATATGTTAATGCCCACTCATTCAAGATTAGGTTGAAGAAGTTCTAGGAGAGAAACCTTGACATCCCTACGGCTCATTCTGGGGGATCCCAAGACATTCCCTGGCCTGAAGATAAATGTTTTCCCTCCACTAAATTCTGGGTTTGCACCGGGATTTTGTCTTGTGAAATGTGCCTTGAAAACCTCAAAAAAGGAGATGCCCAGGAAGCATATTGTGAGATGTTCAAACCACCCTGACTCCCATCGATGCTGAAAAGCAGGAACTCCCTTCCTAGCTCCATCCTCACCCTAACTTGTAGGGTGTGCCCAGCCTCCACGCAGAGGGAGCTCATTTGAACCGCCTGTATACGTGATCCCAGCCTTGTGCACGTCTACTATTTATCCCTGATGTCCTCCCACAGCTGCCTGGTCTTGGCTATTGTGGAGACGTTGGAGTTTGTTGGATTGAGTGTGTAGACTGGTCTATTTTATACAGATAATGAGTTCAAACAGGTGCAGTAAATACAGGTAATGAGTGGAGAACAGGAGGGCTTCTTAAAGAAAAACTAACAGGTCTGTGAGAGCCAGAATTCTTACTAGTTGGTAGGTGATCAAATACTTATGTCATGCAATAAAATGCAAATTAATTACTTAAAAATCACACTGTGATTTTCTGAATTTTTGTTTTAGATTCCGTCAGTCACAGTTGAGTACCTTTAATAAAAATTAAAGACCTCTAAATGCTTTGCAAGTGGGAAAACCTGCAAAATCGCCAGTGTATCAAATCCTTGTTCTCCCCACTGTATACATTTTACCTAAAGGAGGCAAAGGTTTTGCTATAACTTAAGTGCAAAATGTTTCCATATTGTATATATAAAATGCTGCTGTTAAGGACCTAGGCTGTCATTGTACGTACGCACAAAAGCCGAAAATATCGTATGGCAAAGAAAATCCAGACACACCAGCAAGCAATTTCCTCCTTATAAACTTATGAGCAGGGTGGAGGACCTCACCATCTTGTGTTTTCTTGGGTCATTTACTGAAGTCAATCTCCCTTGTCCTCTCCATCTCATCTCCATGCGATGTTGTCAAATTCCAGACAGTTTCTTGCCGTGTCTCCTTAGCGTCTTTGGGGGCAAGCCGAGATGGCCATTAATGTAGTGGATTTATTTATTTAAGTGATCTCCTCCTGAATGGGAAGGACCATGGCAGCAGCTGTCGTGAGGCTGAAGGGACAGCAGTGCCCCAATGTTCAGTCCCTAATTACTGCATTTTAATGAGGAGGAGTGACGGATTACAGCAGGTCTCCCATCTGGCAAGCAGGGGGGTGTTTCACTTTTCTAATACGGTACACTGAGTTTCCACCAGCTTGAATTTAGAGACAGTGCATTGTTTAGGGAAAAAAAACAAAGACAAAAAAAAAAAACAGCCCACTTCCATATTTACTTTCATCTTAATGTATGTCGAGGAAATTAAAACAAATAGGAACAAAGCCCAGATGGTTTGGTTGTGTAGCTGGGTGCCTCCTATGGCCTGAAATGTGATGCAACATGTAGCCCCTTTTGTTTTATTTTCTACGAACCTTTCGGATTCACTGACAACTATTAAACCATACTTTGTTTAAGTTGGCAAATTAAAAAACTTGGCCATCGTTCTTATAGTGAACTAGTAGTGACTTCATTTCTAAATTGTTTTATAGTCAGAAGCATAAACATGCATGAGATTAAGAAAAACAACATGAAGAGTATATGACCATGTCAGTTTTTCCCAGTGGAGCCGTTGTCTAGTGCAGGAAGGTTAGATGATTCCAGCACGCTTCTGAGGACTGAAACCATCCTCTTCTCAAAATTGGATATCAGAATCAGAACAGGGCAATATAATCTATTTCTTTCAGCTTCTGAAAAAAAATGACAAACTTTATTTGAACATTGAACATAATTTTGTAGTATCAATCTGTGCTTTAGTTAGGAGTTTATATAATTAGTGCCATTCATCTCAAATAGTGTAGAGCTGTCATTTGTTAGTCAAATTTAGTTTGTTTCGTCTTTCTTTTGAGTTAGTCAGTAGTGAGTGGATGAAGGTGCATCTCAATAAATCAGAATATCATTAAAAAGTGAATGTAATTCAGCTGGAAAAGTTAATTTCAAATATTCTAAAGATTCATTGCAGACGAATCACAGATAACCGATATTTCAAGCTTTTATTTTTGCTTATGTGGATGATTATGGTTCACAGCTAAAGAAAACCCTATTTTTACCAGTAAGAAAGGTAATTTAATTAAGAACTATTTTCCTATTGAAAAGCATGTAAATGTACTGTACAGTATTTGCATTGATTATTTGTCTGGACTCCTTTTGCACTACATATTCCATCAATGCAGCCTGGCACAGAGGTGATGGGGAAAGCCCAGGTTGCTTAAACGCCGGCCTTCAGATCATCTGCGTTGTTAGTTCAGCTGTCTCATAAATTCCTCTTGACATTAGCCCACAGATTCTCTCAGTTTAATGGCCAATGTAGCATAGCGATACCATGCTGATTAAACCAGGTATATTGGTAGGTCTTTTTGGCAGTGTGCCAGTTACCAAGTATCGCTGTAAAATGAAATTAGCATCACCATAAAGCTCGTGGAAGGAAATCTAAAGAGATCTAACATTTCCTGTTGGACACAGTGGATTAACACCAGCAGGTGACAAGGCTCAATAAACCTTTGTTGAATGTGGAAAGTTCACTCTAAACCTCCAGCAACTTGAAATCTGTGCTTATTCGATCTTCTGTCAAAGTCTGTGACCTTGATATTCCAATGAAATGCAAAATTCCAGCGACAAATTGAGCAGCAGTCCATCCGCCCCCTCTTTAGCCCAAGCAAGGTCCTTAGATGTCACTAATTCAGGAGTGCCTTAACACAAGGAACGTGACAGTCGTAAACTATGTCCTGGTCTAAATCGTGTCTGTATTTGGTGACTCCTGAAGCACTGACTCCAGCTGCAATTCACACCATGTGAATCTATTGAATGGACTTGGGTTCATGTTATTCTCAAGACTGTCGTTTCCTACCGCAGTTTTTTCTTCTACTCAACCTTCAAGGTAATAGGCTTAGATACAGAACTGTGTTGAACAGTTGTTTTGTAGTTTTCCGAGATTTTGAGTTTTGGGTTTTCATTAAATATAAGTTCAAAATCATCTAAATTAACAGAAATTTTAGCTAGAAATATCACACCTTCTAATAGAAATTATTTAAGGTTATCTATGACAATAACAAATTGTTTAAATTTGAGATGTGATAAAAAATACCCTCCCTCCCTCCTTCCCCAACCCTGAGCCATCTGCATGTGTGGAAATTGTGCATTATGTTGCAGCCTGTTGATTAAAGCAGGGGGATAAGGGGACACAGTTTTTTGTTTTGAAAGCCACCAGTGCATATACCATCTGAAATACCTTTTCACTTTTCAGCGAATGACACAGCAACAGTTGTATTTTTATTGGGGAAAAAAGAAGAAAAATTGCACCATCAAGTCAAAAATCACTCACCCATAATCCCACACTCTCTCCTTCCTGCATGTCTGCAGGCACAGGTCAGGGTTTAACAGAAATGTGGCTTTGACCAAATCGGATGATTTTGTTTTCTAAGTGCAGTTTGTTGCTTTCACTTTGCAGCATCACAAAGGAGAGCATCGTGGATGTGGAGGCCATGGTGAGGAAAGTGGAGCAGAAGATTGAGAGCTGTTCTCAGCAGGACGTGGAGCTCCACATTGAGAGGGTTAGTTCACCTGAACTGCCGTCTCGTGCACCTTTGTTCCTCTTCACATCCAAATGAAAGCACATAGTTGCATTTGTTCCTGACTGGCAGCATAAAAGCATCCAGACACTTAGGCATTTGTGCTTCATTTTATTCAGGCAGGTACACAGCTCCCCTCACAGGAAACCCATAGGTGCCCTTTGAGTATATAAACATCTTCAAAACAGTGCACCTAATATTTACCTCTATTTTTGAAACTTGTTGTTCAAGATGTTTGGGATCATCAGGGACCAGTTAACCCCTGTACTAGGTAGTGTGAAGAAATAGCATTTTAAAGCTATGAGTCAAAGTGTTCAAGCTCTACATTTTCACAAAGAATGTCAGACCAGAAATATGAGAAAACAACCAACATGCAGGTTTGTGAGCTGAAGAAAGCTTTTCACACAAACAGAGGGGGTTTTAACTTCCTATACGCTTTCACTTTGACATAGTCTGAGTCTGGAGTTTAGGTACTTTCCATTTTCTGAATGCCTAATGTAGACATTGCAGCCTTGTTCTCCATATTTTATATTGTTAAGCTTTTTTTTTTTTTTTTTGTTTCAGATTTTTGTCATCAGCCAGGCAGAACCTCGTCTCCCCCTGCAGCTGGAGGACGCGGTCAGGCCAGATGGAGAGGGGGAGGAGGTGAGATTGGCTTGAGCTGTTTTGCAAACAAGAATGGGCAACTGTTTAATAACTTAGTCTCTAGATGTGCATAGCTGGTAGGGGCGTACCCCAAAAGAACTGCAACTGCTGCAAAAAGTGGTTATACTTAGCGGGGTGGAATACAAATGCAAGCCACACTTTTCAGATTTTTATTTGTGAAAACTTTGGGAATTCATATATATATAATTTTCCCTACATTGAAGTTTTTTCATGTAATGTGACACATGTGGACAAAACATCAAGGAAAATTTCAAGTTGTGTCAATGAGAAGCATAATTACCTTATTACCTTGTTTGACCCGCTCCTCTCAATGCAGATTATTGTTTTATCACGAAGCGTTTTATCAGGACCAGCGGTCAGTGTTTTGGAATAATTTGACAGAGCCACGACATAAAAAGGCACAGCTGAGATGTAGTTAGTGGTGGTGAAATATTGAAGTTGTTGTTTTGCAGAGCCAAAGCACCGATTTAACTGTTGATCCAACGTTATGATCCATTATTCTGACCTTATTATATAGAAGGCTGCATCTTATCCCTACTGATGTTGAACAAAAGGCAATTGACACCTGGAACAGGTTGTCATCTATCATATTTGGTATCAAATTACAGACTATAAAATTGAAGGTAAACTTGAGTAAAAAGCCCTAAAATAAATTCATCTTTTATTGCTGTAACTGACCATTATAGACAATTAAACCCTATAATTTGAGAACATTTGACTGAGAAAAAAAAATTGCACGCTTTTTAACAGAAACAACCTGTGGCACAATGTTTGGCAACCCTGCCGTTAATAATTTGTTAATAGCCTCATTTTCATTTTCTATTGGGTTGAGTTCTGGCGACAGGGATGACCATAAAAGAAGGTTGATTTCGTGTCTGGTGAAGCATTTCTGTGTTAACTTGAAGTTCATGATATCCCACAAGGTTCCCATGTCCTTTAGAAGAGAAGGAGGCCCACAGAATCACACATTTTCCATCGTACCCAACAATAGGCGTAATATGCCTTCATCCTTTTTTTTAAGCCTAAACCACATGCAGTGTTTGTTGCAAACAAGGTCATTTCTGACCACAGCACACAGGTCTACTGAAAATCTAAGTGCAGTTTAGAAAACTCCAGTTGTTTAGGCTGTTTATCTTTTATTTTTTTGGCATCACTCTCAAAACAACCAGTTGGCACGTAGAAAACATCTAATAGTTGTTATGGAGGCTCGGTGTGTATAGTGGCATGCCATTTTGAGTCATCTGCCAGTCTTTTTTAGGTGTCAGTTGCAGTTGTTTTAAACTTCATTCGTTGCTCTGACTGTAGATCTGCTTTGAGGATCAGGCAAGCAGCCATTTTCCAATATCCGTTTTCAAACTTATGAAGTATACACATCTGAGGAACTTGAATGACACCTTGTCTTGTCTTTCCAATTTTTAAGCGAAATGGGCATCCGCCACATCATATTTCTACCCCAGTGGAAACAGAAAGTGATCACTTTCTTATAAAAGTCCTGGTCGTCAAAGTCTGATCAACTTAAAAAGTAAAGTAAGAAATAAGGTTGAAGTTACATTTTTTTAGAGGGATGGTTGATGGTGTCATCAGTGATGTTTTTTTTTTTTTTTTTTGCAAAATTAAAATATACAACATTTTATTTTTAATGTAAGACTGTGTCACTACTTAATTATTTTAAGGCTTTTTTGCACGTCTCGACCAGAGCTGTCAACAAATTTGTCCTCGTCTGTACACAGATCGCACCTTGTTGTTGTGAACACAACGGTTTGTATCCACCAGCTAAATTTCACATCTGCAGCAGGATCTCAGGTGTTTTCTGCTGGGATTGAAGATGTCAGTCACACGCTTGTAGCAGCACCTGTCGTCCCCAGAGACATGGACCAGAACAGCTCAGACTGTCTGCCTATCTAACACTGCCCCACTGCATGGTGATGTTTGAGGCAGGATGTAACAACATGGGCTATTAAGTTATCCCCCAGAGGAGTATCTGGGGGAAGCATGGTGTGACCCTGGAAGCAGTAGTTCCTCCTGTGATGAAACGTTTACTTTTTCATTTGTTTTTTATTTTCCTCTTTTCTGAGTTGGTTCTCCTTTGTCTCGAACTGCAGATGTTTTGTTGCAGCTGACTGTTTTTGTTATTGAAGCTACAACTGACCTTGTTTCCTGTTAGGTTGTTACTGTATACATTACAGTTGTGAAAATATTAGGACACCTCAATGTTTAGTTGTTTAATAGTTGTTCACTTATTAATGTCTAATCTTATTTTATTTACACTTTAGGTGATTTATCTACAACAAAAATGAGCTTTGTTTATACCATTAAACAAAAGATATTAACGCAAATGTGTTTTCTAACTGAGGTAAAACATCACACTCCTTTAGCTGAAATAACTTCAGTGCAACATTTGTCGAGTCTTCTACCACAGAACTGTCTGAAGAAAGTTTGCCCCAATCTTCACTTTTAGCTGTGGGATGTTCGAGGAATTTCTTGCATGTACGTCACGTTACAAGTGTCCACACAGCATCTCAATGAGATCAAGATCCGGGCTTTGACTTAGCCCAGGGCTTTCTATTTCTAAAGTCTCAGGAAGTTCCCGGTAGATTCACTGATATGTTTTGAGTCATTGCCATGTTACAGGGTTCAGCTTCATGGTCTTACATTTTGTACTGTAGATTTGAAACTCATATTTCTGGTCTGAAACTGTAGATTTCATTGCAAATGTTTTGATGGTGAGCTGGCCAGGTCCCTCTGTAGCAAAGCACCCTCCAAACCATGAAGCTTCAAGATTTATGCTTGACAGCTGGTATGAGATTTGTTTTCCGGATTTCTGGATTTAGTTTATGCTAAACATGCCGTCTGTTCTGTTGTCTAAATAATTTAATTCTAGATCTATCTGTCCAAAAAACCATTTATTCTAGAATCACTTTCTTTCTCTCTAGCAACCTTAGGTTTGATCTTTATTTTGTTTTTGGAGAGCAGAGGTTTCTTTCTTGCCCACATCCCATGAAGTTAAACTTGTGCATTTTCTTTCTTATTGATGCACGTTCATAGCAACAGTAGCAAGAGCCTGCTGTTGGTCCCGCAATAACATTTTAGATTTTGTGGAAACTTCTTTCAGCATTTTTCAGTATCTCTTTTTTTTTGTGGGCCAGCCAAGGGAATAATGGCTGTTGTTTTGAATGTCTTCCACTTACAGACTATTTTGAGTACGTTAGTATGACTGATTACGATTTATTTTGAGACCTCCTTAAATCCCTCATCACACTCTTAAGCTGCTACTATCTTGCTTTTGAAGGCCTCAAACTGCATTTTTGTTCTCATGGTGTTCGCTCCCACATTACCAATCAGGAGCAAATAAAGCTTAATGTCTGGTGTGTAAACAGAGCAAACCATCTTCAAAATGCTGAGTTATGGTGTTCTCATCATATGTGCCTGACGTGATACACCTGTGTGTGATTTTAGTCATTTTAGGTACGAATAAATTCCAAAAAATGTCCTGATTTCTTTCTCACTTGAATTTAATTTTTAAATTAAAGTTTAGAAGCCATTTTCGTAAATGGATCACCTATATTACTTGAAATTTTGAGTATTGTTAAAATTTATACTATATATCCATACATGCACATCTGTAAAAAAATGCACAGAATTTCATAGGGTGGTTTAATTTGTTCACTATGTAAGTGAAAATAAGTTGGCATGTCTGTTGTTGCAACTGTCAATATGTTTCTCAATAACTTAAAAAATCATCAAAAAGTTAATACATTTCAGTAATTTGGTTAAAAAAAGTTAACTAATTTGATCCATATACAGAGTAAATTATTTTTTGTGTTATTTCTCCTTAATTGGTTAGTTATGGCTTATAGCTAATGAGTGCACCTTTTTCTACCATAGTTTCTCCTTCCACACAACCTTCCATTGATAAACCTGCATAGAACACTCGATGAACTCTCTGTATGTTTCGTCCCTTGTGAGATTTAAAGAGACTGTAAAATGTTTACACATCATCGATTACACCCCTGTGTAAACAGCAGGAGCAGATCAGTTCAAATCTGTAAAATGTTTCATAACCTAAATGTTTGGTTGTGATGTTATAATGTTTTTTCCCCTCAGGAAGGAAGAGCCACTGTTAACCAGGACACCAGACTGGACAACAGGGTGATTGATCTCAGGGTAAGATGCTACCAGAAATGTGTCAAAGCTATCATTTTGGTGGATGTAATCTTAAATGGGTCTCTCTGGGATAATGCTTACTAGAGGGTGGCATGCTGTTTCAGTTTTAGTAAAAAATATTCAAGCAATGTGGTTTAAAAACCTTTCACATTCCATTATCTAAATTTGGAAACTTACGGGGGAAGCCAAAACTGCTGTAGCAGTAAAGCAGGAAATCAAACAGAAAGCAAACTACCTAATAACAACTAAAAGATTGAGGAAACCGCTGCACCTCAGATGTGAAAACATTCATCTGTGATTTAACATGCTGCTGCGATGTGTGGAAAACATGCGAAATCTATGTGAGCAGCAGAAGGCACACAGCTGCCGAGTCTCATTGTTTTGATACGTGTGGATGATAAGGCTGGCAGGAAGGCAGCAACACCACAGCACAGAACCGTGCCGCTCTAAAGCCTCACAACAACACCTGTTCCTGTAACACTTGAAACTCACAGACGAGGGTCTGTCATCACTTGTACACTTAAGAGCCCAGCGAAGCTATAAAGTGGTTCCCACTCTGCTAGACAAACACTCGATAAGAGACCAATAAAGCTCCTCTAAGAATAGTTTAGGTCCTATGAAATGTCTCTCATGTGATGCTTTAACATCAGGTGCTTCACACACTAAAAAACAGAAGAGGTTCACTTGTGTTAATGTAGTTTGCCCACTAAAGCTTAGACCAAGCAATTTAAAGTTAGCTAAAGTCGAATAGATGGAGATACAGCTATGAATTCCTCATATTAACTAACAAATGTTTGCACTTAAACAGTTAAGTTTAAATTGAATTCAGGATCATTTCCATTATAGAAAGGTTTTCATGGAACCAGGGTTGTTTCCTGGTGCCATTTTCACCCCCTTCTGTTTCTACTCCATCTACTAAGCATCAAAACCGATCACCAGGTTAGAAATTTAACCCAGAAAAATGGCCCTGGCAAGAAGGTAGAACTTTCAATATTACCATGAACTTTCAGGGTGGAGATTTGAACTTTCAAGATGGAGATTTGTGTTGGGAGGATGCTAAGCATTTTAGATTTGGTTAAATATTTTCACCAGTTTTCTACAGTTCTTATTTCCTGATGACATTAAATGTGATAAATTTAAAGTTTTTAAACACTGCTCTAATGGGGCATGTCATGTTGGCCTCATCTGTTATTTTATGTTTTTTCAGAGTTTGGAAAGATTTTAAATTTGTTTCAGCATGTAACTGCTGTGTATAATCAGAAGTTATGGGTGCAGAACATCACCTTGTAATCCTGATTTTAAAAAATACATTTAAATACATTTAAAACTTGTTATAGTTTCACTTTTGCACTAAATTAGGATGAACTTTATATAACATAGAGTGGAGACTGGATAATCATATACTATAGTTTTATTAGTGACAATCATGACTTTTTTCCTCTCATTAACACTCCATATAGAAATTGTTAATGAGACAACTGTTTGAGTTTGCGGATGTTATTTTCTTACACAGCATTGGCAATTAAAGTACATGCAACAAGCAGTTTAAGAGAGGGTTTTGAGGATAGTTCTAGGAGGTTTGGGGTCACTTAATGGAAACACATCTTTAATTAAATGAGCTACAACACAAGATATTAGGAACAAATTTGCAAATAAAGTACATGTCAGAGTAGATACCTAAGCTACTTTCCATGTTGGAACATACTGTTTGGGTTAGGTACTGCAGTCAGCACATCTGCATTGCTTGTCAGGCAGCAGCAGAACCTGTTAACGCTTCTACAAAGTGAGCCTTTTTACTGATATAACTGATGTTAGATGGTGGTAGACAGCTTTTACGCAATATAAACAATTAAACTAACTTAGAATTTCTGCAGCTAACTCTTACCTCAGTAAAGGTTCTTCCACCAATAAGGCATAACATGATGACCAATGAAGAGTGATGTGAATACTACTGATTATATCTTCATAATTGCACCCTTGGTGGGTAGGGTATATTGGGGTACAGCCCCAATGACTTTACCATATCTTAATGCCATTGTAAAGCATTTTCTGCTGTATTAAACAACAAGCTTCACCAAATAAATTCATGGCAGGTAGAGCATAAATGCATGGTACTTGTATAATTAACTAATATGTATCGCAGTCAAAGCAGCCCTTTAGGATATTGATATCTTATACAATACATTTGCAAAGAGTGTAAATTAAATTCTTAAATAAATTCTGCAGCGCTACATTTGACCAGTTTTGATTTTACTAAATAAGATGCAGAAGTCGAAGGTTCTGATCATCTGCCAGGTGTCCACATCATTGCATGGTAAGGTGTTCTGCAATTTACTGGAGCGGGTTTTATCACTTCTCTAAGGTATTTCACATCTTCCAAAGAAGTTAAAAGCAGAGGGATAACTTCAGCCATTCTTACTCCAATTAAATCTTAGTATTTTGACTGTTTTCAAGCCTATTTGTAGTAACAGTTGTTTGTATAAACTTTCCCCAGAAGTTGAATCATATGCTCTGCTTGGCTGAAGTGCAGCCTTCAAAATGGATTGAAACCTCACTTATTTGGACTTTGAACCCTGTCTGTGGTGTCTCATCACCGCAGCTGGGTTTCTAACCTGTAGAGTATGCCTCTGCTTCGTTAGTTGTAACCGCAGCATCAGAAGAGTTGCCAGTTTAGCAGACCGACTCCTACCTACCTATCCCCCATCACATCTACTCACTGCAGACCTGCTGTAAACAGGAAGCGCTTTCGAAGGTTTTAAGCGTGGCCTCACTCAGACTGGCTTTTCGATGATTTTCCCAGGTTAAAAGACTGGCTCAGCCCAATCGTGTGACAAATAGCAGAAATGAGTCAGATGCAATCTGGTTTGCACCTTTGCAAAGGTGTTGGTAAAAATGTCAGGAAAGTTTTATATCTTTTTCACTTCTTCTTTTTTGCAATTGCTCACGCTGCTTGCTTAGATTTCACTCAGACAACCCTGAAGCGTTGTCTGCAGAATAACAATTTGGCCAATATTCACACGCTATCACTTTTCCCCTTTATCAAAATTTTGTCATGAAGTCTGTTCAAATTTGGGGCCCTCAGTAGAGATGAAACTGGGCACCAACAGTCTCTCTCTTTATGATAAGTAATAACTGTCGTCCTGGGCTAGTAAACTGTAGAAGTTTGTGGCCATCTGAGATGAGTCAAAAGATTTAGGGAGTGTACTCTTAGGTTTTTGTCTGCTCTTTTACTCAACTGTTACACATTTTTGGTTTTCGGGGGTTAATTTTTTAACAGTAATCTGCCCTGTCTTGCCGTCAGCATTACATTGATAATTATAGGTTTTGAGTTCCCGGAGCTCCTGCCGGGCTCTGATGCAGGCCTCGCCCTTGCCAGCAAATAAATGTTTTAACCTTCGTGCAGACAGGAGGTGCACGACGAAGAAAAACTGGCAATCTTGTTTTTGCACATCTGTTATGATTGGGTAATGAGTCCAATGAATCACTCCATGTGTGGTAATGCTGCTCTGCTTGTGGGTTCAGTGTTTTATGCGTGTGTATGTGTGTGTTTCCTCCCAAAGACGACCACCAGCCAGGCCATCTTCCGTCTGCAGTCAGGAGTCTGCCAGCTCTTCAGAGACACCCTCAGCAAAAAGGGCTTTGTGGAGATCCAGACCCCCAAAATAATATCTGGTAAAACAGATTTCTTGTTTTCCTCTAGTTGGGAAACTGATCATTTTTGAGTGATATCTCTGTGGAGACACCCTTTCTACCACCCACATGTGCTCTGTGAGTCATGGTGTGACAGTTGTAAAGCACACTTCCTCTACCAGCCTGCCAATTCAGAGCATAAATCAAACATTACATTCAGTTGAATATCCCAAACAGTTTTAAAGTTATAAAAACATTAAACAGTTTGGGATTTTGCATAGTTTTAGACCATTCAGAATGTCGTACTTGAAACATCAGCCTGCTTCTCTGCTTAGACTAATTAAACACCAAGTTGTAATTGGATAAGGGAAGCTTTTCTTTGTAGCACCCTAAAACCTGTGCTTTATAACATCAAAAGGGAAAACCCGCATTTCTTCGGTCCACGATTCACAGTGCAGAGGTATTTGAGCTTTTCCTTGAATTGTTTCCAGCTCTACCAGCTTTTCTTGCCTTAGGGAACAAAAAGAGAATTCTAGTAGGAATATTGAACCTGAACTAAAGCTGTTTAAATCTTAGATATTGAAACTACAGCAGCTACATAAAAAAGTCACAACTGTTAAGACCAAGGAAGGTAGGGGAGTTTATGGCAGTGAAACAGTGTTCAATCCATCATCTGAAATTGGAAGAGTATTAATAAGATAAGCAGCCAAAGAAGGCCCATGGTAACTCTGGAGGAGCTGCTGAGATCCATAGCCCAGATGGGAGAATCTGTTTGTGCAGTTCACAGATCTGGCCTTTGTTGTTTTAGGGAGTATACTTTGTTTCTGTGTGCGTTTTCATGGAACTAAGCCACTGTTGAAAGACACCAAAAGAATAAAGCAAACTTGTGACAGAAGGTGGTTTAGCCAGATGAGACCGAAATTAAACATTTTGACCCATTTCTAAAGCACCATGTGAGGCAAAAACCAAATAATGCACATCGTGTTGAACATACCATCCCCACAGTTAAACATTGTGGTGGGAACATCAGGCTGTGGGAATTTTCCTCAGCATGGATGGATGGATGGATGGATGGATGGGATGGATGGATGGATGGATGGATGGATGGATGGATGGATGGATGGATGGGATGGATGGATGGATGGATGGATGGATGGATGGATGGGATGGATGGATGGATGGATGGATGGATGGATGGATGGATGGATGGATGGATGGATGGAAATACATATATACAGGTCCTTCTCAAAATATGTAATGATGAAAATTTAACATTCATATATTTTAGATTCATTGCACACTAACTGAAATATTTCAGGTCTTTTATTGTCTTAATACGGATGATTTTGGCATACAGCTCATGAAAACCCAAAATTCCTATCTCACAAAATTAGCATATCATTAAAAGGGTCTCTAAACGAGCTATGAACCTAATCATCTGAATCAACGAGTTAACTCTAAACACCTGCAAAAGATTCCTGAGGCCTTTAAAACTCCCAGCCTGGTTCATCACTCAAAACCCCAATCATGGGTAAGACTGTCGACCTGACTGCTGTCCAGAAGGCCACTATTGACACCCTCAAGCAAGAGGGTAAGACACAGAAAGAAATTTCTGAACGAATAGGCTGTTCCCAGAGTGCTGTATCAAGGCACCTCAGTGGGAAGTCTGTGGGAAGGAAAAAGTGTGGCAGAAAACTCTGCACAACGAGAAGAGGTGACCGGACCCTGAGGAAGATTGTGGAGAAGGGCCGATTCCAGACCTTGGGGGACCTGCAGAACCAGTGGACTGAGTCTGGAGTAGAAACATCCAGAGCCACCGTGCACAGGCGTGTGCAGGAAATGGGCTACAGGTGCCGCATTCCCCAGACCTGGGCTACAGAGAAGCAGCCCTGGACTGTTGCTCAGTGGTCCAAAGTACTTTTTTCAGATGAAAGCAAATTCTGCATGTCATTCGGAAATCAAGGTGCCAGAGTCTGGAGGAAGACTGGGGAGAAGGAAATGCCAAAATGCCAGAAGTCCAGTGTCAAGTACCCAGAGTCAGTGATGGTTTGGGGTGCCGTGTCAGCTGCTGGTGTTGGTCCACTGTGTTTTATCAAGGGCAGGGTCAATGCAGCTAGCTATCAGGAGATTTTGGAGCACTTCATGCTTCCATCTGCTGAAAAGCTTTATGGAGATGAAGATTTCATTTTTCAGCACAACCTGGCACCTGCTCACAGTGTCAAAACCACTGGTAAATGGTTTACTGACCATGGTATCACTGTGCTCAATTGGCCTGCCAACTCTCCTGACCTGAACCCCATAGAGAATCTGTGGGATATTGTGAAGAGAACATTGAGAGACTCAAGACCCAACACTCTGGATGAGCTAAAGGCCGCTATCGAAGCATCCTGGGCCTCCATAAGACCTCAGCAGTGCCTCAGGCTGATTGCCTCCATGCCACGCCGCATTGAAGCAGTCATTTCTGCCAAAGGATTCCCAACCAAGTATTGAGTGCATAACTGTACATGATTATTTGAAGGTTGACGTTTTTTGTATTAAAAACACTTTTCTTTTATTGGTTGGATGAAATATGCTAATTTTGTGAGATAGGAATTTTGGGTTTTCATGAGCTGTATGCCAAAATCATCCGTATTAAGACAATAAAAGACCTGAAATATATCAGTTAGTGTGCAATGAATCTAAAATATATGAATGTTAAATTTTCATCATTACATTATGGAAAATAATGAACTTTATCACAATATGCTAATATTTTGAGAATGACCTGTACATACATACATACTGGCAGGAAGCCTTTCAGAGGCTGCAGAAGACCTGAGACTAAGGCAAAGGTTTATCTACCAGCAGGACAAGAACCCTAAACCTCCAGGCAGATCTGGAATGGAATGACATTTAGCAATTAGCCTAGTCAAAGTCTATTCAGGATGTTGATTTTGAAGCATCAGACCCTCAGCTTTGATATTTTTCACACACCCAAGTATTAATTTAACAAAGAAGGCTTTGCCTTCAGGAGAAAATAAAAGGACAGGAAAAAGTACAATCCTTAACTCCACAGTCCAGAGTGCAAATGTATTTGAGATCTTCCTTGGATTGTGTTTCCCTTCATGCTGGTATTTTCTAATAGAAATATTCTGTTTGAGCTAAAGCTGTTAAAACCAGTAAAAAAAAAAACACAATGTGTTACATAAAAGGGCAGTGCCTTTGTGTTTTTTCTCTAGACTCTCATGTGATTTTTAAATTTGATATGAACAGCTTCGCTCTTACTTCCTCTTTAGTCTCCGTGGGAGCCAATGGTTGCGTCTTCTTTTAATTTTAAAACTGCCGCGTTTTTCCTTTTTGGTGGCACCTGTCAAACAACATGGTGCGCTTTTTGCAAAACTGCAACTTCCTGTCTGACTACACCCATCACACACGCAGTGTACAGTTTGTACTATGTGAGGAACCCCCCCACCCACCCACCCTATTATTTTCCTTTTTTTTCTACAACACGAGAACATCAGATAGTCACTTTATGACGTCTGTGTCAAACAGAGAGCTGCAGATGTGTTTTGCAAGGCTGGTTGTTATGTAATCCTGAAACTTTGTGTTTTTGAACAAAAACCCACAGCATTCATAGTAGAGTTTAAAAAATTTCGTACCTTTTAATGACAATTTATAGAAAATAGTGGAATATTAAGTTAGAATGTCGTATTAGGTGGCTTAGTTATGTTTTAAAATGATCTTGAAGGGGTTTTTCTTATGTTCTTTATTTGAGCTGCTTTTCCTTTCATTTTCTGCCCATATGCCTGTTTAAGAAATTAAGCCTATTGTATGCAGAGTCTTTGGGAATCTCCTTGTTCAAGTTGAAATATTATTTTTTGTGTCTTTTGTTGGATTCAACCATAACAGATGTTGGACCGTGTAAAGTGTTGTTTTATATCTTGGCCAATGCTGATATTTCAACATGAGGCCAGCTAAGGTCGATATTTCTGCCTTGAGTTTTCTTTTCTTTTTTTATTTTATTGGTAGGTTTTTATAAAAGTCAATGCATCCTCATGAGTTCGCTAGAATATTGTTTTTAAAATAGCAAACAGCCTAATTGAACCAGCCGGGTGAGACTTTCGCCTACCTCTACATTTCATTTTAAACAGTTTTTTGCTGGTGGAAACACAACACTGGTTCATTCCTCGACTTCTGGAGTTCATTAAATGATTCATTTATCAGAACTAAGTGGCCTACCAAAAGCGAAATGTGAAAGTATTCTGAATTTTGTTCTTCCACGGCCAATCTTGTTACAAATCAGAGCAGCAGGTAGCCAGTATTTCAGACCAATTATTACTATTTTATTTTTGCTAATTTGTTGTTTTTTTTTTCTTCGCCAGTCATCTGAGTCTTGAGATCATAATTTTGTCAATTTCTTGTGCACCAAACATGCACTTTGCGTTTATTTATATAGCACCTTTAAAAACAACTGCAGCATGGACCAAAGAGCTGTACAGAGGTTTCTGTTGGGCAGAAACAAACTCAGTATCATTTTCCTTCAGTGCCTCCTGAGGCGTTGGAAAGGCTCACTAAAACTAAACCATAAACAACAAGGTTTGAAAGAATTCTAGATTCATTTTGGTCTTAGCAATGATAATATGCCAGGAACAAAGACAAGGGAGAACGATCACAACCAAGAGAGGGCCCAATTGAATTTCTCAGTACTGATCCGCTTGGTTAAACTTCAGTTGTGTTTTTGTTCACCATCTTTAAAAGTTTCAGGAAGCTTTGTTTTTGTTCTTGCCTCCATGCACCTGCTGCGGAGACCAGAACTCAGTTTATCTGAAAGATTTAGGTTTCAAATTTGAATTCAGTTTTTGGCTCAGAAGTCCAAGTGAAGGGAACCCGTGAGATGCTCTGAGGTCAGAGCCAGAGGAGAGACGACCAGCCAATGTGAGAGTGACCTTCTCGGTCGAATAGCTGTGTGCTGAGATATTCCCCTGTTGGCAGCACCTGCTGAGGTCCAAGCTTCATTTCCCAAAGGGAGGTGACATCTCAGTCTGATTTCAGACCCAAAACATATGCCCTCCCTAGCACTAGTTTAAGGTGGCCAGAGCTGATAGACAAAAAGTGGCTTACTTGGACTTTATTCAACTATTTTTCCACTTCTAAACGTTCCCTCAGACTTAAATCAGGTTTTTAGAACCCAAATTATGCATGAAAATCTTGAGGTCTTTTTTCAGAAAGAAACATTGATAGACATTTGGATGAAGGTAATTCCCCTTTAGGTAGTCAGATTTTCCCATAAGTAGCTACATTTCATGTTTATTGTCTTTGTCTTGTTTCTTTAGAAAGTCACTGAAATACATTAGAGATTGCAAATAAAATGATTCTGTGAAGGACTACAATCAATCCTTTAATTTTCAATTAAATCTTGATGTTTATTGATTTAAATTTTATTTAACCAGGTGAGACAATTGAGAACCAGTTCTCATTTACATTGCTGACAACAGCAATGTTGTATTCCAGAGAATATTCCTACCTTGGAAGTATGCATTAAAGGCTCCATAAGAAGAGAATTTACTCCTTCAAATAGATTCAGAGTTCCTTTTTAATAGGTTAGACAGGTGAGAAATCTAATAATATAGATATTTGAATGAGACTGACATGATTTTAATACTTACATGTAATTTAAGTATCTCATCGATTGCTAGATTTAATGAATCACAGTTTATGAGGCATTATCAGTGCTCTACGTACTGGTTCTACCCTTGCATCACATGTAAGCTTTAATGAGACATTATTTTTATCTATTCTCTACACTCTATAGACCTGGTGGTGGAGACATTTCCAGGAATTCACATTTTCTGGTCCAGATGATATAGTCAGAGTTACTTGATTGGAGACCTTTCCAGTTGGAACTTATTAATCTTTAGCTGACTGAAGGCTTCCAATTATTGCCGCAGCAAATAGAAACCGGTGCCCTGCCCTGCTTGGATTCTACTAGAATATCTACTGGATATGCAGTTTTAAAATTTGTCTAGAATCTGAAAAGTGTGGCTTGCATTTGATTTCACCCCTCCTGAGTCAATAACTGCCTTTAGGTGCAATTAAAACTACAAGACTTTTAGGGAATGGATGGAGAATGTGATATTTTATGTTTTAGATGGCAAATATTTGCCAAATGTATCACTCTTGGCTTTCCTCTAGATCTATTTTTAACTTTTTTACATATTTGTTGGTGTAGTATTAGTCCATCTCTTGAGTTTAGTAAGCCTTTTATACCTAAATGATTCTTCAGTCAGAGTTAAGGGGCTCAAAAAAGAAAAAAGCATGAAAATGGTCTGAAATTAGTCAGACTGGAAAAATAATAGTCAAGCAACTTTAAATTGCTCCCAGACAACTTGAAAAATAGTTTCCTAATAGAACTTTAAATTGTTACAAGGCATTATTTGCACTGTTTGGGTAAACTATAAGGAAAACATTGTTCAAGATCTTTGAAGATTACTTTACATCAGGTAAGATTGGAAAAAGTTTTGAGCCATGAGTATGACAAACACTCTCTCAGCCTTTGCAGGTCACAGTAATCTTTTCTGCTGTTTGAGCCGAACAAAAAAATCCCCCCCATCATTCCTGAAAATTGTCTTTGCCCTTTCCTAGCTGCCAGCGAAGGTGGAGCGAACGTCTTCACTGTGTCCTACTTCAAATCCAGCGCCTACCTGGCCCAGTCCCCTCAGCTCTACAAGCAGATGTGCATCTGTGCTGACTTTGACAAGGTCTTCTGCGTCGGTCCAGGTAAAAGGAAGCCTCCTGTCTGACACCTTATGAGCTGGCAAAGTCCTCACAGGCATAATACGAAAATGAGCAGCAGGAGTGTAATGAAAAATGTAGCACCCTATTAACTGAAATGACACGTTTCAAATGGCTCCAAATGTGTTTAAGATTGTTAAAGTTTAACAGACATCCCACTGGTCTTGTTACTGTGGTCAGAGCTTGTAGTTGGTCTGTTAGTGACACAAAGGGACTTGTAAAAGACTTTATATACAGAGTTGTGAGATCCTCCAGCTTTCTAGCTGAGCAAATACTGCCACCATCTGATTAGCTAAGCAAACACTTTGATTGTTTCAGTGGATGTGCAGTGGGTTTTGTGCAAAGACGTTTTATCTAAAACACTTTGTTTGATTTATAGTCAGTGTATGTTTCTAAGGCAAGATGAAATACATTTGTTAAAGAAGAAAACACCATTCAGTTTTCCACACTCTGGACTGTGGTGTTTTATCGGTTTCTCTGTTGACTGCACCTGAGGAGGCAAAGGGCTTGAGGTCATTACTGTTTTTCAGGCATCATTGTGCTCGCCGCTGTTGCCGTAGTTACAGTGGTGCCGATTCAGCACTGATTCGGTAAAAAGAACTTGGATCAACTGTGCTCAAAAACCTAATGGGCAGAAGCTCAGCTTTGTTCATACGTACAAAAGAAGCAAAGGAAAAAAGGTTCAGCTATAGTATGCAGTTGGTTATTTGCTTAGGGGAAGAAATATGAGCATGTTTAAGATTAATTATCTATTGTCACGATTGTAATAGTCTTTATGTCCCTTAAACCTTTTCACTTTTATTCATGTACAACCACAAACTTCAATATCTTTATAGAACTGTAATGTGACAACTCAACACAGCGTAGCACATAATTGTGAAGTGTGAGGAAAGTTTTCATGGTTTACATTTTTTTTGTTTTGTAAATAAAAATATGAGATACATTTGTATTTAGCCCCCTGTGCTCTGATACCCCTAAATAAAGTGCAGTGCAGAAATCGCTTGGTTAGTAACTTGCCTGTGTGTGATTTATTATCAGTATGAATAACGCTGTTCAGGTATCCAGATGTAAAGAAGTTTAACTCGGGGATGGGTTATAAAACATTACGCCTGCCCAATGACTGCAGAAAATAAAATGTTTTCTTAAGATTTGGTAAAACCTTCTCTGCTCCTCTTCACTCCCTTTTGGCTCTGATGTTAAATCTCCAATGTTCAGTTTTCAGGGCAGAGGACTCCAACACTCACCGTCATCTGACTGAGTTTGTAGGTCTGGATATTGAGATGGCCTTCAACTACCATTACCACGAAGTGATCGATTCCATCACTGACACCATGGTGCAGATATTCAAGGGCCTGAGAGACAAGTAAGATACAAGAAGGAATAGATACTAGATCAAGCAAACAAAGTTGCAGTTAATAAGTAATAAAAACATCATTTTTGTTTAAGATGTAGATTGTGTCCCAAGATTGCATATAATGCTACTTTTTATTCAGGTTTGTATGAACATAAACATCCCAAGCTGAGTTGAAGTTCAGAACTCTGAACACAACAGAACACTTAGGTTTTAAATCTGTTTGCTTAAATACTTCATTATTTGTTTTTACAGAAAATCATCACTTTTATAAATCAGAAGAATTATTTTCCAGATTAAAATAAATCTATATACAGTTGAAACCAGATATTTACATAAACTAAATGAAAATCTAGAGAACCATTCTCTATCCCTTTCTGACATTAAATCAGACTAAACCTTTCCTGTTTTAGGTCAGTGAAGATTACCAAAATAATGAGGTAGAGGATTTTTTAAGTTCAGATGTTTACATACACAAAGCACACGCTCACTAGAGCCTTTAAAGAATCGGGAAAAGCCCAAAAGATGGTATCACACCTTTGTAAACTTGTAATTGATTGCTGCTTCCTTGTATGAGAGTATGGAAAATTTAAATCAGCCAAGATATCAGGAATATATTTCCAGATGGCTGACAGTGCCACATTCATGTGTTAAAATGATTACTTGGAAGTATTAAACCCATGGAGATGTTTAGCCATCATACTGTTCAGAAAAGAGACAAGTTCAGCATCCTAAAGTTGAAGTGACATTGTTTGAAATGTGCATATCATCTCTCAAACAACAGACGAAAGGCCTTGTAAAAGTGTTGGCCAAAGCCTGTAGGAGATTATTGTCCAGTCCTGTCTGGCCATGGGCAGAAAGGCCACTCAGTGAGGAAGAAGCCATTATTCCAAAAGCAACAAAAAAAGCCAGATTACGGTTTCGTCAATGCCCACATAGACAAAGACGTTACATTTTGAAGATGTGTTCTGTGGTCTGATGAAAATAAAACTGTTTGGCCATAAAGACCATTGTTACACTTGGAGGAAAACAGGGATAGTTGCAAGCCTTTGAAGTACGACAGTAGCAACATCATGTTGTGTGGGTGTTTTGTTGCAGGAGGGACTGGTGCACTTCACAAAATAAAAGGAACCATGATCAGGGATATATTTATTGCCACCTCTAACAGTTCTTGTAAAATAATTAGAACTGATGCTTTTTTTGTTGGGTGGTCGTTTAGGTTGAACTTTTAATTAGTAATCCATGCCTTCCTGTTTCTTTGGATTTTAAATATAATAAAAGAAAACAAAACCCAATTTCTCTTTGCCTCTTTCCAAATGGGAAACACAAGAGAATATAATTTTAAATAAGGTCAATCCAGACAAGTTTACACTTCGTTTCATGTTTTCTTAAATATATAAAAGGGAAGCTTGCTCATTAAACATAAGACTTTAATCTTTTGCATAGATGTCCAATATACAATATGCAGTCAAACAAATGTTTTTATTCAGTTTGTTTCTGTGTTGAACTAAAAGGAAATTTCATACAGAAGTCAAACCGATCAGAATAATAAGGACTTTGATGGTATTAGTTGTACGGTTTTGTTTCATTCATATGGTGTGGCTTTACTGCCTCCTAGTGGTGTATATCAGTGCAGCAAGTAGCAGATGACAAAGAGAAAGAAGTGTGGTGCAAAGACCTTTTCTCACATAAAGCCCTGTAGCCTTTCTGTCTGCCTGTGTGTGGCGGTGAGAAACAAAGAACACAATAAAGATTAAAATCCCACTTCATGAATTTACAAATTAAAGCACGTTTCCAGGGAAAGAACAGCTCTGTGATTGGATCATATCAGTTTATATCAACCGATGCACAGCAAGCTGCCTTTGTTGGTTTTCACCCTATGAATGTTGTTCCTGTTTCTCAGAGCAGTTTGCTACTTTTGTCCTCATGACTTTGTCTTTCTAAAAATATCTGAGTGTCTGTTTGTCCTTCCGCATCAGCTTCCAGACTGTTACCTTTGACGCAGAATTTTATTTTGAACAAATCTTCTGGCTCTAGAAAAACACATGACTGCTTTTTTTGTCAGTCATCACATGCTGTTTAGACATCATGGCAAAGTTAACGTTAGATCGATGCGTTAGGAGGTTTTTTTCATAGCTTTATAATCCCTCGCAAAAGCATTGAGACCCCTTAGTCTTTTTCACATTTTGTGACATTACAAACCAAACATAGAGTATAAATATAAGGTGAAAAGAAGATGTAATATAATTTTTTTTGTGGTTTTATTTTTGCGGCATGTATTCAGCTCCCCGGAGTCGATGCATTGTAGAACCACCTGTTGCTGTGGCCTTTTTGGCTAAATCTCAAACAGCTTTGCTCGTTTAGAGACTGAAATGTCAATTCCTCTTTAAAATAGGACTCAAACTTCAGATTAAGAACAGCATCCCTAAAGCAATGCTGCCATTTTTAACCTTTGACATGGTGTGTTCAGGGTGATGTGCAGTGTTTAGGGTTTTTTCTGATTTGAAAATAAAGTAAAGACTGGGGTGTGATCAAACCGTAAAGTCTACTGCAAATTGTGTTTTTTTATTTTTGTGAAGAAAGCTACCTAAAATCTTATCTAAATTAATACATTTTGAAGTAAGGTGATGTCCTTTTTAGAAAGTCAATGAAGAAATCAGCATCAAGAAAATAAAATGAAAAAGTCTTTGTCTTTCTAAAAATATCTGAGTGTCTGTTTGTCCTTCCGCATCAGCTTCCAGACTGAGATTCAGACGGTGAACAAGCAGTTCCCAAGCGAGCCGTTCAAATTCCTGGAGCCCACTCTTCGGCTGGAGTACACTGAGGCTGTGGCAATGCTCCACGAGGCCGGGGTGGAGATGGGTGACGAGGATGACCTCAGGTCAGGTTACGTCACACATCCTCTGCCCAGAACACCATGCTTTTTCATATTAGTTTAATTAGAAGAAAAAAACAGAGGTCAGTTTTAACATCGTTTTACAGTGAGGATATGAAACATGCTGTAGGGACTCCACATTTCTTAAAAGCGTGTGATCAGAGTGGTTCTCCTGAACTTTTTGTAGTTGAGGGGGAAATGAAAGAATTTGAAAGCCATGTGACATTTTGGCTGATGGCAAATGAGACATCCATTTAAAGTTATTGTTTTTTATTCTGCAGCACTCCTAATGAAAAGCTGCTGGGTCGTCTTGTCAAGGAAAAGGTTCGTACTTTTTAATCTTTGAAAACCAGTCTCTATCAATTATGAATCAGTTGTACTTGATGGGCCACTGATAACTTAAGTCATGTTAAAGTTGTGCAAAACATGCACCATATTTAATTCCAGAAACAAATATGTATCACTCGCTTCTTTTTTATACAGCTATTTAATGTTCATATACATATTTCCTCCTTTTTACAGTATGATACTGACTTTTATGTGCTGGATAAGTACCCACTGGCTGTTAGACCTTTTTACACGATGCCTGACCCAAACAACCCTGTAAGTTTCTCAACTACACACAAAAACCCTGGAACACAAATGCGTAGCAGCTAACAGAATCTACATCAATAATTTTTTTAAATATTAGATTTTTAGCAGACCTCTTCAGGTTTACATAAAAATTACCTTCAACATTAATGCAGTATTTCTAGGAAGCCGATTTGGGTAAAATTCTCTTGCAAAAACATTTAAAACCCTCGAACGTTTCATATTTTGTCACATTTCAGCCACAAACTTCAATACATTTTATGAGGAGTTTGTGACAGATGGACACAAAGTATTGTTAAATAGAAAGTTATACATGTTTTTTTTTTTTTTTACAAACAAAAATTGACATTTGTATTTAGGACAGCTTTAGTTGTGCATGCCATAAATCTGGCTTTTTATACTGGGGTGGTAAGAAGAATGCAATTGTTAAGAGAAACCCACAAGGATGTTTTTCCTGCATGCAAAATGCTGAAAATGCTGTGTGGCAGATGAATGACAATGCTCATTGTCCTGATCCTGCCATTGTATAGGGATGGTTCTCTTCAGCAGGGACAAGGAAGCTAATCAGAGTTGATGGGAAGTTTGATGGAGATGAATACAGAGCAGTCCTTAAAAAAAACCTGTTAAAGGCTGCAAAAGACTTTAGATGGTGGCATATTTTACATACCACTAGGACAACTGTTCTCAACATACAGCCAGAGTCACAGTGGCATTGTTAGGATCAAATCACATGTATTCATTGAAATTACCTAGTCAAAGTCCAAACCTAAATCTGGCTAAGTTTGAGTTGTTTTGCTCAGAACAGTCCCACAAAAAGTCTCTCTATCCTCAAAGACTTTCAGCTGAAACTAGAGTCAAAGATTTTTATCAAGGTACTGACTCAGATGGGCCAAATATAAATCCACAGCACCTTTCAGCTTGTGTTTGTGAAGAGGTGTTAAAACCTTGTTTCCTTTTTTCCACTTTCATTTCATTTTTCAGTTATGTACTACTAGAAGTTGATTTGTCATAAAATCCGAATATACTGACGCCTGTAGTGACCAGATGTGAAACAGGTCAAGGGTTATAAATACTTTTGCAAGACCCTTTTTATGCTAATAATAATTCAGAAATCTATTGACTTATCTATATATATGGCTTCATATGCTTAGTGCAACTACTTTGGAAATATTTGACATTGCCTGCTGTTAATTAACAGATATATTGTAATCTTGTCTTGGGTTTTATTCCAAACAGAAATACTCCAACTCATATGACATGTTCATGAGGGGAGAGGAGATCCTTTCTGGAGCGCAGAGAGTCCATGATGCTCAGCTGCTGAGTGAAAGGGCTCAGCATCACCAGATTGGTAAGAAGCAAGTTTATAGTCCTAAAAAACAAAATGAATTTGAAAGGATTTGTCTCCCTCTACAGGTGAATGACAGGTCTTACAAAAGCAGAACATTTAAATGATATTAATATATTGATATTTGTTTTTAGCATTTGTGGAAATAATAATAAAATGTTTTATGTAACCATGTTAACTTGTGTTTTCTGATATTGTAGATCTGGAGAAGATAAAATCATACATTGACTCATTCCGCTTTGGAGCTCCCCCACATGGTGGAGGAGGTATTGGTAAGAAAGACATCATCTTTTATTACTGAAACGTTTCAAAAAACAGATCTGAATCTGTTGAGTTACCGATCCATCCTCCCTCACAGGTCTGGAGAGAGTCTGTATGCTGTACCTGGGTCTTCACAATGTGCGTCAGACCTCCATGTTCCCCCGTGACCCCAAGCGTCTCACACCCTGAGCCCCCAAGCACTTTCTGAAAGAATCCCGTCGCAACCGGACTATCTCAGAGGTGTTTGCGACGAAGACCACAAGTAATCCACAGTCCAGACAGAGAGAACAAGTAGAATATATCTCCACCACCTGTTTCTAACAGGCCAATAGAGGTTGATCACTAAGAAGAATGAAGCAGTTGTAACAGAAGGAACTTTATTGATTTGTGTGTATAGTTTTCTAACAACTGATAAAAACAGATACATTGAAGAAGGAAGAAATGGGCCGGAACACTCCCGGAGGAGGCTGCACATGTTTAATTAATCTTCTAATCAACAAGTTTTTTTCTAAGGTTTAATTATAGGGAGAATTAACAACTGTAACACAAATCAAAGTCATTTGTATTACCTTCACAGACATTAAGAATAATGATTCTGGTTTTCAAGAGTTTGCCTGTAACTACATGTGTTTTGAAAGTAATTATTGAGAAATAAAAACGACTAATAAAAAAAACTGCTTTGTCGTTATATTTTGTTGGAAGTTGGAATGACATAAATTAAAATAATAATTAGGTTTGATAGGATTAATAACTCAGATATCTGTTTGCTTATATGTACATAAACATTAAATTATAAATGTTAAAGTAAAGCAAAACCTAAGAGTTTTTCTTAACTCATACTTGGCTGCTGTAAAAGCCTCCAATCTTCATTCCTGCTCCAAAGAGAGCATCAAAGTGCTTCAGTGTTACAGACATGAATAAAACTATAACAAAGCTTACATAGTGGTGAATACATTTTACACAAGTATTCTTTGATTTGTGTACATGTTTAAATGTGACATTGCTGCCAAAATACTTTGTACATCCAGACTTTACTGATAAAACATTGCCAGATGATTGCTTTACTCGGTTGCTGCTCCGCTGACTTGTATGATGAAGAGGAAGATGTGAACAATATCAACATAGAGAGAGAGCGCGCCATAGATGTACTCCTCTGGGCTGATGGCCAACTCCCGATTCCCGATAAGAAGCTGAGTGTTATACACTAAAAACTGAGAAAAGATCAGGAAACAAGATTTACATAAAGAATCAGAAATATATTAGCTTTAATAAACATGCCTTTCTTCAGTCAGGTAACTGTTCAGGGTTTTCAATGTTGTTTTGCAAATAGGAATCTGACAAATGTGTTTTGGTTTTGTATAATGCCCCCAAATAAAGTCCGTTATAACAAGTTGCTTTGAGAAGTCACTTCATTAGCAAATAATGTTAACCTGTTTTTAAATTTTGTTTCAGTATAAATGTACAGGGGTTGGACAATGAAACTGAAACACCTGGTTTTAGACCACAATAATTTATTAGTATGGTGTAGGACCTCCTTTTGCGGCCAATACAGTGTCAATTCATCTTGGGAATGACATATACAAGTCCTGCACAGTGATCAGAGGGATTTTAAGCCATTCTTCTTGCAGGATAGTGGCCAGGTCACTACGTGATACTGGTGGAGGAAAACGTTTCCTGACTCGCTCCTCTAAAACACCCCAAAGTGGCTCAATAATATTTAGATCTGGTGACTGTGCAGGCCATGGGAGATGTTCAACTTCACTATCATGTTCATCAAACCAATCTTTCACCAGTCTTGCTGTGTGTATTGGTGCATTGTCATACTGATACACGGCACCGCCTTCAGGATACAATGTTTGAACCATTGGATGCACGTGGCCCTCAAGAATGGTTCGGTAGTCCTTGGCAGTGATGCGTCCATCTAGCACAAGTATTGGGCCAAGGGAATGCCATGATATGGCAGCCCAAACCATCACTGATCCACCCCCATGCTTCACTCTGGGCATGCAACAGTCTGGGTGATACGCTTCTTTGGGGCTTCTCCACACCGTAACTCTCCCAGATGTGGGGAAAACAGTAAAGGTGGACTCTTCAGAGAACAATACATGTTTCATATTGTCCACAGCCCAAGATTTGTGCTCCTTGCACTATTGAAACCAACGTTTGGCATTGGCATGAGTGACCAAAGGTTTGGCTATAGCAGCCCGGCCGTGTATATTGACCCTGTGGAGTTCCCGACGGACAGTTCTGGTGGAAACAGGAGAGTTGAGGTGCACATTTAATTCTGCCGTGATTTGGGCAGCCGTGGGTTTATGCTTTTTAGATACAATCCGGGTTAGCACCCGAACATCCCTTTCAGACAGCTTCCTCTTGCATCCACAGTTAATCCTGTTGGATGTGGTTCGTCCTTCTTGGTAGTATGCTGACATTACCCTGGATACCGTGGCTCTTGATACATCACAAAGACTTGCTGTCTTGGTCACAGATGCGCCAGCAAGACGTGCACCAACAATTTGTCCTCTTTTGAACTCTGGTATGTCACCCATAATGTTGTGTGTATTTCAATATTTTGAGCAAAACTGTTCTCTTACCCTGCTAATTGAACCTTCACACTCTGCTCTTACTGGTGCAATGTGCAATCAATGAAGACTGGCTACCAGGCTGGTCCAATTTAGTCATGAAACCTCCCACACTAAAATGACAGGTGTTTCAGTTTCATTGTCCAACCCCTGTAGCTTTTCTGTCAAGAGACCCATGGTAACTCTGGAGGAGCTACTGCGATCCACAGTTCAGGTGGGAGGGAGAATTTGCTGAGAGGACTACTATTATAATTTAATCTGTAGTGCACCTCACTTTGAACGCAGTAACTTTGATTTTCTCCAAAAGGGACAGTAATGCTGGATGGAGCTAAATACAGGGTAATCCTGGAGGATAACTAAGTAGAGGCTGCAAAACACATGACACTGGGGGCAGAGGTTCCAGCATGACGACGACCCTAAAGATATAGAGCTTCAATGATCTGGTTTAGATCAAAGCATATTCTCATGCTAGAATGTCCCAGATAAAGTGGAGAACAAAATTTAACTGAGAATTTCTGTTGTGATTTGAAAATTGCTCTTCGTAGACACTGTCCACCAGATCTTTCTGGGTTTGTGGTATTTTGCAAAGAACTATGAGCAAACATTCTCTAGATGTGTAAATATGGAAGAGGCAACCAAAAAGATGTGTCACAGCAATTGCACCAATCTGGTTCTACAAAGTAATGACTCGGGAATGATTGCAAATAGACACCACATTTTTTCAGGTTAGTAAGAAAATTTTAAAACCATTTATCTTTTCCTTAAAATTAATAATTACGCACTACTTTGTGTTGGTCCGTCTCATAGAATACAATAAAAGTCTTTTAGCAAGCACTGTTGTAATCACCCGTCACCATGCGAAGAAAATGGTCATCTACGAGGACTGAATTGGAAATTACTTGAAAATCAAAATTCAAAGAAAGATTTTAAAGATCTTTAGGAAGCCTGAAGAAGAAGAAATTTTGGTTAGTTGGAAGTAAAACAATAGTACTCCTCGTCTTCCTCTTCTCCAGGACCGGGTCATGGGGGCAGCAGTCTTAGCAGAGACACCCAAACTTCCCTCTCCCCAGACACCTCCTCCAGCTCCTCCCGCTTCCCAGACCAGCCAAGAGACATAGTCCCTCCAGTGTGTCCTGGGCCTCCTGCCGGTGGGACAGGGAGGCGTCCATTGGGCATCCGGAGTAGAGGCCCTAGCCACCTCTGCTGACTCCTGATGTGGAGGAGCAGCGACTCTACTCCGAGCTCCTCACACTATCTCTAAAGGAGTGCCTGGCCACCCTGTGGAAGAAGCTAATTTCAGCCTTCGTATCCGGGATCTGGTTTGTTCTGTCATGACCCAAAGGTCATGCCCATAGGTAAAGATAGGAACATAGACTGACTGGAACATCGAACTCTGTTCACCACAACAGACTGTCCGTATTACTGGCAGCTGCACCGATTCATCTGTCAATCTCCCGCTACATTCTCCTCTCACTCTTGAACAAGACCCCAAAATACTTGAACTCCTCCTCTTAAGGCAGGAACTCCCCTCCAACCCAGAGAGGGCGCGCCACCCTTTTCTGGTCAAGAATATTGGCCACAGACTTGGAGTAACTGATCTTCATCCCCTCCGCTTTGCACCCGACTGTGAACCGCCCCAGTGCATCCTGGCTAGAGGAAGCCAGCAGAACTACATCATTAGCAAAAACAAGAAAAATCCACTGGTCCCCAAACCGGACCCCTTTCAGCCCTTGGATGCGCCTAGGAATCCTGTCCATGAAAGCTATTAACAGGACAGGTGACAAAGGGCAGCCCTGCGGGAGTCCAACATGCACTGGGAACAGTTTCGACTAAGTGCTGGCATTGCTAACCAAACTCTATCGCTGCTTGTACAGAGCCCAAATGGACCCTAATAAAAAGCCCCGGACTCCTGGAGCACCCCTACAGGGCACCACGGGGGCGGAGTTGACTGCCTTCTCCGGGTCCACATGGCACATGTTGACCACTTGGGCAAACTCCCATTAACCCTCGAGGACCCTATAGCGGGTGTAGATCTAGTCCAGTGTTCCAGGATCGGAACGAAAATCACACTGCTCCACCTGAAGCCAAGGTTTGACTATCTGCTGGACTCTCCCATTGGAGAGGAAGTAAAACGATGCATACAAAATTAGGGTTTCACTGTGAAGTAATTCCTATGAAACGTCTGAAACACATACTTTTTGGATTTAAGCCAACAACTCCAAAATAATGGTTCTCAGGGAACAAGCATCCTAGAAAAAATAAAATGTTAATGCTATTTACCTCTTTTCAATATAATTTGTCTTTTCTTACTAAACAACACTATAGAGCTTTAGTGTTTTCCCTAAAATGACGTCACTGTTCACTTACCAGAGTGTAAACGATGGCTCCGATTGCAGCGTAGAGCATGTGCAGCCAGGGGACCTGTGGAGTGACATTAGAGAGGCCTCTGAATGTGAAAACTGGTCACACATGTACACCCCTTTCGAGCTGCTGTTGAAGCTCCCAGCTAGAAGCAAGAATATATTAAAAGACTTAACCAAAGAATCCTCACATATTTAAAGGAGAGCACGATGGCTGAAACAATTCCGATGATCATGAGCAAAACAGCTGCAATGCAGAGAAGACTCCCACAGGAGGTGAAGTCCACCTGTGATTAGAAACAAGTCATTAGCAGGATGAAAGGGAGGCTTAACACGCTTCAAGCCACACATAAAGGAGCAGTGAAAATATATTTATTTCTTTTTTAAGTATCTGAGTGAAGTTATAATAAAAAAGTTGGCTGGATATGGCCAAAACATGAAACGTATGTATCTGGAGTTGCATCAGACAGGATTCACATCTTATGACAAAATGTTATAAATATTTAAAGGAACTCGGTGCCCCATTGTAATGTGAGACAAAGGAGTTCTTTTACACTGACAACAAAGACATCCTCTGACAAGCCACAGGCTGCTGAGCTGCAGCAAAAAATCATTTTCAGCTACCTTCGTCTGGAAGCAGAAGACTGTCACAGCTATGCACACTATTGCTGTTATTCCCATTGCGATAATCACTGCTTTGGTTTGATAATAGCTGGAAAAACAAACAGTGATTAAACTAAAATAACTACTTATAATTGTAAAAGTACTCATACTCTATACTCATATTTTGCCATATTTTCTACCACAAACTTCAAAGTATTTTATTTGAATTGTGTGTCAGAAAAGGAAGATTTTAAATTGTTTTCACGTCACTACAAATAAAAATCCCCTTTGATCTGACACCTCTAACTAAATCCAGTGGAGCCCATTGTGCAAAGAAGTAATCAAATTAGTAAATACTGTCCAGTTATCAAATTATGGCCTCGATCATAATGGTGTGGGCATGCTTTTCACTCTGAGAGTGGTGGAACAGAGAACTAATCAGAGTTGATGGGATGATGGAGGGAGCTACGTTCAGGGAAATACTGGACAAACTATGTTAGAGGCTATATTTGAGACTGGGTTCAAGGTTCACCTTCCAACAGGAAAACAACCAAAAACATTCAGCCCGAGCAACAATGAAAAAGATTTAGATCAACACAAATTTATGTGTTAAAATGGGCCAAAGTCATGACCAAAATCCAACAGAGAATCAGTAGAAAGAGTTGGAAACTACTATTCACAGATGCTCTCCATCCCATCTGACTGAGCTTGAGTTATTTTGAAAAGAACATTTTGCTCTCCCCCCAGCGGATTGTAATTGCAGGGAAATGTGGTCGCACAAAGTACTGACTCAGCAAGGCTGAATACAGATGCACGACATACTTCCAAGGTTTTTATTTGTTCATCACTTTCCTTCCACTTCACATCACAGTACTTTGTGTGCATCTATTTGATAAAAATATTGATAAAATACAGTGAGGTTTGTGCCTATAACCTGACTAAATGTAAGAAATGGACAGTGTGAATACTTGTTCAAGGCACTGGATTTAGGTGTTGCAGTCCATTGCCTAAAGAGGAGTTGAAAACAAACCTTGAAACGGATCCAGCCATAAAAGATAAGGCAATGGTCTGCAAGATAAAACATGATGAAATGTATTTTAATCAAATTATTGTTTTATCTTTACTGGCTGCCAATCTGTGGCTCAAGCATTAACTCTTAACCCAGTTTGGCTTCAGATTAATTCTAAATACTTACAAATACTCCCAACAGCACCAGATTCAATGGAAAACGCCTCCTATACAAAAATTAAACAAAATAATTTGGTATGTATAAAAACACAGTCATTTCTGGTTATGAGCTTATCTGAAAACAAAGCCTGCTTTACCTTGGCTCTTTGCAGCAGATGAGAATGCAATACACAAAAAAGAACACAGCACTATGGAGAGATAAATCATGAAAGGGGTTTTTACCATAGCACAGATCTACTGACTATCAGTTATAAAAGTAGCATTTGTTTTACAATTAGATTTTTAACATCTTAATGTTAAAGATTTAGTTAATGCTACTAGAACGTAACTCACTAAGAAGCCCAGTAGATGGCTGGGTATGTGATGACAAACAGCTTCACTGGGTGACTGTGAAAGCACAGACAACATGGTCACCAGAGAGTGCTATGCTTTCAATTAAACAGCTACACTAAGCACCTGCAAGCGGAACTCTACTGGAATGAACAGGGAGACTCACACAAATGTAAAGACAGCAACGACTGCAAAGGTGACCGCAAGCTGCACAGTCAAAATCAAATAAACCTGCCCACAAACATGTAGGTTAGATTAAAAGAGCTGTTACTTGCACCCTGAACAACAGAAGAACCGTTTGTGTCTCTGAATGTGGTAAAGTGGAGCAAGGAAAAGTCCTTACTTTTCTGATGAAGGCGTGTCGAATGGATGTGCTTTCCCACTGGTTGCTGAAAAAGTCATCCATTTCTCCTGCAGAATTGAGAATTGCAAAAAAGGCAATTTAAGCTTCAGAAGTTAATCTCAATTTAATAGAAGTGAGTGATGAAAGTCTGTGTAAGCTCCTGGGAACCTGGACTGGACGCAGGCAGTCCTGCTGACAGAGTGGGGATGGGCATGACAGATGAAGAAAAGCCGGGGCCTGGACACATGCCGGCCTGGGGGTAGACGCCCCCCTGGCTCCAGTAGCTAGGCGGGCTGAGGCACGCGCTGGGACTGGAGCTGTAGGATGGTGGAAGAGGGAGAGGGGCTCCATGTTGTGTCTGGAAGGGGTAGTTATTAGACTTAGGATGCTGAAGGGCATCCTCATAGGATGGAGGAGAATCCGTTTTGGAAGACATTTCTCTGGACCACTTTAAAGAGAAAATAAACAGCCACATCAGAACTATTCCAGACATGTACTTTACTGACGACTTTCAAACTCAAACTGACAAGGGAGTATTCGGAGTACTCAGTTAATGGTTACTGTGTGCTTGTTTTATTTAGACAATTACAATTGGTCGATCAATCCATCAAAATTAATCCACAAACCAGCGTAACACTAAGTGCTTTGCACACATTAAAAACAGATGGATTGAAAAAATGCATTAAAAACTGTGTAGCTCAGTAAGTAAATAAAAGAAGAAAATTATTAGACAAGTCAATAGAAACATAATTGTGCAATAAGGAATAACAAGAAATAACGGTAAAATTACAGTGATATTTTCAGTCATAAACAACCTGAGAAAATAGTAACTGTAGCCAAGCTGTTGTTTTCTTCTTAAGTAGAACCAGAATTACAGGCTAAAAAAATCTTTAAATATATGGCAAATAATAATACCACATTGTCTGAACTAAGGTCTGAGTTTATGATTTCATTTTAAAAGTCTAGTATTCCAGTATATATATTACAAAGGGAGCAGGTAATATGAGAACATGGCTCACATTAAACCTCCCATCATGTCATAGTTTAGCCTGAAGGAGATAATTGAATATAGCCAATTAAATATGTAAAAAATAGTAACCAACCTGTTTTGGCCTGAGCCTATGATGGGAGTACAGTGCCTCTCCGTCTTCTCTGTTCAGAGGTAGGAGTCTCATCACAGGAACACGTCCTCTGTGACACTGGATATGTTTACTGAAACTCACACTGCTGTTTCTGAGAAAGTATGCCAACTGGTAGCTGCACACACTGGTTCCAAATGCAATTAAAATGTATTAAAAATTAATAATTATCAAAAGGTTGCTGTTTGCAAAAGGATCTATTTGTGAACCTGAACTTTTACTAAACCTTTTATTTCTTCTTACTATTATTTTCCAGTATGCTATACAGTTCTTTACACATACACTCGTAATAGGCGCGAATGTTATGTTATTGTGTATTTCTTTGTAAATAATGATCATTATACATTTTTACGTCATAATTGTGAACCACAGAGTCTTCGTGAGTTTTAGAGTCGTAATTATGTGATTAAGTCATATTGAGCTTCAAATATTAATGAGTTTTCACATAATAATTATGTTTTTCTTTTTCGAAATCATGAGAAACAGTCTTAACTATGAACCTCAGTGACATATTAATGAGTTTTCAAGTTATAATTATGCGATTCACAGTTATGAGTTTCAATTCATAATTTTGACTTTCAAAGTAGACTAGACTGTCGCGGAGGAAAATAAAAATCATACAAACGATCAAAGAAGAGAGAAAAGGAAACCTATTCCTTTTCTCTCTTATGAAACAAAGGGAATGTATTTCATAATTATTCTTAAATAGTAAATAGATTTTTTTTTTTTCATTTCTTGATCTGTAAAAACAAGAACCCGACAATTGTAGTATTTCTAATTATGACCAGTAACATAATTTGTTTTTCTTCTTCGCCTAATTTGGTCAGACAACTGAACTGAATTCCGCAAAGACACGTTGTCATCGTGACGTCATTACGCTGGATTCAGCGCACAGCAGGCTATGGCGCTTCCTGACTGGATGGTAACGTTGGCGGTCGCTGCATCCTTCTTCTGTTTTTTCTGTTTGTTTGTTCGGTACAGGCGGACCACATCAGCGTTTTGCAGGAAACTATTTAGCTGGATAATGGCTCGAACAGAGAAGCCATTGTTCCGAATCGCGTAAGTTCAACTTGAGTCATCAGTTTTCTGTCTGTGTAGCTTAGCAACATTTATTGTTTAGGTTGCTGATTGCATGCCCATCTTTGTTCCGATTCGGGATAATCCGAGATGCGGATGGTTGCAACCTTGTTTACATGCTAATCCCTTAACTCCTTCTTAAATTAAATTGTTTTGTCTCGTCTAAAATTCGCAAAAATATACGGATATCTTGTTTATCTCTGCATATGAAAACAACAAAGTCAGGGGTTATTGTTTTCCTTCCAGGTACACACTGTACACAAGAACCAGACTGGGTTATATCTACTACAAGAGGCAAATGAGGAAAGCGAGGGCAAATTATCCTGCTGGGCATTCCACCACTCATCCCATGGAGTTCAATGGTACATAGCACATACACATTCAGTGATTCTTCATGGCCTGCGTGGCAGGAAAGTGACACTGCATTTTACTATGAACATGCATGGTGGGGGCTGCACGGTGGCGCAGTTGGTA